>NW_022900932.1:11208739-11296297 GCF_012274545.1 Fukomys damarensis | reverse complement strand
GGGCTCGGGGCTGCGGCTCGGGAAGGCCCCTCTGGAGTTCATCGAGCAGGCCCGGGCCCAGGTAGGTGCGAGCAGGGGCCCTCGGAGGAGTGTTTCCTTTTCTGGTTTCCTTTCATTGTTTGTCCGTGAAAGAAAGGCCAGGACGCTGGGAACACACTTCTAGTCTAGTTTATTCATTCCTCCGCTGGAGAACCTTTTTGACGCCAGGTTTGGGGAAAGATTTGAAGTCCAGTTGGGGGGAAGGGGTGGGGGTGGGGTGAAAAATTATGTACACATACCACCTCCCCACCAGGAGTGTAGTCATTATGCACCAAAAACAGGTACTAAAAAAATTTTTTTTTAAAGAAGAAATAAACTTCGGTTTCGGTCTGCCTTATTGGAAGTACAGATTAACTTTTAAGCGCTGGTTACTTCAGCATAGTTAAATTCTAAGTGCACAGATGTTGATAAGTGCTTACAATGATTCGGAAATACAGAAGGGTAGTACTTTTGGAATTTGTGAAAAATGAATAATAAATTTGTTCCCTCAAATGGAGTTAACACCAGGATATGTGAAAATTACTTGCAAAGTTGATTTAAAGTTGTTAGTTGGATATATAGGTTGTCATCAACTTTTTAAAAATTTCAACCAATGCTTTAATGTGTATGTGATTATACATTTTGTACTTAGCCAGTTGTTTCCTCCAAATACTTAAAGGTAGAATTGCACAGTTAAGTTGTTTATAGTATTGTGTTACCCTTGTAAAAGATATGTAATTACCCTTTCTACCCTCCCTTGAGTGTGAGGAACTGCCTGACTTATCTTCTGGGCTGCGCTGGGTACCATACCTTTTTGTAACTTTTACTAGTCTAATAAATGAAAAAGAAATATTTCTTTGTCTCCCCCACCCCCATAGGCACCTGACTCATAACTCTTGAGGAACTTTTGTTTTTGTTTTTGTTTTTGGTACCCGGGATTGAACTTGGGGCCTTGCCTTGTGAAGCAGGCAGCAAACCACTGAGCTAAATCCCCAGTCCTTGAGGAATGTTGTTTACAAGCCCTATCATATAAAATATTTGTGAGGGCTTTATAGCTTTCCTGGTCAAAGGAAACAAGTTATATGAGTCAATTGTCATGTGGAACAGTACAAAAGATCTTTATGGTATTAAATCACAGAACATGACAGCATTATGTGGTGTTGGCTGCTGAAAGTTTTTCGGCCTCATTCTTTCTTCTTTCTCTTGTATTCTCCCACCTGGGCAGTATGATAACAAAAGATGTGTGCTCTTTCTTTTCACCATGGGCACCAGGGAAGATTTAAACCACAGAAACCTCAGCTCTCAAGCAGAAATGGACCCATGGCTAAAACTCCCTAGCCATAATGAAGCCCTCAGCCCATTTGCTTCCTCAGGCTGTCTTTCAGATCAGGATTGGAAGGTAGCCTTCCTAGTGTTACAGAAGGAATTGGCAAGTGACACAGAGAGGCAGCAGAATGGAAGTGAAAGAAAAAAGTTTATGGATGGGGATCGATGACATCTAATGGCGGTGCCTTGATCAACCCGCCCACCCCATTGGGTTACAACCCCTTCTTTCATAGGGTTTTACAGCTTTGATCTTACTCAGTTGGTTACACTGCATTTTCACAGCTCACATTGCTGATACCCAAAACTTGGTGGTGAGGCAGTTGAATTTCAATCCCGATGCAGTCCTTTATCCGGAAAGTTGACCTTTAAGATTTATTCAATTACCTACTCTAGCCAGGGGGAAGGGAGCTTGTTTGATTAACAAAGCTAGCAGTGGTTCTTTTCACTTACAAAACTTTTGTGAGAGTCTAGTTGTCTCTGGTACCAGTTAAGTCTGAATTAAGCAGAGTGAGGGGCAGAAAGTATGGTATATTGTGACATTTCCTAAGTTTTCCCTATTAAAGTTTTCCCTGTTACTATTCCCAGCAGAGTCCTGCTGTGTAAATGATAAATGTGTTTGTACCCTTGTAGTGTGTATGACATCCTCAGTCCCCACAAGTAAACCAGGCTCAGGGTGGGTGAGTGGGGCTCATTCTGCTTTTTCACAGTAGCAGTAGCCTTGATGGGAAACTGCATCTAAATGACCAGTAGCTGAGACACACCTTATGGCACTTTGTCATGATTTTTTAGGGCAAGGGTACTAGGGATCAAACTCCTCATGCTTTTGAGGTAGGCAGTGGCACCACTGAGCTAAATCCCTGGCAGCACTTTGAACCTTCAAGAAATGACTTCTAAAATTCTCTCATAAAGCTGTCACCCCCAGCATCTTCTGGCCCTGGAGAAGGGAGAGAAGACTTGGATGACCACAAAAGTCTTCCCATTGTTTTTATTTAATCTTTGAGTGGATATGAATTGGTATAGTTAAAAAAAATGTTAACTATAACAAGTTAAGTGAAAAATCTCTCTGACCTTTCTCCCTTCCACTCAGTTCTTATTGCTCATCCCTAATCTTGGTAGCACAGTGATTCATTTCTTATATAGCCTTTCATCTTTTCTTGAACCATATTCAAGCAGATTCATTTGTAGATTCTTACTATCTTTTATAAGCAAAGTGTATCATACCATTCACACTGTTCTTGTGTCCAAAATGCTGAAACCTTCACACATTGGTACTGTTGGACCTCTTCATTCTTTTTTCTTTTGAAGATGCTTAGATAGTGCTATCTTTACTTGATAGGTTTCCAGGTTAATAACTGTGTGGTTGTCAGACTTCTAAGATAACCCACAGCAGTTCCCACCTGCTGCTGCCCATTCCCTTTGCAGTCACCTCCTGGATGGCAGCAGATCCTGAGAACTCACTTCTAATGAACCCAGTAGCAGAGGTGCTGGGACGCTGCTTCTGGGCTCAGGCTGCCATTTGGATAGCAGATTCTGTCACCTGCCCCGCTTGCAGGCTGTGATGACAAATTGCCAGGATGAGAAGGCTCCCAGGGCCAGAAACAGAGAGGCTGGTCTACAACCAGCAAAGAACTAAAACCTTTAGTGGACTGTGGAAAACCGAAGCCTGTCACCTGCCATGTCAGCTTGGCATGAATCCTACTCTAGTTGACCTTTGAGATGGCTGGGGCCCAGTCCTTAGATAGTAAGTTCTGTTACAACTGAAAACCCAATACTGTGAATGCAGAGGATTTTGTTTAAATTTCAGACTGTGTTTGGTTATGTCAATCTTAGGATTTATAGGGTTTTTCTCCCATTACTGAGGATTAAACCAAGGGCCTTTGCATTGAGCTAAAGCCCCAGTCCACCCCATACCCTCCTGCCTTGTCTCTCTTTCTCTTTCTCTTTGAAGAAGGTGTCACTGAGTCGTGAAGTTTCCCAGAGCTGGAATCTAACTTGAAATCCTTCTGTCTCCACCCCCACCAGAGTGTTATAGGCAGGCACCAGTATGTCCAGGGCAATGTGGGTTATAATTTCAAAGCATGAATTTGATGAAATCTCTAGGACTTTTCCCCGGGACATTATGTTCAGAGGATACCTACCCGGGCTGCACATCTGCAGCTAAGAAGATCTATTTGTTGACACATTGGAAACATTGTTTGGAAGCACAGTGTCCCAAAATGCATAGACCAAGGTTTGGTATTTTGCAAAATTATAGTTAATGAACAATTTATGTAAATACTTGGGGAAATCTTGGCAAAATTAAGCATCATGATTTTTTTCAACATTTTATTGCGGGGGAAATGGTATTTGCCCTCCACCGAAGTGTGGAAATAAACTGTAAGGCAGAGTTCTCTATAGCAAATAGCTAAAAAGGCTCTTCCCACCCACTCACTGCAGCAGCAGTTGCCAAGGACACTTGCTTGCCAATCAGAGATTCCAGTGGCCTCATTGGTAGTAATTAATCTTATCTTGATTTAAACTGTTTTACAACTTTCTTTGGGTTAATATTTGTAGATTGTGTTGTTCCCTATCACTTTCAACTTTTTTGAGTCTTTATATCTTAACTTGGTGTCTTAGAAATTAAAAAAAAAAAAAAAATACATTGAACTGAGCCAAGCCTGTTGACACACAAACTGTAATCCCAGCTACTCAAGGGCTGAGGCCAGAGGATTACAAGTTGAAGGCCAACTTGGGCAACTTCGTGATCTCCTGTCTCAAAAAAAAAGGTCTGGGGGTCCAGCTCAGCAGTAGAGTACCCCAAGGTTCTATCTCCAGTACCCCCAAAATAAAAATAAGAATCAAAATGCAACATATCTGAAATTTTACAACTGAGTACTTGCATCAGAAAAGTGGAAAAGTCTGAGGTCAATAATCGAAACTTCTATCTCCAGTATTACCCTTGAAGAGCAAAGTAAACCTGAAGAAATGACAGGAAAGAAATTTTAAAAACAGAAATCAATGACACAGAAAACAAAAAGTAATAGAGAAAAGTAGGGAAAGAAAGAATATTATTTGAAAAGATCCGCAGCCTTGCTAGACGTCTTGCAAGACCGATAGCGAAAAAGAGAGGGAAGCCACAGGATGAGAAATGAAATTGAGGATGTCATTGCAGATTTGCAGAAACACAAGGGAATAACCACGAATAACACTACATATGTAAATTTGAGAGCTTAGAGAAAGTGGACCAGTTTGTGGAGAAACATAACTACCACAAGTATTCTATATGAAATGGATAATTTTAGTAGACTATACCCCCCCCAAATTTTCTAGACCCACATTGTGTTACTTTGGAATTATATCCAATATTTACAGAAGGAAATAAAGTCAGTTGTATACAATCTCTTCCAGGAAGTAGAAGAGAAGGAATTATTTTCAGTGTATGTTAGGAAGACAGTATTACCCTGGTATCAGTCCACAGATAGTATGAAGAAAACTGTAGGCAGCCATCCCTGATAAGTAGATGCAAAAATATATGACAAAATACCAGCAATTGAGCAGTATTTGCAAGGAATTGCCAAGAGGAGTCCATTGCAAGGATGCAAGACCATTTCAGGATTTGAAAATCAGAGTAAGCCATCATTTCTACAGGCTGCAGTTGGTGCAGAAAAGCCTTTAACAAAACTCAGTACTTATTTATGATTTGAGACAAAGTAACCAAGGGCTGGGGATTTAGCTCAGTGGTTCCACCACCTACCTTGCAAGCACAAGGTCCGGAGTTTGATCCCTGGTACCAAAAAAAAAAGTAACCAAAATTTCAGAAAACTAGGACAGAGGGGAACTTTCTTATCTTGATCACCAACATCTACAAAAATTTGACAGCTAATAGGAGACTAAATTTTTCCTCTGTGATTGGGAAGAAAGCAAAGATGTCTGTTATCACTGCTCTTTCCAGCATAGTGCTGGCAGTTTCAGCTAGTGCAGTCAACTGAGGGAAAGAAAAGACAAGATGGTAACACCGGGCAGCAGTTGTGAGTGCATGGCATCTCTCTAATATTCCTTACAATTGCTATAGTTAATCTATAACTGTCTCAAAAAGTTTAATTGAAAAATACATGAATCTAGGGATGGTGGCACACAGGCCTGAGGCAGGAAGAGCCCAAATTTGAACCCAGCCCAAACAACTTAGTGACTCAGTGAGACCCTGTTCCAAAGCCAAACAAAAAACAAACACCTCTTTTAAAACATACAGTGTGGTGGCACATACCTGTAATTTCAGCACTTTGGGAAGCTGAGACAGGAGGATTGCTGGAAGTTCAAGGCCAGCCTGGGCTACATAGTAAGTTTAAAGCCAGCCTGAACCACATAGTGACACCATATTTGAAAAAACAAAACAAAACAGTGTTAGCTTACTTTTGCTTCGTAACACTGAGATTGCACAAGGAAAAGAGAACCAAGAAAAACACAACACCTATGACCTGCTGCAGAGTTTATAACTTGGCACGTGACCATTTTGCATTATGTAGTTGTATTGCAGTAAGTGACTGTAAAGCCACATGTCAGCAGCCATCTCAGCTGTTCAGTGGGTTGGAACTTGGTTGATCTACACTTGTGTCCTCTTCCAGTCCATGTTAACCGAAGCCCACTTCCCTAATGGGAAGTTAATTCTCTCTCAGACAAAACTTGAGCAATGAAAGTGGCGCATCTTCTGAATCTTGATTAGGAACAATTGTAGATAAAATCATATTGGGGAGCAGTGTAGGTGCCTGGTTCATTAGTGTGAGAAAATGGGGGCTTTCCCAGGTCCCTCAGTTGCCTGGTGGCCCCCAAGACTGTATGGCAGGAGTAATCATTTGCGTTTTTATGGGAGAGGTGAAAGTGACTAAGATCAATATAGTGATAAGGGTGTAAGTGATGTTTCAAGATCTTTCTATTGACTGTCATGAATGGATGAATGGATGATAGTTTCTTCTGATATGTGGTTTATTACCCACCTTCATAATTGGAGAAAATGCTAAATATAATCAGAAGTTCATGAAAATTATATCCTGGGAAACAGCTGGCAATTTTGCTTCTTTTTCTTGAGCAACATTGAGCTATAGGCTGTGTATAAGCCTAGCCTATGGATGTATTGAAAATAATGTTCCAAGATCACAGTATTGATAGATTTTAAATTGTTATTTATAATTATTATTTTCTAATAATTATTTCACACCATGAGAAAGGAAAATATAAGTAAATAATTGTATCTTATAAACATTATTGGAACAGCACAAGTTAAGATTTATATCATTTTAATATGTCTAAAACGCTCAACATTTATAATTATTTACTAGATATAATCATTTTTCTCTTGACCATGGCTTCAGTTTTGGAGTTCTTTAAGAAAACTATCTTAAACCTGACGCATTGCTTAGAAATGCTCACTACCATTCTCTATGTTTATTTATGTGTTTTATTGCAGTATGGACCAATATTTACAGTCTTTGCCATGGGAAACCGAATGACCTTTGTTACCGAAGAAGAGGGAATCAATGTGTTTCTAAAGTCCAAAGAAGTAAACTTTGAACTAGCAATACAATATCCTGTCTACCGTATAGGTAAAAAATATATTTTCAGATAGTGCATTTGAAGTAAAACATTGGGATCCAAGGGTAGTTTTAGCTAAAAATTATATCCTCAATCCATTGAGAATGAAATGATGAGAGCCTGTTATTTTATTCTTTTAAAATTTTTTCTATTACCAGGGATTGAGACCAGGGCTTTTGCACTGAGCAACATCTCCAGCCTTTCATGTTTTTCATTTTATTTTGAGATAGCATCTTGCTAAGTTGCCGAGGCTAGACTTAAAGTCAGGACCCTCCGGCCTCAGCCTCCCCAGTCCTGGGATTATAGGCATGCACTTTTTTATTCTGGAGTGTGTGAGGATTGAAAAGCCAATTATTGGCAGCTGGATATATTTACATTTCAAGGAGATGTGGACAAGATGGGATGACCTCACCAGTAGATACTTTTTGAGAGAATATTTGGAATCCGTATCTGTACCTTGTGATAACACCCAAGATGCTGTAGTCCCTGTCTTGCTGCTGTGTGTACCACTGTCTGCAGGCTGTACCTCTTGGCTCGATTCTGCTTGCTGCAGGTAGAATTCCCCTGCTTGGAAAGCCCCTTCATGTGGCTTTTTCTAGGCAGGTGCTCTGCCACTGAGCTGCGATCCCAGTCCTGTGTGGATTTTTCTGACATTTCTGTACGGGGCCGGTGAGGGGGAGCCTGCTTTGACTTCCCCATTCTTGAGTCCCCCCTCTCACTTAGGGACTGCCAGTGGCACTTTGAGCATGCTGCCAGGTGGCCGTCCAACTTCTGCCTCCCCATATGCAAAGCTGGCCCCTCCTCCGCCTTCATACTTGATTTCTACACTCTGCAGCTTCTTTCTCTCCCACCTCATTTTTATTCTTCTTAGGCTCCTAGGTCCTTTTGCATGTTGTCTCATGCGTTTCTTGCCGTTGACATAAAAAAGTGTCTTTTCAAATTTATCAGTGATTAATACCATGATTACTTTTTCTTCTTGCTTGCATGCAGATCTCAACACGTTGGTTAAATTCTCTATTTAATGCTGTTGACATATGGGCCGGAGAAATCCTGACCAATGAGCACACATACTTTGAGGGCTTTTGATCTGTATGGCAACACATCCCTTTCCTACTGCAGGTGTACAAAAACTGCCAAGCTTTTCACCTGTGTCCTCCCTGGGGCCTTCTGTGCTTAAATATTTCTGCCTAATAGGTGAAATGTGTGAACGGTGACTTTTGAGCCAGCTTCTTATCCCTCCCTTAATGTCCTGCCAACCGTAGAGGAGATTGGAACATTTATTCCTCATTGACTTTTATAAAATTAATACACAGAATCCACACAGAGCAGAATGAGGAAATAAAAAATTAAAATTTATTTTTTTTGAAAAGTTACGTTAAAGACAATAAAACACAATAAAAGAAATTAGTTAAAAACTAACCTTATACTCTCACCACCCCAGTCTAACCAGAAATGTGTATGGTGGAAGGAACACAGATTCTAAAATAAAGGAAATAGTGGGGTCAGAATTACCCATGGTTAGAAAAGGCTTCTTGGTGAAACTAGTATGCAAGAAGAGCTCGGAGAAATAATAGAAATTAGTGGGAGGCGTTTGGGCTGATGGCTACGGGGTTAAGGGGCAGGGCCTGAGGTGGTAAAGGAGAGAATGTTTGGAGCCTTCAGAATAGCTTTATTTTTTTTGTACTGGGGATGGAGCTCAGGACCTTGTGCTTGCGAGGCAGGCCAGGATAGCTTCTTAGAATGCTGGGAAATGTGAAATACTGTGTGTTCTTGATATGGAGGAGGAAGGGGCTGGCAATACCGGCCATCTAAATTATCCATTTGTACATCATCCCATAAAGCAAATCACCTTCTAGACTTCACTATCTCACAATCTATGTTGAATCTTTGTCCACTTTATTTGCAGGAGGTAATTTCATGTGTTGCGAGGATGCTGGGAAAGGCCCTTCCTGATGCAGTAAGGGTAGAGGTTCTTCTAGGAGCTGGGACTGACTTTGAAAATAGTTTTCTCTGTTTAATAGCATCAATTCCAAAGAATATCTTTCTAACACTGCATGAAAAGCTGTATGTAATGATGAAGGGGAAATTGGGGACTTCCAACTTGTATCAGCTCGTGGGACGGCTGAATGAAGAATTCCATGAACAACTGGAAGATTTAGGCCCTCATGGGACAATGGACCTGATCAGTTTAGTGAGGTAATTCAATGCTTTACTATCATTTAAACTTTAATCTTCAAATAAAGATGGAAACTAGCACCCTGGGCTTCACAAATTACCTGTCAGATTAATGAAGTCTACATAACTAGGTTACTAAGTGATTCCTCTAAATCTTTTAAATTGTAATTAACAGGCAGTTCCACTCCTGTTTCATGGTACACAAGCCAGTACAGTCACTTTGAAACAGTACATCTGTGTAATTCCCCTTAGTCCTTCCAGAGACTGTTCCACATGGAGTTACCTCACCTAAATCACCATTCAGGGCAGCTCGCGATCAGTAGGATGGAGAGAAAGGGTGGGGACAAGGGAGAGAATGGAATCATTGCATGATGGCCGGTCTTCAAAAAGGGCAGTGAAGGCTGAGTTCCTGTGGGCCTCAGGGCTAAGTCCGCGGGCTGCCATGGCAGTGAGGTCCCAAGAGACAGGAGAGCTGTGGAGGGAGCAGTCATGTCCTGAAGCTTTCTGGAGAAGTTAAAGATGGACATGGGAACCTGAGAAAAACTCTGCATGGTGTAAAGAGATCTGGAGAACTGTCTCATGAAGCATCTTTCTACGGCCCCTGTCCTCCCCTGAGCCCCTACCTCAGAAGGCACAGTTCCGCAGTTAAGATTGAAAGCAGAGTGTCCTTTAATGTGGTGTTAGAGGTGGTGGTTGGGGTAAAGCAGAAATAACGAAGCCAACTAAAAATCTGCCAAAGCGTGCCCAGTATCTGTGAGAGAAGAAAGCTAATCCTTGGATGTGTTTGAAAGTTTGAGAAGGAGAACCCGAAGGAATGTAAATGTTTTCGGTGCTACCTTTGAGATCAAAGTATTTATTTTTGAATATTGACTATTCTTGAATATCTTGGATACTTAAGTGTGCTACAGTGACAACTTTATTCATGTACAGTAAAAATTATTGCTAAGTACTATATTTCTGTGCACACTAGTTTGAGTTTGGAAATCAGGAAGTTTGATGACTCATGCTGCTTCTCTTTGGTGATTGCTGCTCTCTGCAGTCTTGGGGCCATTACCTGAGTTGTTAGTATTTTCTAAATGAATGCTTGTTGAGCTTTTTGAATCAGTGTATTTCTGCTTATCCTCATATTCCTCAGCATATAATATGTTTGCTATGAAAGAATTTTTAAATCTTTAGATAAATAGAACACAATTTCAGTTCTCTCTGAATTGTTTTGACCACAGTTCATAAATACTAAGAACCCTTGAGACTGGCTTTTCTCTAGAAGAGTCGGGCACATGTTACCTGCCCATAGTTGGTCACTCTGACCTAGGCCCTCCCTTGTGTCATACGGCTTCTCCTTTGGCCCAGGGGCCTGAACTTGGGTGTGTTTCTGTCTCCATAGGCGTCTCCTCTATCCGGCCACAGTCAACGTACTTTTTAAGAAAGGCCTATTTCTCTCACACAAGAGGAAACTCGAAGACTTCTACCGGCATTTTCAAATCTATGATGAGAGTGTGGAGTACGGGACCCAGATGCCAGAGTGGCTGCTGAGGTAGAGTTGTGTCCTGGCACTGACCTGCTGGCCCCACCCCCCTCAGCCATCTGTGTACCCCTCTGTGCCCTCGCGGGGAGATGTGACACCAGATCTCGTGGGAGAGAAGCAATTTCTGCCACCTTTGTGCTTTCTTGGTGGGTGTAAACTGAGGAAGAACAAAAGAGGAGAGGTGTGCTTCTTCAGGCCTCTTTCTGTTTCTCATGAACGAAATGAAAGAATGCGCAGGGGTGAGCACCCACTCCCAGGCCTTTTCCCGGTCCGTAGCTGGCGCAGCTGGGTCCTGCTCAGTGAAGCACGGCACCCGTCCTCTCTGAGGAACAGTCAGATGTAGCCAGGTGTATTTCCACAGCTGGCTCAGATGAGGGCTTGTGGAATGATTCGAATGCAATAACAGTGTGACTTTTTAATCCCTTGGAGGTTGCTGTATGTGTCAGTCCATCAGATAGTCTGACTGACAAACAGAAGTCCGAGCCTTGGGGCTCCTGGTCAGGGGGTAGGAGGTGGCTTTGTGCTGTGGCAGGGCTGTCTTCCCAGCCGCCCACTGCCAGCTTCGCCATGTATCCCTGAGAGGTCCCAGGGACAAACACGCCTCTGCCAAGGTCTTTTCCAAGGGCCCGATCTCCATGAGGGCTTTGTGCTTCCCTGTAATCACCGCCCAAAGACCCTCTCCTACTACCCACCATGGGGATTAAGACTTCAGCTTGTAGGGCTGGGGATTTAGCTCAGTGGTTCCACCACCTGCTTTGTAAGCACAAGGACCCAAATTCAATCCCCAGTACCAAAAAGAGAAGAAAAAGACTTCAGCTTGTAGTTGACAGTGACCACTACTCCGGGAGGATTGGAAGCTGGGAGCCACTTTGGCTGGCTTCATCCAGCAGCTGGTGCCTGTGCCAGGTTTCCAGCCTAACATCAGCTGACAGCAGCCATGGCAAAAGGAATTCGAGCCAGTCAGTGGTCATCTGTGTTCTTACTCAGTGCCTTTCCACTAGGAATCCAAAATTGATTCACAAAGACACTCGAATGTGGTGGCCTTGACCCCTTAACTGTCCCTCTGGGCCGAGTTCTGAAGGGGGACCTCTAGAAAATTCTGCCTGAAAATGAAGACAAGTTGTTGGGAAAGAATTCTAAGTCCATACATTCCCCCTTTGATGCCCGTTCCTAACAGGCTCTTCTTTTCTCTCACAGAAACTGGTCAAAATCCAAAAGGTGGCTCCTGGCACTGTTGGAAGAAAGCATTTCAGATATAAAAGCATACAAACCTGAAAAGGATAACTCTGCAGTAAGCGTTCCTTAGCTTCATCTGTTAAAAGTATGTGTGAAGACGGTAATAAAGTGTGACAGTTAAGAGTAAGTGTTTGCTGACAAAGGAGTTTGATCAGACACCATTGGTGTGGACCCCCTCACATGTGGTCATTTGTTATAGGCGGGCGGTGGTTTTCCAGGTCTGAGCATCTTCTGCTGAGGTCTGCAGCACCCTGTGCTCTCCTCTGGGATGAAAGGAAGATTCACAATCTCATGCTGGTATCAATCTTTGACCTAAAGCCACAGTTCAACCATTTTTATTTCTTTTAAACAGACATTTATTCAGGCTGTGCTGGAGGTGGTAGAGGGGATGGCAGAAGGGCACAGTGCGAACTACACCCTCCTGTTCCTGTGGGCCTCCTTGTCTAATGTTGTTCCTGTAAGTACAGTCACGTAGAGTGCATCTGTGTCTGCTGTGCTCCCTTGTGTTTTCTTCATTTCTCTCCCCTGCCCCTTATTATGGAGAAAGGGAAACACTCTGTTAATTCAGTTGTGTGATAAAAAGCAAAGCCGAATGTCCACTGGATTCTGCCTGGTTCACACAGGAGCCAGAAAGTGCCAGCTCTGCGGGGCAGTGCCAGACAAGGGAGAAGCTGGTCCTGAGCACCGGCTGGCTGTGTCCTGCTGAGGGAGCCTTTCCTGAGCAGGCAGAGTGCTCAGTGTTGGTGCTGCTGATCGATAAGGCCCGGCCCCCACCTCTGGTCAGTGAAGAGGTAGGGGAATGGACACTTTCAGATGGAAAGGAGCTTAGAGCCCAACAGCCCAGCTAGGGCCAGGGAGTGTCACGGTGGCAATTTAAGTTCTCCGACCTAATTGGGAACAAGGAGAACAGACCCAAAACTGCCACTGTAGGCATCAGACCTGGGATCCAGTCATCTACATGGTTCCATTGATCTGCAAAGTCCAGAGGGTTCTGTGGATGAGCCCAGCAGGTCCCCAGGGACTGGGAGTCATTCTCTGCCTGTTTGCACACCATTGGCATCACCAAGCCTCTCGGTCCTGTCTTCTCCAGAGAGGGCCTGATGATGCTGGAACTTGCCATATACCTAAAGACAACAGAGGCTTTTAACAAACTCTTTTCTTTTCCTCTCTTCCTCTCCCCTCTTCTCTTCCTACTCCCCTTTCTTTATCCAGTACTGGAGCTTTCATACGGAACCACACCATCAACTTTTTTTTTTTTTTTTTTTAAAGACAAGGTCTGGCTAAATTGCCAAGCCTAGGCTCAAACTTATAACCCTCCTGCTTCAGCCTTCCAGAGTGCTGAAATCACAGGCATGTACCACCAAGCCTGGCTAACACTATCTTTAGAGCTGCCCTGAGCTAAGTTAGACCACAAGATGTATTGCCTCTTCTGGTCCATCTGTACCCGTTTCCTGGGTCACAAGGCTCTCACGTTAGCCTCAGCTGCTCCCTGTGTCAGGAGAAATGAAAGGACAGCCCTTTTAATATATTTGTTATTTACTAAACAAGAACATTCGATCTATCTCTGTGATGTGTGGCCATTTTTTCCCTTTTTCTTCTAACAGAAATAAGGGAAATGTTTTTAGAATTATTTATTTCTCATTCCCCTTTCTGAAAGCCTAATACCTTAGCTTCCTGTAACCTATTGTAAAATTTATTGGGAAAAGAGCCGAGTAGAAATTTTGGCCTCTCTGCTCCAGCCTGTGTCACCCATGAGACGATAAATTTCACTGGGGTGGACAAGAACAGATAGTCTAATCCCTTCCCCTGCTCTCATGTTCCTCCAATGTGGTCCTCTGATCTTTCTTTCCTTCAGTAATTTTCTTGGAAACTGAGTAAGCTATGGCAAAACTACAAAGCAAACTTCAAAACAACTCCTAGAGCAGCAGCAAAACAGTTACTCCTGTCGGAAATTAATTTTCAAGGTTTCATCGGGAAGGTTCTCCGGTGGGGACATACCGCATAAAGCCCCACTGATCTGACTCAGAGGAAGTCGGTGCTTTGACTTTGTTCCTGGCACCAGGCTGAAAAGACTGAAATCCTTCATTTCAGAGAGGAAGTGTCTAATGATGAGCGCAGGTCTGTCTCGCTGGCTCTTCAAGAGGCAGCCTGGCCTGAGCAGGGACCTCGCAGAGGCTTTCGAGCCAGGTACAAAGCCACTTCCCAGTGCTGGGCAGCAGTGAGCCAGTTGTATGACCCTCCTGTGCCTCAGTGTCCATCTGATTGATGCCACATGCTTCTGAGGGCTGCGCTGATGCTCCGTGTGTGTTCTTCCTCCCTCACCACACTCATCGCCCTGGTTCAGGCAAGGATGGCTTTTAGCACCCATGGATGGTGAATCAAGACTGCCCTGGCCTCCACATTCTTGGTGCCTCCGTCCTGGCTTTTGTGATCACTGCCGAGGGAGCTGCTGAAGCCCTGCTGAAGGCACAGTGTGGCCTCGATGGGGTCTGGGTGACATCTCTACTTCGTTCTCCTCCTTTGTCCTCTGCCTCAGGCCCTTGGGGTTCAGAGCCAAGGTTTCCCATGGGCTGAGTACTGTCCCCAAAGGTCCCCATGGCCTTGGGGTGCTTTGGCGGACTGTCCCATGACAGCAGTCATCACTTAGGAAGTGATTTCTGTGATAAGACTACTCCTGGAATGAGCTCCTTAGGACATTTCTCCAGCCAGGCCCAACGCTGGCCTTTTACCCTGGATCTGCTTCCTCTCCCAGGTTCTCTCTAAGTACCTGAACTCTGGAGCATTCTCCACTTGGGGGCAGAAGTTGCCTCTTCCACATTTGACTTGACCATGATGGGTGCAGACTGTCTGGCCTGTCTCAGAGGCACCATGGATAATGGTTACACCTGTTTCTGGGTGTGTGAGGGGAAGGCACTGAGGCCATACTCAGTCTGCTTTTCCTGACCCAGCAGGGAGCAGAGTTTTTCTTCTTGTCCCTCCCCTCCTGTGTGCTTCTGCAGCCCTGGGACCACGTGGCCCTCCACCTTTGTGCCCAGCTCTGGCGTGGGATCCAGTTGAAAGTCTTTGTGTTGTCACTAGGGTTCCCCCACCCCACGAAGGCTGACTTCAAATGATATGAGTCAAGTGCGGGGTTGTTCTTAGTTAAATCCAGTAATTTGGCCCTGAGGAGAAAGGGTGGCGTGAGGGGTCAGGGAAGAGAGCCCCCTGAAGCCCTGCCCCTTCACCTGTGCAGATGGACCAGATAACTAACGCAAAGTGACTCTCTTCTGAGAGATGGAGCCTGGCTCTCCTGTGCATCTTGTTTGTGTAAACAGGACTGTGCGAGTCCTCACCCTTTCCACTTAATGTCCCCGGCGTGCTCTCCTTTGGACAGCTGCTCTTCCTCTTTCCACCACGGAGATGAGTGTTGGCATTATGTCAAGGTGTCGACTAGAGTGTCATTCACCAGATGGACAGATGGAAGCCAGAAGACTTCAGTGACACAGGACATTGCCTGAGTCATTTCAGGTTGACTTTGTAATAAATGTTTATAGAAAAACATGAAAGGGAAACTTTCCCTTAGCTTCTTCCAGTGGTTTCATACGGGTTTCCCTTATCGCGAACTCTTGAAGCAAAAATGTCCCCCCATTAGGAAGCTAACGTTTACGATGTAGAGCAGCATGATGTTGTCTTTCATACTTTTATCGAGGAGAGAGGTGAGGCCATGTGGACAGGGCAGGGGAGAGAACCTGCAGATTTGCCCAGCGCCGCAGCATTCTACATGAGTGACCCCATGAGGGCTCTCTCCCAATTCACCCTGTAGGGTTTTAAGTATAGTGTACCAGGCTCATTTAAAATAACTATGTTTCACTTGCAGGAAGTAACAGTTACTGGTTCATTTGTATTTTAAAGAAATTAAATCTTTAAAAATGTTTTTGTTTTAGACTAACGTTTTTTTAAAAGGGCCACACTGGGCATTGAATCCAGCACCTTTGCATTGAGATACATTTCTAGTTTCAAACCCTCTCCTTTTAAAAAATTTTTAAGTTAAAGTCTGGCTAAATTGCCCAGGCTGGGCTTGAACTTGCCGTCTTTCTGCCTCAGCCTCCCAGAGTGCTGGGATTACAGGTGTGCACCACCACACCTGGCTGAGATTTGTATTCTTAAATGTCAGAATTTGTTGTTTTTGAATTTTTTTTTTTTTGTACCAGGGGTCAAACTTAGGTCTTTGCACTTGCGAGGCAGGTGGCAGAACCACTGAGTTAAATCCCCGGCTGTTTCTGAATATTCAATATATATTTATAAAGTGTTCTGTTGCTTGTTTTTAAAAAACTTCTCTTCCTATTTTGCATAGTTTAACCTATATAAACAATATAATTATAGTAACAATGAAATTATAAATCTGGCCTCTTAGGGATATAGAACATTTCTTACTCATAAAATCTTGTTGTCTTCAGAGATACTCCTGATTCTCTTATATAAGGTTAAACATTGCCCTTCATTCTCATATATTTATGGCTAATACCAAATTTGCTTTTGATTCCCTTCAAAGACATTTGTGATTTTGACATTCGTTTTTCTTTTTAAGATTACCGTTTGGACCCTTGTGTTCATCCTGTCCCATGCTGACATTTACAAGACCATCATGGAAGCCATCTCCTCTGTGCTGGGTAGAGCAGGTACTGAACCCCTGAATTACTTTAGAGCAACTGGAATCCATGCTCCTTCCACATGATTTGAGTGCTGTTTGGATCCTGAGCGTTCCTCAGGGCTCTTGTTTTATTGTCTCTGTCCACAAGGTGGCACTGTTTAGAGGTGGTAGAGCCTTTAATGGTGACCTAGAGGGAGATCCTTGGTCCCTGAGAGCCAGTGGCTAGAAGGGCTGGTGGGACTTCGCCTCTTCCTCTTCCACTTCTGCCTCCTGCACCATGGTGAGCAGTCTATGCTCCCACAGGTTCCATCACTGTCCTCTGTGCACCCCCAGAGTGTGAAGGCAGTGGATCTACCCGGTCTTGGGCTAGAACCAGGGTTACGAGTCCAAATAAATGTGTTTATTTATACTTTATAAGTTAATTATCTCAGATACTTTGTTACAGTAACAGAAAGTTGGCCAACATAACGCCAAAGGTAAATACCTATACTTTCATAGAAATTCAACATAATTCAAAGTAGCATATAATTTGTTGTGTGTTTCAGTATATAAACCTAGAATCCTAGAATTTAACTACAGTTGTATTTTTGAGAGGCCCTCTGGTCCTATATCCTTTTTCTCTAAATGAGGAAGTAGGAACAGGAGAGACTGTGACTTGCTTAAGTTCCCTCCAGTATCCTGGCCCCTTGCCTCAGTCAGTGTGCAAGACACAGGTCTGGAATTCAGGGTTTTCCTAAATTAAAACCATGTGGTGCATATATTACACAGCAGCAGCAGAGGCATGTGAAAGTCAGGGAAAGATCGTTTCCAAAGGGTTATGAGAAACAAACTCTTGTAGTTGTTGGAGACTAGGGGATTTAGGAACTGTGGGCTGGGATTGTTGTGTGGAACTTCCCAGTTCAGAATCATCATCTGTTGAATAATTGGAAATGAGCCTGAATAGAGAGCGCTCAGCTTCCTGACCTGTGTGTTGAAGAAAGTGTTTTAGAAAGTCGTCATCTGTCAAACCATATGTGTGGCTGTAAACATAATATGTGATTTGTTTTTCATGGAAAAAACTGTATGTGCCAAGTTATGAGGCAATTGACAGCTATCTGTTCTATGAGGGCTGCAGGTCGTTTGTATCTACTGTCGGCCCAGTCAGGCAATATCTTCTCTCTTTATTTAGTATAAATTCAACTGTGTCCTTTATTCCTTGAAAACAGCATCAGAATTGAGAAGCAGGCTCCACTTTATCATTTAGTCAATAGGGAAATTGAAAATCTCAGTGAATACAGAGAGTAACACTGGTGAATAGTACAAGACATCCTTTTCTTAGAGGAGACTCTCACATGGTTATTGGCATAGTGGTCTGGACTTCTCTTCGAAGGACACAGTGGGACTGGGATATTGCTTGTGCACCTGTGGATGGGCAGGGTGGGGATGCTGGCCCATTGCTGTCCTTATCTGTGGTGCTGTAATAAACTGTGCTGAGCTAGGCTACATCCTTTCTCATCCTTGTGGTTGTCCCCAGCCGATCTTATCATTGCCTCTTTCAGACTCAGCCAGCAGAGTCTGCTTCCATGGGGCTATTGCTGAGGATGCTTCATAGGAATGTGTGTCTCTGATGTTAAAGTTTCTTCCTGGATCCTTTGGATGCCAGGGGAAGTTACAAGAATGGGAGCTAGAAGCTCAGAAATGACCTCATTGTTTGGAAGAAGCTGGTGGCTGGGTAGGGGGTGTGGCTGCCAGGCCCCTGCTGGGGTCCCCAAGCCCCCGGTGCCATCTTGGTGTCCAAGCTCGTCTTCCCCTTTTCCGCAGTCTGTGTTCACAGCCTTTGTTCACATCTTACACGTCTCCTTCCTGTTCACTTGACTGCTATTTCTCTTTTGTGAAGAAACCAGGTTCAGGCAGGAGCTACATGGGGAAATTATAACGTTTTAAAAAAAGAATTTTTAAAGTGTCTTAAAAATCCTCAATAAAGAATAAAGCACACTCCCTTGAGTGAGAAGATTCACTGTCATGAACGTGTCAGCCCTTGGTAAAGTGCTATGCATTTAATTAATTATAATGAGAATTTTAAGGGGTTTAATTCCCTAAATGACTTTAAACTTTATGTAGAAGAATAATGGTGATCATAAATAAAAATTATCAGATGTGTAAATTAGTAAGGCCATTGTGTAGTAGGTATTAGAGCTTATCATAAAACCACTGTAACAAAATGGGTGCACAAGAATATTGGCACAGGAAAAATAGTTGAGCCACACGATCTCTGTCAACAAAAAAATCATAACAGTGACTTTCAAAAGTAAAAAAATATTATAGGAAAAAAGTTATAGTTCTATTCTGTTTCAAATCTTTGAGGTGATAAGTTTCCAAAAGATGCAGTGAATTAACACTGCAAACCAGCAGTGGGTGGAAAGAGCCCCCCTAGCAGGGGCTACAGGGCCGGCGTTGACTTGTAGGACAGCAGCGCCCCAGCCGTGGTGCGCTACTCCCCCACGCATTTCCTCCCCCCACACTCCCTTGGATTCGCCTGTACCTAGGACTTAGTATCTGTCTCACAGACAGTTTGTCCCGCAGAAAGACGTAAGAATGAACAAGTACAGTGACAGAAAAAGTTAATGTGCTGCAAGGGGGAAAACACTATATATATATATATATATATATATATTTCTCCATAAAAGAAATATTCTGCAAGTAATCTAGAATTCTGATGTTTGTGTTGCATTTTTAAAGGTTCTCCCAACATGAGGGCTGAGGACACCTGATTCTCCGCAAGGCGTCCATCCTCACTGAGGGACTCCAGGAGTAGCTCCCTTCTATTGCTCTTTTCTTCATATTCGGGAGGTTTCTGAGCGCTAACTTTCAGGAGTCAGTCCTACTCTTTCTTTAGTTAATTAATTGTCTTTTTTCCGCTATTACGAGAGTCATTTTTTACTCCAGAATTATTTTAGGTGCCCAGTGAATTCCTATCGTATGTCTCCAGATGACCTAAACCCAGAGTCACCCTAGGGGTTCTCTGGTGTTCCCAGGGCTGGTCCCCAGGCTCCTGCTCCCTGGGGAGCCCTCCCCCCCAGCAGAATGGGCTGCACTGGGAAAAGCCAGGTCCCTGGTAATGTGTCCCCAGCCCAGCCTCCCTGGCTCGCTGACTCATTTCATCGTCTCCTCTCCTCCCATCCTTGCACGTCTCTGCTTCTCAATGCTGCTATCTTCCTACTGCCTCTTCGAAGAGAGGGAAATCAGCGTTTGAGAAGGGAAAGATCATCAGGGTATTTGAGGTTTCCTTTCTAGTTATCAAAGATCAGTTCCACGATGTTCCTTTTCAAAATTATAACAAATGTAAAAAGAGTTTCATTGCTTTACCCATAGGGGAGACAGCAAGTAAATCTTTGTCTCACTAAAAAGTCCCGCACATCTCTAACCAGCCCTCTCTTGCTCCCTATAAATGCCTGCAGTGGGATCATTTGACACTCGAAACCTATTGTAAACGCTGGTCCACTTCAGGACATCTGTACCCACTGCTCTTCTCCCTGTATGAGATGTGTTCATCTTTCCCAGTGAAAACGGGTTTTGTTCTGAGAAGAAAACATCTGTTTTGTAAATATGAAAGTATTTCTGAAGCAGTAGATATGCCTTAAAATGGAATTCTTGAACATTACTGGCATTGATTTTAAATTCCTGAGATGAAAGGAGGAAGACAAGATTCTTATCTTTCCTTGCCTCTGGAACACTGTAAATTCTTATTTACTGTTTCTCTCTTGCTTTTGTTTTTTTGTTTTTCTCTGAAAATTGAACATTTTAGGTGTTATCTTAAGGTCTCTGGTTGGGAAAATAAGCCAGAAAACTAAATAGCTTCTCACCTTTGTCCTCTGACAGCATTTGAATCCTTGCTTTATTATTTTTATGTGAAAGCCATAGAAATACTGTATTTTTTCAAAGCTCTCACAGTTTTTGAAATGACAGCCCAAAGGAAACACTAACTTCTTTTATTTGATTTTCTTTTTAAAGAAATTGTTACTGTAAAATTCAGAAAGGAGATTACCCAGCCACATTTTGGTTGGGCTGTCACTGAAGGTTCCTCAGCAGTGGTGCAGTTGTTTTTCGGAGGGTGCCTTGGAGTTCACTTGCCCTCGGGTGTGCTGTGACCTTCTGTGCACACCTGTGCTTTGTGGATTTTAAGCAAGTTGTGCTGTGAACATGAAAGAAGCATCTCAGGGCACTGAAGGCAAACAGAACTGAGAATGTGGGCTTTCAAAAGTAAAAAACAAAGAGCAGAGAACGGTGCAGGAATGCACTTGTGAAATGTTAGAGGAATTTCTCCACTTGCTTTCTTTGTCTCTCGCATCCCTCATGGTGGCGTAGACACCTGGCTTTTCCTTGGGAGCAGACACTTTGCTGCCACCTCTGCTGGACAAGGTCTGGAAAGGTCTGATGACTCTGCAGAGGTCTTCCATGCCCTTCTTTTCTGTCACAGCGTGGATTATATCCCCAGAGTTACTAGTTAAGTCCTTGTATCTCATAGGACTACAGAAATAATTTTGACAGATTTTTATATATTTACCATGCAGGTGTGCGTCTCTGTGTGTGTAAGGAAAAGGGGCTTAAATTATTATGAAAGCAAAGCAGACATCTGTCCAAGGGCTTCCTTTAGTGATTTTATTTAACTCTTAAGTCCAGGAAATCATGTTTTCGTGATTAATGTTGGAATGTGTTCATTTTCTTTCTGTGCAGGTGACTTCTACCCATCCTTCTGGGCATGGCTGAGATGCCAGCCCGAGGAGGGATGGAGGGTGGACTCCAGTGATACTTGGGTTCTCTCCTGTGGAACTTACATCAGAGCCATTGATGGCCAGAGTTTGTTTGCCTCTTTGTGGCACAGTGGCTATATCTGTCTCTTTCCTCTCCCCTCTTGGAGGAGCAGCGTGCATCTTAACAAATCCAGGCCCTCAGTGTACACAGACCTAGGTTGAAAGCTGCAGTGAGATCATTTGACACTCGAAACAGTAACCTCTCCTTGGCTGGATTAGCTGGCAGGTGGCCATGAGGAATGAGCGAAAGGATCCCAAATGTTTATGACATACAATGGCCTGTACATGAGCTTTTGTCTTCCACCTTCCCACAGCAGCCGGTTGGGCTTGTACATGACAATTGTGTGACAAATTGATGTCACACGAGTCAATGAATGAGTAACAGAGTCCAAATCTATTATTTAATGTTGACAAATGTCATTGACAGTTGCTGTGCTATACCAGTATGACTATTTAGTCTTGAAAATACATGTAATGTTGTAGAAACTTCTTTTGCTGTTTCTGAATGCATAAATGACCCTTTTATTTGGTTTTGAATATCCTAAGATTTGGTTTTAATACATTGTGCCAAGACTTAAACAGATAGTTTCTAAATTTAACCCCAGATCACCCATGGTAGCTTTCTTGATCACCTCCCACTGTGGTCCTTCTGATGATTTTCTTAACATTCTTCCAAGTTGCACCTTCTAATTTTAGAGTCACGAGCTGAAAGAACAGACCACAGATGTGCGTTGGAATGTGCACTGTACGGGAACAGGCCACATCCAAGCGTCTTACCATCCAAGGTCTTTTGTCCTAAAGATACCTGAAAACTTAGTGTTTTCTCTTGTTCTTTCCCTGGCTCTAGAATACGACACTATTTGTCCCACATCACACTGGTATTAAGAAATCGAAATATTTGATTAAAGCATTTATTTTGCAAGTGTAGTAGCTCCCAAATACTTAAATGTCAAAGAGTTTTAAATATTTTCAACTCAAAACAAGCTTTTGCTTCTGTATTATATATACTTTATCATTCAATTAGTCTAATAATAAAATATAATGCAAATTAAAATTTCTTTTTCTAAGTAAGGTCAGAAACTTCACCATGACTGCAGTACAAACTTTTTTTTCAGGGCTAGAATGAGGCCTGTCTTAGACAGGGCAGGTCACTTTGGAGCTCAGATCTGGTTGTCAGGATACACCCTGGCCTTCACTTACTGTCTATAAGGAAAGGGGGCTTACTGTCTATCCCTGGCCAAGTGGAAAAGTATTTCTTTTCTGTGTCCTAAGGCTGTAGTAAATTAAAATTTTTTAAATGTAGAAGGAATGTTTGGTGAATCTGTCCAATGTAGATGCTCTAAATACGGTTTTAGAGAAAAAAATGAGTTCTAGAATCAAAACTGTAGGTTGCTGGTAATTTATTTGTAATGTCGATTTGTCAAGTGTCCTAGCTTGCTGGGACCAAGGCCTCCTTGGTTTTCAAAAGGAAGATGAAACTGGGATGAGCCCCATCTCAGATTTCTGGGAATCTCTGGAGGGCAAGGTGGGAGAGGCTGCTGAACATGGAGACTCCCTGTGTTTGCTGGGTTCTGTGTCTGCTGTCTTCCCCCTTGGCACACCCTGACTCTTCCTGCATGAAATCACCCACATCTTCATTTTCCAGCTGTTAAAAATCCACTGATACCTAACTTTATTAAAATGTTAGGGCCTAGGATTTAGCTCAGTAGTTCTGCCACCTGCCTTGCAAGTGCAAGGTCCCAAGTTCGATCCCCAGTACCAATAAAATAAAATAAAAATTTTTAAAAATGAGGCAAGGGAAGAGAAAACTCACATTAGCTCCAGAAACAACTTAAAAGTCTCATTGCCAGTCACTCCCAGAGCTTCTTCACTGATTTACTAGGTAACCCCCTGCCATGGAGCTCAGCCCCTCCCTTGGAAATCTCCACACTCATCTCCCTCATCTCTCATATGCCCCAGCCCGGGCCTCTTATCTCCTCACTCTGCTCGTTTAAGGTTTCTACCGTAGGGCTGTATCACAGCATATGCCTTTAGGCAGTGCCTTCCTTCCTTTTTCCTTTCTCCTCCTTTTCTTTCTCAAGTATATTCCAATCCCAGAATTTTTTAAATCTCAATTTTAAGTTGATGACTGGTATCTGTTACCCTGTGTGTAAGTATTTGCAAAGGATGTCCCTCCTCATATATTGCCTCCATGCTCTTAGTCTATTTAAAACCTTTAAACAAGTCATTTTTTATTTAGTATAAAGTCATTTGTTATAACAAAAGCTATTTAATTCATTCAGTTATGAAAAACAGCTGCCCTATTACTAAGTTCCTAAAGCAGTCCTTGTTATCAGACTAACCCCCCAGTCCCACGTATTTTCCAACAGAGACTATTTCTCTGGCCCTTTTCAGTGGGAATAACCATGGTGCTGTGTGTTGCCATACACACAGCCCACTCTTTTGTTCTGGTTCCACGATATTGTACACAGGAGCAGTGGGTGGTCTGTGGGCAGGGCTGGGCAGTGAGAAGATGAGAGAGACAGGTGCTCTCAAGGGCTTTTCCCTCAGTGCCCTGTGTTATCTAATCACCCCCTTTTATCATTTACCCAAGAGATGTTTGCACTTCACGAGAAATGCAGCAGATTGAAAATAAGGAAGGCTGAGAGGCAAAAAATTGTACTGAGAAGTAGGGAAGAGGTGATCGGATATGTGGTGGAGAAAGAGAACAAACAAGTCCATGGTGTTTTATTAGATAGGTCCGTTTTAGGAAAGAGTGAATGCAGAAGTTGAGGATTGGGGAATGGATTTTCTTAACATAATTTTTCCATTTAATATTGAATACTAAACAGAGATACTTCTTCCTCTGAGAAGTGGTCTGCATTTTCCTTGTAAAATATGTCACACAGTTACTTGGATGCTTTGTGAGATGTTATGCAGTTGACTTGGTCATAGAAATGTTAAGAGCAGTAAACAGCCCACCAGCTGTGGAGTGTTATAAAATTCACATGCTGAAATACAACCTGGACTTTGGGTAATAGGAGGCACAATGGATATAGCAAAGCAATAGCTTGTTCCCTTCATCTTCCTGAAGCAGGGGCAAGCTTTTTCTACATAAGACGAGATAGTAAATATTTAAATATTTTAGGTGCCATGGACTATAAGGTCTCTGTAGCTTCTTGAGAATGCTGCTGATGTAGGGCAGAAACAGCCATAGGCCACATACAAATGAATGGGTGTTGCTGTTTCTTCCGGCAAACAAACATTTACAGAATGAGACAATGTGGTAGACCTGGCCCGCTGGCCACACTCTCATTCACATGCCGTTGGCTGTGGTCTCATGTAGGGAAGAACAGGGCGGAATGCACAGGGCTCTGTGGAAGATCTGCCGGTGCCCCAGAGAGCACCTTGGCACTCCTGCTTCAGGGAAAGTAGTACCATTTGGGGTCCATTTCTGAAGTCCTGGCTAATTCAGCGTTCTGTCAGAGTTGGTCATCACATTTTCCAAGTTTTATGTGCTTAATAAGAAATAAAAGCCATTGTATATCCATGCTAGTAAAACCTAGTGGTTTTCAGGGTCAGTACATGCACTCAGAATTTCTGATTTAAATAATTTCTACCCACTGAATATGTTTACCTATATTAAAAAAAAAAGAATAATTTTTGAAGCCAGTCATAAGGACTGCCTTGAGCCGAGAACATTTGATAAACACAATCCGAGGGTATCTTCTACTTCTTTTGCTCCAGCTTTGCATTCCTTGCAGTGTGGTCCCCGGTGCTGCAGTATCCACGTCACGGGGAACTCAGGCCGTGCATCCCTGGTGCCAGAGAAACACTGGTCCGGTATACACCACCTTTTTACTAAATTCTTTTTTACTTAAAAATTTTCAACCCAGTGTAGTTGTACACTTATAATTCTGGCACTCTGGGAGGCTGATGCAGGAGGATCACAAGGTTCAGGGGCTGGGGACATAGCTCAGTACCATGAAAATAAACAGTTCACATTCTACTTCAAAAATGTCTTCCTGATTTGACTTCCTTAGATCTCTTCTATTGCCTTTACACAGACTACAGATGTTTTCAACAGTCTTTGCCTCCCCTGTCTTAGACATTCTTCCATTCAGCCATCCAGTTTTCCATTTAATAGAATGTATGGAGCACCGCCCCTCCCCTGCCATGTGCCAGGCTCGGCGTTAGATACTGGGTGTGCATCAAACGATAAAAGAAACAAGATGCTGAACTAATGGAATCATGTCTTATTTAGAGGGGGCAACAATAAGCAGTTAGCTAAGTTAATTAATATGTCAATAAGAACTATATCAATAAGAATTGATAGTGATCAGGGAGATGTTTGCCAAGGTGGTCAGGCAGGAGATGTTTTAGCAAAGGCCTGAAGGGTGTGAGGGAGCCTGGTTTCCAATGAGCAGGGAAAGGTGGAGGAATGAATAATGTAATGAGTTATGGACTGAATTTTTGCCATTTGCCAGTTATCATTGTAAACACGCTCCTGTTGTTTCTTGAGGTGAGCTAACTGTGTGAGGTGGAGAGATTGGGTAAATTTCAGGTTACTGTGACTCCACGACTGACTGTGGGGTAAGGTTAGAGGGAGAGATAAGCTCCACTCCCCAAAGTGAAAGGGCTGGATGATGCTGGGTGCATTGGTTTTCCACACCATGTGGTCCTACAGGTGTCTTCAGATGCCACCAGGGTATCCAATAATTTAACCCAGTTCTAACACCAGCTACCTGGAGTTAGATCCCCATGTTAAGGGCTCCCTTCCCACAGTACTGCCCAGGGCCACCACCCCCCGCATTCCCACCTCAGCACCTACACCCCTTCTGCCAGCCCTGTGTTGCTATAACAGAATGCCTGAGGCTGAGAAAGTCTGAGAAAGAAGAGATTCATTTGGCTGTGGACTATGACAGTGAAGAGGTCAAATTGCAGAGTGGCCAGAGTCCCCTGGCAGCATCACAATGTGGCAGAGAAGTGAAAAACTTAGTGCAAAAGAGACCAAGCACATGGTGGCCATGCCCTATAACAACTCTCCTCTGAGTTACTAACCCAGTCCTGCAAGGTAGGCACTAATCCCCTTGCGAGAGAGGTTCTGACCCAGACACCTGTCACCAGAAGTTACCTGACCTTTCAGGATAGCACATTGCAGACCTGGCTTCAAGCACATGGACTTTGGAGGACAAACCAAACCTGCACTACAGCAGAGGGAGTGAAAGAATCCCTCAGACAGGGTCTCTAGCTAGTGTGGGACTCAGCCCTGTGCTGTGTAGGTTTCAGGAATGGCTGGGGGTGTAACTCAGGTATAGAGCACTGCTCTAGCATGCACGAGGGCCTGGATTCAGTCTGCCAATACTGCAGAAAGAGAGGAAGGGTGGGAAAGAAGGATGGAGGGAGGAAGGAACAAAGGAGGGAAGCTGGGTTGGTTTGAGGGAGAAAAGTAACTTCATCATCTGTGAAATAAGAGATCAGGAAGATACGGTTTCTTTAGAATCACTATGTTCATTTGATGAGGTTACTATAATGATAAACATTTCCTTGTATTGAGCCTTTTGGGCACTGCTCTAAGTTTGGGAGTCATCCCCAAATAATCTACAAATTATGGCCGCCAAATTTCTCATTTAAACACCATCTTAAGGTTGTACTTATTCTTGCTTTACAGTTAGAATCTGTAATGTATGAGGATAAAGGGTTCCTGACAGTTAACATTTTTGCTTCCTGCAGTGTTTAGCACTTTACTCTCCACTAAATGCCAACCAGTAGGGTTTAATAATGATCTTACCCTCTTCCACTGTTTTGTCCTTCCATGGAAGGAGAACTTGGGCAACATGGAGGAGAGGAGGAAACTGAACACCTTCCCAACAGGGATTTTCTTTACTTCACAACAGTGGGCCTATGAGAACCAAAGTCAGAGGCCCATCCATCTCATTGCAGAAAAAGTCAAAAAATGAAAAGCACAAGTAGCACTTTCTTGGCAGCCAGAGGCAGTACTGAACCTCAGCCATGACCACACAGGACCATGGGATGTTGCTTTCTGGTTTTTTATTCCATCCTTCTTCTCTTGACAGGTAAAGAGAAGATCACAGTGTCAGAAGATAAGTTGAAGAAACTCTTGCTAATAAAATGGTGTATTTTGGAAACCACTCGTTTAAGAGCTCCAGGTGTCATAACTAGGAAACTAGTGAAGCCAGTGAAAATTTTGGTAAGCTTTGGTTTTGTTTTAAAATAATTATCCTTCCAGAGATGACAGTCATAAACATATATGCAGCAAATATTCATTAATGCCCCAACTATATAAAACAAATATTAAGTAACATGAAAAACCAAATAAGCACTAATACAGTTGTAGTGGGGAATCTAAATATGCCATGATCACAAATAGAACAATCATCTAGGCAAAAAAATCAACAATGAAATGCTAGAACTGAACCAAGCTTTTGAACATATGGATTTAATAGACGTCTATAGAGTGTTCCATCCCACAAAATCAGAATATACATTTTTTCGGCTGCACGTGGGTCATTCTCCAAGATGGACCACATACTAGCTCATAGAACAGGTTTAAGTAAATGCAAAGGAATTGAAGTTATCCCTTGTATATTATCAGATCATAGCGCAATCAAGCTGGAGATCAATAGCATAAGAAACCATAGGAACTTCATAAACACATGGAAATGGAAAACATTCTCCTGAACAATCAGTGGATCACAGGATATTAAAGAAGAAATTAGACAGTTTTTACAAATAAATGATAATACCAATACAACATACAGGAATCTGTGGGCCACAATGAAAGTAGTTCTACGGGGAAAATTCATAGCTGAATTGAATGCCCACACTAGGAAAACAGTGGGCTCAAATCTACAACCTAATGATGAATCTTAGACTCCTAGAAAAAGAAGAGCAAGAAAAACCCAAAGCTCATACAAGAGAGGAAATTATAAAGATTAGAGCAGAAATCAATACAATAGAAACTAAGAAAATGATATTAAAAATAAATGAATTGAGTTGGTTTTTTGAAAGAATAAATAAAATCAATAAACCCTTAGCTAACATCAAAAAAAAGGAAAGCAAAGGTTCAGATCCATGCAATTAGGAATGAAAAAGGTGAAGTCACAACAGATCCAACAGAAATCCAGAGGATTGTCAATACCTACTTTGAGAACCTGTACTCTAATAAAATGGAAAACACAGAAGAAATGGACAGATTTCTAGATACTTATGATGAATTACCAAAGTTGAACAAAGAAGATAAAAACATTTTAAACACCCCAATTACAATCAGTGCAATTGCAAATGTAATTGAAAGTTACAACAAAGGAAAAGCCCTGGTCCTGATGGATTCACTGCTGAATTTTACAAGACATTTAGAGCAGAACTACTGCCACTACTCTTTAAACTTCAGTAAAATTGAAAGGGAAGCTGTACTTCCAAATTCATTCCTGGAAGCAAGTATTACTTTGATTCCCAAACCAGGGAAAGACCCAACTAAAAAAGAGAACTACAGGCCAATCTCCTTAATGAATATAGATGCAAAAGTCCTTAATAAGATACTAGCAAACAGAATACAGAGGATCATCAAGAAGATGATATATCCTGACCAAGTCAGATTTATTCCAGGGATGCAAGGATGTTTCAGCATACGTAAGTCAATAAATGTAATACACTGTATTAACAGAGCCAAGGACAAAAACCATATGATCCTTTCGATAGATGCGGAAAAAGCTTTTGACAAAGTTCAATACCCATTCATGATTAAAAAAACCCTGCTAAAAATTGGAATAGATGGTCTGTATCTCAAATTGATGCAGGCTATCTATGAAAAACCAACAGCCAACATCATATTAAATGGCCAAAAACTGAAAACCTTCATGTTAAAATCAGGAACAAGACAAGGATGCCCACTATCACCACTCCTCTTCAATATAGTTCTGGAAACATTAGCCATAGCAATTAGACAAGAGAAAGAAATTAAAGCAATAAAGGTAGGAAAGGAAGAAGTTAAACTTATTATTTGCTGATGATATGATACTCTATATTGAAGATCCAAAAAAATCCCCCAAAAGGCTTCTAGACTTAATTGACACTTTCAGCAGAGTACAAGGTTACAAGGTCAACACCCAAAAATCAATAGCCTTCTTGTACACAAATAACAGACTCACTGAGAGAGAAGTTAGGGAAACAATTCCTTTCACAGTAGCATCCAAACAAATGAAGTATCTAGGAATCAATCTGACAAAAGAAGCAAAAGACCTCTACACTGAAAACTACAGCACTCTGAAAAAAGAGATCAAAGAGGATATAAGAAAATGGAAAGATATCCCCTGCTCCTGGTTAGGAAAAATCAACATAGTGAAAATAACCATACTACCAAAACTATACAGATTCAATGCAGTGCCGATTGAAATTCCAACACCATATTTCACAGAACTCGAAATAATCCAAAAATTCATTTGGAACCAGAAGAGACCTAGAATAGCAAAAGCCATCCTAGGCAACAGAGACATGGCAGCAGGTATAACAATTCCCAATTTGAAGCTATACTACAAATCCACTGATAAAAACAGCATGGTACTGGCAAAGAAACAGACCTGAGGGTCAGTGGAATAGATTGGAAGATACAAAAACAACTTCAGATGTACTCAGCTACTTCATTTTTGACAAAGGAGCCAACCATCCTCACTGGAGGCAAGATAGGCTCTTTAATAAAAGGTGTTGGGAAAACTGGATTTCAACCTGCCAAAGATTAAAACTAGACCCTTATCTTTCACCATGCACTAAACAAATCCAAGTGGATTAAAGATCTAAATATTAAAAAAGAGTCACTAAATTTTCTGGAAGATGAGTTAGGCAGAACTCTTGAAGACATTGGCATAGGAAAAGACTTTATGAACAAATCCTCAGTAGCACGGGAACTAGCAGAAAGAATCAACAGTTGGGGTCTCATCTTATTAAAAAGCTGCACTGAAAAAGAAACCATCAACAGAACTAAAAGAGAACCTACAATGTGGGAAAAAATTTTTACCAGCTGCTCCTCAGACAAAGGACTATTATCTAGAATATATAAAGAACTAAAAAAAAAACCAGCCCTCCCCAAATATAAAGACCTGATTCAAAAATGGGCATCTGAGATGAACAGACATTTCTCAGACAAGTAAAAGCAGCAAGTAAATATATGCAAAAATGTTCCACATCACTGGTCATTGGAGAGATGCAGATGAAAACAACACTGAGATTCCACCTCACCCCACAAAGAATGGCTGCTATCAAGAAACTGACTGGAGAAAGGAACCCTCCTCCATTGTTGGTGGGAGTGCAGACTAGTGCAACCACTATGGAAATCAATATGGAGAGCTGGGATTAGAGGTTCTATTTGACCCAGCCATCCCTCTGCTGGATATCTTTCCAAAAGAATTAAAAGAATATCACAGTGATATATGCCCACCCATGTTTATAGCGGCACAGTTTGTAATAGCTAACACTTGGAAACAGCCCATTTGCCCATCTGTTGGAGACTGGAGAAAGAAGGTGTGGTTTTTCTATAAAATGGAATACTCCTCAGCCATACAGATTGAAAAATTAAAGTCATTCATAGGAAAATGGATACATATTGAGGATATACTCCTCAGTGAAATAAGTAAGTCACACATGTATAAATACTGAATAGTTTCTCTGGTGTGAAAAACTATAAGGGTACATAAGCTCCTAATGATATAATTGACAATGTGAAATAGGAAGAAAAGGGCTAAAGATGTAGGGAAAGTGGGAAGGGTAGGGGAAAGGAAATAAGGGGTAAGAAAAAATATGAGAAAATGAAAAATGGAAATAAAGTATTTGTAAATAGGGAAGCGAGGGAGGGAGGGCAGGGATAAGGGAAAAAAATGAGAACCAAGACCTGTCATGTAAAGGTACAAGATCCCAATGATGAATGTAACTACTATACCTAAAATGTACCAATAAACTCATGAGGAAAAAAAAAATCATCCTTCCTGAAAAAAGGTACTTATTTGCTCATTTATTTTATTTTTTAGGTTGACATATTATTGACTTATGAAATTTCCATTTATATTTAATTGAATAAAAACTGTATCTACAGTGGCACCTTGGTTCACAAATGCTATTTGTTGGTGAACAATTTGGTTTGCAAACAGAAGCATTTGGCAAAATTTTGTTTTCGTTTGAGAATCCTCCATCTAGTGATGAACAGGACCATGGCCATCTTTCCCACATGAACACAAATGTGACCTCATCTTTTTTAAAGATTAGATTTATTGGTACATTTTAGGTGTACAATACAATGACATTCATCACTGGAGATTTGTACCTTTAGATGATGTATCTTGATTTTTCCCATTCCCCTGCCCTCCCTTCAACCCCTCTACCCCTCTTTATTTACAAAGACTTTGTTTACATTTTTTCAGTTTCTCATGCTAATGGTGACCTCATCTTTGTTAGAATCATGGAATGAATTAAATTCGTGAGCCAGGGTACCACTGTGTTTATCATATAGGACATGTTTTGATTTTAGTATATAAGCTGCCAAAGCAAGCACTAGGACATGTTTTGAAATATGTATACATTGTGGAATGGCTAAATCAGGGTTATCCGTCATATGCATTATCTCACATTTTTATGATTAGTACATTTACTTACTGTTAGCAACTTTGAAGAATACAATACAGTGGTAGCTTGGGGCCAGGGATTTAGCTCAATGGTTCCCGCACCTGCTGCCTCACAAGTACAAGGACCCGAGTTTGATCCTCAGTACCAAAAAAAAAAAGACAGTGTACCTTGATTCATGAACTTAATTAATTCCATGATTCTTGGGATGATGGCTGTGTTCACGTTTGCACAGGGAAGATGGCTATGGTCATGTTCGTCATCTGATGTGGAATTTGCAAACGGAAGCATAATTTTGCCAAACAGTTCTGCTTGTGAACTGAATTGTTTGCAAAGACCAAAATTCAGCAGAAAAAATATTAAATCCTGTAGCTCTATGTCTAGCACCTAGGGCAGGTTGTATCAAGATATGAGCTTTGAAGGGCTTGCATGGCCCCACCCCTACAGTATCTCCAGTTGTAGCCCACATGGCTTCTCTTGGGGTGGCTCTGTTCACTGCTTGCAGCTTTCCTCAGTAGATGATCTATGTTTCTGGTATTCCCACTTTCCTGGGGTCTCCCTTTTCCTTTTGGCTTCACTCCTGTGGCTTCACACAGACCCTTTCAGGTGTACTGGCAGGAGCTACGACCCTCTCACACATTTTTCTCTGACTTCCCAAATCTTTACAAATCTGCATGGAAACTTGCATGACTCTATAACTCTTATATTCTGCATGCATGGAATACCAGTACAACAGGGATGATGCTGACATCTGCTGCCAGCCTGAGCAGTAGCTGGGCCTCCTTGGACCATAGCTGCAGTTGCCTCTGAGTACCTCCATGGCTGAACTCAGGGATGCACTTCCCTAGGTGGCCTTGAATGACCAGGCATCCCAAGACTGTCTTCAGATACAGTAAGTCCCCAATTTGTGGACACATTCTATTCTGGGAGAATGTTCTTAAATTGGATTCATTCACAAGTTGGATTTGTTCTTAAGTACGACGAAGTGAATCTTACACACCTTTGACACAAATACACAGTGTATATTGCTTTGTGCTCCCTAGCAGTCCTCATATCACCACTGCTTTTCCTCTTTCTTCAAGACATCCTGGGCTCTGACTGAGCACTATACTACTGTATACTATCACACTACCTACTAAGTGCATAGCAGCAAAATGATGACAATGTCTGGCAGACGTCAGCTACTTCCATGATTTGTTTGCATCTAAAAATATTCACAATGTGAGAGCCCTTTGTGTCTGTGAAAATTCACAGTTTGAAGAATTACCGTAAGAGGTTTATGGATTTGCATCTTTAACTCCACAATAGATAGCCTTTTGCTGCTTTCTAAGATCCCCTGAAGATATCTGGCTTCTTTTTAATGCTAATCTTTTCAGCAGCTATGCTGTTTTTTGCCCTAATTTTTCAGACACTTCCTTTCTTGTAAAACTGCAAGCTTTCCAAATAATTTAGTTCTGCCATTTGCTTCTGATTTTTACTGGCTAAAAGTAGCCACAGCCTGAACATGGGGCTTCCTTGAAATTTTATCCACCAGATTAATTAGTCCACTGCCCTTAATCTCAGTCTCCTGCAAAGTCTCAGGACATGGACGGGTTGCAGATAAATTGTCTGTCAAAACATATATGACCTCTGGTCTAACTGCCAGTGTTGTCCTTATTTCCAAATGAAACCTCCTGAGCTTGGCCTTTACTGTTCACATTTCTGTCACCATCCTGGTCTTCAGAACTCTTACCAGTGTTGTACATCAATCTCTGCTTGGAGCATTCTAGGATTTCTCTAGTCAGCTTCTCCAAATCTGTTCAAATTCTTCCTACAAACCATTTCCAAAGGCTTCTGAACCATGGGGTCAGGTAACAATGACCCAATTCCTGGCACCAGTTTTCTGTAGTAGTTATTTTCCCATCACTGGACAAAATACCCAATATCCACATCTTAAAAAAGAAGCGTTTTATTTTGGCTCACGATTTCAGGGGTTCAGTCCATGGTTAATTGGCTCCAACTCAGAAACAGAATGGTGGAATAGTATGATAGATGAAAGCTGTTTACCACATGGTGCCCAGGAAACTGTGAAAGAAGGAGCCATGGATAAGAGTACACCCTTCCATATCATGTTCACAGTGACCCATTCCTTCCAACCAGGACCAATCTCCAAACATGAGACTTCTCCACAATATTTTACATCTAAACCATAATAATGTAGTGTTGGCTTTTTTTACTTAACATAATATCTCCCATGTTGAATCACATTTTTGCAAATGACAGGATTTGCTTCTTTTAAAAGGCTAAATAGTAGTGTGTGTGTGTGTGTATGTGTGTGTGTTGTTTACTTTATTCATTTGTTGATGGGCATAGGTCATATCATGTCTATTATAAAGAATGCTGCAATAAACTGCAGTACATATCCCTTTGGCATACTAATTCCATGTCCTTTGAGTATGTATTCAGTAGTGGGATAGCTGTTTGAGTAATTTCCATAGAATTTTCCACTATGGCTATATTAATTTACATCCCAAGCCAATACTGTGCCAGGCAGAATTCCTTCTCTGACCCTTATCATTTGTCTTTTTGGTAACAGAAATCCTGACTAGTGTGAAGCATTACCTCTTGGTGGTTTTGATTTGTATTTTCCTGATGATTAGTGATGCCGAGCGTTTTTCATATACCTAGCACCATTTGTATGACTTCTTTGGGAAATATCTATTTAGATCCTTTGCCTATTTTTAATTATTTGTTTCCTATTTAGTTCTTGGATTTATTTTTATTTTATTTATTTGGGGGGGTACTGGGGATCAAACTCGGATCCTTGTGCTTGTGAGGCAGGCGGCAGAACCACTGAGCTAAATCCCTGGCCCTATATATTTGTGATATTAACCCCTTATTACATGCATGGTTTGAAAATGTATTCTCCCATCCCATAGTTTGTCTTCATTCTGTTTAATATTTCTTTGGCTGTATGGAAGCTTTTTAGTTTAATGTAATTCCATTTTTATTTTTGTTGCTCTGCAATTTTTTGTGCTTATCTAAAAATCTCATTGTCCAGAGCAGCATCAGGGAGCTTTCTCTCTGTTTTATTACAGTAGTATTACAGGACTTAGGTTTAATCCATGTTGAGTTATTTTAGATGGCATAATCGAAGTATCTAACTTCTTTCTTCTGCATATAGGTGTTCAGTTTTCCCAGCACCATTTATTAAAGACACTCTTCTTTCCCCATTTGGTGTTTGTTGTGGCTTATGTCTAGATATCCCCCCAAAGCCGTATAGTCTTTTTTGAAGGCAGCTAAATCTAGAATGTGTGTTCTAGGATTAAGGGAGTGTGATTATTAAACCACTGCACGAGTGATTGGTTTGGCACCACCCTAATCCCAGTAGTCTGAATAAGATAAAAGGAGCAGAAAGACACTGTTAAAGTCCCTTGTTGCCTTTGCTACCTTCTGTGTGCCATCTTGTTTCTCTTCTGTGATGCCTGTTTGACATCGCTTCTTTGGAGCCAGCCAATTATGAACTGAAACCTCTATAAACCGGAAGCCAAATAAACTTTTCCCTCTTTAAGGGTGCTGGGCATTTTGTCTCAGAATGAGAGAACAGTAACTAAGGCAGTGTTCTTGGCACCTTTGTCAAAAATTAGTTCAATGTAAATGTTTAGATTTATTTCCGGGCTCTCTGTTCAGTTCCATTGTTCTATGTGTCTTTTTATGCCAGTACCATAATGTATTGATTACTATAGTTTTATAGTATATTGAAGTCAAATAGTGTGATGCCTCCCACTTTGTTCATTTTCATCCAGTTTACTTGGGCTTTTCAAGGTCATTTGTACTTCCATATAAATATTAGGATTTTTTCTATTTTTGTGAAAAAGGTCATTGGAATTTGGAGATCATACATGATTATATAATTCCATTATGTACTGAGTAACCCTGGACAGCTAACTATAGGTTGTGTAGCACAATTTCATTAATAGAGAAATTTAATCTGTTGGTAAATCTTTTAGCTAAACTGTAACCCTTCTTTAATCATTTTGTCCGTCTAAGCCTTCCATCAAAACTAGTGATTAAATCAAGTGTTTAAATCAAGCAGGTGGATTAGATGATCTCTTCTCTACTGACACAACCCATAGGAATTTATGAGCAGCAAGAGACTAAGGAATTCAGGATTTAAAGAAAGCTCTTTGGAGTAACTGGAAGACAGTGTCAGGTCAGAAGTTACAGGTGTGGAGGGGCCGGGGATTTAGCTCAGCGATTCAGGGGCCTGCCCTTGGTACCAAAAAAAAAAAAAGAAGTTACAGATGTGGTGATGGGTAGAAATGTCATGAATAATGTCACCCAGAAGCAGAGTCAGCAACTGAGTGTGAAAGAGAGGCCCTTTCTGTGTACAAGTTGGAGAAAATTCTCAAGTGCAGCAGGAAAGGGTCTGTGCATGTGGCAGACTTTCTGGTAAATATTTGTGAATACATCAGATGAGATCGGGTACATTCAGGGTGATATGGCTGTAAGTACCTCAGGCAGCACAATTTTTTTAAATTTTAGAATGAGTTGATTTAGGGCCTGCATTATCTAGAGAGATCATTTAGTCTTCCACTTTTGTTTACCTTTTTGTACACAGCTTGAGTGCTTGGATTCAGACAAAGAAAATTTTACAGTAGAACACACAAGAGATAAAAATTCAAATTGTGTCCCAAAGTCACTTCTCCTTCCAATGATGATAAAGTTTATTTAACAAATCCTACATAAATTACACCATTGAGTTTTAGTGATATATTGACAGGTTTTGCTTCTAATTAGTCCAATTATTACCTCAAATTATGAGTATTAAAGCATATGCTTTGGGAAATAGTCTACTTATAGTTAAGTAGGGCAATATTTTCATTTCCCTGATTGTTACTATAACTTTTTTGGGGGTACCAGGGATCGAACTAGGGTCCTTGTGTTTGTGAGTCAGGCAGCAGAACCACTGAGCTAAATCCCCAGCCCTACTATAACTTTTAATTGAATTTTTCTTAAACCCCTTTTGTGTTCTGGTTAGTAGATAATTAGATGAATTTTAGCCTTTTTATCAGTCAGTGGGCATAAAGATCCTATAGGTGTTTTTTAAGGCTTATATCTAAATATTTCATTCATTTTGGAACTTCTGAAAATGGCATTTTTAAATTTTGGTTTTTCAATTGTGCATTATTTGTTCATAGAAATACAGGTGATTTTGTGTGCTGATGTGTATCTGCAACTTTTTCAAACTTACTTGTCTCTGGGACTGTGTAGATTGCTTGGGATTTTTAATGCAGACAGTATTTTTATGTTTTACTTTGTGATCTGTGTGCCTTTTATTTCTTTTTCATACTTCATTGCACTGCGGCCTTGACGGATGGCTCTGCATTAGCGTTGACTGCTTGTGTTGACAAAGTACTGCTTTGTTTCTCATCTTAAAGAAAAAAACCATGTCCATTTTCACCATTAACTATGATGCTAAGTATGTAGATTTTTTTTGTTGATATTCTTTATCAAGTTAAAAAAAATTGCTGTGTTTCTATTTTGCGGAGAATTTTATCGTGAAGAGGTGTTGGATTGTCTCCAGTGCGTTTTTACATTGTTTGATGTAATCATGTTTTTTCTTGTTTAGTTTATTGATGTGGTTGATTGCATTTACTGATGCTTCAATGCTGAATTGGCCGCGCTTGATCATGGCATATGGTTCTTTTTCTAAGTTGTTGGATTTGTTTTGACATTTTGTTGAGGAACTCTTCTAAGTTCATGAGAGACCGTGGTCTATCGTTCTATACTTTTACTGTCCCCGTCTCATAAACACTCCGATCCCTTTCTCTCCTTGCTTCCCCTTTGTCTCACCTTTGCCTTTGTAGGACTTCCCTGTTCTCTTCAAGACACCGCATTTCTGGTACCCACTTTTGGCTCTTGCTACCCTTCTTGAGTGACAACAGGAAGTCCTGCCTTTGCTGTGCTCTTCCGGAGAGGACCATCTTTTTTTTTTTTTTCCTCTCATTGAGTTTATTGGTACATTTTAGGTATACAGTACAGTTACATTCATCATTGGGATCTTGTACCTCTACATGACAGGTCTTGGTTCTCATTTTTTCCCCTTACCGCTGCCCTCCCTTCACCCCCTCCTCCCTTCCCTATTTACAAATACTTTATTTCCATTTTTTCATTTTCTCATATGTTTTTCTTTCCCCTTATTTCCTTTCCCCTACCCTTCCCACTTTCCCTACACCTTTAGCCCTTTTCTTCCTATTTCACATTGTCAATTATATCATTAGGAGTATATGTACCCTTATAGTTTTTCACACCAGAGAAACTATTCAGTATTTATACATGTGTGACTTACTTATTTCACTGAGGAGTATATCCTCAATATGTATCCATTTTCCTATGAATGACTCTTAATTTCTCATTCTGTATGGCTGAGTAGTATTCTATTTTATAGATAAACCACATCTTCTTTCTCCAGTCTCCAACTGATGGGCAAATGGGCTGTTTCCAAGTGTCAGCTATTACAAACTGTGCCACTATAAACATAGGTGCGCATATATCCCTGTGATAGATTCTTTTACTTCTTTTGGAAAGATACCCAGAAGAGGGATGGTTGGGTCAAATGGAACCTCTATTCCTAGCTCTTTGAGGTATGGAGAGGACCATCTTGACATGTTTCCTTGTGAGCTTTCTCTTCATTTGTTACATAAACCAAGAAGGCATCTCCATAGCTTGGGCGTGGAGTCTGCCTGCCCCAAGTGTTTCTTTGATGAGGTCAGATCAGACATTCTTCTCTGCCCTTCATCAGCCTGGTAGTTGTTGCTGCAATAGGAGCCTCTTTCTTACCTCCTCCCTCTTGCTAATGTGGATTCTGTACCTAAGGACCTGTTTGAAGCCTCCTCTTCTCTACTAGCCTGCTTTTCAGGCTGCAGCAATCAGCAGACTCCAAGTCATGATCACAGGTCAACAGAAGGTAAAGAGGAGGTTGTTCCTGCTGAAATCCTGTCAGGGCCACCCCAGCCTACGTCCCACACACATTAGGGACCTCTGTGGCTGCTGTAGAGTCAGCATGACTCCTCCAGCCTCAGTTCCCGCAGAGATGAAATAAACAGTTAGAATTGAGATCTCACAGGTCTCCCCTTTTGAAAATGGCCAGAGGGCACCAGCCAGAGCCTCACTCTTCCCAGTTTGGGATCTGGCTCTGCAGCATTGCTGGTACCAAAATCACCCAGCCTCAAGCAGTGTTTGGTCCCACTGGAGACAACAGGGCTTCACCTGTCTTAAAAGATGATGACCCCCCCGCCATACTCCACACTCTCCTATCAAACAAAGGCCTAGTTTTAGTTGTAAGGTGTATCTTTTTGGATATATAGATTTGAAGTATTTTTCAATAATCATGGACATGCCAAAATTGTGCAGAGTAAAATAGACATGGCTTATGATAAATGGCATGGGAGGGACCTCAAATACCTCACTCAGGGAGGTTGGGGGCTACCTGGTGATCACAAAACTTGGGAAATCTTGTTCTGTGGTTCCTGGATATGGTGATGAAAGGGAGACTCAATGAAACCATTGTTAGTTCTTGGTATAATGTGTACAGATCATGAAAACCTCTTATCAGTGAATTGTGAGGATAGCCTTGGAGGAAGCATGTGCGTATCCTCAGTCCCATATGCTCCATGACCTCCAAACACAAACCCAGCTGAATAAATGTCCACATCTACCTTTTCATCAGTCTTCCCAAGCAATTAAAGAAAAATAATCCAAAACAAAAACGAGGAATCTACTGCCCCTTCCCTGACACTCCTGTCAGTGTGCCCAGGGACAGGATGGCACTGCGCATGTCTTCAGTGCTACTCTGGCTGTTGTCCCCATCTGTAAGTCTGATGTTTCTCTCCCACAACACAGAGATACATCATGGTTTCTGTCAAGAACACTTGCCACAAAGGTCAGCCTTAAACATCAGAAGCTGCACTAGAGTCGACCTAAACTAGTTTATAAAATCTGACATTTGTCTAATGTTTCCGTCTGTGTTAGCAGACTTGTAAACATGTGAGAAATAATCAGAATTTTAAATCAGTCATTGCCTAAGTTGGATAATAGAGATGATGTGTCTGGGAAAGTTAGATTTTTTTCCTCACCATCAATTTGAAAATATTTATATCTTTGCCATAATATCGTTGTGGCATTATTTTTAATGACCCAAATACTTTTCAAAGCAGATTTTAAAAACTAACTTTTTTTAAACCATAGAATTACACAGTTCCAGCCGGTGACTTGTTGATGTTGTCTCCATTTTGGCTACATAGAAATCCAGAGTATTTTCCTGATCCAGAATCATTTAGACCCGTAAGTGATATGCTTCAATATACATTATTCTTTGATTTTAATTTCTTTGTTTTGCCAAGAGTGTGAATTCATAAATTATCTAAGACTACATGATATTTACCTGGTAACTGTGCAAAAAGTTAACTATAAAGTCAATGAGATTTGCAATATAGAGGGAGCAATATTCTCAGATCAGATAGAAAAAATTTTGAAATGAGCACCCACTACCTTAAAATAAATTTTTATCGGGAACCAGAAATATGTGTTAAGTAAAAACACCTGACCCTGAAAGAAGACTTATTTCATATTTGGTAGGTAGTTGTTTCGGTTACTGGCTTCCAAGGCATACACAAAATAAAAATAAAGCAAATTAAAACACTGATCTGCCATTTCTTATGATTTAGGGGTCCAAGGCTGAACAGTCTTAGGCACACATTCAGTTCATTTTCTGCACTTAGATGAAACATCCAGCAAAACTGTGGATACATCCATTCTGCACACCATGCTCTCTTCCACAGGGTGGCTGCTAGTGTGTTAATATTAAATTTATTACCAAGAGCAATTCTGTGACAGAGCCTGAGACCTTATTATAAATATCCTTCTTCTTCTTAGGTCCATTCTGTGGTTGATTTACATTATCATTTACATTTACCACTTAACACGATTCCTTTTAAACCTTTTATTTACAAAGTTCACGTTCCAAAAACACAATTGTGTCTGATATTAATAACAGGTTGGAAAAAATTACCAACAACCCTGCAATTCTGTGTGCAAGGATTAGCTGTCCAAGGTCATTTTTAGCCTAGAGAAATAAAGTGAAGCTTATTTATATAAGACTGATTTGGGGGAAAAATGTTTTCTTCCCACAGGAACGTTGGAAAGAGGCAAATTTAGAGAAGCACGCATTCTTGGAAGGCTACATGGCATTTGGAGCCGGGAAGTTCCAGTGTCCTGGAAGGTCAGTGAGGCCCAGGGGCCACATGGTCCAGAGTTTGCAAACTGACAGCTGGAGCAGTGTGCTCTGGCTTGGCCCCTCTTTGCCTGGTCATCAGACTCCAGGGAAAGTAAGAGAGCACGGTTAACTGTTGGTTGGGGTGCCGGGTGACGTATTTGTCAGACTTTGTGTTGTGGTTTCTGATAGAGTAAAAGTGACACTGGTAGATGCCAGAGGAGCAGGGCTCAAGGATCCGACTTCCAGGGTGGTGTGCAGTGCTGTGAGTGCTACTTTCTTTATGCACAGACAGATTAGTATTTCTTCAACTACATAGAGCATCTGTCATGGATGCTTACTGGAGTCTTCAGACATCATTCGTGTGGAGAACAGCAGCAACTTAGTTTTTCTTTACAGGGTTCGTTTGCTTTTGCAAAACCTCTCCCTTGATGCCTTTTATACTTCACCTGGCCCTGCGGACTCCCCTTCAGTGTGATATATTGTTCTGGTATAAATGTTTGTTTCAGGAAAATTATGCTTTTGTCACTTACCCAAGCAGGAAAGCAATTTTGCACATGCACCCCCACACACACGGATCAGGGACTGAGGAAGACCACAGTGGTCTCCAGCTTTCCAGAATTTACTTCTTTGAAACATCTCACTCTGTAAACACAGAAGTCCATTCAATCTTGTATCTCCAAAATTGCAATTTCTGAATTTAAAAAGTCAATCGTGCTTACAGTTTGAACAGTACAGTAATCTCTGTTAGTATATATAACTGCTACTCTACAACATCCATTCTGTTCCTCTTTTATGTGTTTTTAGTAATGTCCATCTCTTCCCAAATGGTTCTCATTAGTCTTAAGCCAACCATGAAAATTCTAACCTCCTTTTTTAGAAACAATGCTAGAAACCTGAGCCCAGGCAAATTGGTGCCTGGGGTTTCCCTGGAGACAACTTATTTGTCCTAGGCTGGGTCATTAACTGGCCAATCACACTATAAGGAGAGACTTTTCTTCCATAGTGAGAAGTTGATTGCTGTGATGGAGTGTCAGATACTTTGGGGGCTTAAATTTAACCAACAGCAACAATGACCATCATGTTCATCCTACCTCTGTCACTTGTCCTATAGAAAGGCAGTTTTAGCCAATTACAAATTTATTGTTTTTGTCTCCTGCTTAGTATCAGTGTCTTAAGAATAGCTTCTCCAAAAACTGAAAGTATTTTTTTCAGGATCCTTGTCATAAATATCTCATAGTAACTAAAGAGTTTATTACAGCTGCCTTTGCCATTGGTCTTGAAGTGCTTTAAACCAGGCACTGAGCAGTTTTGTTGTGGCACATCCAGCATGGGCCAGTGGCCAGTTTGCCTGATGACTGCTGTTCCTACCTCCTGCCACAGTTCTGGGACTGAAAGATATTTGCTTGCGTTGGAAAGCAGTGGGTACAATAAAGGGAACCATGGCATCGAGACTCCTTCAGTAGTTATCCTATTTGTACAAAAACTGTCGGGTTGATAGCCCACCCAACTGCCAGTTAGTTATCAGATGATGCCTGATCGCCCAATATAGTAGGGGATGAAAAAATAATATACAAAGAACAAGGAGAAAAGACTAATGAACGGCAGCTTATTGCTTGAGAGCTAGGAATTGATCTTCACTCTCCTGGCTAAGATGAAGATCTCTGGATTTGCTAGTATGATTGTACATTGTATCAAGGTAGGTGTAAAGGCAGATGTAGGGTATAGCAGAACTAGTTCACCAATGAGCCAGGCTGCAGAAGGGGAATAACGGTGTATTCTAGTGAAGGACAGGTCACAGTTAAGAAGGCACCTGTGTTATCACGCAGGTCATAGCTGACAAGCCACCTGTGTTAACTTAGCTAACATTTGATCTTGGAGAATGGTGTCACAGAGTCATAATTCCTTAGCTGCAGTGTTTCCTTGCTGTCAGAGACGTCACAACCTCATTGATCATTGAGACCTCAGTTGTGACCCTTGGCATAGGGAAGTCTATCACCAGACACCAGCCAGAGGCTCATTTAGCACTTCACACTTAGGCCTTGGAGTGACTCATAGTTTTAATAAATAGCCGAGTTCATAAGCCCAATCAATAGTATCTAAAGCCTGCTCAGTGTAGTTTTAAGCTGGTCTCCTTCAATAAACTATGTATTTTCAGAGTGTCCTGAGCTCCATATGCAAGACAGTGCCCTTTGCACCATAGGGGCCGTGGCTGTAAGACGTGACTTGACCATGTAATGGGGTCAGGAGGATGTGGAGTCCATCTGGATCCACCAGGAGTGCAGGATGGGAGATGGCTGAGCTCCACACTGCGGACTCTGGACAGGTCAGGGTAACCTTAGACCGCATGGCCTTTGAAGAGTTAGCTAAGAGACTTGCAGGTTGTGGAAACAAAATGAGTGAGCAGAGGATCATTAAGCACCAAAGTATGTGGCTGAGGCATTTATGGTTTGACAGTTACTGGAGCCAGATGACAGAGGGCGGTGAGGAGTAAGACCAGAAGTGGGAATTGGCCCAGTTAGCCAGGTCTTTAGCACCTACATTAGGAATTTGTACACAGCTCGCAAAACACCAACAAAGCACAAAATGGTTTGGGTAGAGTGGATCTATGAGGGGCATGGCTTCAATTACATGGTTATGTTAACATTCTATGCAGGAGACGTGGCATGGTAAGATCTGCAGATTTCAAAGGTAGTTAGCTATAGGGATCAAGTAAGGATAAGGACACAAGGCGGACTGTGGCTTTGAATTTAAAGGGCTGGAAGAGATGGTGAGAATGAACAAATTAGAAGTGGAGCAAGTTTAGAGCTAAGGTATTAAGCTTTCTTTGGGAAAACTGAGTCTGAATGGCAAAATGATACCATATAACAGCGATGGTGGATTTCTTAGGAATTAAGGGCCAAACTGCAACCCAAAACCTACTCCTTTATCGCAAAGTGACAATACTACAATTAAACCTGAATACTTTTTAGCTTAGAAAACACAATTCTGCATTAACATTTTTTTGTCTTAAAAGAAAAACACAATAACATGTGTGCTATAGTTTCACCACCACTGCCATAAAAGAGAAATCTATAGGTAGAGCACTAATGCTGAAAATGCCTAACCTATTAAAAACCTCACTGAGTCTAGTTTTCGGTTAAGTTTCCGGGCTTTCATTTTAAATAGCCAACTCATAAAGTGTTTTGTTTTTAAAGAGATAAACTAACAATTGTTCAGAAGAGCAAATGACTTCATGTAGACAGTGGATACCAAGATAGATCTTTCCACTAGAAATTTAATCCCACAAATCCTTAGGATAAACACCAGAAAATTGCACCCATTCCTAATTGAGGTACCACGAGCCAGCTTGCTTTCTCATGTACCAAAAACTCAGCGAGTTAGAGACAGCTGCCTGTGTCATAGCCAACGGCAACCATGCTTGTGATGAACGCACGCAGCTGGCACCTCTTGGTTTAGGCTGTAAAGTGCCATGCAGGTCGCTCCTGCTCAGGAGTGCTCATGGAGGGCTTCACTGATTTCCCTGCATGAGCTCTGTGGCTGCTGTGAGCTGCCAACTAGAAGTCAGGATGGGAGAACTGGAGTTCCTCGCAGTAACCGCGGCCACTCCACAAAGAGGTCTGCAGGAGGATCCCCACACTGGGCACTACCAAGCAGCACAGGAAGAGAAGTCTTCAGGGAATTCTACTACTGGAAACATCTAGAGGTTTCCAGAAAAACAATCAGGAGAAAGCCCTGTGAACAACCAGACTTCTGCAAAGTAGTATGAAAAATGCAGTCTCCTTGTAGTGGACGGTCTCACCTGGGTTTTCAACGGAGGGGTAGAAAATAGGGGGTTCCAGTGTTAGAGGACTTCAGAGGCATCTCTGAGAGCTGGCTTTCTGGGCACAGGGGGATGTGCTTTCTGTGCCCCCTCCCAGAAGGCCTACTAAAGTCAACAACCACTGCTTCCCACCCTTGCAAGTGTGGATACCCTTGTGTGAACTGATGTGGGTTGAATTCCAGTGAAAAACAAACACTGTGATCTTGGCAAGATGAATTGGTGTATGAAGAACAGCGTGCTCTGATGAGAAGAAGATGTAATAGGAGTCAGGCTGCAGTATGTAGAAAGTAGAAATGAAGCATGGATTTCCCAGGACTAGAACTATAACTCTATGTGTGTGGTGGAGTTCTTCAAGTACCAAGGGCAATGATAGGCTACAAAGTGGATATTGAATTTCTAAGGAAAATCACACTGCTGTTGGAAGATTAATCAAAAGCATAGGCACAGCTAATACTAGACTGGTGAAGCTTTTCTCATTCTACTAAAAAAAAAATCTCAGGCACCCAGTGTAATATGATTCCTCTGCCATTCAATAACTACATAATGAATGTAGACTGTGTCCGGGTAGAGTGCTGAGAGTCACCCCAGAAAAAACCAGATGAAGGCCTCTCTCAAGGAGCTTGTATTCCAACTCAAGCCACTTCCTTAGAAGTGTAGAGACAGCAAGACACTAGGTGATCTGGCAGGTGGGGACATGGAGATAGCCAGCCACACAAAGGCGGACGACCACTGAGTAACAGATGCCCGTGGAAGCACCCTGTGGCTCAGTGGCACAGAAAACTGCCATCAGGAGGGGAGAGGGGCCCAGAGGCGGGGACCCGATGGGAATCACTGTGGTACCACGGTACCAGACTTGAAGGAAGGAAAGAACTCAAAATATCCCATAGGAATGCAGTGGTGCACCTATCTGTTGATGCCAAGACCACTGTGTGCTTGGATTTGTGCACCTCTGAGCACATTCATCCCCATACATTTGTGCTAATGTCATTTTAATGGTTGTGCCTTATCCAGTAAATAATCTTTGAACTGTCTTATATTTGAGGGGTATTATCTGCAGCTTTCTCCCTTTTAGACTTAGAAATAACTAATTGTTTTTGAGAAATGAGCAACTAACTGAAAATCCTATCTATTCCAAGGCGCATGTTACATTAGCAGATGTAGCTCCACAACTCCAGCTGGTAGGTGTGATTAAATGAGCATATGTACTTGTGTAATTGTTTTTTTCTTTTTATCACGTCAGTAAGGGTGCATCTGTCTTTCAGAGTGTCTGAGAAGGAAGAGGTCAGGCATAGGAGGGAGGAAGGGGAAGGGGTGAATCCGAGCCAGTGCCAGGCTGCTGGTTCCCCTGTTAATTTTCAGCCATGCTGCTCTCTTACAGCTTGGCTGAGGAGTTGTGACTTGCTCAGAGAAACACAGAAACCTGTGCAAAGTTGCAGTCACTATCTCCGTAGCTGTTTTACCTGGACACTTCACATGTGGCCATGATTTAGGTGTGTCAAGAACCAAAGATGCAATTCAAGCGTGGTTTATATTTTGTAGGCAAAACATGTTCTTTTCTGACTCAGATTTTCAGAAAGGAGCCAAGAAAAAAACAAAACAAAACAAAAAAACTCATGATTGTCACAAAAATGCAGAAAAAGTATCCCACAAAAGTCGACACTCTTTCTGGTGAAAGCACTCATCAACTAGGAGTGGGAAGAAAGTTATATAGTAGTGCAGTGTGGGCACAGAGACCAATAGGCAGAAAGAGGGAATAGAGGCCCTGGGCAAGTAATTTCTGGCAAGAATGCTGAGGCCTTGCAAAGCGAGGGGACAGTATGGTCAGCCTGCATCTCCATGTGCATAATTAAAGGAACAAAGTTAGACCCTTATGTAACATCAGGTACAAAAGTCACCTTGGTCCTTTTTCCTGAATAAGAAGACTTGAAAGGAGGTACCCCAAGGTCTACAGACAGCTCGTCCATCTAGGAGGAGGAGCTGTAAGAGCACTCTTAGAACTGCATTCTGGAAGACAGGGCCCCTGGCCTGAGCCCAAGTTCTCAATGACACAGAAGAGGGTGTCCATCACAAATCGAGAAGGGCTGAGGTTCCCCACCTTTCCTATCTGCTTTCTCGTCTCTTTTTCCCACTAGTAAAATTTCCTAGTCTCTTCTATTTTCCTGTTTTCTTCCTTTGCTTATCTTCCAATTTACAGTGTTCATCTCTTCCCATTCTATTCCATCTTGCTTTCTTCATCCACCGTAGAGCATCTGCCTGCCCGCTCGACTGTGCCCCTACTACCATTATTCCCAGCTCAGACTCTGACACCTCACCCATGGCATTTCATCTACCACTGAGATAGTCTTTGTCATAGGGATAGTGTATACTAAAATTAGAAAGTTTGGTAAATTACATCTTCTAACATAGTTTTCCTTTCTGCTTGTCAAATCCCTTTAGATTAGCAAGTCTCAAAATGTGGTTTTCGGCCGGGGATTTAGCTCAGCGGTTTGGTGGCCTGCCTCGCAAGCGCAAGGACCTGAGTTCAATCCCCGGTACCAAAAAGAAAAAAAAATGGGGTCTTCATATCACTGACAGTAACAGTATCTGGAGACTCGTAGGAAAATGAGATTCCCTTGCCCTGCCCCAGACCTCCTGAATCAGAACCTGGGGTGACTGACGTCTGTATTCCCACAAACCCTTCAGGAGACTCCAATACAAGATAAAGTTCTGAAACTGTGGGTCTAGATTATTTACCTCCTGCCACCAAGCTGATTTTATCTTCCTAAAAGATTTCTTAAGGGAACGAGGTTATGGGAAAAGCACTTTCCCTTGAACTTGAGTAACTGCTCTCAGGCGAGATGCCTGCGAAACTGCGCCTGCGCACTGGCCTCGCCCGATTCACAGCGCCTGCCCCTGGCAACAGCAGTGGTTTTCCAGCCTGGGCTGGTATTGCCTATCATGACTGCTAGGAGGAAAAGCGAGATTTTCTCTCTAAGAGAGACTGAGGTTCAAAATCAAAGCATCTTCACAGGCAATCGCTACTGCCCCGGCCCTCACCCTGCCTTCCTCCTGACCGTCTCGTAACTGTGTTCCTTCTCTGTCAGCTCTGCTCTGGGAGTCCTCTGCTTCCCCCATTTCTGGCTTTCCCAGTCTGTTCCCTCCCCTGAAACCAGATCTTCATCATCCCAGCGTCAGGTCAGGTGATTTTTACTGTTTTCCAACCCTCTCCTTGGTGCTGTCTCTTTTTCCATCCTCTTTCAGACAGGCATGTTCCTGAAATAATGATGTCTGGTTGTCACTCTGGTTAAGACTGGCACTGTCTCCTGCCAGCCAAACTCAGGAGCCCAGAGTTCCAGGTTTCCCCTCCACGCGACCATGCCAGCTTCACTCTGGTAGAGACTGGCACTGTCTCCTGCCAGCCAAACTCAGGAGCCCAGAGTTCCAGGTTTCCCCTCCACACGCCACCATGCCAGCTTGCTCCTGCCAAACTGAATGCCTTCCGTCCTCCACTGCATCCTTTGGTCGTTCTGTGCCCTCTCACCTTCCCTCTCCCTGTGCATCCTTAGCAGTGTGTTTTGTATTCTTGATGCCTGTGTAACGTTCCTTGAGCCATAAGAAAAATACCCAAATACTAAGTAGTTGAGGAATCTTCAACATGTTTATATTTTAATGTGTTTTGTTTGTAGATGTGTGATGTTCTTGTAAGTGTAAAAAAACAAATCTGGCATAAATGATACACCTCCTTGTTTTTACTGTTGTGACATTAAAGTTAAGAAATACTTTTAACATAAAACACAGCTCAGCTTCTGAGAGCTTCTATTAAAAATTCTAAATTATGAAGCCCTTCTCTTTGACATAAAAAGCTTTTAATGTCACAGATTAAGTTTCTTGTGTTTTAGGCATCAAAACTCAATAACATAGTAAAACCCTAAATTATACCATATTTTATTTTTGCCATTCTTTTCCCCTGCCCCTAAAAAAATGCCTGTGGATAATTGAGATAATTTTACTAGAGTATTCAAATATTTAAATTTGGAGAAAATAAGATTTTTCAGCACATTTTATTATGGCACATTATTAATTAAGCTTACTTTTTCTTTACACTATCAAAATATTTATAATTACTACTAAAAGTCATGTTAATACTCTTTTGGGCCAGGGATTTAGTTCAGTGGCACAGTACCTGCCTGGCAAGCGGGAGGTCATGAGTTTGATCCCTGGTACTAAAAACAACAACAAAAAGGAATATTAATACTATTTAATAGCTAATGTTAATTTAATAACCAAACTAATAACACTAAAAAAAAACATATTAAAGCCTCTCCAATTTAAAATTCACATAGTATTTGGCCAAAAGCCTGTCTTATAGTTTATTTTTAAGGAAAATGTAGTCATCATGTTTAAGAACATTATAGGGTCTGTGAAATGCCTTATAGTTTATAATGGGAAACTATTTTAATGAAATGGTAAGTATTATTTCTTATTGTTTCACCCCTTTTTAAGGAAAATTTCTATCATTTCTTTTTTTTCCTCATTTAATCTTCCATAGAATTTTTTTTTCCTACTATACAGTTTTCTGTTTGAAAATTCTTTTTTTTTTTTTGGAACCAGGGATCAAGCTCAAGACCTTGCACTTCTCGGTCAGGCGCTGGCACTACTGAGCTAAAGTTTGTTTTACTGAGCCCTGGGAGTTCTTTTTAATGCATTCGTTTTCATTGACAAGTGAGAACCATGTACACTGATGGTGCTGTTACATATACACGTGTTGCAGAAGGGCTACCTCAAGCCACTTCACATGTGCATCACCTCGCGTACTGTGTGTGTGTGTATGTGTGTGTGTGTGTGGTGAGAGCACGTAGAAGCTACTGTCTTAGCAATTCTGACACATACACTATTGTTATTAAAGGCCTTGATGCAGAATAGATCTTTGAACTTACCCCTGACTAACTGAAACTGTGTCCTTTAGCTTAGATCTCCCCCACCTCCCTAGCCCAGCCATTGAGAACCACCATTTCTAACTGAAATACCCACAATATTTCCAAAATGCTTAAACTTTTCATTTAAATATGAACATTGGCCTTGTTTATATCACTCGTGTGCCTACCATGCCCTTGCAGTGATAGAAGTATTTATTGAATGTTTCCTGTGTGCTTAGAGAAGCCTTATACTTTTCCATAAGTACAATCTATCGCTGGCTCTAGCATTTTCAGGATCATAATTCCAAGGGGTCCCATGGCAGTTCACCCCCATGAACAGCTCCTCCTGGCCTGTCTGGCTTCGTATCCTCACCGACCCCTGGCAGACATGGATAAATAGCTTGCAGGCCCACACATAGCCCAGGACTCCTTCTCAGTCCACGCCATGGGACAGGTCATGGTTCTGCCTTGGGGACCATCTTGGCCAGCTCCCCTCCACTCCTCAGAATTGTCTCCTCTGTTCCTTGTAGCACCTGCAAGGACTTGGATGGGAACAGGATCAAGAGACAGAGAGATGGGGAAGGGAGCGGAAGGGCTGAGGGAAGGAATGAAGATGTGTTGTGTGCATGCACCAGCTCCACACAAGGAATGTGGACATTGTGTATTGCAAGCATGTGCTAATTAAAACATAAATGACTACTCTACTTTTAATAGTAGATTAATTATAAAAAGTCTATTTGCTTTGACATATATATATACTTTCTAGATATTCTTTGATGGTCATACTTCGGCAACTTTCACAGATAAATAACAATTTTATGTTTTTCCTTTAGGTGGTTTACTCTATTACAAATTCAAATATATATTATACTAATACTTTATAAATATGATTGCCGTCTTCTGGACCCCTTACCAAAGCAGGCAAGTATTTCAGAATTTTGAATGTCATCCAACTTTCAGATGTGAACTCTGACTCCTTCATTGTAGAACTGATTTCTGCACTTAGGCCTGATCTGGATGGAATTGGAGTGAGTATGAAACTGTTGCCCTTCATCCAGTCTCCTTGCTGTGCCCCATTGCTATCCCCCAGCCAGGACCAAATAGCAGTGTCACGCCAGTGTGACAGCCTCCTCTTTGGCCTTTCCAGATTTTACCCTTTTGCTTAGGTTAAATAAACATGGCCTTAGCTTTGACTTTGTATTCCCAGAAGGGGAAGTCTTCTCTAGGTCCAAAAGTAGCCATGCATTTTGGATGCAAGTCATACCCTTGATCCCCTAGGAAAGCAGTGGTGTGAGAGAAAACCAGCCCCAGTGGGCAGAGCCTCCACTTCACTCCTCCCCCTGGCCTGGAGAACTGCAATCACTTATCTCCTGGCTGGGTCTGTTCTCTTAGCCATCAGTGGTCCTCTAACTGGCCTGAGTGACATCAGAGCCCCCCTGGGGGACTGGTGAAGGAAGAGCACAGGTTGAAGCTAAACATTTCTTAGGACTATTCACATGATGTTTTGTGCTTTAATGTTGACATAAGGCAAATGTATGGAGGGAATTTTATCTGTGACATAGGAAATATATTACAAATATGCATGTTTCCACAATTTCTTTTGCACTTCTGTTTGAATTTAACCATCTGTGATAAAGAGCTCTACAAATCTCAGCATGAGGGATGCTCAGAGTGCCCTTCCCCAGAGTTCTCAGCTGCCTGCTATGTTGTGGGCAATATGAAGATCACCAGGATTTATAGACCTCAAATACTAGTTCCCTGGTCTACCAAGTTAGATGTCAGTTTTCTCCAGCATTGACTCAGCATCCAACTATTTTCCCACCAGCAGGAAGACACAGGAAAGTTTGCCTGTTTATATGAGATGACATCAGTGAGGAGATCAATAATTGTGGTCAGCTCCATAGGCAAGATCACTCCCGGCACTTCCTTCCTAGCTAAGGATTCTATTCACTGCATTTAATTTCCCACAGTGTTTTCTGTACATCTTACTTTGCTTCAACGCCAGTCAGAACATTGTTTAAGGAAATGTTATTTTAGTTTGTAAAATGTACAAGTCTAAATAAATTCCCACTATCTCAAAGATTTAATTTCACAATCCTTATTCTAGGAAGAGAAAGACCGATTGAAATTATTGGAGTTGTTTTAATAAATTGTAAAATGAGGCGATCAGAAAAAGAAATGACCTTCAGATTATAAAGATTGACCTTCAGATTGGAAAGTCGTGTTCTAAACACAACGTCCACTGCAGGGGAATCAGGGGATCTGGAAGCTGCCCTTCACAGGAATTTATGTGCCACAGTAGCAAAAATCAAACATTAGAACTCCCAATTTTAATTTTCAAATAGCCCAGAGTGTTATTTTATTTTAGGTGCTGGGGATCAAACCCAGGGCTGTTTGTATAGACAAGCACTCTACCACTGAGCTGTCCCTAGCCCCTGGGGTTTTTATTGTACCTCAAAAGTTCTTAATAAATTAAATTTCACTTAGATTCCCTCCTTTTAGGAAGCAATCAGTAGACACCACAAATCTAGAATCCCTGGCTGGCAGCAGAGTCCTGTGGCTGGAGTGGGGGTGGCGGGGCTCCCCGAGTGCTCCTGAAACAACTTCCGGCATGCTTTGGCTCATGCCAGGGGCCTGCACTTGTTCAGTTGGTTGTGTCCCATTTTATTTTTGTCTTGGGCCATGGGTCCTTAGGAAATCTCATAGCACTAATGGATCCCTTTCTAGACAAGTACATGTTTCTTCACACTAACGGTGGGTCCAGTGTGCCCCTGGGAACCCTGCTGCTCATTATGTCAGCTCCCCCAAGTCTCCTGCTGAGGAGTTTGGCTAGGTCTTGCCACCTTCAGACCTGGAAAAGGACTGATCATCTGCTTCAGATCTGCCCCCACCCTCATCCACAGAATAGGTTGCTTTTCTTTTTCCAGTCCCCTAATCCTTAAAAAAAACTGCATTCTTTGCAATACTCCTTCCCCTCGCCCCCTCACAGATTCACACTTTGTTCACAGTGAGGGAGAAAAAAATCTCATTCAAAACCAAAAAAAATGTGTCTTTGAAAAATCATGCTCACAAGTACACCGTGCCAGTGTTTCACACCTCCAACTCCAGGTGGCTCTTAAACACCTTTGACATGTGAGCTTGTGACCTCAGCCCCTGCTCACAAGGGAGATGTCGCAGCCTTGGAGCCAGAAATGAAGAAAGGCCTAGTTTACCGTGTCCTCTTTAGCCAGATAAAGAGAAGGCAGCAGGCCAGTCCATGGGTGCCACGTGGTCGAATCCAAGCGGAGACTGTTGGAATCAGATATGGTGTTTTGCTCCTTTTCCCTCTCTTGAATGGAGCCAAAATAAATGCTCGACACTGGTTCTCATCCATGCAGATACTTCCAGAACCTACGCACCATGCCTCCTAGGGAAAATTGCGGCTGAATGAACCTAGGTCTAGAACGGTTGGCCCATATATCTAATGTCCTTGTCTCTTATGCATTTCTGCTTTTAGAGTAACCTCCACGTGTTCGGTGTCCCCCAGCCAGAAGGACAATGTCGAATTGAATATAAACGCAGACATGATGTTTGCCAGAACCCAAGAGGGCCAGGGCCTTCCGGAGGAGCCACGCCACCAGCCACTCCCCAGGCACCTGGCCAGCAGGAGTGGTGATGTCACCCCCCACATGTGCTCACCTGGCTCTTGATAGCCGTCCAAAATATCCGCAACAAAATTAATGATTTCTAGAAACTTTTTATTTACATTTCTTTTTCTTTTTTTTTTAATACCGGGGTCAAACTTGGGTCCTTTGAGGCAAGCAGCAGAACCACTGAGCTAAATCCCCAGCCCCTGCATTTCTTAACTAGCAATTGGAATAACAGAAAGGCTCTGTTAATATAATGCTTTACTGTAATCATGCCCAGGGTTAAAAGTGTGAACAAGGTGGTGGTTTTCTAAGATCTGTGAGAACAGCATCACACCCTTCATTCATTTCTCCATCTTTTACACCTAGGACAGCATCTCCCTTATAGCAAGTACTTAATAAACGCCTGCTGGTTGATGCATTGATTCGTATTTTAAGGTAGCAGCACTCATGATCCAGGTGTTTACAGTTGGTCTGACAGAGGTAATACCATATGTCTGCTAGTGTACGGACACAGAAATGCAGTGTATCCCAATCCATCCTTGCAATATCCTAAAGCAAATAACTGTACTTAAGACCAGCAACTATGAAATATTTGCCAAGAAACTCATAAAAGAAACCCAGCCACATCCAGGGCAGTGCGTGACAGTAATGACAGAGCCCACAGTGATGTCGTGAATTACTTCCTACCACTCAGGCGCTGCTCACCGCCTCCCAGATTTCTCAGCAAGCGACCTGGGTGTCATCCTGGAGGCCCATTCCTGCCTCTGCTGGATCGTCTTGGGAGGGGGGCATAATGATTACTTAGTCATCTGTTTCCGCCCCACCCACTCACCGCTCCTTAGGAGGAGCATCAGGGCTGTGAACAGCATTCACTGTCCAGGCTGAGGGGAGGAGGATGAAGCTCATAGCGCCAGTAACAGCAGGCTCCGGGCTGGAATCGGAGTGGCTAAGGAAAGTGGTTTAGAATCCACCAGAGCTCCAAGCACTGTGGACCACAGCCTGGCCACGTGGGCATGGTGCGTGTAGGAACCAAGCCCGCTAAGCTGCAGTCACACGGGGCCACTGCCTGCTCCTTTTGCTTGCTGAGGATGAGTAGTAGCTGTAAGTACACACACTTTAAGAAAATACACAGATGATCTGCTGGCCTTTGGAATACTGATGAGTAAGAGGACTGTATCGGAGGGTGATCGATCCTGACTGCCTGAAGGGGGACGGCGAGGGCTAAAGAGAAAAAAGACAGTAGAGAGGTGTGTGATTTCAAAGTAGATGGGCCGCCAGGAGGTCAGTGCCTCAGAGTGGGCAAAGACAGGCTGTCCGAGCTAGCCTGTGCTTACTGGGTACACACGGTAGTTGGAAGGGGCACAGGTGACTAAGGGGGCAGCGGTAATCCTGTGTCTATGTGGATCTTATGCTGATGTGGAGCTCGGGTCACAAGGCTCTCCTTCAATGAGGGCTGTGAGGAGAGCATTCTTACCCTAGGAGGTGGGATGAGTTAAGCTGATACGGAACTTGTCCCTCCCCAGGTGAGACTTTTCTACTTCGTTCTTCAGCTGATGTAATCTTGCCCTTGAGCAGCATCACGGGACCATTGAGTCCTCAGCTGTGATGGGAAATAAAAAGTGGAGCTACATTTCCAGTGTCCTAGCCGGCCTGTAGGCAAGAAGACTGAACATAATTTTAGCTGTGAAATGATTTCCCCCAAAGTATGTAGAATCGCTCCCAATGGAAATAGGCTTGGATGTCCAATGCTTCTTTTTATTTCCCTAGCCCAGGGCTCTATGTATATGATTTACAAATAGTATAAAGACATAATACCCCTCTTTTTTTTTTTTTTTGGTACCGGGGATTGAACTCAGATCCTTGCGCTTGCAAGGCAGGCTACCAAACCACTGAGCTAAATCCCCAGCCCAATGCCACCTCTTAATGAGGGTTGGAGTCGCTCCCAGGCGGAGGAGAGAGGTCAGGGTAAGAGTAGGCAGGCGTGTGATGCAGCATGGGGTTCCGTGTTCTGGGACCACCTGGATGCAAATGCAGCACCTCCGGCCATCACCAACCTGATCGGCAGAGGGGTTGCAGGTTGGCATCAGTAGCCTGTGATGAGCAACAATACCCTGGGTGCGGGACGCTGTGCTTCCCAGCCACTGTGTGTGGGGACTGGGCTGGATTTCAGTGTCGGAAGCTCCGGAATGGCCGTAGAAAGTGAGTCTGAGCCTGCACAGAATTCCACACAGAGGTTGGGTGGAGCAATGTGGGCTGCAGACACCAGAGACATCTGGGGACTTCTTTAGTGTACTCGGGTCTGCCCTAGATCGCCTTGTGTGGGAAGCCAGCCATGGCCCACTGGCTTTTTGAAAGACAACATTTGTTCCTTTTTAAGGACTGCACGTGTTAAACTTGTTTTGACCCTGCACGGGAGAAACTCGGACAGCCAAAGATCTGTAGGAGTCAGGTGCTTCCTGTTAAAGATCTGATGTTATCTATAGGAGTCAGGTGTTGTAACTCCATTTTGTTAAGTTCCTCCACCTATTGTGGGAATCATGATTATTAGTTGCAAGTGTTGTTAATTTGTTTTTCTTGAGCCTGCTTTCTCTTGCCCGTGTGAACCCTCGTTCCCGTGGAGCGGGTGTTGAGGTTACTATGGTAATCCTAGCCCATAATAGTTCGATCTTTTCCTTTAAAAGGCTGATGCCTGCCTGCAATAAATGTCGCCTTGATCAGACTCTTGTCTTGGTGTCCTTCCTTTCTCTCTGCCCCATCTCCACCCAGCTGCTCTTTCAGGTTTGAGGCACTGCGGGACAGTGCTCTGCGTCGCCGGCTCGCGACAGCCTTGGAGCCAGGCGCAGTGAGGGCCCGAGCTGCCCTTATGCGTGGTGTAACTGGCCTGAAAGTTTTGCCGTGCACGGTCAATGTAGTCTCGCATCCTGGGCTGTGACCTCCTCTTGTAACAGGTGACCCCTTCTCTACCCACCCTGCGAGACAGTTGCCAGCTGTGAGCGGTTGAGCTCCGTACCCAGTTCCTTGTCCCTCGTGCCACACCTTTTTCTCTGACTATAAATAAACACGTGCCCGTGTGGTGGGGCCCAGCACTCTGTAGTCTAGGTCCAGACGGCTTCCTCAGTTTCACAGTCTCAAGTCAAGCCAGTTATGACCTGCAGGACCCAAGTTGTGGTCATTTTTCTCTTGGAACAGCTCTAGTGATCACGCAAAGGAGGTATGGAGACTCCTTGAAGAGCCAGGGAGAGGTACTCCAGACCCCTTGGGGGTTCCCTGCCTTCCTGGGGAGCCAGGGTCCTGGGTGAGTTTCTGTGGAGGGGCTCTGCCCTTTTTCCATTGAGTGCCCAGCTTTTTGGCATTGGCATTGGCCTTCATATCGTTATAGGGCCAGGCAAGTTGGAACTGTCGAGATGCGCCACACTGAATTAAATTGAGCCATTTCTTGTCGTAAGCCAGCAATCGAGAATGGCTCACGCCAGAAAAATTCTGGACCAAGGAAAGACAGTTTTCAGGGTCCTTTTGAGGGCTCTTCTATTTGGGGAGGGCTCAGGGAGAGGGGAAGCACAAGTGGAATTTCACGGCAGCAGAACTTTGCAAAGTCAGTGGGGGGTCCGGGGCAGTGTCGCACAGTTTAATTAAAGTATCACACAGGTGTGGGTCTTCTGTTTATGAGGTAGTAAAGCTCACACAGTTGCAGATTCACACAGGTGCAGAACGCTCGGTTTACAAGGCAGCAGACATAGCTGCAGAGTCACACAGGACGCAGTGGTCTGTCCTGCCTTTACTGAGGGGCCTCCTGAGGGGGATGGGGAAGGCGACCGCCTGGAATTACTCAGCTTTACACAAGTGGAATCAGGTTGGCTGTCACTCTATGTGACAGCGATGGAAGCAGCACTGGACCCACTGACAAGTGGAGGGCCGGCTTGTCTGGCTGCGGGGACAGAAACTCCAGTCGGTGGCAGAATCTGCAGGGCTTTTGCTCACTGCTGCTTGTTTTATTTTATCGTGCACTCGGGTACGTGGAAACTGGCAAGTGAAGACCATGAGGCCTGTCCCTGTCTGTGTGTCTCGGTTGTCTGAGCAAATGTGTTATTACATGGATGTGGTATTTCCACTAAACTGTAGGAAAGAGCTCCGTTTAATTGACTTTAGGGAGAAATATCAGTAAAACACAGATGTTTGAGTCAATTATTAGTTATGATAAGAACAGTTTAAACCCATGCAAGCTTGTCATCTTCTAGATGCATGAGGTCGTGAAGCTCGGGTCTTGGCTGGGAGGAGAAAGACACAGGGTCTGGATTCCTCCACAGCCATCAGCCGCAAAAGGAAATGGATACATGTGAGTCTTAGCTCTTTGCTTTTAGTCTCATTACTTCAGTGACATTTTTGATGCCCACTTGGTTTGACGATGAGCTGCAGAAGGTGGGGCAGCTGCTGGGCTCCCTGAGATCTGGAAGGTGTCTTGCTCTGTGTGCTTGGTTTTGAACCTCTGGGGTCCGAGTGGGTGACCCTAGTGAGGCCTGGGGATACATATGTTTCTGTTGCACTTGGGCCCAGTATGTCTTCTCTGGTGATGCTGAGAAAGAAGGGCACTGTCTCCCCAGCCACCTGCTCTGTCCTGGGCACTGCTCTGAATTCTTTCTATCTCTGTCCTGGGTTCTATATGGGTGCTTGGGGCCCTGGACACCTGTGCGGAGAGGGCTTGGGAAAGGGCCCATGTGAGCCCCTCAGGGGCCTTGCTGGAATAGGGCTGGCTGGTGGAAGATGAGCCTAGTTTTCTACACACAATTGAAACATAATGGGTACAAATGAGAAAATTATGTAAATATAAATGTTGACGAGTTAACACCTCATATTTCAGAAATCTCTTCAGTGACTGGAAACCTCAGTGTGAGATTATGATATACACACTGAATTGATGTCAAGATCTTTTCTAAGTAAGTTAAACTATTAAAATGGTAATTATTAAGCATAAGTTTATATATTTGGCATGTTATTTTTATGTAGCACAGAGTAGCTGAGTATATTTGGATCTGTTCACTAATAATTGTGTTCTAAGGAAACATAGTTCTAAAAATTATGAAAAGTGCTGACATAAACCAGTTAAAATTGCTTACTATTTATATTTCCACTAGAAATTGAAGCTGCTAAATATTAAAATTCTGGTTCATGATTAACACGAGATAAGGGAGGCAAGGAAACTAACTTGTATCTCTGATGAGGAAAGTTATAAGGAAAGCATGAGAATGTGCTTTTTGTTAAGAAAAGTTATTCAGTCTTGTTTGGAGATTCACAATGAAGGAAAGAAGGAGGGATTGGATAAAACTGAAATTGTTAAGATTGCACCTTAAAGTCCCTATGATTGATCCAAGTCAAGCTGTACCTTATATAATAAGAGAACCCAGTGGGCTCTTGCACATTTAGAAGGGAATTTCACTTCCTCACATGTTCAGTGCATGAGTTCTGGCCCAATGCTGAGACAGCAGCCAAGGGTCATTCAAAGTGTGTTTCCTTTGTGGACCATCCCTGAAGTAATCACCAGCCACAGAGGTGCCAGTTCCCCTGGACATATGTGAAATAGTCAAATAAATTATTACACACAGTCATATTAGGGAAAGCTAACCAACTGAATAAATTCCTTGGTCAAAGATGTTGCAAGTGGATGGCATTTGGATTCACTGCCCCCCCAAACGAGTTAATCCCCTATGAACGAGTCACCCAAAGGCCAGTGTCTCTAATACATCCCCTTCCTCATATGCTCTGATAGGACTAAGTACTGCCTGGTTTCGGTGCCTTGTGTTCAAGTGTGTTTCCATCATTACCGACCAAAGATAACTAAACCCTTCCTGATCGAGAGATGAGAGGTCCTGAAAATGGCAAACAAAGCCTGCCTTTTAAAGGATCATGCCAAGTTCTTCCACCAAGACACACTGCAGCAAAGCTTCAGGCCGCATCTCACCATCAGAGTGGCCCCTCCAGACTCCGGGCACTTATGGCCCCTTGGGACCTGGAGGTTAAAGCAAACCAGGGAATTATCTCCCTGGAATGAGATGGTATCCAAGAGTGGACAGCTTTTCCCAAAACTTAACAAGACTCCTCTCTAAGAAGAACCTTACCTTACATACACATCCTTTCCATTGGCCAGGATTGCATGACCAGACTGAAACTTTAAGGAAGCAGGTGCCTTCGAACAGGATAGTTTTCCCATGAAAACTAGCAGGTTTCAGTCTGAGTCAGGGTAATAAAAAGGTCCTCTGTGTCGTAACACTTACAAAGGACTAACCTAGTGTTAACCAGTCAGTATTTTTGCCTATTATTCTCTTTTCTTCCTTGTTCCCAACATATACAATCCACTGCTCTGCTCTTTCCCAGTGGCATTTGAGGCTAAATAAATCCATTTACAAGGGTGACAAAGTGACATCAATGCCAAGCATTCTGCTCAGTCTCTCAAACTGGAGAGTTCGCTAGGAGGAATTAAGTTTGGCCTCAAGCTACCTTCACAAATGGCCCCTGTTCTACCCATGTTCGAACAAGACAGGTGTGAACTGTCCCCATAGGGATGTGTCAGTACCACACTTCTGTTTCCTGTTTGTCACTCTTTACTCCAGATAAAAAGGCAATCTGCCTTAGGGTAGGGTGGGACGTGCTGAGCCCCTCTGGTTCATTATGAACCATTTCAGATTGCTTCCCAATTCTAGGACCACAAAAAAGCCAATTAAGATCTGCAAACTTATATTTATTGTAATTTTCTCCTTTAATCAGATATAGGACAAAGATTAATTCCCAAGCCTCTGGTCCCCACTGCCACAGGTCGAGTCTGGGACCAGATTAGGGATGATCTTCCCCACCTGTACTGTCCACTGTCCCCAAGTTCCTCACCTGATGGGAGAACCCCAACTTCACCCCTATGGTCCAGAGCACTTCGTTGCTTGGCTATTGTCAAGCTGCGATGAATGCACTTTCCACTCATGGACAGAAGCAGTAGTGTTCCATTTTTTCAATTTATTTCCTCAGCAGAAGAAATGGAACTGTGGTTTTTACTAAAGACAAACAGCTCAAGGGCAAAGTTTTCCTGTGCTGCACAGCCAGGCCCACACTCTCATGCTGAGAGAGCCCAGGATAAAGAAGGGCACCTTTTCCAGGCTGAATGGTGAAGCTCAGAGGAAATGGCTCCACACCTGCCTTGGGCACAGCTGGGCACAGCGCAGGCCTTGCTTTCTCCCCTGGGCACCAGAAGGCTGGGTTAGTGTAGAGGATACCTGCCCCCCCGAGCGCCCACGTCTCCACCAGATGATGCCATGCGCATGGCATGTGCTTGGGACGAGCCAGGGGATAACATCGTCCCCATTTCCCAAAAGAGAAATGGAGGCACGGAGAGTTCAAAGATCCTTCCTAAGGCCCACATGTTGTAGCTGCAGAGCCAGGATTCAACCCAGGCATTTTGGCTCTGGACCCTGTGGTCTTTGTCTTCAACTCCTCTTCCACAGTCTCCATCAGCCTTTCCCTCAGGAATGAGCCACAAAGTTATTTCAGACACTTTGTCAAAACCTTCTAATTCCCACATCTCTAAACACTGAGCGGGTAATCGTTTCTTCCAGTCGTTCATAAACTCTCAACATTCCCACTTGTTCATAAACTCTAACATTCCCAAGATTTTTCTACATATCGTGGAAGCAGTGCTGGCCACCAGGAGGGTGATTCAATTTACTTTTAGTTTTCACTTTATAAATCTGTTTTTCTCTAAATGTTTTCACACTTCCATCACTGCAGCTATTGGCAAAGATAATGTATCGGAGGGAAGAGACCCACCAATGAAAAGCATTCCCTTTGTCCAGCTTGTTAGTCACGTTGTACAGATTTTTCAGTGATTTCACTCTGAAAGTATCTAGTGAATTCCATCAGTGTTGCTGTACCCCTCAGGAATAATCCTCAGAGTTGCTGTGCCAGAGTTGGCAAGTGGGGTATTGACTCCAGAATTCAGATACAGAAATGTATCTGAAAGCCAGCAGCAGCCATGAGCTAGCACGCATAGGGCTGGAAGGCACAAATGTGGGAAAATGTCCACCCAACCATTCTTGAATTCTCATTCACAAATTCTCTAGGCAATTCACTTTTTATTAGTCCATGTTTGTGGTACATGGTGTCCACATTCCTTGTGTGGGGTTGGAGCATGCGCATAACACATCTTAATTCCTCTGTCCCCTTTCCTTCTCCTTCCTCTATCCGTATCTGGATCCTCTTCGAGAAACATCAAGCTCCATACTTTCTGTTATCTATCCTTTAATTTGCTCTTTAATTTTTAGGGATATTCCTCTCACCTAAATATTCCAACCCATTGGTTTCCTACATTCTCAACAACCGCACATTACTCCTACCAACACACACACGCGCCACATGTTCCTGGGACTTTCTGAAATACGGGCACACATCCTTATTGCAAGGGTATATGAAGAAACTTAAAAATAGAAAGTTATAGGAAGTAACAGAGTCCAAACATCATTAAACACATTGGAAGATGAAATAATTCCAATGGTGGCCGTGTCCCCCTCAGGGCTGGGATCGCATCTGCTCCTTCCAGAACCTGGCAGAGGTGCAGTCGTCTGGGTCATGCCCTGAGAACTTGGAGGAGTTGCTCTGTTGCCTGCTTTTAAGCTGGAGGACAAAGGTGCGGAACGAAGATGGCCATGATCCACGATTTCCCCCTTTGTCCAGCGCGACTTTTTTCTGCCTCTGCTTTTCTTTTTGCTGAGCAGTGATGCACCTTCTCCTGTATCTTGAGGTGGTCTCCCAAGATGGTTCCACCAAAGTCATTCTCCTTTCTCCTGCCATCCTGGCCACCTCTCTCTTCCCTTAATCCTTGGTTCCATGGTTCCATGTGACTGGGCTGTGACCAATGAGATGTGGACATAAATGGTGAGCGTGACTTCTAGGCCTGGCCTCTAGAAAACCTGTGTACCACTCTTGTTCTTTCTCTACCTCCCAGCAGGACTCAGGGATTCCCTGCCTGACTCTGGGCCTGAGGGGATGGTGGAGCCAGAGGGAAGAGGCCTGGAACCTGGGCTGACCTTGAGAGAAGGGTCAGCCCATAGTACAATGTAAAGAATATAAATAGCAGCCTGGCAAAATGTTAAGCCACAAACATCTGGGCATTGCTAATACTAGCAGACAACTTACCCCATGTGTTTGCTTAAGAGTTGTGTAACATAATTTAAATTCAGTGCTGTTCTTTGGATCAGACTGAAATAGGCTTCACCATCACTTGAAAATTATTTCTGTGACCATGCCTTGAGGGAAACTAAACTGCACTTTCTAAGTTTAGAGGGCAAGTACCATAAAATGAAATAAAATTAATTTGGGCCAGATTAGGAATTGATCTGATTTGATGTACTGTACTTTGCCCATCTACAAGTGGAATGTGGTGAAATCTCTTCATCCATCATTCAGATGCGTGTGTTCCATTTATCTGGGTCTGCAGTGTGGTCTCGATAAGTTTGTTCTGGGAGTCTCAGCTCTTTCAGAAAGTAGTTTTATGTTTGATACAGCCCTTTTGATCATTGTCAAGTATCCATTTGGTGCAAATTAATAATATCACAAGTACTTGCTTCAAAAGCCAAAGTCAGGATGGGGTTTGGGAAGGAGGGGTTGGAATTACTGCTGTCTGGTTTGAAAAAGTGAGGAAATGGAAAAGTTCACAGCGGGTTTTCTTTTCTTTCCTTTTCTGTTTTGGCTTCTGCTCTGGTAAAGGCAAAAGTAAGAAGGCAAAACTGTAGTGCAGTGCTCAGCAGTTGGTGATCTACCTTCCAGAGAAAATCTAGAGAAGCTCAATCCTACCAGGAGCTCTAGATGCTAGAACTAGAAAAGAAGCCCCTTGAAAGAGGGTGGGCTCCGGCAGGCCAATGGGGGTGGTGGGCCCAGAGCGGGGTCACCGCAGTATGGAAGGGACATTGATGACCCAGTGTGTTCACATCAGGCACTGGTGCTGCGAACAAAACTGAGGACAAGTTATTGAGGGGGACACGTGGAGGAACAAGAATCCGAGCACAGCCGCCAGACCGCAGGATTGCGCAATGGAGCCAGAGATGTGTGGGCAATGCAGGGAAACTCTCAGGCTGAGTTCATTTACGGCACGCAAATCCCCAAGTCTGAAGACTTTCTGTACCGTTTAGCCTGACCCTGCACACCTGACGGGCCTAGGGAGGTTTGGAGTGTCAACCTCTTGGATGGCGGCTCCTGGGTGGTGTCACTCACAAAGGGCAAGCCAGGGAGGACTCGAGCAAAGACCACGACCAGCAATCAATGGACAAGCCAGTGTTGATGGCTGTGTAAAGAAGATCTGTACTCTGTGCAGTTGGGTAGGAGGGTAGTGTGGTTGATCACTGAGGGCAAGAAATACTCAACCAGCTCACAGGGGTGGGCATGGGTCAGCAAGCAGGTCCTCTGTTCCCAGTTGTGGCTGATGGGAGGTTGGGATAGAGGAGAGCTGGGCCCTCTGCAGACACGAAGCCTGAGATCAGCCTCTTCCTCTTTTCTCCTGATCGTTTCCCCTCTATCTTTGCTTTCTTTCTGCCAGAGAATCTTTCTCTAATCTAGGAGTTGCAGTAACTAGAAGGTTTGTTGTTTCTTGGGTTTTATTGTCTGCCATTTCTTGACCAAAGCATCACAACATCACACAGCCCAATGTCAATATGGTGAGACCATTGTCCTCTTTCAGGGACAGCCATCGTCCTGCCACGAGCTTCTTCTGACCTCTCTGCCGTGGGCAGACCGGGAGACTAGTGATGGATCCCATTTGACTTAGGGAGCAGAGAGAAAGAATTTTGACCCTGAGGCTAGATTTCCAACCCCAGGAATACTGTATCACAGTGAGGAAAGTAAAACAAAGGCTCATGTGCAAACTTTGGCAGAATGCTTAGGTAATGCGTAGCAACTGATGCAGTTTGTTAAGGAAGGAACTGCTGGTTTTCTCCGCCTAACTAAAAAGAAAAATGTTACTGGATCTTAGTTTTGTGGGTTTTGGTGGGAATGACGATGGATTGTAATAATGAAATGTTTGAGAGGGATTATACTTAATGAGCCAGGAGACCTCCAGAGTCATCCAGACACTGGTACGATGTGATTTGATTGTAGGTTGAGGAATTTTAGTCTCTATGTGAAAGGGTCCTTCTCCGTGTTCCTGTTGATGGTTATTGTTGCTGCTGCTCCCCTCTCTCCCTCCTCATCTGTCTTGGTCACTTTACCATTTCCAAGACACAATACCTGACCTGCAGTGTGAAGGAGGAGAGGTTTATCTTGGCTCACAGTTTCAAAAGTTTCAGTTCATAGATAGCCAGCTTCACACCAGAAACAGCAAGGAGGAGGGGTCTGGGCCAAGGAGAGCTGTTCATGTCATGGTGGCCCGGAAGCAGAGAGAGAAGGGAGGAGCTGAGAAAGTCAGACCTTTCCAGGTCACACCCCAGTCACCCACCTCTTTTGACCAGGTCCCACCTCCCAGCAGCACATTTAGCTCTAAGCTCATCTGTGGATTAATCCCCCATGATCCACTCCCCTTCCAAATCCCCGCCTCAGAACCCGCGAGGCCTCCGGAGGACATTCTAGACTAAACTAGAGCGCCCTCCATCCTCATACTCAGTCCAGTCATCTCCTTCCTCTTTCTTTTTCTTCATCTTCCTCCTCCTCTTCGCTTTTCCCAGTCATTCTTTTCCTTGTCACTATTTAGATGGCTACTTTTTCAATTATCTGACTGTGTGCTCAATTCTCAAGGAGCTCTTTCAAAGATACTTTTTTAAAATACTAAAAATAGGCAGCCAGGTATCAATTAGGATTCCATTTGGCTGTATACAATGGAAAAATCCAAAATAACACTGATGTAAACACAAGAGCTCATTATCCTGCATACAGGAAGTCAGGGTTTGGAGTCCAGGCCTGGGCATCCCTCCACGGTGTCACTGTCGTGACACAGAAGGGCAGAGAGACGTGATATGGTTGCACATTGAGCAGACAGAATTTGTGCTGCCAGAACATATTTTGTATGAGGAACAATGGCACTCCAGATGATTTCCAAATTTAGTTCATTTTGAACTTGCCTTTATTCCCCTTATCTTTTTTCTCTTCTCTGATGTCCTTTAGTTCTTTTGTTGGCTTTATCTTCTCTCTGCAGCATCCCTGCAATGAAGTATACCTTTTGGTCTTGTTCACAGGAAGACAGGAGGTGTCAGAAATACAGAGGTCTCTGCCTGGAGGTGGTGCAGGTATCTGCTCATGGCCAGGTCAGGGCCTTTGGGAGGCAAAGAGTCATTGCTCAGGGCTCAGAGAGGGAGCCTGGGTGCAAAAAGTCAGAGGGAATTCACACAATTACAAAATGCAACCCAAGGGCCCCACGGACTTAAGTCATTTTTCAGTGGTCCAGTTTTGTCCTCTGTGAATATCTGTTGGTTGTACTAATATCACCAGCAGAGAGCGGATGGGGGTAAAAAGGATGTGGACTCTGACTTGGAATATACTGGGCTTCTGTTTGGAATGACCCCTCTGCCAGGTAAGAGTCTTGGGTAATCTGCGCCAATAGCTTCAATTTCCACATATGCTAGCTGGAGGGACTTCTCCCCACTCCACTGAGTGATTGCCAGGGTTACAAGGAGCTGACACACTAAACCCTTCTGTGTTAAATGGGTAACTATAAATGTCAACAAAATTGAGTCATATGAGAAGCCATGTTTGCCAAATTACGTGAGTTAAATATTGATACTTGAAAAATTTAAATAATACCTACAACAGCTTAAAACAATCCATCTTCAGAGAATACGAAGTCTTTTCTAATTTTCAAAAATAAAATCTAATGTGCAAACAATGCAGGGAGAGAATGAATTATCTGCTTTATCAACTGTTGCAACCAGAAGGCAAATGGCTCTGGGTTACAAGGTCAGTGCTCAATAAATATTTAATGAATGAATGAATGAATGAAAATGTGAATGAATGAAACGACTTTTGATTCCATATATAGTTGGCATTGTAGTAGCTGCTGGAAATCCAGAGAAGGCTCAAATTTCATGAATCTCAGATTCCAAATCTAGACACACTAATAAAATGACTTCACATAATAAATCTGTGAGAAAATTTGGACAGGATGGTACGGCAGAAACGAACTCCAGGAATGTGAAGGGGGCCAAAGGACCTATAGACTGTTTGGTCAGGGAAGTCTTAAGAGACAGAGAAGAGCGCTAGATTTGTTGTTGAAGCTTTCTTCCACAAGCTGTCTATGTATTTTTGTGGCTTGTGTTTACAGAATGTTAGTTCATTTTGTAAACATTTTCTTCAGTTATTACTCACAAGCTTTGCAGTCATAGATGAAGCGTCCATCCCACGTCCTACAAAACTTGGAAATCCTGAGACTTGAGAATCCCCAGAGGACTAACTGAAATTGTTGTATTGGGCAGTGTTTTCTAAGGCATGCTCCAGAGGACATAAAACAGTCATAGATGCACTCCTCAAAAATGGAGGAAAGAGGTCCTGGGGTCAGATACTTTGAGCCCAGTCCAGGAGCACTGGTGCATTCAAGTACACCAATTTAGGACTTGGAGAAGTCCTAAAGCAGAATAACACTATATTTATCCCAATGTTTTCTTGAATTATTTTCTAAATGTCATTTTATGTTTATTTTTTCCTCTGTATACTTAACAGCATCAAAACACAGTTTGGAAAAACACTGTTACAATGTAAAAGACAGAGCTTTGGCGCAAATGAGGAGGAGAAAGATAATCATCTGGTTATAGACTTTGTAAATCTCAGGTGAGATGTTTATACAAATGTACCAGAAACTTAAGCTTTAGAGATCATTTTTGCAAATATTACTTGCCTTTACTGAACCTAGTAAACTGGTGAGAGAATTGCTTTTTCTCAGATTTTGGGCTGCTGTTCTGGGCTGTCAGAGGGATATGTTTGGGTTTCTTCTATTTTTTTTTTTTTTTTAATTCATGAACATGAGCGACAACCAAGCGGGGCTGCTTTTTGTGTTGTTTGTGTTGTGTCCATCTGAGGCAAGCAGGAGGACACAGCAGAAACCACCCAAGCTTGAGCTTTGTTCCTTCTTCCACTGGTAGTGACTTTAGTCAAATTACCCTCCCGGCTCCCCCTTTCCCATCTGCAAGTGAGGATAGTCACAGCCATATTCTGGGTGTTGCACAAGCCAGGTTGATGTAAAAGGTTTGGGTGGGTGCGTTCTTCTAGCCTTTTCTGTAGTGTTCGCTGAGGTCTGCATGTTCATCCTGCTAAAAGTCTTTACAGATCCCCCTGGAGTCGCATGGGGAAAAACAGAATATTTGCTGTTTGTCCTTACCATCGATGACTCACAAAGTGCTGGTTTATTGAATCTATCAGTGAAGCACTAGAATCAGTGTCCTACTTTATTCATTCCATGCTGTGTACAATATGCAACACCCTCAGCCAGAGCTGGACTAGATATATCATTTGGTTATCCCACCTCATCAAGCTAATAGGAGTCCTTACCCAGTAAGCATCTCTCCTTAGCTCCTGAAAGTGGCCTGAAAACCTCAACCAGTGATGACTGAATTCACCACATCAGCTGTGTGATAAAAAGTGAAGACAATGGACCATCTCCAACCACTGTTTCCAACGCTGCATCACGAGGAAGAGCCGGCCTGCCTCTGTCTTCAGTGACAACACAATTTCCAGCAGACCACCCACATCCCCAGGTAACAACAGCTCACTTTGGTAATAACGGATTAAGTTGTGGACAGCCCTTTAGATTGTTTACCCAAACATATTCTCGGCCCTTGGAGAACGCCCACAAAGGATTCTAGTGCTCCTGGTACCGAGCACTCTGGCATCACACAGGGCATGCGTTCTCAGGCACCACCTTGTGAGCTGGGCCTACTATTAATCGGAAATGGAACCAGTGGTATGTTCTTCTGGGGTGATCGTCTAGTTTTCATGTCGGTGTTGACTTTGGGGCTGTGTACTGTAAAAATGGAATCTCTCCCAGCAGTAAGAGAAGGAAACAGCACGTCACAGGAGCCAGGGTTGCAGGGCATGGCACGTCGTGTCCTTCTCAGTGTTTGGCCTCCTGGTAGAAAATGGGTATACGTTCTTAATGCACTTTGCTTCATTAGAATCGCGGGGGGAAAAGAAACAAGGATCTAAGTTGGAAGCCCTAGACCTAAAAGGCCCAAGTGTGGGGATCCAGCATTGGTCCCATTTATCTACAGGCAGCAAGAACCTGTTTTCTTCTCTGATATGACTTCACAGGTTGCTTGTAAGACGTTGTGCAGTTTCCTCTACAAATCCACGACCTTTCCTCTTTTCTGATTTTTTAAGGCATGTAGGGAATCTAACTTTTCTTCTTTTTTGTTTGTTTGTTTTCTCATTGAGTTTATTGGTACTTTTTAGGTATACAGTGGTTACATTCGTCATCGGAATCTTGTACCCTTACCTGACAGGTCTTGGCTCTCATTTTTCCCCATCCCCCCATCCTCCCTTCACCCCCTTTCTCTATTTACAAAAACTTTGTTTCCATTTTTTCATATTTTTTCTTTTCCCTTATTTCCTTTCCCCTCCCCTTCCCACTTCCCCTACACTTTTAGCCCTTTTCTTCTTTTCTTCTGCTTCTTCCCTAATTTGCTTTCTGTTAAGTCTTTTGAAAGAAGCCCAGTAACTCAGTCTCCTCAGGGCTCCTACAGGGTCAGGATCAGGAGAAAGGCTTCTTAGTGTGTGTGGTGTTTGGAGGTACAAAACAATCACAAGGTTGAGTCCTTAGTTCTAGGTTGTCTTTTCCCACACCTGTTGCAAGCACGGTATTGGGTTCCACTTCCTGGAAAAAGTTGACTTGATTGATAATTGGGAACTCTTTCACTAATTAAAAAGTGTCTTGTGTTTTCATCAGTACAAAGGATCTCCTGTGCGCTCACAGTATGCCAAGCATCGCTGGGAGAGTAGGAAAAGCTGAAGGTTTTATTTTTATGACTGAGGGCTTCATACTCCAGCCGGAGTGAAAAAGCCTTCTGTAAAGACATAGGTACTATAACAACATAGACGAGAAGATGGCGTAAGTGTTCAATCGTGTGGGACTGGAATCTCCCCGGAGGGAGTAGTTACTGTGGGCAAAATATTTTCAGTACATGTGTGGTGAAATTGAATGCTAAATTTGAAGAACAAGAAGAATTAGAATATAAATTGCAGATAAAATAATAATGGAGGAAGGAAAAAGAGTGTGAGGCTCTTTTGACAGGAATGCTTTTTCCCAGTGTCTGCTCACCTTGTGAACAGTGCCCCCATGAAGTGTGATTTCAAGGACAAAGCTCATTCCCTTGGGTCTACACCCAAGGTCAAGGAACTTCTCTGAAACCAGAGAAAAAGGGAATTTGCACAAGAATGTACAATTTTGCCTGATACTGTATTAGACAATCCTGTAATTAACTTGTCTTTTCCTTAGCAACTGCAATAATCAAGTTGATCCCAGAGCCTAAGGAACTTACAGGTTATGAAACAAACCCCACTGTCTGCCTTTGCCTGGCTGAGGCACTTGGATAATGTGTGTGTGTGGTTTTTTTTCTTTTTCTTTTTGTTTTTTTCTGGTCTCATAAGTGAAGATCAGAACCTTCTTTGGGCAGCATGACAGAAGGGTGACATGCCAAGTAAGGTCAGTCTCATGACTGTCAAGAAAAGCAGCAGTCATAGTAATTGTTTTCAGGCTGGAAGGGATGCCTAAATCATCCGGGCCTTCAATTTATATATTGAATCCTAAGGATAACAAATTTTAGGTGATACATTGAAGACTGTCACAAACATGGATGTATGAGGAGAGTTCTGTTATAATTTTACTGTCATATCTTCCTTTTAATGAAAAATATTATTTTCCCCATCCCTCTGCCATCCTAACAAAATCCCTTTCTGAATCTGTGGCAAATATCCCCATGTTTTAGCAGTGGATGTATATCGAAATTGTTCTGTTCTTACATGCTAGCTTGGACAAAAATTATGCAAGGAATACATATTTCTCTTGGAAATGTTTAAAAACACAGATAAGCATGAAAAGGGAAATTAAAGCCATCTGTAATTCTGTCTCTAGAGAAAACTACAGCTGTGTCTTTCATATACCCTTCCAGTGCATTCTAAAAGCATTTTTAATTTAACAGTGGGGTTTTAATATTTTACGGTATGCTGTTTCTCACTTAATATTTGTCAGCAAGTTTTTGTGTGAATGTGTACACTTCTACAACTTCATCTTTGATTCTATATAGAAAAGAAATCGGAACTTAAATCTGTTGCATAAAATGCAGTGGTTCCCCAGAACTACTGATCTTGCTTGGAAACAGTGGATGAGTCTGTAGGTACACAGAAATGCAAAGCTCTTCCCCTTTGAAAATCTGATGGTATTATCAGCTCCTATTTTAAGCTTGTTGATGGACCCAGAATAATATGAACTTAGATATATAAAGGCGATGCAGCGCTGGAAGTCTGACCTTTGAAAAATCCTTGCCTGTATAAACAAAGTCTGGAATGCTTTAAGCTCTCTAGGCCAGTGGATTTCTTTTTTATTTATCCTAACCCCGAGTCAACAAGGAATGTCTATTTTATTTAAGAAGCAGGAAATGAAAACACCTCAGCCCCCTAACCCTTATGAAGGGCACAGCTGTGACACCCGGACTCCTTGCCTAGAGCTCGTGTGGCCCCAGGACTGTGTGCCCTGGGCCTCCCCATTCCCCACCTGGCTTTTGTCCTTGGTGCCCTGCTCTGTCACTCTTGCTTGGGCTGCTCTTTGCTGTTCCCATGCCAACCTCATTCTCACTTCCATTTTTTTATGCCACTAAGGTTTCCCATGCAGTTTCCCTCATGTCCCAGCCTCCCACCCCCAGGCCCAGCAGCCCCACTTCCTTGGTGAAGCCCTTCAGGTGACACCTATATCCCTCACTCTCTGGCTCGGGGTGTAAGCCTTGTGGCCAAGCCACACCTTCCCTGTCTGCAGCTGTGCCTCGCTAACGTTGCTGACCCCTTTGGTAAAGGCTGTTTTCACATTTGGCACATTTCACATGACTGTGTGCATGTACTACATGTTATACCTGGGTCTGTCACTTCGGGAATGATTGGGGAGGTGCTGTGATCTGGATAACCATCCCCAAGCCCCATGTGGTGAAGGCTCCGTCCCTAGCCTGTGGTGCTATTGGAACCTTCAGGACCTGGGACCTGGTGGTATGTCTTCAGTCATGTGGAGTGGAGATGTCCTCAGTGGTGATAATGGGACCACAATCTCTTCTCTGTCTCTTTTTGACCACAAGGTAGGTGGTTTAGCTCAGTCCCACATTTCCTTTGTGACATGCTGCCTCACCATTGTGCAGAGCGATGGGGCCACCAACCATGGCCTGAAACCTCTGAAACCATGATCTTTCCTCTTACAAGCTGATCTTAGGATTTGTCACAGTGATGGGAAGCTGAGCAATGCAAGAAACCACACGACCCTATTTCTGCCTGTTACTTTCTTAGTTGTTAGAAAAGCGCCGTACCTTCTTAGAGCTTGTTTCCACCCTGGGGAATTTGAGTGAAAGTATTGCTCCTTTAAGGCTGTCATAAAGAGAAACGGATTGAACACAAAGAAAATGGGACACAAACAGACTTGACAAATGACAGCCACCTTCGCTATGGACACCTGATCCTGCTCCTTTTGACGTCATGACAGGCCAACCAGATAAAAGTATGGCCCAGACTGATATTCTAATCAATTCTAACCCTCGGAAATACTCCATAGCATTCTTTAAAGCAAAAAACACCTGAGTAAAATAAGGCCATGTTATTTATTTACTTATTTAGTTATTTTTTTAAGCCAGGGTCTCACTATGTAGCCCCGGCTGGCCTTGAACTTGCAGCACCCTACCTCAGCCTCCCAAGTGCTGAGCTTTGAATCTTCTGGATCTCTCTTGCCCTTGAACTTTCTGTGCACACGTAAACACTTATTTGCGCACATGTCGAACTGCACCTGTGTTCCAAACAGTTTGGATGAGTGTGTTCGTGCAAATACATGTGCATGATTACACACTGCATTATACAATACATACATAACTCCGGATGACCTTTTGGTTGCAGGTGGCATTTGCACAGACTAACTTTAAAGACAAAATGTTGGGATCAAGTAGACATCTATACTAGGGAGAGATTCGGCCACACGTCACGTTACACAACGAATTCCTTAAGTGAGATAGAAATAGGTTTGTCTCTCGCATAGGAGAAGTCCCAGTGTGCCCAGGGCCCTGGGGAACCAAGGTTCCTTGCCTTTTGCTTCCCGTTATCAGCACAGGGCTTCAGTTTTCTGAGCAAGATGCCCCTTGAGCTCCAACAGTCAAAGTCCACACAGCAGGTGCAGGAAATGCTGAGCTGTGTCCTTCCAGGGGCAGAGACGGTCTACACCACGTCCTTCTCATTGCTCTCAATTGACTGGCCCCACCGTGTAGGGCTACCACACCTGAGGATGTGCTCTTCAGAGGGACGGTACTTTGCACAAGCAAAAAACTAAGACTTTTCATTAGACAGGAAGTAGAACATGGAGCGGATATTGGAGATGCTGTTCCAATATCTGTAGTTCAATTACTCTTTCAGCAGAGTACACTTGCGGTGGCTTTTTTGCTTTGTGCAAGTGTGTATACAATACATCAAGAAAAATGAAAGTGTTGGAATTCTTAGAATGAGATCCAGGCTGGGTAAATTAGTAGCGGCAATAGGAGACTTTAAAACTGAAGTTATAAATGAGAAAGGTGTTTCAAGGATCAGCTGGGGATAAAAGAAAAAAAAAACAGATGAGAAACCCTAATACTTCCAAACCCTAAAACTTCCCAAGGGTCCAGCCCACTTTCTCTTAGGATGGAGTTTCAGAGGAAGAGATGCAGCTGGGATTGGGTGATCTTGTTTCCGAATTTAAAATGTAGTCTAGTAAAAGGGGTTTTTTGCTAGCTCTGAGTTGAATAAAGAAGGAATAAAGGAAAGGAGGGAAAGGAGAGAGGGAAAAGGGCAGAGTTGGGACAGCATGGGTCACTCTGGGATTTTGCTATGTTGATTCTGCCTCATCCCGATGAACGCGTGGAGGGAGAGCCCGAGAACACCAGGAAATATTTTCCTTTCTTACGTACAACTTTCTCAATCAATGAGGTTCTTACGACACACGTGTCTAGAGCAGGAGCTCAGCTGGAGGTCAGTCCTGGGTGGGCTTCACTGCAGATCACGAAGAGCCTGCCTTTTCCCTGCTCCTTGCCCAAGCTCCCTACCAAAGCCGATACTCAGCGATGAGGGCAGTGCCACTGCTGGGCAGAGTGGGTGCCACAGCCATGGGTTCCGGTGCAAGCATTTCACAAAGCTGTGTGAAACACTCAGGATTTTCTTAAGCTACTATTGTTCTGTAAGACTTTATTAAGAGTCATCTTAGCCTAATGAGACATCTATAATGTGGATATTTCATTACTAGAAAAAAAGTACATGTGATACCTAAAATATAGGAGATAAAAAGTATCACAATGCTGGTGGAAAAGATTTAGAGTATAAACAATGAGTAATTAATTGCATCACTATAAATATCTTAAGCAAGTCAATAAGATGATGACTGCTTCATAAAACCTGCTAACGGATGTGCGTGGAAAAAATATACAAATAGCTAATAAATGACATTGGTGACTCAATCTCGGTAATAATTAAAGAAATACCAATGAGGAAAATGAGATACTATTTCCTACGTCTACAATCAGCAAAGTATCATTCAAATTTAAAATGCACACTGGGGATGCCTAGGGAGTGCTGACTGTTGAGACATTTTGAGGGGACAACTTGAAAACATTAAAATCTACCAAGGTTTGGTTCATGAGTTCCACTTTTAGAAAAAGAAATTTTTAAACAAAAGCCTAGGTATTCGAAAAGATTTCTCTCCGGGTAGTTCACTGTAGTACTGCTTATGAAAACAAAATGGTTAATAAAACCAACCCAGAAACAAATTTCTGACAGATTTGTGTTGGAAAAGAAATTACTTTTAGATATTACTCATGAACTACCCTGAAGTCAGTAGCCTTTAGACTGAATGGTAAAAAGAGAAAGAAGCATACATGTGAAAAGGCTCATTAATTATTGAGTCAAACAAGAACATTGCAAAATATGTGATTCCATTTTGCTTTTACGACAATGTCACATTCTTAGAACTTTCCGTAAGTCTGAAGTTACTTCTAAACAGAGTTAAAACAACAATGGGCATCCAAACCTTGAAGAATTACTACCTTACTCCTGTTAGGATGACTTTTACCAGGCAGACAGGAGGAGTGACTAGCAAGAGTGTGGCACAGGTGGGCTGGGGTTTAGCTCAGTGATTCTGCCACCTGCCTCATAAGCGCAAGGTCCTGAGTTCGATCCTCAGTACTGGAAAAGAAAAAGTATAGGAAAGGAGCCTGACATATGGCTAGGATATAAATGGTTGCAGAAAGACAGCACAGAGTTTTCTCAAAACATGAAAAATGGGACTTTGTGTGGTCTAGCTATCTTGCTTTTGGGTATACATTCAAAGCAAATAAAATCAGTGTCTTGAGAGGATTTCTGCATCCCATGTTCATTGTAACCCTGCTTGCAATAGTCAAGAAATGTATCGTGGAATCCACCAACTGAAGAATGAATAAAGAAAATATGTTAAATGCAATGGAATATTAGGGCTGGGGGATTTAGCTCACTGGTACCGGCGCCTGGCTGGCAAGTGCAAGGTCCAGAGTTTGATCCCCAATATTGGAAAAAAAAAAGGAGCCAAACACAGTGGAATATTACTGAGTACTGAACAATGAAATCCTGTCACAACATTGGCCTTGAAGGACATTATGCTAAGTGATACTGGCCAGATATAGGAAGACAAATACTGGATTAAATCACTTATATGTAGAATCTAAAAAACTTGAACATGTAGAAGTACATAGTAAAATAGTGTTTGCCCCAAACTGAGGGAGGGAAGAAATGCAAAGATACTGGTTGAAGAATACAAACCTTCACTGTAAGATGACTAAGTAGGAATTAGTATACAGCTTAGTGACTGTAGTTAATAATAGTGTATTGTTTGAGGCTTTAGAATTTAAGTGTTCTCAACACACACACACACACACACACAGAGGAGGTGATGGGCTGATGGGCATACTGCTCAGCTTGGTGGTAGGAATCATTTCACAGTGTGTATGTGATCACTGCAATGTAGCTTTACACGTATACAACGTTTATTTGCAAATTATTCCTCCAAAATCTGGATGCGGGAAGAGCATGTATGTTAGATAAGTAGGAAAAGAGATGAGGGCTCCATGCAGACAGAGGTGGATGTACTGATGGATATATAACAGGGGGAGAGAGAGATTGATTTAGAAATGAATGTTCTGCTTTCTCAGAGAAATTGCACGCGTTCAAAGTATGAGTGGATGACCTGATCAATACTGAGTTAAAGCAGAGACGGAGGAGGAGGAGGTGGTAGTGGAGAAGATAAAGGAAGAGAGGAAGTAGGAGAGGAAGAAGAGGAAGGAGGAGAAAGAGGAGGAGGGAGAGGGAGAGGGAGGGAAAGAGGGAGAGAGAACCCAAACTAAATACACTGAAACTATCCACTATGTATTGGGTGCTAACGTTACGGTGGTCTTTGAGCTTTTCCATATGTTCTCATCTGTCTGATATCTTTGGTAATGAGTGGGAATTCGTTAAATATATGAAAATAAGTGCTCAGAACCAGGTCAGACTCATCATTTTTCCATCTTAGGCAACTGTCTTCTTTATCTGCAGCAGCAAGAGCTGAAGGTAACAGCCCTGTGGCCTTGACAAGGTAAAGCCTCAGCCTGGAAGTTCTCTCTGTGTTGCTGGGAAATGGCTCCCGCGGTGGTGCCCACCACAGAACAGCTGGAAGCTATATGCACAGAGAACCTCTGTATCAGTTTTAAAATGTATGCTCAAGTTTCTTCTCAAAGTTTTGATTGTTTAAACTAACAAATACAAATTGAACATCGCTAACTCGAGAATCTGAAACTTTGGGCATAACAGAGTTTTGGAGACCAAATCACCATCCACAGCCTCACGTTTGTGCCTCAGCTTCTTTCTTTGCATTCACCTCTCTGGCTCCCGAGGCTCAGCCTCAGCCTGCGCCCCTGAGACTCAGCCCTGACCCTGGGGCATTGCGTTGAGAGTTGGCATCTGCTGCTCCCGTTTTAGATCTGAGTGTTCAGTTTCTCAGATAATTTATAAACTAACTACCCAGGAGAAATGAGTGGACCACCTGGCCAATACTAGGTTAAAACAGATCCACGTCAAAGGACTGCCTGTTAGTCCATGTTCTGGCACGTAACCAATACCTGAGATAATTTACAGAGAAGAAAGGCTTGTTTTGCCTCCCGGGGCGTGGGAGTGCAGTCCTCCTTGCAGGGGCCCATTGCTAGGAGCCTGGGTTGTGATCGGAGCTGACAGGAGCAGAGCTACAAGGGAGTGGCCTGGGGCTCCGCGGTCCCCTTCACAGGCACAAGTCAGCATCTAAGGCCACACCTCCTAGAGTGCCCACCACTGTCCAGAAGTGCCCTCTGGTCACCCAGCCATAAGCACAAGGGCTGTAGGAGGCATTTACAATCCACGCTGTAGCAGACTTGAAACACAAGTGGAGGAAGGGAGCACGGAAGTGATGGCTGCCCAGAGCAGGACAGGAAAACAGGTGTGGCTTCATTCAGGGCCAGACCCTGGGGTGGCGCAGGGAACAGGTAAAGCCAGTTGCCTGGCTCTGCGGAGCCACCCCTGCCTCAGTTTCCCTGGGGTGAGAGAGAGAATGAGGCCGCCCACATTCAAGAGCGGATGTGAGATTTACAACAGATTAATCTGTCTCAAGCCCCTCGAATACCGCCAGCCCTCAGCGGTTGTAAGTTCTTGTTAGGAAGAAGAGCGAGTTTTCTACTCATGGTAAAAGCAGCTCAGCAAATTTAGAAAACCGATGCAAAGAGAAACAAGAAATGGCTGACTTTCTTTCGGCTCGGTACTTTTGACTTCCTCTCCTCCTGTATGCATTCATATTATATAGATATATTTGTTTCAAGTCATTGCATAAAAGAAATATCTAGCACTGAGAAATTTATAGCTTGTTTTGTACCTGATAAGCATTTTTAATATAGTTAAGAATTGCTGTGAACATTTATAAATGTTCTAGCATCATCTGTAAAACAACTATACGTAAGGGTAGTTTGGCAGTTTGAAGTATCAAATGTCTTTGAGTCGAAGAGAGTGAAAACATTTTTTTTAAAATGTGATTTCCTACTCTAGATGTTCAAGTAGTAAAATTGGGAATTGTCGGGAGATTGTGAGTGGAGCTTTTAAAGTGCTAAAAATAGTATTAAGAACATTTAGAAGTCTATGTTCTCCTTTGTGGAGGAATTTGATTACTTAATTTTATAAAATCAACTATTAAGTAATTTTTCTGCTTTTTTTAAAACCTCGTGTGTATTTATAGTTGTACTTTATACAAAGGACACAGAGAGTTTTGAACTGGTGCTTGAATGCGTCTGTAAATTCACCCACTATCTAACAGGCAAGCTAACAAGCAAAGAGTCCCTCCAGCTCTGTGTGCGCGGCTCCTCCTCCACCAGCTGTGAGAGGGAGAGCAGTGTCACCACCTCAGGGCAAGGGCTGCTGGTGGTGGCTGCCGCGGGGAGTCTGCCTCAGATGCCCCTGCCGTGGGTCCGGGGCTGTGAGTGGTCCCGGAACCAGGTGGAGTGCGGGCTTGGGCCTTGCACCTGTATGTCCTGCTCCCTTTCTAACTTAATTTAACTTAATTTTTATTTAGAGACCAAGTCTCACTAAGTCACCGAGTCGCCCAGATTGAGTTTGAACTTGCAGCCTTCCTGCCTCGTCTTCCTGGGGCGCTGGGATGACAGGTGTGCGCCACCACCCCGCCTATTCTTCATTTAGACCTAAGCTGTAAGGTAGGTTAAATATACGTGTGGTACCGTGGGGTGAACCCCAGGCCTTCTGTATACTAAGCAAGCACTCTCCTGCTGAGCTAAATCTCTAAGAGACTCTTCTATTTTTAAATTTTTTCCTTTTTTTTAGTTTACTAGAACATGTGCATAGTATATAATGTTTCCAATCCTTGTGAGAAGACCGTACATGCACTTAACGCATCTTATTTCTTTTTTTCATCCCCTCTCCCTTCCATTTCTCCCCTCTACCCATCTCTCGAACCCCTTCCTCTTTTCTGCACGTGTTTGCAGTATGCAGTGTTACATTCTTTGTGCGGAGTTGGTACACGTATGTGACACATCGCGTTCCCTTTTTTCGTCCCGTATCCCTCCCCACCTCCCTCTGTTGATCCTCTTCCCCTTTGAGAACAATCCTTCTCCCTACTTCCTATTATGGATAAAGAAAATAAGGTATTTACACACTGTGGAGTACTACTTTGCCATAAAAAATATAAACAGTCATTTGTAGGAAAATAAGATTGCCCCTCGAGACCACAGTGTGAAGTGCTATGAAGAGACTTCTAATTTTAGGGTGCTGGGTCCTGTAGCCCAGTGTTCCCTATCACTGAACCACAGATCTCAGCTGTCCCAAGGGTTAATCAATGCCTTCCCCTCAGGCAGAAGGAAGAAAGTCCAACACGAGAGGCTCCTCCTAACACCCCTCTTGTCTAAACAGTTTCCCTGAACAGATAGCAGGTATTCTGGCAGTAACATCTTTGAAATAGATGCGGGGGCACATAATCTTGGACATTGTCTCCACTTAAAACGGGGGCAGTTTTTACACAGCCAAAATGTAAATTCATTTGATTTATAGCATCCAATTCTAGCACTTCACCAGTTCTGTAACTTGGGACAGATTAACCTCTGAGTGCCTCAGAAAGTCCTGGTGCCCTTCATTAGGACACACGAGTGTTAGCCCCCTGTAAGACAAACAGCGTAAAAGTACTCTAACTTATCAATTCCCTTTCTTTCTTGTGCTCTTGAGTCCTACCCAGAAACTCATCAGCTGTACCAGTGTCAAGAAATATTTCCCTCTCGCCTTCTTCTAGTAGGTTTAGGGTTTCAGGTTTTACACATGGGTCTTTGATCCGCAGTGAGTTGATCCTTGTTTGTTTGCTTTTGGTACTGGGAATGGAACTCTGGGCCTCATGCCTGCCAGGCAGGCACTGCACCACTGAGCTATATCCCTGCCTGTAAGTTGATTTTTGATCAAAATGAGAGGCCAGGGTCACATTTCAGTCTTCTGTATGTGCATGTCCAGGTTTCCCAGCACCGTGGTTAAAGGGGTCGGTTTTGGTGCCTTTGTTGATAATCAATTGACTGTAAATGTACCTCCTTATTTCTGGGTCTTCTATTTTTCCCCTTGGTCTATATGTGTACTTTTATGCCAATGCCATACCGTTCTTGTTACTACAGCTATTAGCATGTCCTGAAACCAGGCATTGTGATATCCCAGCATTGTTCTCATTCCTCAAGATTGCTTTGACCATTTGGGGATCTTGAGGCTTCCATCACGCCCGTTACATTTATGTTAATGAGGAACATTGTTATATTTTTTTGTTGTGTCCTTGTGTGGTTTAACACTACAGTTCTGGCCTTAAATACAGATTTTTGAAAGTTTCTTTTTCTTTCAATTCCTTGAAATCATTTGAGGAAAGCTGTCATTAATTCTTCTTTAAAATCTTTATAGAATTCATCCAAAGAGTCATCCCATCTTGGGTTTTTCTCTTCTGGGAGACTTTTTGTTACTAATTCAATCTCATTACTTGCAATTAGTCTATGCAGTCTTTTTATGTGCTCCTGGCTCAATTTTGGTAGTTCATTTGTGTCCATAAAATCATGCATTCCTTCTAGGTTTTCCAGTTTATTAGCATACAGTTGTTTGTTTGTTTTTTTTTTTGTTTGCTTGTTTGTTTTGAGACAGGGTCTCACTATGTAGTTGCGACTGACTTGGAACTCACTATATATCCCAGGCTGGTCTCGAACTCACAGCGATCCTCCTGCCTCAGCCTCCCAAGTGCTGGGATTATAGGCATGCACCACCATGCCCAGCTTAGCATATAGTTTTTTATAGTTAAATCCTAACAATCTTTTTAATTTCTGTGGTAAGGTTGTAATGTCTCCTTTTTTCATCTCTGATTTTATTCATTTGGTCTTCCCTTTTTCCTTAGTTAATTTAACTAAGCTTGTTGATTTATCTTTTTCAAAAAATATTGTTTCATTTGCATTTTATATTTTTAAAGTCTCTATTTCATGTATTATGACTCCGTTTTTATTACTTCCCTGCTACTAATTTTGTGTTTAGTTTGTACTTCCTTATCGATGTCGTTGAGGTAGCATTGGCTTGTTTATTGGAAATCTTTATTGTTTTATGTCAGCATTTATTGCTATAAACTTCTGAATACTGCTTTTGCAAAACTTTTTGTAGGTTGTCTTTCCATTTTCATTTGTTTTGAGAAATTAAAAAATTTTTAAAAATTTCTACAATCACCCATTGTGTATTTAAAAGTGTGTGGGTCAAGCCCAGCATGGTGATGTATACCTACAAGCCTCTGGGAGGCTGAGGTAAGAAGATCCCAAATTGTAGCCCAGCCTGGGCAATTTAGTAACTTAGACCCTGTAACAAAAATAAAACAGATCCAGGGAGGTAGCTCGGTACAAAGGTGCTGGGTTCAATCTCTGGTTCAGATACAAAAGGTATTGCTCAGTTTTTATATATGCATATAATTTCTAAAGTTTCTTCTGCCGTTGTCTTTTGGTTTTATTCCATTCTCATCAGAAAAGATGCAGGATATGGTTTCAACTTTTTTGAATTTGGTGAGATTTGTTTTGTGGCCTAATATATATCTATTCTTGAGAAAGTTCCATGTACCAATGAAAAGAGTATATATTTGGTAGCTCTTAGAAGGACTATTTCTCTTTCATTTCTGGAGGAGATTATTTTTTTTTTCAGAACCTGAAATGTGTTGTCCCATTTCCTCCTGGCCTGTAGGGTTTCTGCTGAGAAATCTGCTGTTGGTCCAATAAAAGACCCTTTAATATGTCTTGGTAACTTGCTCTTTTTAATTTTTTTATTGTTTTTGTGTGTCTTGTACTTTTTAACAGTTTGCCCATGACATGCTATGGTGAAGATCTTTTCTGGACATGTCTATTTGGGACTCTATGAGTAAATACCCATATCTTTTCCAAGATTAGGAAAGTTTTCTACTATTATTTCATTGAATAGTTTTCCCGTGGCACTAGTTACTGTCTTCTCACCTTTTAGTATTCTAAAAATGCTGATATTTTTTCATTTAATGGTGTTCCAAAGGAGTCTTCAATGATGTCTTCACTGTGTGTGTGTGTGTGTGTGTGTGTGTGTGTGTGTGTGTGTGTGTGTGTGCGTGTGTGTGTCTATATTGTTTGTGGTATTTTCTAAAAAACTATGGTTGGAGTCACATTCTTTCTTCATCTTCATCTAATCTGCTAAGGCTTTCAACTGTATTTTTATTAGAGAAACTCTTTCTATCGCAGCTGTGCAGGCAGATGTTGGAGTGTCTTATTTCGCTTTCTATTCAGTTGTCCCACGTCTTGAATCTTACAAAGCTCTAGCCTCTGTTCTTGATTTGCAGTGTTTCCCCAAGACTGCTCACCTCCAAATGCAGCTGTGTATTTGTCACGTTGGCTCTTCTTTGCAGAAAAGGTGAATGCTGGGTACCTTTGTTCTGCCATCTTGGACATACCCATTGCATCTTCCTTCTTGTCTTTCAGAGTACTTACTTTTCCTGTCTTTGTCCCAGAGATCTCGATAGTTGCAAGCATCATGAATCTAGTCTGGGAAGAGAGGAGCACTTCAGGAAGTTGCTTTGAATTCTGGCCCGAACTCCCTCCTGAGATAGGCCACATCTTTCTGAAGGCTTCTTATAAAGTACAGACTTCCAGTGCACAGGGCGACCCACTGTTGGATAATTGGTAACTTAAGTACCCATTTCCTGTCAAAGTGGAGTCTCCTGTCTTGTCACTCTGGCAGCACTTTCCCTACCTCCTACATTGCCGGTGGATAGTCAGATGCGGTCTCAGCCATATTCCATCTCTCGAAACCTAGAAGAAAGCTACTGCTTGACTCTGGTTTCTCTAAAGAAGCCCAAACTAAAAATGTCCTAAATGCTCCTCGTATAACTTAACTTCTAGACTTCTGTGTTTGGTTGCCCAGCACCACATTCTCGTTTATTAATGTCTCCCATAAAATGTGACTTGTGTTCCAGATGAGGCCTGACCCATGCAGAGTCCTGTGGGGCACGGCTTCCAGTGATTGCTTAGGGTTTGGTTTTGTTTTGTTTTCTAGCCACTGTGTCATGATTATTGGCTTACATTGAGCCTGACTTCAGTAAAACCCCCTGCATCTTTTCACAAGACTCCTGCCAAGCCACAGCTCTTCCTTCGGTGCTTGTGGAATTGATAGTTTTAAAAATAACATTCACATTTTCTCTTATTGTCCAAGCAGTGCATAGTAATTGTAAGAAATCTTAAAGATGAAATTAGGTACACAGTTTTTAAAAATCAGAAATGGTCCAGCCCTCTACCATGACTCGTGCCTGATCAATGCTTATCAAGAGGAGCAAACTCAAAGTCCAACAGGAACTTGCTAGGTGTGATAAGGTGTACGAATAAGCACTGGGAGGAAACAGAGGCCTGAGGGAGCCGAGTGCCCCCAGCATGACCATCCTTAATCGGTTCCTGGTTCCTTCTTGCTCTACAGAAGTGGGACTCCAAAACACTAGAAACAAGTATTGTAAATTTTAAAAGAGACTTTGTGCATGCAGAATTTCATAAATTTCCCCATTAAGCATTGGCATCTAATTATACTGGCAAAAGAATTCAAGTCTTTGGGTCTTGTTTAGTCCTTGGCCTGCTGCTATGTGGTCCCTCTGCTGTCTGTCTATTCACTCACCCTCCTTCCTCCTCTCCATCTCTCACAAAAGAGAGGGCTAAACCCTCTGTGCTGATGACAAGTGGTAGTGATCTGTGCCTGCCTAAGTTACCTTGAGATATCCCTGCAGTGAGCTGCTCCTGTGGTCTCTCTCCTTGTACCTCTTCCCCACTCCCCACTTTTTTACTGTCCTCCATGGAGCTTTCTTTTCCAGCCAAGCCTTGCTGGGGGAGGACTCTGCCTAAGTTTCGCTCCTTCCCCCCATAGATCACCCCAAACCCAACATTTCTAAGAAGGCTTGGCCTAGCACCCACTCTCTTGGCCGTGCTGCCCGCACTCATGCTGAGGAAAAGCTCTACCTCCGGAGTGTGAAGGACTCACGTTCACACCCAGCTTTGCACATTGCCAGCTGTGTAGCTCTGTGGGAAATTGCTTTGACCTCTCTGATACTTTTCACAGTCGTGCAGTTGGGGAAAAAATGCTTCCCTGAAAAAACAGTTTAGGGCAATTAATATTAAGGTACAAGAAATACCTTAGGGAATCACAGTTGTGTGGAAATATTGTTGATTTTTAATCATCACTGGCCGCTTTCAACTGTTCTCCCCAACCTGATTAGGAAATAGTGGCTATTAAAAAAAATATCCGTTGGATAAGTGAATAAGGAAAAGCTTGAAATAAACGAAAAGCAATGAGCAGGCTGGAGGACCCAAGTTATTATTTTTTCCATTTCAATGTATTATGTGTAGTGTAGAGTGAAAGCTAACACCTACAAACCACAGAAGTTTTAAATAAAGTTTAATTTTTAAGACTGAATGATTGCTTTGCACACATTCTTTGTCTTTAATTTTACATCTTGTCCTGCCGAGGTACTATTAACACACCATTCTGATTCCTTACAAACCTCTCCTACTTAAAAGTCAAAAGTGAGGTGCAAGGAGAGGTTCCCACCTGGGAGAGAGGCAGAGCTCTTACCTTGGGAGCTGTTTCTTTCCCAGCTAACCTAGTCTTGTCCCAAAGAAATGTTGGCATCGAAACAAGCGTCTCCTCAGAGTGGTGTTGGTTTTAATGATTAATAATTTAAGAGCTTGTGTATTCTGTTGTGATGTTTCAACTACGTGGGAAACAGAATTCTCAGCTCAGTCTTCTGGAAAATGTTTTCTCTTGCTAGCGCTTTGCCCCTGAGCTATCGAGTGGCCGACCTTTTCCTGAATGCTCGTTGCGGTGCCAGGTTCTGGGCAGTCACCCACTCTCCCCTGAGGACAGGAGGGCCACAGGGTCTGCCAAGTGTCGTCCACACCTAGAGAGTGCTGCTGCTTCGGACAGGCCTCCAGTCTGTGTCTGTGTCATGATCTGCGGCAAAATGCTGTCCCGGCGCGGGATGGTATGGGATCAAAATTTATAGTAAATGTTTTTAAAAAGGTATTACAGTAAAAGCCACATCGCCATGAAATACCCCCCAAATACTCCTCTTTCACTCCAAACACACGTATCCCACCGTTCGTGCCGCTTTCTGTAGCCGTTCCGGACGTCCTCTATCCTGAGTGTCTTGACAAGATGTGGTACAAAGGTACAAAGTGATCAAATGCACAAAAGTGAAGGGCGGTCATAACATACGGCGAGTGTCTATATGCGGAAAAGCCGTACCGTAGCCAAGTCCAGTATGGAGCCCTAGCACCGGGCACCAACTGTAGAATTAAACAAATAAACAAACCCACAAATAAACAAAAACAGTGAATGCTGCTGCTGAGTGTCAGCCAAAGGAAAGTTAGGCTCCTAAAAACATGACGGTGCGTCCTCATCCACCTTATTCACTGGATCTGGCGCTGTGCAATTTCCAGTTCTTCCCCCAAATCAAAATGACCGTGGAAGGGAAACGTTTTAAATCCATTCAGGACAGCGAGGCAGCCAGGACAGTGCAACTAACGACTCTCAGGAAAGAAGACTCCAGAGCTGCTTCAGAAAGAAGCAAGAACGATGAAATGTGTGGTTGAGTCAAGGGGGAGGATTGTATGTAAGATTCGTGGCAATATGTCTTTTCCTGTAATGGTGTGTAGGAGATGAGAGAATTGTGGCCAGTTGGCTTCCTCTGACAGCACAAAGGAGAAAGGCTGCGCTCAGGAGTGATCGCATATGGCAGGCTCTAGGCAAAGTTAAGACAGCTGAGGTTACATTGTGGATTTTTTTTGGTTTTTTGAGACAGGGTCTCACTATGTATCTGAGACTGACCTGGAGCTCACTATGTAGCCCAGGCTGGTCTCAAACTCACAGCGATCCTCCTGCCTCAGCCTCCCAAGTGCTGGGATTACAGGCGTGAGCCACCACACCAGCCTTGAGGTTACATTGTTTACCAGAGTAAGCACAAGCTGCTATTGGAAAGCAGATGAATCTTGTGTTACTTTGTTGCTTATGCCCCTGTTGGGGGGAATGAAGGAAAGATAAACCAGATTTGGTGGTGGTGGTGGTGGTGGTGGTGGTGTGGGGGTGCTTCTCTGCCTCCTAAGAGACAAGAGCCCCCTGGCTGCCCTGTGTTAAACTGACTCTGTGTCTCTTGGTCATTTATCCTCACTCACCCCAGTTCTGGGTCCCTGAACGAAGCCAGCTGGGTGGATTAGCTGCAGGTGGTGCCCCATGCTAGGGCTCCAGACCAGACTTGGCTACGGTTAGACTTTATTCAGACATCACCAAGTTTCCCACCCACTAATGTCCTGCTCACTTCCAGTATCCATTCTAAAATACGTACTACATTGCACTTTGTATGCACAGCATTTCATTTTGAAGCTTCTTCATTACTTCGCACATTGAAATGCCATGGAGAATGGATCACTTATGTATAGACAGTTTTTGAACATCATCATCATAATAATAATAATGGATGATAATCTTAGAACAGCATTTCCCAAGCTCTGTGTGACAGACTCCATTCTAAGTGGTTTATATTTATTACCCATTCTATCTTCACAAAAATTCCATAAGGTAAATACTGTTATTAGCTCCAGTTTGTATACTTAACTAGTAAGAGGCGGGATTAAAAAGCCAAGCAGTCAGACTTCCACGTTATATATAAATGTGATATTTAAGGATAAACTGCCAAGATGTGAAGAGATTATTAGATGGCTGGTTTTGTTAGTATGTTATGGTGAAAGATAAGAGTAGAACTGAGGCTGTTCCTTCTAGCCTTCTTGTAGGGGGGGTTGTATTTCCCATCTGTCTGTTATAAATGGAAGAAGGGCCGTGTGACTTTGGCTGAAGGTCCCACTGCCTTGTCCCAAGCTCCCTTCCCGTCTGCTGTACTACAGGGTTCAGTCCCAGCCAGGGATATAAATGATAAATGAATGTGCTTGGTCACCATCTTTCCCTGGCATCCTTTCTGCCTGGGGCACTCACGTTGGGAGAGCAGAGGTGTTGAAAGGATGAAGGCAGACAGGCAAGGGCTCCCAGACTTGAGTGGCAGGCTGGTGGCTCCGACACTGGGCATTCTTAATGTGTCTTGGTCACAGCTACTGGGCTTAGCGAATTCACAAAGGGGGAACTAGTACAACATTAAACAGCAACAAAAGAAAGTATAAAATGCCACCAACTCCACTGTTATCCTTTTAACTCGCAATTTTTCTGTTTCCTGTCTCTCTTCAACACAGTGGTCTATACGCTTTCCATTTGAAAATTCCTGTTGGACACAGACTCATTTACCACAGATTTACAGTCAAGACAGTAGCTGGGAAGTATTGCATAAACAGGTCTGCATTTTAAAAAACTACATCAGCGATGCCAAGGAGGTCAGGGTTACAAAAATAGCTTATAACAAGATCCTCCCATCTATTCATTATTCATTCAACAAACATGCTAAGTCCCTCTCTGGGCCAGACATCGAAGCAGGTCCTCTAAATCTAGAAAGGAAGATAGAGATGAGACTAAATTGCCAACCAGGTGCTATCGTTCCTCTCAAGGAAATCCTTAAGTATAGGGCTTTGCACATTGTCAGCTGTGACCCATTCATGGTCCTTCAGTGAGCTCTACAGGTCATCGCGGCAATAGCTGAAAGAGCAGAGTAACACGGAAGAATCGGAGTCCCTCTCACACGCTGGTGAGAATGGTTCTTTTGTGAGACTTTCATTCCAGCAACATGGAGGGTGTGTGTATATGTGTGTGTGTGTGTGTGTGAGACAGAGAGAGAGAGAGAGAGAGAGAGAGAGAGAGAGAGAGAGGGG
>NW_022900932.1:11143152-11208633 GCF_012274545.1 Fukomys damarensis | reverse complement strand
GAGAGAGAGAGAGAGAGAGAGAGAGAGAGAGAGAGAGAGAGAGAGAGAGATTTCTTATCATGGGTTTTATTCAAAGAAGTTCCAGGAGCATTGACCTGACATTCAGTGGGAAGGGAAGACGAAGGTAGGATAAGGGTGATGCTGGAGCTGAGTCTGGAATTATGGTCTCACCAGATGGGTCCTGAGACACAGGGTGCCCAGAACCAAAAAGTAAGCATCCCCCAAGGGCACAGAGGAGCTGTCCTGCATCACTCCTAAAATCTGCAGGCTGTGCTCTAGAGGCTGCAGGGAATCTCTGCCCTTGTGGCCCCAAGGGTAGGACTTCCCCCGATCCATGTGCACTCAGGTCATGGAGATTTGTGCTGTACAGTCTCACTCGGGAGGCCCAGGGGCAGGGATCCTGACACTCTGCTTCCCAACAAGTCTGCCTGTGACACCGAGGGTGCTGGGGTCAGGAGGCTCCTCAGAGTGCCAGGCTCTGTTCTTGGAGTAGGAGATTGTAGCTTTCCACACATCAAGTTCAGCCTTGGGCTGTCTGTGTGACTCTGTGATCAGTCCTGATGCAGGAGGCCTTCTGGTGTGTGGGACACAGGGGTCACCAAACCAAGTACCAACACGGATGTCCTGACACTGTCCCAAGTCGGTTATGGTTATGAAGAGGTTCTCTTTGGAAATCTGGGGCAAACCTGAAAGGTAGGCACTTTCACAATTCCCCCTTGAATATGCAAGGACACCCATTGAGTTTTTAGAGAGCAGAGGTCATATGGAGAAGGATTCACAGCTTAATCTCTTATTGATTTGAGTGATGGGCTGAGATCACCCTCAGTCCTGTCTTCCAGGGACGCATCTTCTTTCCTTCTGCAGCAGGAGTACGTGGTCACTAAGTAAAGTAGCTATAACACAAGTTTCACTAGGTTGTTTCAAGGATTAATAGAAAAAAATGAACAAGACGCGGTGTATCTATGTACCAATTGTCCAAAGCAAAGGAAACAGCATGTGTTGCAAACATATACCAATAAAAATGGGGGAAAAATTTAAAAGACAATGCATATTTAAACCCTCAGTGTACTCTCTGGGAGGCCTATAAAACTAGACTGAATCGTCGGTTCTGGAGTGGGAAATTTCAGCTGTTCTAGAACTAGACTTCCTCCTTCCTGTGTCCCATTGAATTTCAAGGCTAGTTATGCAGCTGGCTAGGCACTTGTGGGGGCCTGGGGGTTTTTGTTGGGTGGTACTGGGGATCATTTCTGCTTTTGAATATGGCTTTTGGATTATTTTTTAAGGGGATAGAAGCAAAAGCTTCTTTTCTTGGCCAGAGAGCTGAATCCCAGTAAGGCTGTGGACATTACCTGGTCCTTTTGGACACTCCTGGTGACAACTGGAGGGGCATCCTCAGCACATCACGGGGGCGTCTTAGCCTCACCCAGAAATGGGGACCCTATTCCACTAATCCAAAGCCATAATGCGTTGCTAGGATCCGTACTTTCTCATTGTTTTCTTTCCTTGAAAGCATTGTCTTGTGTGTGTGTGTGTGGGGGGGTCCTTTCAAGAAGCAGTCATTTTTTTCTAAAATAAACTCAAGTGCTTGATGGTACATGTTGGGATTAAGTATATTAATTCCTCTAAAGGGTTAACTACTCTTAGATTATTTTCCTCTTATAGGAAAAACAGTGAGGCCCCTAATCCTTTTCTTCTTTTAATATTCGTGTCAAAATTCTGGTCAGTTGCTATTACTGCTATTTTTATTGTTATTATTAGCCACATTAGTCCTTCACTTGCTGGGAGCCAAAAAATGCTTCAGTGAGTGCAGGGATTAAATTCGATGAGCTTGGTTTAGGGGCAAGTAAGAATGAAATGAAATAAAATTTAATTTATAAGAATTAAAACTGTTGACTTTTCAGCCTTGGTTCTCGGTGTATCTTGGGGACTGGGATGCAATGAAATTTCAGTTTTTCACTGTCAAGAGTGGAAAAGGCTGAGTAGCTCTTAGCCAACTGGTAAATCTTCTCACCAGGGAGTAGAGAGGAGTATTTTTTTTTATCAAATTCTAGAATGTTAGATCTAGAAAGGACTGTAAAAATTTATAAATCATCCCCCTCCCTTCTACAACTGTAGAAACATAAGTCCACAGAAATTTAGGGAATTTAGATGTTTGATTTGCACTTTATCAGCTGCATTGTTATTTACAGTATTTATTACACATTCTTCCCCAAACAGTTATGCTAGGTGTAGTAGGGAAGGTGGTTGCAGCTGTCTTGAAGTTGAAACCATAGATTATGCAATGTTTCCAGATCTGAGTAAGAGGATATCAGAGGTTAGGGTAGAAGCACTTTTGGTTATCTAGTTCAGCAATGCTGTTATCAATAATAATATTCTCTGGAGTTTTAAATGTCCAGGCAGCTCCAGTCTGCATAGTAAAGGGAGAAAAAGTTTCACTTGGCCTGGGTGTTTGCTGAGCAGCGACATTGTTCTTTTATTGAGTGTTACTTACCACATAGATGGTGTGTGTGTGAGTGTGTTTGTTTCGGGGGGGGGGGCGCTCCTGATGCGGACACAGCCCTGTCCCACAGAGGCATCACCACGCTCCCAGAATCCCCAGCTTCATGTTGGGTGGTAGTCACATTTCCCATGAACGTCCACAGAGCACATCTGAAATGCTATTTCAGAGTGTTCTAAATCAGTTTTGTGTCTTGGCGGAGGACTGGAACCCTCTTTTCTAATATTACCTCTGTGGGAAAGTGTTTCCAAGCTCTAAGCAACTAAGCTTACAAACGCAGCTTTGGATTATGATCCACTTTGGTGCCGGGGGCTATCTGTTGAGGGGGAGAAGGAGATGCTTTGCATGTGCAGCCTGGTGGAACCAACTACAAGCGGTTCTTATACTGATCTTATGTTTTTGAAAAATTGTGTGATATGTGTAAACTCTGGAGCACCCTCTGGCTTTCAACCAGAAACACTGGCTAAGCAGCTTCCCTATGAAGCAGGATTTAAGAATCAAATGAGATCCCCTCTGCCCACCGACGCCTTCCACCGAGGCCTCGTGGGGTCATCTGAAATTGTCAGCATCAGTTAAAGCAGAGGGTACAGGTGTGCAGAACCAGGAGGTTGGGCACAACTTTGTGTTAAACCCAGGTTCCTATTCTAATCTTACTTCAAAAAATACAGATTCTCAGACCCTACTCCTGGAGATTCTCATCCAGTGGGTAAAGGATAGGATTCTGTAACATGCAGTTTCTAAAGCCCTTCAGAAACGTCTCATCAAGTGACCTCTGAGTCATGACATTGATTGATTCGCTGATCAGTTCAGTCAATTATTCATCATTTCCTCGGATTCTGAAGTTTGCTCATTGCAGTGTAGGCAGTGGGTCCTAGAGACAGAAAGACAAGAAGAACCCACACACCCTGAGAGAAGAAAGAGGTGGGCAGATGCTGGTATTGTCTGGTGGGATTTGGGGGCTTGGTCTACGGAAAGGCTTTCCAGAAGCCTGTGTTCCCGAGGAGAACAGCTGAGCCCTAGCATATCTTGGCGCCCAAGCGAGAGGCAGGGTCCAAGCCAGCTCTACCCCTCACCAGTGGGGGCCTCTGCCAAGGCACTTGACCTTTCTCTGTCTCAGTGTTCTCATCGTGAAGTGGTACAATCTGGGGACCTCCCCGTGGGGGCTGCTGTTAAGTGCACTGATGCAGAAGACGTGCTTAGAATGGTGGCCTCAAAGTACAGCATGGGTCCGAATCTCCTTAAAATGCTCTTCAAATACAGGTTTCTTGATTCCCCCTCTGTGTTTCTCAGTTAAAACACCCAGAATGGGCCCAAGAATTTGCATATCCGAATTCTCACAGCCCCCATATACTGCTTTCCTTCTTCAGAAATCCACCTACACCATTGAGTCATAGGCATCCACGGGCACTTGGTCATGCCCCCCACTGAGCAAACCCACCTCCCCACAGGACCTGTGGTTCTCGGTCACTCCTGGAATCATCTGTGCACTTATGACACCAAACCCTAAATGCTTTCCTGAGACTTTAAATATGCAGTAAGACCACAAAGCTCATAATGTCCTACCCGTCAGTCAGCCTATCTCCTTATCCACCTGATTCCCTACACTATGAATGACACAATACTCAGTGTACATATTTTCATTCTATAAACAGTCCAAAGAGCATTATAAACAAACACGAGCCATTATATTTTTGCTTGTTTGTTTTGTGATTTCTTTTTTCCCCCTCTTGGGGAGACAAACAATGCAGGAATTTCACTTTAGCAGGCAATTCTTGTACCGTAGCCCCCCTGCCCTGCACCCACTCTTGTTCTGGGACAGAGTCAGACCGGCTTAGCTGACCCGTGGCTGTTCCCGTGTGTGTTGGCACTGCCAAGACTTTCACTGTAACTCTGCATGCTGCGGACACTGCCGAGCCAGATCAGATCCAGAGGAGCACCGTGGCTTTCATCTTGGCATGGAGAGCAGGGGCTGCTGGGAAGGCAGGGGAGACTATTTTGGGCACGGCACATGGTAGCAAATGGAAACAGGGAAACCAGAGACAGGCAGTTTTCCTCTGCCATCTGAACAATATGATGTGTCACGCTGAAAGGAAGAGGGAGAGTTCCATGCTGGGAAACTACTCCTCTGCTGGTCAAAACAGAAGGAGGAAGAAGAGGCTGGGGGTAGAGAGAAAATGCTCTGGTAGGTAGGATTTACAGACGCAAAGCCCAGAGATTGTCTTTTTTTTTTTTTAATAACCAAAAATAGCGAAATGCAAAATAGCTTTAGCCTTTGTTCATTTCCTTCGTCTTACAGGTACTAAGATTTATTAACTTGCTCAAGCTAAGAAACCTGTGCTTTGTATAGCATTGCTCTAGAGCAAAGCTCCACATCCCAGAACTCTTCCCAGATCACCGAAGCCAAGTCCAAATCCTCCGAGAGCCATTCCTTCTGTCCCCTTCAGAGATGTCCCTCCCTTCCCAGGGTGCCTTCCCTTCTTTGCAGGAGTGACAGACCTAACTCAGTGGGCTCTAGCCTCTGCCCAGTGAACACTTCCGATTCCTTGAGATTTACATATGCATCCTTCTCTTCTTGACCTTAGTATTTTTCAGGGAGTTTATATGTTCTTCAGGGTTTTTTTTCGGGGGGGGTGTTTTTTATTTTTTTCCTATCTTTCCAGGAAAATTTCCACGGCAGTTGAGAGCAACCAAAAACTCTAAAAATCACTTACTCATTTCCCCAGTTTGGTGGCCCTGCCTCAGTTCAATGTTTTAGACTGTCTCTCCCTTCATTTCCAGTTTCACAGGAAATAGAAACCCCAGAATGAATATATGTGGTAGCCACCATGCTCAGTCTAGATATCTAGCCTGCTCCAGCTTTAAATCCAGCTGTTTTTATTTATTTACAATTCAGGCACAGGTTGCAGCACAAAGGAAAACAGTGTGGCTTTTTCCTATTAGTCTAATGTCAGTAGGCTCTCCTACAGGTCTTCCCCTGGTAGTACATGTGGCTCCTGATGGGCTGGGGAGGAGAACAGTTATGGGGTGGAACCAGGAAGACTAGATTTTCACTCTCCACAGACTTGAACTGTGACTTTGGGAAAACTGTATCCTTTAAACCTAAAAATCTTTGTAAATAATTAAACACTTATCGAAAATCTACTCTGCACCGTGTGGCCAGATAAATTGCCAGCATCGTGTCTCAGGTAGTTTCTAAATGATACAGTGTAGCAAGCATGATGCAGGGGCATGAGACATGGTGCCAGAAGGTGGGGAGGAGGAAGATCTGTCCCACCCTGCACACTTGCAGAAAGGCAAACCTATGAGGAAATATTTCTCTGGAAATGATACGCTCTGTAAGACCGAGGGCCACGTCTTGTTGCTGTATTTCTAATACCTACAGCAACTCAGTGGTGTTGGGTGGTAATTCCAGGAAAACTACAGAGGCGATTAAAGAGTAGTGGTAGCCAGAAGCTAGTGTGAGGAGTGCGATAAATGGGTAGAGATTGGAGGATTTTTAGGGCAATGAAACCATTCTGTATGCTGTAATGGTGGATGTACATCATCACACGCTGGTCAGAACTCACAGATGGTATAGCCAAGAGTGAACCCCAATGAAACTACAGGCTTTGGTTAATATGCTTTTCAGTACTAATACACACCCTTGTAGGTTCATGCCTCATAATGTAGGGCTTTGATTGTAAGGGAAGCTGTCTAGCACAGAGGCAAATGGTACATGGGAACTCTCTACACTTTCTGATGGAATCCCTTCTGCAAGCCTGAAACTGCTCTTAAAAAATAAGGCAGGTATAGGACATAAAGAGACCTTTCTTCAAAGAAGATACCCAAGTGTCCAATAAGTAAAGGAAACGCTAATCCATCTCATTAGTCATTTGGAAAATCCACATAAAAACCACAATGAAAAATCATTCTACCACCAAGATAGGTATATTTTTTAAAGAGAGAGAGAAAACAAAAAAAAATAACCAACAACTGTTGTTGATGATAGGGAGAAATACGAAACCTCTTCCATTGCTGGTAAGAATGTAAAATGTTAGAGAAAAAAGTTTGGCCATTCACCAAAAGGTTAAACATGGAATTACCGTCCTACCCAGCACTTCTGATCGAGGTATGTGGCTAAGAGAAGGAAAACATCCACCTGCACATGCACGTCCACAGTGGCATCGGTTGTAATAGACAAAAGCCATCAACTGATGAATCCATAAAGTGCTCCTGGGCAATGAGATGTTATTTAGCCACAAGAAGCACATACGAGGGTGCAACGCTACAACAGAGATAAACCTTAAAAACACCACGTGGAACATGAGAGGTCACAATAAATGAATTCATTTATCACGAATGTTCAGGATGAGTAAAGCCAGAGGCAGAAATCAGAACAATGGTTACCAAGGAAGTGGGGTAGAGTGGGGGACGGAAAGGACTGTGTAACGGGGTTGGCGTTTCCTGTGAGGTGACAAAAGTTTTCTAGAATTACACGATAGAGGTTCTTTGTACGATATCACGTGTGTACAAAACTATATGGTGAGACCCTATCTCAAATGAGTAAATAAATACCTACTGCAGTCCCTACAGTCTTCAACAACTTGAATGAATAATTAATTAAAATGATGAGTTTTTCCATTCTGTGAATTTTACTGCAATTTAAAAGCTTTTGTAAACGTTCAAACCAGGTAAGGATGTGAGAAAATACCCATTCATAAAGTTGTAATCACTATGCACGTAATAATCCAGGTTCATTAGAAATAAACTAGCTGGGGCCAGGGATTTAGCTCAGTGGTTTTGCCACCTGCCTCGAAAGTGCAAGATCCCAAGTTCAACCCCTAGCACTAAAAATAAATAAATAAAAATAAACTAGCTGTCTATAGATAATCTCAGAGGCATGTAATCCATATAAAGTCAAGTTGCCTTGGGAGTCAGTCTCAGCGAAGTGTTAATAACAAGAGTAGCAAAAAGCGGCAGCCTAGTCTCAAGATAATATGAAAGTTTTGATCTCTTAGGATAATCCCTTAACAAGTGAAAAGAAGTTTACCTCCATCCTGTCATATGAACTATTGAGTGTGGTCTAATCTCGCTCAGAGTCCAAATCCTGTCTGTCTGGGTTGAATTTAGCTTTTCTATCTGTTCCCTTGGGCAAGTCATTTGTTTAACCTTTCTGTGCTTTATTTTCTATTGGCTAATTATAGTACAGTAGACCCTTGACTTACAAACTCAATGGGTTCCCGAGGGCTGGTTGTAACTCAGGTTGGTTGTAGGTCAGTACAGCTGAGATCTGGATGCTTACCTGGGTACACACTCTGGATAACAAGAGGCAGATGAATCTTTCATTCACCCAATTAACCCAAGTTGTTTGCATGTCAAGTTTGTCATAACTTTGGGGCCCAATGTATCCAACAGGGCTGCTGAGGGTTAAATAACTTGATGGAGCTTGGCATATCCTAAATGCTCCATAAATGTCAGCAAACAAAGCCTGTCTTCTGGTCCCCTATCACCCTCAGTCCTTGGCACTTGTTAACCTTCTTCCTTCTGCTCCAAACCCTGCCCACGTCAGCCACATGAATTCCTTTCTCTACTCCTGTTAGCATTTATGTGGCTACTGACTTTTGCTTTTTCAGAGACAAACCCAGTAAGGCCACCGTGGTTACCCTTCGTTCCTTCTCCCCTCTACCTTCCGTCCTCCACAGGTCCTCAGCTCTCAGAAGTTCCCTTAGCAGGGAAAGGAGGAGTCAGCGGCTGTGCAAACTTGTAGGGAACCCTTACCAGGGTGAACAGAACCTGTGAGAGGTGGGAAATGGCCAAGATCCATCTGCAGTATCTAACAAGTGCCAACACTGTGCTAAAGGCTTTGTGTATCATCTCATTCAAAGTTTGCGCTTTCCAAGATTTGCAGAAGCATCCAGATTTGCAGAAACAGTGAACATGTTACTTCTATAACCAGAACATTTTACCTTCTATAAACATCTATGCACAAAAATATAGGTACTATTAAGATGAAAGTCAAATTGTTGAAGATTGTAGGAACTACAGTAGGTATTTACTTATTTGAGACAGGGTCTCGCTATGTAGTTTGGGCTAGTCTTGAACTTACTATGTGGTCTAGATCGGCCTTGGACTCATGGTGATCCTCCAGCCTCAGCCTCGGGAGTGCTAGCATTACAGGGGTGAGCCACCACACCAGGCTTTCTGGTTGTGGATGTTGTTTTTTTACCTGGAAAGGGGAGGCTTGACAGAGTCAGACATCACAGCCATCCTCAGCTTTCTCAGAGATGGGGAAGAGAACTTGAACTCAGTTCTGGGGCCATTTCAAAAGGAGAGTTCTAATCAGTGAGAGAAAATTCTAGGGAAGAAAGCTTTTGCTCCCTGGAATAACGTTCTTTTAAAAATTCCTTTCCAAATGGCAATTTATCTAAATCAACAAGTATTGTTGATTCGTGCATCCTGAAGAAGGCTGGAGAAGTCTAAGATCATTTTTAACTCTGAAGATGTTTGCTTGACACTCTGTTTCTAATAATGCAGGCCAATCAGTAGAATGGAGAGGGTTTGGGTGTGTGTGTGTGTGTAAATGAGGAATAACTGATGCTTATGGGCTGCTTCGGTGCAATGCTAATCTTATTAAGTAACAGAGAGGCTGCAGGAGAGGCCTGTTTATGCAGCAAGTAGGGAGATGACAGGCGCAGGACAGTCAGGGCTGCTGTCCCTGCTCAGGTGAGGTGCACCGCAGCACCCTCCCAGGCAGATCCCTATTAGGGTCGCTTGCATAATTCCTTCCCTGCCCCAGGCGCCGGCTGTACCCTGGGAGCCGGCTTCCTGATCCTCCAGTCGCTTTCTCTTCAGAGTAGATCCTCTGCCGGTTCACTTTCTCGGGCGCAGATCTTCCTGGATTGCTTCGCCTCGGTCTCAGCCTCCCCGCCTCGCCGGCCGTCACAGAGTCCTTGTCGCCTAGCGAGTGCTCGGCGAGTCTGGGGCTCCCCATCTCAGGCACACAGGGCGTCCCTCCGGTAGGTGCCCGGGACCCTGCCACCCCGACCCCGACCCGGGAAGCCTCAAGGGGCTGGGTTTGTTTGGAGCAGCCGGGTCGGCACTTGGGGGCGCTGGGGGCGCCGTCTCCACCGTCCTCTCCACCGTCTCCACCGAGCGGCCTCAGAGCTGCTGGGTCCGGGTGTGTCGCGTGGGGGGGAGAGCGGGTGGTGCGGCCACCGCGGACCCCAGGACAGCCCAAAGGGGATGTGGCCAGGACCCTCGGACTCCGCCCAGACCCTGCCAGGACCCCAGATCCTCGAACCCTGGGCACCCCAGGTGAGCACACCGGACCCCTCTTCCCTGTGCATGCACAGCAGTCTCGCGCCAGATCTGGTGTCTCGGGGTCCCGGGACGGCATATGGGGTCCAGCGCCAAGGTCCCGTGGGAGGTCTTGGGCCACCCTCCAGGGGGCGCAGCTTTCCAAAGCCCTCGCCTGGCAGTTCCGGAGGGGACAAAGGTGGGCTGGGGGTGAGGCTCGCACTTGGAGTCCCCGCCCCGCCCCCCACCCCAGATCAGGCTCAGGCACCTGAAAATTACCTGGGCTGGACTCAGGCAGTCGCGGGGTCCTGGGCATCTTGTACACCACCTACCACGGGGCCTGGGTTTTATTTCAGTTTAGGATTTATTCCAGATACACTGTCTTTCCTGTCCCCACTGATGCAGCAGAGTGTGGTTTGGACACCTCCCTGCCCTTTTCAGGGAAGGGACAAGAGCATCTAACGAGTGCATTGCCCGGCTGGTTGTGTGTGTGTGTGTGTGTGTGTGTGTGTCCTTTTTTAGTGGGAAAAACATTTTCTGGGCTCCTCTGCTTCAAACAGCCCCCCATTTTCCCACTCATGCAAATGAAAGGACGTAACAACCTACCCTTCGGCTCCCACCTGGTCCCCTTCAGCCAGGACCACACTGTGGCAGGCTGAGGCTTGAGGAAAGTAGGACATTGGTGCCACGCAGCTCAACTTCCATGCCTGCACCACCCTCGGTGACACTGACTTCAAAACTCAGGGCAGATGTGGCGCAGCCACAGGGTGACACTCGCTAGCCGGCCTCCTACATCTGCCGGCACAGGGAAGATAGATGGATGCACAGAAGCTGAGGCCGAGAAGCAGCTAAATGCTGACTGGGGCCGGCAGGGAGTGAACATTTGGCTGATTTCAGTGCAGCCATTGATTTCCTGAGCCTCAGAGCTATTATATTAAGTACGATCTGTGTTTGAGTTCAATTCATGTAGAATGTGAGCAGCGCTTTGCTTTCCAGTCAACTGCAAATTGAATCAGCATTTGTGGAGCAACTATTGCCTGAGACCAGGCCTAGATTGTCCTGAACTAAAGGGGCAGGATGTCAGCAGGATTGAAAATGCCTAATGCACACAGATCCTAGGGAGTTTGGGAACCAGCAGCGCCTTTCCCCGGGGACGAGCACTGAACAGACCAAATGGGGACCGTGGGCTTCTCTTGTGCAACTCTTTATTACACACTTTGAAGAGCCACTTGCACACTTACTTGCGCACAGTCCTAGATAGGTCAGGAGCTAGGCTTCTCATTACAAGACCAACTCTAGCCTCAGGGAGGTTTCGTTTTCCTCTTCCTCTTCCTTTCTTTGCCATCCACTCAACTGATGCCACCAGCTGTGTGCTGTGCAGGCCCTGTGCTGGGGCTCAAAAGAATGAGGCCCATATTCCCTAGAATGGAAGGATGAGGAAATAGGTGATAATGATTCCACATGGTGAGCGTTTAGTGCTGATGAGAACAAGTTGTGGGAGCTCAGAGGAGGCAGGGTGGCAGGGATCGGGAAGAGTCTGCGGAAAGCACAGGTTTGGACTGGATCCCAGGGGGTAGTCAGAGCCCCCAAGCAGGTGCTGGGCATCCCACATAGAAAAAGAGTCACCTAGGAGTCTGAGGTGTGGGTGTTGGGGAGTTGGAGGAGGTTCCACTCAGCTTGGATCAGCCTCTGCCCTGCCCTGGAGGAGGAACCCTGCAGACTTTATGGGAAAATGATTTAATCTAATGTATAATTTGAAAAATGACTCTGTAGGTGGCAAGGAGGAAGGGTTGCAGAAAGGAATGAACTCAGCTTGGAGTTTAAAAAAATAAGTCATAAGATGCCAGAACCAGGAGACAGTGCAGAAAGGGAGAGAAGAGAAATCTACAGAGACCTATGCAGAGGAGAATCCCTGGTACTTGGTCACCAGACAGGCAAGGACTTGGGAAGAGGACTTTAGATATGAAAAGGATGCTGAGGCTTTTAGCTGAATTGGGGACGAAAGAGGACGAGCAAGTTTGAGAAAGATGGGGAATTTTTCTTTTGAACATGGGAATGAAATTGCTCAGTGGGCACTTGTATTTCTTCCTACCTGGTGCTTACTTTTGACTGAGGCTCCTGACGTGTGACCTTTGAAGAAGAAGGCCAACCAGGGCCCAGGAAGTTGTTTCTGCTTTTATGTCCAAGAGTGAATGTATTAACTCAGTCATTCCCACTACCGATCTGGCCAAGTGTGAATAATGATAATCCTGTCTAACCTTCACTTAGCTTGCTTCCTATGTGCTGAGCACCCAGAAGTTAGACTTGTCCGTGGATTATCACCTTCGTCCTGCTGGTAACCTATGGCAGGCACTGCTCTCACGTAACTGAAAAGGAAACCAGGGTGAGGAGAGGGTGCCTGTTCAGGTCACTCGGCCAGTAAGAGGTTCTTCAGCTCTGTGTTGAAGCCCTGAGTTGCCAGTGTGACTTACACAGTAACATTAAAATCATTCCTCCTTAGCCTCGAATGTATTTTGTCCCCGTGTTTGAGTATTTGTGGCTGATGCCATAGATGAGAATTGGAACTGAGTCCGGAGGCCTGGTTGTCGGGCAGGGCTTTGCAGCTGATATACTGTGCTTTTGTAAACTCACATCTCTGTTCAGGCTGTAGTTATTTTAAATCTGTGTAACCCCAGGAGATGACATCGGCTTAATGCTCACTTAAGGAGTCTGTATCCTGAAAGGATTTAAGATCCTCCTACAAAATTGATTGGTTTGGGTTAAGATGATGCCTACCTGGTAGCTTTTATAACAGGATACTTAGGAAAGCATGAACTCAAACATCTGCTTGTTCTTTATGGCTTGTATGAATCAGCACACAATGCAGGCCTACTGGGGCGGGGGACTGATGTTAGGGAGAACCCTGCACAGTCCCTAAAGCAGGGGAGTATCCAAAATCACTGACCACATTCTTTACTTTAGACGTGTTACTTAAACTTAGAGCATTTCCTCATCTCTGAAAAACTGGACAACTAATGCCCATGTCGTAAAGTTGATGTGAGGATTGGAACAGAAAATGTAAACCAGACACCATTTACAAATTGGCCTCGTTGACCATGCTCAGAAAATGGGAGTCCCCACCCCTTGTCCTCAGGGTAGCAGACATGTAGAAAGGGAAGCAAACTGTCCCACTGCAAAGTTTCCAGAAGAGCCACCCCTTTGTTAAGTATCATCTGTCCATCTTAGAAAAAAGGACCTATTGGGAATATAAAAAGAGATTCAAAATGTGAATCTCTCTACTACTCTTTAAAATATTGACCTCTTGTATGTAAGGAGCACTTTCCTTGACTGAACTTTGGATTCTTCTTTTTCTAGTCTATACAGAGGCCAAGTTGCTGTGAAGAAATGTTACTGCTTATTGTGACTATAAAGTGCTGACCATCCTTGTGTTACCAAATGCTAGGTGTCATGCGTTGTAGTTTAAATTCATCTTGTTGAGGAACAAAAGGGTGTCAAATTTAACTGAAACTGCTTTTTAAATATATAGTAAGTTATGTGACTATGGATGGCACTTTCTAGAAGTTAAGGAGTGCTTCCCAAAATAGCTCCAATTTCCTGTAATTCAGAATAGTCACAGAAATATTTTCTGTAATGGAGAGGGAAAGGCCTACATTTTCGTATCTGATCTCCCCACTAAGCACACTGAAACAAGGGATGAAAGACAGGGTTCCCAAGCTTTGCAAAAAATCACACATAAAAACACACTGTCATGATTATTTTTGGACAAAAGAATTATGTAGTTTTGAGCTCGGTGTAGCTTTTATTACTCTTTCCTTAGTTCTTTGTGGAAATAACTGCTTCATGCATTCATGTGACAGTTGTGCCTGCTGCAAAGCTTCATAAAATATCCTGGGGCCATGGGCCGTGCCTTGAACTTCCTGTACCCTGTTGGGACACAGGGTGAAAAGCATGAAGTTGGCACAAAGAGGCTGGGATTCCAATCTCAGGGCTGTCACTTCCCAGCTATGTGACCTTGAGCTTCTCATCAACCTAATAGTCATAGGAGCTGGCATTTGTCACACGTGGACCCTGTGCCAGACGCTTTGCTCAGCACACTACATACGTTGTTGTCTCGTTTAATCCTTTTGACAACTCCTGGGCAGGTTACTATTGTCCCTGTCCACGGAGGAGCACATCCTGAAGGTGAAGGTCTCTGAGTGACAATTATCTACCCAATTGGGAACTAATACAGCCCAGTAGATGGCAGGCTGACTAGATAGGAAGTGCTTCTCTGTAACACACTGAGAAAACTGTGTCTCCTCATACAAAGGACTCATTTCCTCTGAGAGTCATTTATTTGTAATGAGCACCAGGCTTGGGCAGTATGGGGCTGACTCTGCCATTACCTGGAGCAGTCTGGCAATTGGGAGAGAGAGACAAGAAGTGAGGCTGACTGGGCAGGGTTTCAGTACAAAGGGAGAAGGCTGAGGGTGAGTCAGAGCCAAGGGCGAGGAAGGGAAGGGACTGTGGAAGGGGTGAGAAGAGAAGCTGTCACTAAGGTTCACCGAGGGTGCAGAGTTCTGCTCTGGGAGGTAAGCACAATCCCTAGGGTTGGCTGAGGTCTGCTCCCATGTGGGACCTAACTCTTTTGTTGTTGTTGTTGGTTTTTTTTTTTTTTTTTTGAGATCTCTTTTTCTTACCAAATGTGCTTTCCATAAAAATGTTGAAAAACACAAGAAAGTTAGAAAAATTAAAATCACACACATCACTGAGCAAATTCCAACTAATGTGAACATTTTGTGTATTTCCCTTCAGTCTTTTTGTATGTATATTTTGACGTAATTGGGACCAAACCATAGAGAATTTTGGGTCTTGTGTATTTCACCAAACCTTTTCAATCAATACCTTTCATGTCAGGGTGACTTTGGACATTGTTTCAGTCGCTTTCCCGTATATAAGTTACCATAATTCATGAACCCTCTTCCCTCCTGTTGGACTTTAGATGGCTCCCAGTTGACCAAAACATCCTAAGTAATACTTCACTGAGCATCCCTGACTGCAGTCTTTTCCATATTTCAAGTTATCTTTTTCAGGTAGATTCTTAGAAGTGGAAATATGGCTTCAATAGATGGACCTTCTTAGAGGCTTTTCCTAAATATCTGTACGGCTTTTAGGTGCTTTTCTGGGAGGTCATGGTAATGGTCACTCCCATAACCCAGTGCTCAAGAGCTCAGCGCATGCCTGCTGGATGTGATGCGCTCTTTCTGGTGGAGATCAGTGCTGGAGGGTGTTCCATTTCCAGGAGGCATGCAGCCTAGAAACACTCGCGCCTTGCTCGTTCAGGGAGGCTGGACTTTGGGAGCTGCAGATGAGTGGGAAGGGGGGTCTCTTAGACTTATCTGGGTAAGGGTCTGCAGGAAGTGGATGTCAGTGGATGACCTTCTCTCCTGACAACAACAGTCTCTGAGGGTGATGGGAACTGGCCAGGATGAAGCCAGCTCTGCTTAAGTGTGGGCCGGCTCACTCTGCTTCTTCCAGCCTCTCGGTTCAGCACAAGGTGTGCAGACCCTGGAGTGAGAGTGTGAGTGTGGATGCGTGTTCACAGGGTTGTATTTTTGGCAGCTGGATAGGCTTCTGTCTCTGTTTGGGTCCTTTGGGTGAGCTTCAGCTACACATACCTTTCCTCGCCTTTCCTAAAGGTGACACCATGCAGCGTGCACGTGCAGGATAAATAACTAGGATAACCAGTGAAACTGTTCAGAAAACCGCCTAAATCTTCATTATCCTAGAGTTTTAATTTGATGACTAATCAGATTAGTCTCCCCAAAGAAAAATAGGCCACCGTATTGATTCTTTTGACTACACTGACCAATTTATTGAAGTGAACAGCAAGCAAATTTTAATTATTTCCTCCCATAAAATTATCTGAAAGACAGGCTAAGTTAATATATATATATTTTTTTTTTTGACTTGTATAACTGTTAAAGCCAAAAGCCTGGTAAATGCTATCTGGCAAAGAGAAATCAGTATTCAAATTTTCCTTTTCTTTGGATGCTTAAAAATTTGTCAAGAAAAAGCTTACTTGATTATAGGTATCAGCACATGAATTTTGCAATAGAAAGTGGTAAATTCAGATGAATTAGTGCATAGTTCAAACAAAATTTTATTTGCTCAAGAAAAATCTCTCAGCCTTGACAAATAAAACCAAAGTACATTCATGAATATGTTAATATTTTCCTTCTGTGTGCATTAATGATATTCATTGGAACTTCTTATGATGCACAAACAACATTTATTAAAATAAAAGGTTAAGTGTCAAGAAAGATAGTCAGCAACTGTCATTTCACAAAAGTGTTTATTTTGTATCCTTTATTTTCTTATTTCTTTGTCTCATAGTGATTTTCTGTTCCACATGCAGCTGTTGTTTAGCATTAAACTTCAAAATTTGACAAGGTTTCATTTAGGGGAAGCCCTGGATTGGAATATGTGCTCTCTCAGATTTGCCAGAGGTTGCCTTCCCACCTGTGTCTACAGCCCATCACAGGGCACAGTGGGAATTCTTCTCTCACACTCTGGACTGTTGTTGGGATTTGGCCTTACAGACCTCATGTATGGGGGAAGGGATTCTCTCCCATTCTGTGTGCACAGTGGGAGGCCCCATGTCTTTTGCTCTGGAAGGTTAGGAAGCTTGCACAGCCTCACATGTGTGCAGATGACTGGACTGGGAAAGGTCAGCCCCAGGAGGGGTGAGAGAAGAGGGAACCTGCTCTGTACCCCATGGCTCCCACAACTGCTTGTCTTAGCCTGTGCAAAAACTGCTCAGAGGATGGCAGTGGAAACTGGGGATGCTAAAAGTGTAGAGAGGCCTTGAGGGACTCAGTAGCTTCCAGTGAGTCAATAGCTTGTGTAGGACATGGGGCAGTGCATAGTGCCTGATGGGGGTCCAGGGGAAGGGTTCTGCTGGCCTGGCTTTCTGCTCCTTCATCCTTTTTCCTGTTCACCTGGACAGCTCCCAGGAAACCACTGTGGAGAGCGCTGGTGGGAAAGAGTATGATGATTCTGGGAACTACCTTCAGGGTCTCTAGAGTGGAAACTGCCAAACACAGTTGGTCCTCATGACATTTCCAGTTTTACTGTTTAAAATCTCACTTGCAAGTGTGACTCCACTTATCCCAAAGGCTTCTGTCTTGGGTAATGGGGACCAGACACAAGCCATGCCTGCTATGTTGCTTCTGGTCCTGAATCCAGCCCTTAGTCCATCACTGTGATGTCCTCATAGCCAGCCCCTCCCTGCTATTGTACTGCAAGTCAGGCCAAAGCAATATGATAGGTTTATTTTGTCTGAATGGAATTAGAGATGTCTTAATGGATTTTCATGAAAACTAATCCTAGGTATTTTTAGGATAGTATAAATTTCAAGGGCACATCTTATAGAAAAGAAAACCCAAACAGTGATACAGTTCAGAGACATTTGCCTAACTGGTCATCAGGACCTAATTCCATATATTTGGGAAGCTGATGGAGTAAAGTTTCCAGCTGATCATAAGGACACCCCTCTTTCTCTGTCCCCACCCAGTTCTCCCCAACCTCTGGTTCCATTTTTAGAAGCAGAAACACCACATTGCTTCAGAAAGCTAAAATAATGCTACCTCCTCCCCGCAAAATGGGACAATAAAGATATAGACATACTTCATCTTCCAAAAAGGAAAAGTACAGATGGTAGAATATACTTACTTAGCAGAGGGAAATTTTAGAAATGATGATAGCAATAGTAATAATAAAAGTTATCATTTAGGGCCAGATGACTAATACTTAACCTTGATTCATTATCTAGTTGGTGTGAGATTATCTCTAAGATACTTGTTTTAGACCACTTTTATTGTTTTACTTATTCCTTTTGTGATCAAATCAGCCTTTTTGTAGTGATTTTCTAACATATCTAAAAATTGTGTCTTTTGCTTTGGGGTTTTTACTATTGTGAAATTTTAACACAGCCTCTGCAGTATCCTAATCATTGCTTGAGCAAACTGTTCTTATACCTCTTTCCTCCTCAGATTGTTAATTTTTAAAGACAATGTGTTAACCATGATGACATTTTTCCTGGATTGTAGGGATGCTGTCAGTCAGGCCTTTTGTCAATAACGGCAAGGTAAATGCTACCAAATATGCACATTTCTTTTCCTAATTGCAAATTGACTTTTTTTTTGTAGCTACTTATTAGAGAACCCCAGAGGACCAATACTAATAACTGAAACACAGCTTCTAAAGACCAGATATTATTTCTTCAGCTTCCCACTCTAATAAGTAATAAGCCAATAAGTTGTTTATAATAAAATTAAGAAATAAACTAAGACACAATTGCATACAATCTGCAGATATAGAGTGTCAGAGAATTGCTAGCTGTAATAACAATCTGAGTAAGAGCTGTTTAACCAATGAGAACCATTTAGAATGCACTGCAAATGTACATAAAATTTTAGCTGGACACTGTTTCATCTCTATTCCTTGAAATTCCTGTCTTCTTTCAATTCAATCCCTTCTATATTTCCTCCAGTGCTTGTTCTTGTTGCACCTGTGCTTACAGCACACACATAGCCTCACCTTTCTGTATCATGCACTCACACAGTCAGTGACCTCTGCTGCCCACAGACACTGTGCTGACCCTGAGGGTATGAACCATTAAGACACAGACCCTGTCTTAGTGAATTCGTAGTCCAGTAGGCAGCAACCTGCTTCCTTGTTTACCTGTGACCTCTCCAGGACGTTAAGCACCCTAGGGTTGAAGACCTGGCTAACTCTTCACCCAGTCCCTGCAACCTGAACCATAATTATCATAAGAGCTTGTACGTCGGGGCACAGGCTCAGTGGTAAAATGAACTGGTGACCCGTTGTATCCACTCTCAATAATTCAGAAGCACAAACGTGAAGATATCAACACCTTTGAATGTCTGTAGAGCCTTTGTTCTCTTTGCACAAGTAACCATAAAAATAAGTAACTGCACACAATGAGTTTGTCTCCTTTCACTTGGCGAGTGTGCATAGATGGCTCCTTTCTGGAACGTGACCTTGTACCACCTCCCTGTCACATATCAGGGCACCGAATGTGATGAATGTCTGCGTCTGAACTCCCTGCAGGCAGATGTGCTAAAGGCTTCTTCTGTCTCAGAATCAGATCATTTTGAAGTGCTCCTGCTCTGGTAAGGGCAGTGTCTCTTCTCCTCCTTTGTGGAACCTGGATGGAAAGCAAATTAACGGGCATAATTGTGAGCATTGACTGGACCCCCATGAAGCCCAGGCACCAGACTAAAGACTTCTCCACATGTGTTGCGCCTAGGGCCTCTCAGCAACCCTGGGAGTCCATTCTATTTTTACCCTCATGTTATTTAGATGAGGAGGTTGGGATCATGGAAGATGAAGAACTTGCTTAGGGTTTGCAGGTAAGAGATGGGAGGATCCAGGACCAAAAATAGCCTCTTAGTCTCCAAGCAGCTGGTTCTTGTCCAGGTGGTATATGGGGGCATTCATAAGGACTGAGGAAAGATTTCCATAGGGTACCTTTGAAATTTTGTGTTTTCAGTATTTCAGTTGTAATCTAAAAATAATATCAGCATATTCTGGGTGATGACCTTATGATGAAGAATACTGCCACATGATCTCGATACCTGAATTTTGGGGGTTGTTGCTTTGTTTTCTTATAATCAAGTTGCTGCTGATGGCTGTTAGCTGCTTTGAACTCTTGGAGTGAGCTGTAGGCTCACATGGAAAAGGCTGTGCTCACACAGTGTGCCCAGAAAAGGCTTGCTTTGTTTGCTAGGAGTGAGGAAGCATGGGAGAAGGGTCTGACTGCAGAGCAGGCCCCAGAGCATTCTGAAATCCAAAACAGCTATGAATCCAAGTCATAGTGCAAATGGAGAAGAACTTTCAGCAAAAATGTCAGCAGGTGAATAGTAAGTCAGTGTTGTTCATTTGAATTGAATTGGTTTTATAATTTCACTTGCATCTGATTAGAATATTCTGTTGGAGTTTGATTTTAAAGATGTAAAAATTTAGCTTTATGTTTTTAAATATCATTTACAGTAAAACAATTTCAGTCAAAACTGAGAGAGGAGGCCTGTTTTTTCCCTCAGTAGGAATATCCCTAAGGATAGTGTTTTTTTCCCTAAGTGGTCTGTACATTGTTCAAACTTGAGTTCTGTATGCCGAATTCCTTTGTGTTGTCTAAGGGAAAACCTACCACTCAACAGAAAAGCTCGGCCACCCACCAGGGGCCTGGCCAGCCTACTCTAGGTCTTTCTTGAGGACTAAGCAGCTGAAGTTTCCTTTCAAGTTGTGACTGCTAGCTGGAAAGGGGAGGGTCTGACCTTGAGGAGACTTCTCCATCACTGAGGGTCTTGAATGCATCTCTGGCTGCCCCCATCAGCCAAGGTGCTGTTGGAGTCTTTGTCTCTCTGTCCTTATTCCAGTGATGGACAGCTGCTTTTGCACGTCACCCTGATGTATAATCATCTTCCCATCACCACTAGGAAGATTTGTGACACAGGTAGCAAGCAAGCTGTACCAGCCCTGCCTAAGCAAGGAAGATAATGGCAATGCATTGGGATTGGAAAGGCTTCTGGTTTAGAAGGTCCCTGAGTCTGTCCAGACCCTGAGAGCAGGTGATCCCTGACAGTGTCTTCAGTGCTTTGTGTGGATGACGAGTCCTTTGCAGGACTGTGAATCACCAGGACACAGGACAGTGAACACGATGGAAAGGGAGGAAAGGCCAACTCCACAGCAGGTGGGCATGGTGCGTGACAGAGGGGCAGACAGTCGACAGCTGGCAAGAAAATGCTGGCTGGAGAGCAGTGCCAACCTTGGGTAGCCTCGGGACATCCTGTGACAGAGGGAACTTTTTTTTTCCTGTCTAACTCACTGTCTTCTCATTAATTACAATTGTAATAAAAATGTGTGGAAAAGTGTCCGGAGCTATAGGTTCCCAGAAGAGTTTATTTTCACTCTCCTTGGTATTATTCGCTGACAACCTGCACAGGGAGAGGAAAGACTGCGGAGGGGGTTTCTTAGGGACTGGGCAACAGCACCAGGGTGGCCAGGACTTTCCCAGGAGAGCCTTGATCTCCCCTTAGCAGTTTCTGCCTCAGTTTCCCAGTTTACATCACAAAGGGATCTGTGAACTCTCTCATCCTTTGTAAATGCTGGTCTTTGCAGATCATTATAGCACCTTTAGAGTTAGGGCTCATGAAAATGATCGCTGGTGGAGATTTTTGTGCTCATCTTTAAGTCTAGGGCAAGGGTTAGGGGGGTTCTTTCTTTTGTGGCCTCCAATGAGTAGAAAGGTGTTTGATAGCTTTTCAGGATGTACTTAGGAAGAGCTTGGACCGTAAGCTCAAAGTATATACACATGCTTCCTGTTCACCATTTCATGGTAAGAGCTGTGACATCCCTTTCTGTAAAATTACTTTTAACTGTGTTGCCTCCTGCAAGGTGCTTCCCCCAAGATCCTCCTTCCAGGGGAAGCAAGACAGCACCAATTCTGTAGGGATTGGTTACTATTTTTATACTTTGTTACAGTTTTAGTGTTATGTGACAAATTTGCATTCAGGAGATATTTGTATTAATAAGTAACACTTTCCTAGCCTGGTTAGATGCAAGGTGTTATTTTAAGCCTCCTACCCATCATGTGACCTTTGGTATCACCTGTCTCCTTCCACATTTGACAGATAATGAAACTAAGGTTAAATAACTTGCCCAAGCCACTCAGCTGGTAAAAGGCACAGCTGGGATTCACATCCAGACAGCAATGCTCAGCAGCTGTGGGTTTAACACTATTTGAGGCTATTTTTTAAAATGTGCATTATACAGAAACGTTGCAGACTCGATTGCATCATTTTTATAAATTGAATCTTAACTCATCTAGAATTTTATTCTTTCATTTCAACACAGCACAAGACACTGCTCTGCCAGATGTTTGATCCCCCCTGCATCAACCAATTCTCTCACACCTGGTGCCTGTCCTGTAATTTAATTCAATTCCAATAGTATCTACTAGAGTTAACCTCATCTCCCAACATGTGCCTCCCTTCCGGATGCCAGAACTTCTGATTGACCTGCTGGAAATCAGGGTTCCCGTGACCTCTTTGATCCTCTTGTGGGGTCTGACCATTTGCTAGCACAGATCGCAGAATGGGAGGCAGCAGTTGACGTAGTAAACCCATTTATGACTCAGACATTAGCAGAATGTACATGTCTCACTGGGTAGAGACATAGTGTGGGCCTGGAGGGGACCTATAAACAGGAGCTTTGTCCCAGTGGGTTTAGGGTGCAGCACCCTCTCAGTCTATGGATAAAGATATGGATATGTTCAGCAACCTGGTTCTCGACCCTTGCCTTTTAGGTTTTTATGGCTGATTTATTATTTAGGTGTATTTGGTTATACAACTATCCACTGGTGATCAACTCCACTTTCTGCCTCTCCTTCCTCCCTAGAGGTCAAGGGCTGGACTGGAACTCCCAGCCCTCCAATCACAGGTTGGTTCCCCTGGCAACCAGCTCCACCCTGTGGTGATCTAGGGATTTTCTAAAAATCCTGTCCTACTATTGACTGGCGGTGGTTGCATGGGCATACTATGAGATACAAGATGCTTTTGTCTTCATGGTTCTGAGGATGCCCTGTCATCTTTTAGGAGCCTGGGACAAAAGACTAAATATTTGAGCCCACAGCACTACTATTGCTCTGGTTGGGAAATTCCTCGGGTTTCAGGAGTGGTGCGCCAGGAAGCTGGGTCAAGGCTGAAGTCCATATTTTGTGTTAGTTCACAGCAACATGAGACACAGAACTGGCACCTTTAGGTTCCAGCCTGTGAGGCAGGATCCCTGTTCGTGGCTCTACACGGCATCTGTGTCCACCATGGAATTAACCCACATAGCAGAAGCATTGGTGCAGTGTTAATTGGAATTTAGGGGTGGATTTGATGGCTGTGGATGGTATTTTAATTGTGACCTTCTTAACATTCACTGGGCTGTTTCCTGCCTAATCATCAGAAGAATGCTTCATAGCTTTATGGATTATTTGGTTCACTTCACCTATGCCAAAGTACCAAAAATGCATTGGTGGATTTATATTTTCTGATTATTTTGAACTGGGGAGGTGGAAAGCTGGAGGTGCAGGGTCTTGACTCCAGTCTCAGTGCTGCTGTTCTGCCTGTGAGCTGAGCTTCAGTTTGCACAAATTGTAACCACCCTGTGATTTATAAGGCTCTGTGGCGGATTAGACAGTGTCACACTCTGGAAGCCCCCTCCATGCACTACTTTCCCACTGTCTGCACCTTATTCTTTAACTGTGTCACCTGGCCATCTTCTTTGGCTTCCAAATTTACAAGGAGTTCATGAGAGGACCTGTCAGCTGTGCCTTAGAAAAGAGAAACAAGACCCAGGGGGTGGTTCCTGACGTTCCCACTTGACAGCTCTGGATGTGATGGGGGCAGGTGTACCTGTGGCAATGTACCTGGTGGATTCTGCATAATTATTGGCTAAATGAGTAAACAGAACTCCTAGCTTCCAGTATATCCTCACAGAGTCTGCTTCCCAGCGAGGTAGAAGTGTCGATCGCTATGGATTCTGGAGGCAATGGCATTTCAGCTACTCTGTTCTGAGGTTATTAGAGAAAACACACTGCATGGAGAGAGTGCAAAGAGCATATGGTGAAACAACTCTGAGGCTGACACAGCTGGAGATTGTCAGGGTTCCTGTTGCTCGGTTTCTTTGGAGAGGAAGTGGGCCATGGAAGTCAAGTGAGTTGACCCTGGAGAAGAGCGGGGAGGGCCGCTCGCCTGCCCACTGTCACCTTCTCCCTTCCCTGTCCGCAGGCAGCACTTCTCTCCCTCTTCCCGTCTGCAGTGGATGTAATGATTCACAGCCTACTTCAGGTTAAAAATACACCCACTGCCCTGAATTGTCAAGAAATTGGTCAGCCCCAGCAGAAAATGACTGTCAAGTACCAGAAGCTTGCTCAGTGGCTTAACGAGCAGAGAGATTATCCTTGATGTGCTGGGCGTGCTTGGCCCCCGGCTTTGCTGTCGAGGTAGTGGCAGGTGACACGCAGCTGTCAGAGAGTTCTCTCTTCAATCAGTAACTACATAGCCCCGGGACAGAGAGGCTGGCCATGCACAGAAGGACTTCACCTCCTTCCCCGTTTCCAAGTGGCCAGGGAACGACCAGTGGCCATTGGCCTCCCTCTAGGATATAGGGAGGTGCTGGGGATAAATGGGTTGGATCCATGTCTGCTCCTTGGTCAGAGGGGGCCCCTCACTCTGAGATCGTGGATGGAAGCAGAGGTAAAAGAAATATTAAGCACTGAACTGCCTGGGAGATGGTGATTTTAAGTGCTAAAGCTAGAGCCAGGATCTGTGATTCCTCTGCAGGAAGGACATGGTGCCTGTCGGGGGTTTCTGGGTGTAGACAATCTCTAATTAATGATGATTGGACTTAGGATTTTTCAATCTGAAAGTGGTACAGAAGCAACACGCATTTAGTAGACACCGTGCTCAGAATTTTCATCTTTCCCCATACCAGTAATATTTAGTAGGATCCCCTCTCTTGATCCTGGGCCAATCTACAGGGGCATGCACTGAGGCTCTGTAGTATACTATGTTGCTGCGCTAGGATGCTGGGTGACTGGGCACATGGAAAGTATTTTTGATTTCTGGATATTTCCAATTTATGATGGGATTATTGGAACATAATTCCATCATAAGTCAAGCAGCATCTGTAACTGCTTTATCACTAACTTCAGCGAAAGAGAGGGCTTTCAGGTATTTACCTGGATCAAGAAGAAACATTTCCAGGGCTTCTGGGATGTTCTTGAGTGAAAAACCAGGAAATGCATTTAATCTGGCATTTGTCAAAAATCGAACAATGTCACAAAATGCCCCCAACAAATCCTTGGAAATCCCCAAGAGTACTTACAAGAACTCCTTGATTTAAAAAAAAGACAGACTGTATATAATGAGAAAGATGATGTTTTCACCCAGGGAAAAATAAGCCTTGATTTATTTGTAAGAACATGGCAGGATGCTGGCATGTAGCTGCTTGAAGGAAAGTTCTACACGTTCTTCTGCCTGTGTCCTTCTGCAGCTACTCACACTGGAGTCCTGCTCGCTGTGTCTTTGTGGTTTGTGGCTGTGGTTGTGTTGATTCAGTTCTCAGGCTCCAAGCTGGAGACCACTGCTGCTTTCCACCCTCAGCTCCCTCCATCTTCCCATAGCATGTATGCCCTAGCCTTGCTGCTCCTCTAAAGTTCAGTTTCTATGGCTCTGCCAAGAACATCTTTCCTGATTTTCTTCTTCTTCTGTTTGCAACCTTCCTATCCAGCCTGCCAAGTCCCATGGGTTCTGGCCTTGTCCTGCTCTCTAAACTCATTTCTAACCACTATTGGTTCCTTAGCCCTTTTCTTACCAATCAGATGCATCCTGAAGCACCCCTACATTAGAGGCACAAAGTAGCAAGTGCCCTTCCCAGGCAGCTCACATCTGCAGGTGGAGAGATGGACATAGCAAGTGAAGAGGGCTGGACTTGTCAGCAGAGCTGCTACCTTGGAGCCCAGCAACCCAGACAGACCTCACCCTGGTCCCATGGTAAAGATGCAGCCACCTTGCTGCTATGACAAATTACACAAGACTTCATAATTTATAAGATACAGAAATTTATTTTCTCACAATTTTGGAGACTGGAAGTTCAAGGTCAAGGTGCAGGCAGGTTTGGCTGCCTAATGTGGGCTGTTTTCTGTTTCCAAGATGGCAGCACATCCTGAACCCTCCAAAGGGGTGGATGCTGTGTCCTTGCACAGCCAGAGGAGGAAAGGCAAGCAGGTCCAATGCTACCTGAAGCCTCAGTCACTTTCATAGCCTAATCACCCCTGCCAGGCCTGCTACTTACACTGTATTCATGGGCCACTGAATTCCAATACCTGTACTTGGGAAGGGACACAGTCACACCTCAGCACTGTGTCCCATCTGTTCCTTGGACAAGTAGAAGGACTGTATGCGTCTCTTCCTCACTGCTGGCTTGCTTGTTGTAGTGATTCCATGCGGAAGCCAAGCATTGAAATTACCAGTTCTCAAAATGTGGATGAGTGACCAAACAAGGTTGTCCCTGTAAGATTTAAAGTCTCACTTCCACTCCAAGGAGCATGAACAGCCGAAAGGGCCTTCACGATGCTGAGTCCTATAGCTCAGCGAGGCTCTGGGAGCTCGACGGAGGAATGAGAGTCACCCAGGAAGGAACACACCAGGCTAGATGGTAAACAGACCTTTATTAGTCTGGCCAGACGGCACTCTCAGAACCAAGTAGCTGGCTCAGAGAAGTGCCAGCTCAGGGGCTGAGGTTCTTTTTATGGGGGGGGGTAAAAAAAGGGGGGTTAACATTCTAAGCTTGCAGGCAGGGGACAAAAGTCTGCTGATTCGAGCTGGTGTTCAGCAGTCACGTACTCAGCAGTCACACATTGATGATTAACAGATACCTATAGGATGTTTCAAAGGCCACCAAGACATTCAGGATGAGCAAACAGACAATTAATTTGGGGTCTCTATGTACGGTACAGATTTTATCTCATAGTCTAGAACCACTAACTTACACGTTAATCATGTTCTGGACTTCATACAGTACAAGATTGCCTTACATTCCTGAGCCAGGGTTTGAACAAAGGTCAGAGCTATGGCTACAGTGGGAGAGGGTTAGAGCACTAACTCCTAGGCCCCTTTTACTTTGGTCTCACAGTCCCCACCAGTTTGCTCCAGCCTCTGCCTCCTCATAAAGCCTCTGTGAGTGCCCCCAGCGAACTGCCACCAAAACAGATCCATCCTTTTCGAGCCCATGCTGCTCTTCCTGGCTGGAGCAGGTGAGCTGGCCCCAACTGCACCAGGCCACAAAGGACTCTATCAAAGGCCTTCTTTGGGTTTTTTTAGGGCCAGAATCTGGGACAGCTCCTTCCTGTAAACAACACATGGCATGAGAAGTGGGGGCTAATTACGGATCACCCTGAATTGTGACTTTCTGACAAAGGAGAGGAAAAACCAGAAGTCATTTATCCAGCTGCCTGGCTTTTGTTAGCCTCTTGGTTGGCCTGTGGTTGACCAGGAAGGGCAGGCAGATTCCTCCAGACAGGAGATGTGCTCTCCTTTGCCATGCTGGAGATGAATCCGAATTTTCTTCTATAGGAACTTGAAGAATATTGTGATTGTGGGGGAAAGGCAGGGAATGATAGAAAACATCTTGAAGTAAAGGATGCAAAAGAGGAATTTTAAAGTGACCTGCAGTAGTTGGGGCAGTGACTTATTTTCAGATCAAATGTCAGCTGTGCCAGGGTAAAGTTAAAGGAGGGAGGGGGAGGACCCTGCAGGCTGTGGATTTAGCAGACCAGATGACAACAATTGTGACCCAGGAGCCACTGTGCCGAGGGAGTGGGGAGTTAAACAGGGAAGCAAGGTGGGGGCGGGGGACAGAGAGGAGCTCAGAGCAGAGGCTGGTGCTGTGCTGTTATGGACCATGTGTCTCACTTGCACCATGGATCAGAACCATATTGAGTGCCAGTTATCACAGGAAGAGCAAGAACGCATGGTACATGGAGGGATGAGAAACTCGCAAGAATGGGTTTGCTCTGGAAATGCTGTTAATACCACACCTGTGCTGTAGGAGGGAGGAGGGAGGGCTGTGCAACCCTGAGGTGAGGCCACTTTGCTGATGACAGTGGTCCGTGGTGGGTGGACACTGTGATCTGCCATCCCCGGGAGCCATGGGTTTAGCCCTGACTACATTTTTAACTAAGTAGGAAGATGATACTAGGAGGAAAGTTTGGTGAGTACATCCAGAAACCCACAGCTGTATCTTGTGTGAGAAAGCTAAGCATTTTAGGGCATGTTTTTAGTTGAAGATGAGTGATCAAAGCAAGGGGTTTAGGATGGTGGTTCGTATTCTTGGCCCACAGTCCATCAAATCCTGGGCCTTTTTTGGAATGTGAAGCATTTCCCAGAGAATAGACGTGGATTGAAGGTCCAAGTAGATGGATGTGTGCCAGGAAGTTATCAGTTAACTAAGTAGGAAGATGATACTAGGAGGAAAGTTTGGTGAGTACATCCAGAAACCCACAGCTGTATCTTGTGTGAGAAAGCTAAGCATTTTAGGGCATGTTTTTAGTTGAAGATGAGTGATCAAAGCAAGGGGTTTAGGATGGTGGTTCGTATTCTTGGCCCACAGTCCATCAAATCCTGGGCCTTTCTTGGAATGTGAAGCATTTCCCAGAGAATAGACGTGGATTGAAGGTCCAAGTAGATGGATGTGGTCTGGATCTCCACCATTCCCTTCACCCCCTCAGCCACATGTGGAAGGTCTAGCCACCTGCTGGTGATGCTGCTGGTGGTAGGGTACCTTGGGGAGCCGGGGGTCTAATGAATAGTCACTGGGGCTGCCCTTGAAGGAGACATTGGGACATCTGCCCCTCCTCCCTTTGCTCCTGCTGCTCTGAGGGGACATCATCACTATTCATCATGATGCTTGGTCTGGGGCCCAGTGACCATGGACTGGAACCTCTGACACCATGAGTCACAACCCCATCCTTCCTCCTCTACATTACTCAGGTTTTGTCACCAACACAGAAACAAAGGGATCAGATGCCCCAAGTCCCTGCACAGTTGCAGCTGCCTGGCTTGATTCTGCATCCTGGGATTGTTCCATTTGGCTCTCACTGGCCCCATGTCCAGCTATGGGAGGTAAAACTTGGTGCATGAGGCCAACTTGCCTAGAAACACAGTCAGCCATGGAGGGAGTATTTGGACTGGAACTCTGGGGCTCACTGTAAAATTCAGTCCATCTTCTCCCAGTGGACTTCAGTGGTGACAAGGACCTGGGGTGTGACTTCAGAGTCCTTCTGATTCTCACAGTGGAGGCACTGTCTTCCATGGAGCTGAAAAATAAGAATATCCATCAAAAGTTTTAAAGTTTTTGGGTAGGAAGGGAGAAGAACGCTAAGGTATGTCACCTTGAATCCATGTCCTATCCCCAGGAACACAGCGCCTTGATGGTTCTATATTACATCAGTGGCCCAGACGGGTTCAGTAACACAGTCCAGGTCACACAGCAGTGCCAGGATCCAGACCCACCCCAAGGCCAATCCTTTACCACTGGATCCTACTTCTCTGTCCTGATCCTAGGAAAGGCAGGGAGAGTCTTGGGGGCTGTAAGAGATGGGGAGAGTTGCTGTGCTGAGAACTCTGTGGTCGGTATTAATAGCAGCTCACATTCCCTGGACAGTCATGCTGTGTCCTGGCCACTGTCCCCTGCCCTCCACGTGCCAGCTGTTAAATCCTCAGGCAGCATTGTAAGGGTGCAGGCCTGTGTGCTGAGCTTGAGGGGAGATAGGGTGCCTCTCTGGCCTCCTGCTCAGCTCCCAGCTCTTGTCCTCTGCTAATGTCACTGGGGGTGAGGGGGATTGTCCTGCCTGGGCCTCCTAGTGGGGTCTGACCAGCTCTCCACCCTGGAAGCATGCCACCTGCTGCTCTCTGACACTATCTCCTTGGCTCCAGGTTCCTCCTTCTCTCCTTCCACATGGTGCACCCCTCCCCCTCCCCCAGCCTGCCTTGCCCCTCTGAAAGCAGAGGGTGGACAAGGACAGGTGCAAGACACTGGCTGCCATAGCAACCTCCACCAGCTCCTCCACTCACTTTTGAAGTGTCCTCTTCCTGTGAGAGGCGACTTTGCATATAATAGCTTGCTGCTCCGGGAGGCTGGGGACTTGCTTTAAGCTCCTGCTTGCTGGGGCCCTGACACTTCTTCCTGTCTCTCCTACCTCAGAACAACACAGCAGCCCTGCATAGTGAGATTTCTGCAGTATTGCCAACCTTTGACTGGAGCTGTGCATTTACAAATGATAGCTTTATATTTTTTAAATGTATGTTTCTACTGAAATTAACTGTGAAAAGTCCAGGCTCTTTCCCTGGGGCCCAGAGAGACCCCTTTTCCGCCCTGATCACCCAGCAGGTGTTCCATAGGAGTCTTACTCTGGTCCTCAGGTGGGACTGATCCCAGCCAGGCAGAGCAGAGAGCAGGGCGTGGCCAGGGAGTGCTGAGGCAGCCCGAGGTGCTGCTAGGGGCTTACCGCCCTCCTAGTCCCTCCACAGGCACTCAGGCAACCCGTTCTCTCCCGACACCCAGGGCTCTTCAGGTCAAGGGACAGCGACAGCACCGTCTGTGGATCCCCTCTGCCCTGCCCACTCATTTGGGAACAACCTCTTTGCTGAACTTGTTAAGAAATCATCCAAAGAGGACCCCCTCTGTTTCCCAGGAGGACCCTGACTAGCATAAGGACCACACCATTTTGGTGAGTGCTTCATAGAGGCTTACTTAATTCTACAATATTGTGCTTGGACAATTGTTCTGTTTTGCAGTATGTGCATTCCAGGTCTTTCTTCATGGAAATGGATCCGCCTGTCTTTGGAGAACATCGTCACCCTCCCAGCCCTCATTAGAGGTCTTTCCTCTCTCTCACTCTCTTTGGCAACAAAACTTCTGAAACACAGTCTCTTGAAGGTTGTCGGTCAGGTTTTTGGGGTGCTCTCTCCCATTGGATCCTGGGTAAATCTGAACTCCTCCCTTTTGATCATGTCCCCCCAAAGAAGATACCAAACATTCTGCAGATCCTCATGGGAGACCAGGGGCATTAAACCCTCCTGTGTGAAGACATCATTATGTCAAGTTTGTAAATCCTCTCACAGCTATAGAATCCTGTGCACTGGGATGGAAACGGCTCACTTTGTTTAATATGTGTTTCATAAAAATTCCTACGATGCTGCTTCCTCAGGGAAAGGAATTAATTAAATTACAGTCCGGTGGGAGCTTGGGATGGAACAGCGGCTCCAAAGCTGATCTGAAGACAGAGCTGCATAAGGCCTGTAGGTGATTTCTTTTGAAAGCCAGGAGTTGAAAACTGCATGTTCCTGATTCTTTCAAGACAAATCCCAAATGGAATCGAGAATAGCACAAGGGTCACAGCAGCTTGGCAGGTGTGAAAACTCTGCTGCTGAATTAAGTAGGTTCTGTTCTGTCTCTGAGAGTTCTGTTGGGTTTCTGTGGAGCACGGCCTGAGAAGACCAGGTTGCTCCTTTGGATTACAGGAGGGCCTGATGGGTCCTTGTTACTAATATTACTCTTTAGTCTCTGCAAGATGGACAGAAATGAGCAGAAGTCCTCTCTTACTCTCAGGAGGATTGGGATATTAAAACACCGCCGCAGGCCACCCATCACACTTCTGTCCCGTGGTTTTACTTGACCATAAAGCTAGATTAAACATTTCTGTGGATGTTTACAATCTTATTTTTCTTTTCATGGCTCCTCGAGTATCCTACCAAAATTTGTGGTTAACTCCCTCCTTTCATACCCTGTTTGGGGTTTAGGAGACCAGAGCTCCTATATGAAAATTCATGGTCCCCTTTCTCCAGAGATATCCCCTAAAAAGGAAGAAGGTTTTAGGATTCTGCAATTTGGAAATATGAGTCTCATGTCACGGAGTGGCTCTGTGACAGTAATGATGTCCAACAGAAGCAGATGTTGTGTTTTTGCCCCTGGGTCTAATTGTACCATATAATGCTTGTCGGGAATGAAATCTAAGAGCTTTGGCAAGATTAATTCCTTGTAAAGAAACTCAGTAATGTTTTCATCAGCCTCATTTATTGGGGAAGAGGTAATTGCTTCACTCATTCGATGTGTGTTCAGTGGCTGCTGTGTGAATATCGAGCAGGTGCCTGTAAGTTTCAGGCAGCCGCCTGTGGAGGGGAAAGTGTGCTTCCTTCATTTTACATGTTTCAATGTTTAGTGAAGAAATGCTATCAGGGCATTTGAAAATCTTGGCTGGAAATTATTTTCCCATATTAGTAAAGTAAAAGGAAGGTTGGAAGCCCTTTGCTCTGGGCTTCCTCTTCTGCTGAAATGAGCCTCAATTATTTATGTTCTCCTCATTCCTGCTAACTTTGCAATGTATCAGTAACCTTCACTTTGTTGGTGTTGGTGCTGTGAGAGGGAGGCTTTCATTGCTTTTATTTTAACGAGTTTCTTTTGCCTCTGACCAAACACTCAGGCAGAAGGCCTTGGTGGTGGTAATGGTGCAGGTGTAACCCACATTGGCTTGTTCTTGATGAACCCAAAACAGTCCTAAATCGCTTTTCTTTCGCACGTTATTCTGTGGGCTTCCAAAGACCTTCACATAGACTCACAAGACAGACAAGGCCTCGTGTCTGCATCGAAAAACCCTTCCCAGAGGGGTGGGGTGGGGTGGGCTCAGCCCCAGGGCATGTCCAGTCCTTCCCGTGCATCCTCTCTGCGTCTGATTTCTTTATACCTTTCTGAGGTTTCCAGTTCTTTTTCCCATGTAAGAAAAGGCACATACGTTATTTTTGCTCTATTCCACACATTTTAACTAGATGAGTCCTTTGAGTGATTCTTATTTTTTATTTATAAAATTGCACTTTATGAATCAGACCTCACACCTAAATGACAGGGTTATCTTCATTGTTTGTGTACCTATTTTACATAGTGTATTATTAGTGTATTTGGAGTTGACGATTACCCGTTTGCTGGTCTGTCACTTTCTGAAAATGACTCCTTCTGATGTAGTGCATTAATCCAAATGTGATTTTGAGACTTTCTAGTAGAACCTGAAGATGTGAAGATGAAAACTGCACAGTGTCTGCTTCCAAAAGAGACCAGAGAGCCAGGCATGGTGGCACACCCTTGCAATCTCAGCCCTCTGCGAGGCCCAGGCAGGAGCATTGCAAACTCAAGCCAAGTCTGGCCAAATAACAACTCAGCAGGGCCCCATCTCAAAATTAAAACAGTCTGGATTGTTGCTCTGGGCGAAGGCCTTGGGTTCAATCCTCAGGAGAGTAAAAACAAAACACAGTGGGCCTGAGACACAGACCAGTAAAATAGGAGTTGGCAAGGAGTGGTTTCATTGGAGAGGTCTCGAAGGGTGCTTAGGAGCTCAAGGAACCAGGGCTACAGCCAGCGTCAGAGTCAGAGCCACAGCAATGGGAGCGCTGTGCCCATAGCACACACACATTGTATGTTAGGCAAATGGTGCCGGTCTTATTATGGGTAGGAATTTTGAAGTTAATCTAAAAAGACAAACCAGTTAGTGTGGACTGAGGGGGCTCTATTAGAAAGTTCTTTATTAGAAAGTTGGCCTTCAGTGCTTCCCTTCCTTTCTCTTTAGTTGGGCCTCCTCAAGGCTGCCAGTAATCCGAAAGTGTGATGACTGCTTGCTTCTGAGAAAATTGTAAGGAAGTGTGTTTGTGTCACTGCATACTGCATACCCTTTTTATGTAGTGCTCAACATACATTTTGGTAACTTTCCCCCTTCCTGCTGGGTTCCCTGCCTCCCCCTCACTTTGCTGATGGAGACAGGTGCTTTTGCTCTTGTGTTATAAGGGTAAGCTGAGTCACTGGACAATCACTTGAGTTCTCCCGATGTGCAGTCTCTGAGGGACCTAGAAAGTGGCAGAAGGTTTTCCTCCCTTCAAAGCTCTGGATTATGAAGTCTTTCTCCATATCCGTGGGATAGGTTATCTGCCAAAAATGCACTCACTCTTTCAATCTTTACTGAAAATAACGAGCTTAGGGTCTCATGAAGATAATCGTATTGTTGCACCTTAGAACAGAAGCTCAAGCTATTTGAGTAGATTCAAATGAGTCCTAAATGAGGCTTAATATTTGGTCTAATTAAACGGTTCAGCCATGAGTTTTAGCTTATCTTTTGGAAAAAGTATAATTGAGATATTCCCAGGACACATCTGAGAACATTTGAGATCAGTTTTGATTCATTTAAAAAATTTTAAATAAGATAGACAGGATTAAAAATTAAAAGCAGAATTGACAATATGTATGTTTCATGCTATTGACTTTATAATCAAAAGGTTCTCCTATAACTTATTGATGAAAATAATACTGTTTTGATGTGCTTAGTAATTATTTTTACAGATAATACTTTAATAATAATAAATGATGGCCATTATGTATCTTACACTAAAGTAATTTAAGTAACAGTATAAATAAAGATGAAAAAATAAATGGATATGTATTCCATGGGGAATGTTGAGCAGTTGAATCCCCTCATACTGATTTTATTAGATGTTTTCCTTCTAACTAAAATATTCATACATTTTGAGGTTATTCATAGAAGAAAACATATATTTTTATTTTAAGTATGTTGTTGATTTAAATAAGGAAAATTTTGCATTAATTGGAGTTTTAAAAATTTAAGACTAGGCTGGGCATGGTGGTGCATGCCCGTAATCCCAGCACTCAGGAGGGAGGCTGAGGCAGGAGAATCACTGTGAGTTCAAGGCCAGCCTGGGCTACATAGTGAGTTCCAGGTCAGTCTCAACTACATAGTGTAAAAAAAAAAAAAAAAAAAAAAATTTAAGACTAGAAGAATGATTCCATTTGATTGTGTACAGAATGCCATTTTCATTTATCCCAATTATAGTGATTTGATTTTGGTGATGTTACCTCAAATTACTTAGTTTGTGATTCCTATTTCAACCAGACTTTCTATTTTATATCAAATACTGCTCGTCAGACTCTCACCAGGTTCCTTTGAGAATTTCAGAGAGAAGTAAGTCGAGGCCTACATGTTGCATGGGGCTCCAGTATTCTTGTGTAACTAGACCAGGCGATGGCAGAGAGGGCTTCATGGTGCCCACCCTGCTGCACCCACGTGGAGGTCTGGTTGCTGCGTTCGAAGGAAATGGAGTCCCCTGCCGATGATCAGCAGCCAGACAGGAACTCAGTCTCAACCATGTGCACGTCACCCTCGGGGACCCTTGTTATTGAACTTGGGTGCATCACAGGCATGAAAATAGACACAAGTGGGCGGGCTGGGGGGAGAAGATGCCGTCCTCAAGAAGGGAAGGAATACTGACCAAACCCATTAAATTGTGTACCAGTATTAAACAAGGGGATAACGCTACAGATGGGCGAGTTGGGGCTGTAGAGGGGTAGGGAATGACAAAAGGATCGCACACAGCTAGATGAAGCCAACACTGGGAAGCTTCCTGGGGCTGTGCAAGGAGAGGAGTCTGAGAAGACAGCGCTGAGTTTTCAGGATCCGGACCTAGTTCACCATTACTCGCAGCAGTTATTCCAAGCAGAGGAGACACACGTGGGATGTGCATATGTGTGTGTTGTGTGTGTGACGTGTGCCTGTTGCAGATAAGCTTGCCTGCTGGAGTCAGCACGGTCAGGAGTCAGACAGGTCACACTTTCTCGAGCGTAGACTTCCACTCACCCGCGCTCCTTCATTCCTGTGGCATAGGCCAGAGAATGCTGGTGTTGAGTGCTCTGAGTTTCGGTCCTCACCCTGCTGTTTTGTCCTTGACCTTGTAAAAATCACTGAATTGCTCAGGTACCGGACTGGAGGCTGTTGTGGAGCTTAAACAGGTTTGTTATGCATGTGTGTTCTTTAGAACAGTGCTGCCACTTAGTGCCTGATAGATGATGGGGATCAGTACTAGGGCTGGTGCTTTCCAATTACGATCATTCATTTGTTCACGTGCTCATTCGTTCAACTATAACACTAACTAGGTTCTTGCTGACAAGTGGCAGAGCTGCATCGGAAACCCTGCTTCAGAAAGCAAGGGAATAACATAGATTTGCTGTCTTCTCCCTTCCGTAGTGGCTCCCTCTCCTGATCATCCCGCCCTGCTCGCCGCAGAACATCGACTCCTGAGGAGTTTGTTGGGGTCTCACCCACACCTGTCTTGGCATGCGGGGAGAATCCTACTTCATCGGCATGAGGAGCCTGGGGCCACCAGGTCATGTCCCTGAGGATGGAGGACTTTTCTTACTCTGCTGTGTAGACAGAGACTGGGCTGTCACACGGTGCTTTGCCGAAGAAGCCTTTCAGGCGATCACTGACTTCAACGACCTCCCTAATTCCCTGTTTGCATGCAACGTCCACCAGTCTGTGTTTGAAGGAGAGGAGAGCAAGGTAAGACATCTCTTCTGTCCCGGAGAGGTGAGGAGATGTGGCGTCATGGCTGCCCAAGCGCGTTGTTCACCTGGGGCTGCTTGGGAGCTTTTGAAAATGTGCGGTTGGCTCTGTTGTTTCATGTGCTGCAGGACCAGAAAAGCCTGTTCTGTGATCAGCGAGTTTCGGAGGTAGCCTGTTCAGGGTGGGTGCTGAGTCTGTGTTCAATCAAGCCTGGTTCGCTTTGACCCTCAGGTCAAGCTGACAAAACAAAGAGTTGTTAGGGACATGGATTAGAAGGGATGCCCCTTGGGCTAGGAAGCAGATGTTTTAAGCACTAGAAGTTTTCTTTCCTTGTCTTCTGCCAAAGACATAATTTGGCTTCCTCAAAACAGCACAAACTCTTTTTAACTCCTTCCTCTCCTGCAGTTTGATGCCTGTTGTAAAAATGTCTTCCAGGCTTGTGGCGCAGGTCCCACTGAGCCATGGAGAACAGGCAGTGGTGGCCATGGGAGTTCCTTGCTCTCTTGATACCACAGGGGTGGCATCGCTGGGTGTGCCCTGCAAGGATGAGAAGAGCAGAGTGACACCTTGATTTGAAATGACTAGGGAATGGGGTTTCCTGTGTATGAACATTTTCTAGGAACACACTTGATTTAGAGACGATATTCCTAGAAATCACCTGTAGTAAATATCATTCGGAGATCTTTCTAAAGTTTCCTTGAGATTTCTCTGACCTCTTCAGCCGGCTACTTGACTGGATCCAACCTTCCCTCCTTGGTGAGTGTTCCTGTTGTAAACCCACACCACTGTGCCATGTTGTAAAACACAGGCAACCTTGCAGTAGGAGAGGACCCTTTCCCTAAACCGAAGTGCACGGCCCTGTGTGACACACAGAGCAGAGTTTATGCTAGCTGTTTTATAAACTTGAGCTCTTTCTGCCAACTTCTGAAGCCCAGGCCTTGTTGACTGAGCACAACTAACGGGAAGTCTGACTTCTGGGTTTTGGTGATTTGTGCACAGAGAAAAGTATTCCAGAGGATTAGGAAGTTATTTCAAGCCATTGATGACATAACAGTATTATGGTAGAGTTGAGCAGTTGAATGATGGGCTGGGAGTCGCTTGGAGTAGAGCCAACTAGATGGGATTAGAACCTCAGGCCTGATCCCCAGACTACTTACAGTACGAAAGCAGCACAGACCAAGGAGAGATGGGAGTTCTGCTCTTGGATTATAGCAAATTATAATACATGCAGGGTAAGCAATTTCCTCTAAAGTATTTCCTCCAGCCACAACTTATGAAACAAGGGCCCGTACTTTTTTGTATCCTTTTATTTATCTCAGTATTATGATTAGAAGGATTTTCCTTGGAGATTTAATGGTGGTTTTGATCCTTTCATAATCGAATACTAGGTTGGCACCATAAAATTTAGAGTTCTCTGTGGTCATTCTGTTTTTTAGGAGTTCCACTGAAGAATAGCCCATCAACCGACTCAGAACTGGAGACACAATTCTGATAGAGTCTGGAGGGGGGGCATTCCTGGGTCTCTGCACATATCTGTTTCAATCCTCTGATCTGTCTTGGGTCATGGGTTACAAAATATTTTCAATTAGTTGGCATACAAAGTTGGCGCATAGCAGTTTGAGAAGTCGTATCTGGTTTTGAAACCTTAACAAAATACTGGGCCAAAAGAAGGCACAGTTCATTGGGACCAGGGTCAAATTATTGAGATCCATGTGTACAGCCAAAGAGGTGAATTTTATAACTGAGCAATGTCCATGTCGTGAGACATATTAAATCGGGTGGAAAGTGTGATCATGGGCCTCCATTTGTGTTTCTAGGACACCAAACGAGTGGATCGAGGTTCAGCTTTGATTGATTTGCATCTACACAGGTTAAGGGTGGTAAGGCAGGATAACCAGACACTGGGTAAACTCATGATGACCAGGAGGTTAGGGATCCTCCTGACACTGCATTTCCATGGCCACACACTTCCTTCCTCAATACAGAACCTCCCAGTCCTCCCTGTAGCTTGGATCTGGAATTCCCCCTCACCTCCTGGAGGCCCAGGTGTTGAAAGCTCGCTCCCCAGAGTGGACTTTCAGGAAGCTGCGGCCTCGCAGAGGTCTCCGGGTCATGGGGTGCACTTGGGATGGGGACCTTGGGGCTCATAGTCGTCTTCCTAGTCATCTCTTTTCTTCCCAGCCATGAGAGGAGCAGTTTTGCTCCCACAGGTGCTTCTGCTATGATGGGCTGCGGGGCCAGTGCAGTGGGCATTCGTGGGCCAAAGCTGCCAGAGCTGTGAGGAGAAATCCACCCTCTATCTTTATAAGTCCACTGAGTCAGGTATTTGTCCTGCTGTGATGGGAAAGCTGACTCACACAGAGACCATTGTTTCCGCTGTCCCAAAGTCCATGTATACCTCACTCTCTCTGGGCCTTCTTTCCACAGTGTTCAGATTTCACAAATCTGAGGCTGACCTCTGATAACGGGTGTCTTTCCCAAAGGGTGGACACATCTGGCTCTGTGCTACATTGGTGAGGAGATATTTTTAGCAGAGGGAAAAGAAGCAAAAATTCTTGTGTTTCACCTGTGGGCAAGGCCGGCCACGGTCATTGTCTTTCTATTTGGCTCTGGGAAGATGCTTTTAGCCCCTAGAATGATACCAGGGAGATGAAGCCTAGCATTTACCTCAGGAGTCCAGGTGGGCAGGTGGGAGAAACTTAACTTGTTTTGCCAGACTCCTTTGTTTTTGGAAGAATTTGTGTTTCTTGATACTGGTGAATTTGAATTTAATACATTGCTTGCAACTGTAATAAAGTATTACATTCCTTCATTGGATCAAAAAGAAAGCTTTGGTTTTCTGACTATGCTGAATGATTTGGGTAGCAATCTCTTCCCTGATTTCTCATGGCTAAGATCCTTTCCCACGGCCTTTTGCTTTCCTGGATGCTTTGGAGGGTGCAGAATTGGACTGCTCAGGACAAAGGCAATGCTGTGAGGTGTGATCTTCTCATGTGTGTTCCTACTTATCCATGTGATAAGTATTTTATAGGCTCAATTTTGTTGCCCTCCTGAAGTTCTAAGCTCTGACACCTGAACTACATTTTTCAAACGGTTTTGCAAGGGCAGAGATGCTCACTCCTACTTCCAGTGAGGCAGAGTTCTGTGCCATCCTATTTTGATGGGATGCCTTTGTGATTATTGGGCACATGGTGCCACATGGCTTCTTATAGTCCAGATGGTTGTCATGTGTTTATGTAATGCAGAGAAGAACCAGAGCAGGAGGAAATTGGCATCTGAAACCAATAAGTACAGATTGCTGTTTGCATGCCGCAGCTTGAAATATAAATATTTTTGTAAGAAACACATTTAGAACTTGGATCTTCACAGAATTCCACATCTCGATGTTACTAGGTTCATTTCCCTTCCTGAGTTTGCCTTTCTGGATCCCTCTGGGCTGCAGAAGTTGTGAGACAGGTGAGGCTGGAGGAAAACAGCATCCTCCAAGCTGTGTGTCTGTACCAAGTGTGGATCAGCATCTGTGTGACAGGGCTCTGAGGGAGAACTGGGAAAGGGCCAGAAGTGAATTCAGCTGAATAAGAGAAGTCGGAAAGGTGAGCTAATGGCCTGACAACGTACGAATCCATTTAGTTAAATAGCAGCAGCAGCAGCAGCAGCAGCAGCAGCAATGTATCTAAACAGCATGTGGGGTGGTGCTGGGTGCTTTTTTAAGTGCTTTATGAACAGAGGTTCTCATCACCATGACAGCCCCATGAGACGACACCTTCCTGCCTCTTTCACTCCTGGGTGCAGGGCAGGATCTTGTGCCTGGGCCAGTTCTGCCCTGTGCATGTGCAGAAGTGGCTTGTGTCAGGCCAGGTGTGTAATTTCTAATACTGGGCCCTGCTGAATGCTCTTTTCATTCTGCTGGGGAACCTGGCATTATGCCAACCTTCTGAATGTCTCTAGAAACTGAGAATTTTTCTGTAATTCAATTTGAGACAAAGCCTCATTTGGTGCAATTCATTTAAAGTCTGACCAGAATGGATGGGAAGCTCCAATAGTGTGAATTTTCATTTTATTTTATGTGGCAGCATTCCTGTTTTTAATTACTGGGGTTGCCCCAGACCTCGCAGGGATGTTGCACAACAGGATGCAGATGTGCCCTAGCGTGCTTCCAAATCCCCAAATTCAAATCCCTAACGTGTCAGGCCCAGGGGGCCTCCAACAGTGGTTGTGGAACTGGAAATTGCAGGCAATGAATTTGCAGGCAATGTTCAAAAAGAAGAATGAGTTCATTACCGAAGCCTGAAACACCATCAACAAGAGCCGTTACATGTATTTTCCCCATAATAGGGTGCTCAAATCTATTTTTTTTCAGCTTTTAAAACAATTTATTTTTCATTGCCAAATAAAAATTGTCTCTGTTGTGTAGAACATGAAGTTTTGAGAGAGCTCTACAGTGGAATAGCTAAATTAAGCTAACTAATATGTATATTGCTTCGTGTAATTATTTTGTGCAGTAAGAACACTTAAAATTTAACTTTCTAATGATTTTTCAAAAGTGCAATCCACTGTTTTCCATTCCAGTCCCTACGCTGCAGCTGTCTTAGGCCCCTTCCTCATATCCAACTGAACTTGTGCACCCTTCAAATCAGCCCCTGCCCCAGCCCCTGGTCAGCCCCGTTCCACTCTCTGCTTCCATAAAGTCAACTTCCGAGTTGTGTATGTCCGCGAGATCTTGTGGTTGCCTTTCTGTGCTTGGCTTATTTTACTTACTACTGTGTTCTTTAGGTTCATCCACATTATCGCCAATGACAGCATGTACTTCTTTGGAAAGGCTCATCAGCATTCCATTGTGTAGATTATGTTTTCTTAGCTCATTCATCAGCTGAGGGACGCATAGACTAGCCTCATAAGGTGAATCTTGTGAATAATGCTCCAGTAAGATGGGAGTTCAGGTGTCTCTTTGACATGTTTATCTTATATCTTTTGGCTGTATATCTAGTAGTCGGATTGCTGCATCATATAGTGGTAGTATTTCCATAAGGGAACCTCCTTAAATTAGACTACAGATTTACCTTCCTACCAGTAGGATGCAAGATGTTCCCTATATCCTAACGCTTGTTCTCTTCTGTTATTTTGAGATAAGAACCTTTCTAGCAGGTATTACAGCTGGGGTCTGGAAGGCTGTTGAACTCCTTTTAGAGATTCTTCCCACATTCTTTTTGTCCTGAAAAAGAATTGGACAAGACAAGCAAAAAAAAAAGTAGTGAGGTTTTACATTTATTAAAGGTAGGAAAAGAAGTATACTCTGAAGAGTGAGGGTGGGCCACTGTGAAAGACAGACAGTGGCCACCAGGTTAGTGGTGGCCACCTCCCTCCCCCCATTTCTGACTGACTTTAGATCCAGGCAGCTTATCAAAAGCCTGCTTGATCTCATGCCAGAGTAATTGAAGATAGCATTTTCGGATTGCTTCCAGGTGCAAGGCTTGGGTGCCTGTGTCTGAAATCTCTGTGTTTGACAGCTGCCACGCCACACCCTGATCTCCTGCCTCTGTGTGAAATGGTATCTCATGGTGGTTTTAATGTGTATTTCCCTAAGATGATATAGTGCATTTCTCCCTTCTGATCTATTAATTTTTTAACATAAATATTCTGATGTTGGGTGTATCCTCTTGCAGAATTGACTCCTTTGTTGTTATAGAATGACCTTCTGTGTTTCTTTTCATAGTTTAAAAAAAAAATTCAAGTCTACTTTTTGAATTGTTTCTCTGCATTTTTTTGAGATTCCTTGAAACAATTTTTTGGGATTCTTTGTCAGGCAGTTCTTCAATCTCCATTTCTTTGGGTTCAGTTACTAAAGCTTTATTTTGTTCTTTTGGTGGCATCATGACTCCCTAAATTTTCCCATCCTGTAGCCAGGTGTTGGTGACATATGACTGTATCTGCTGCAGTCCATGTCTGGGCAAGGCATTCACTAATCAACCCCTCCAGTGATCCCCTTCTGTGCATGGTGGGCTTGTGCGGTGCTCAGCTGCTCCCAGTGCTCAGCCCTTCATGCCAACGCCTGGACAGGGGTCCGGTCTGGGCCTGCGAAGGAGCATCCTTGCCTGATGGATGAATGATCTCTGCTGCATGAAGTATACTCGAGAAATCGACTGTGAAGCATTCATATCACTCGCCCAAACATAACGTCCCCTGCAGTCTCTGAAGTCCTTGACAGCAGGCAAAATTTGCACTGTTCTTTGTATTTTCAGCACCTCCCATGGGGCCTGCCACACAGTTGGTGCTCAATCAATATTGAATTGAACCTCCACTTCAGTGGTGACCAAAGACACGGGTAAATTTTCTAACACTGTCTGATTTAGAAATGCAGGGAAGAGTAAAGAGAGAGGTCATGATTTCTAAATCTAGTTTACAACCCACCATGCCTGTCACTGAATTTTGCTGTGGGAAGGGCCAGGGATTTTATGCAATGGTTCCATCACCTGCCTCACAAGTGGGGAAGGTCCTGAGTTTGATCCTCAGTACAAAAACAAAACAAAACAAAACAAAACAAAACAAAAAAAAACCAACCTGTAGGGTGGTGGGAAAGAGGTTCTAGGAACAAATTGGGCAGAAAAAAACTCAGGTGACTGAACAGCCAGACACGAGACGAATGTTAAAAGTGCTGGACTCCAAGCCACACCTGTTGTTAAGACTCATGTAAACAGACCTGTTTGTGTGTCAACTTGTATTTAAGTGGTTTTCATAGTCTCAGATGTGACTGACTTATTTAGCAAGCTGAGTAAAATTAGAAGTATATTAAGCAAATTTGTTTGCATAACTACCCACCAGAGAAGAAAAATGAGAGAGAAAAATAGAGACGTGGTAGCAGTGAAACCCAAAACCTGGTGTTTCTGAAACCTTAGGAAATAAGTCATGGAGATGCTTTAAGGCTGATTGAAAAATCCCTGCTAAAGATACATAATGAAGGGCAATGCAGAGACAATAATTTATTGTGGCTTATGTGTCACTGTATATAGATTGGAAAAATAGAAATGAATGATGCCAATTTAAGGGTGAGAAATGATAACCAAATATTGATTTTAAGCATTAAATTAAGCTATGGTTAGACAATAGCTATTCCAGGAATACTTAGAAGTTTCATTTTCTTTTGTGTTGGTTCTTATTTTTAGGTGAAGGGGCATTATTTACAGATGCCTGAGAACATTTAATTTGTAAAAGGACAGCATGGCTCTTTGTACTTAGTATGCTGGTTCTGCTTTCTTTTGCCTCTGTGTGGGGACAGGGAACCATAATTAGTCACTGCTAATCACTCAGGGCACCTGGCAGACAAGAGGCCCAGCATGGGATACATCGGAAAGCTGCTTCAGGGCACTCCCTTAACCTTTGTGGAAGCCACTAAAATATTCCAGAGGCACAGTTAGAACCTTGCTTCTCCACAGTCCTGAGTGAACCCTTAGTGCCCAGGAGCCTGGCAAGTCACTTCAAAGGTCCCACTTAACTACCTGGAGATAATTTCGACAGTGGAAAGGTTTGAGCCTGGTGCCTACAAAGTTGAGTGTATTTGGATTCTGTGCCAAGGAGTGGGTGAACATGTATTCTTGATGAACCCAGGGAACATGGCAGTCCTGTTCCATATAGTCCATGATGATATTAAAGAGCGATGCTCCCCTGATTTGTTTTTAGAAAGATGAGGGTACAGTACTTGGAACCCATTTCACATGGTTCCCTCAGAGCTGCTTCTCACCTACCTGCATGTTAGCTCTGAATTATTAAAAGGTACTCAATGGGCAGAGGTAGTCTCAGGCACACTGCCTGGTCAAGGGAAGGTGATTTGGTGCCAGGGTGCTGTGTCCTGGGCTGACCACAGCTATGTGGCAGGTGGAGGGCAGGCACACTTTCACCCTCTGCTCTCCTGTGGCCTGGAGCTGATAGAAATGAGCAAACAGCACATTTCTGGTGGTGGTGGTGGCCTCCTGCTCCAGATGGGCTCATGTGGAATTCTTCAAATGTAAAAATATGCACACATGCAGAGAGAACTGTTGAGTCATGTTGCCCACCAGCTTTTCTTCTTAAGAGGCGATTTCAGACAGGGCCCAGAGAAGAGATGAGCTTTATCATTCCTCAATCAATAGCTGAAGGGGCCATGGGCTCTGCCCTGCCTTTCCTGAACTTCCTTGATCTAGGTTCAGTTTGGTGAAAAGGAATCTCTTGAGACAGAGATGGCCAGAGAAGGCCAGGAAACCTCAGTGTAAGCTCTGCACCTCTGCCCAACATCCCTCATGGCTGCATGGTGTTTAGCTCCATGGAGGAGGTCAGGTGTTGTCTGTTGATCTCAGGTGATATTTATTCAGCCGGATGGGGCTCACTTGTGTACTGTGTGCATTTTGTTCCTAGCTGCTCACTATGGTTTCCTGTAGATGGTTTGCTTAGGCACTTTCCCATAGCTGGGACAAAATATCTGACACCCACAACTTAAAGGAGGAGAGGTTTATTTTGGCCTCTTAAGGTTTTAGAAGATTCAGTCCATGGTCAACTGAAGGGCCTGGTGGAAGAAAAGTGCTTTCTCTATGACAGCCAGGAAACAGAGAGAGCAAGGAGGAGGTGGGGACAAGAACATACCCATCCAGGTCATGTCCCAGTGACCACCTCCAACCAGGCCCCCCCTCCCATCAGCACATTCAGACATGAGGTCATCCATGGATGAACCCACTGATGCCTGGTACCCCTCCAAGATTTGATCGTCTTCTACACATGTAGGACTTGTTAGGGACATTTTAGGTCCAAACCTTGTCATAGTGTTACAGAAGGAATTGGTAAGTGACACACAGAGAGGCAGCAGAATGGAAGTAAAATAACAAAAAGTTTTATTTGTCGACAAAGGTCGATCCCACATAAAGCAGTCACGTGAATTGGTAAGTGACACACAGAGAGGCAGCAGAATGGAAGTAAAATAACAAAAAGTTTTATTTGTCGACAAAGGTCGATCCCACATAAAGCAGTGCCAGGATCCATCCAGTACCAGGCTACAACTCGTTCTTTTATATGGTTTTACAGCCTTGATCTCATTTCATTTTCACAGTTCACATTGCTGATATTCAAAACATGGTGGCCAGACAATTGAATTTCAACCCAGATGTAGCACTTCTTTGTTAGGGGAGGTTACTTTTAAAATTCATCCAGTTATCTTTTCTAGCCCAGGGGAAAGGGGCAAGTCTGATCAGCAAGGTTAACAATGGTTCTTTTCATTTACAAAACTTTTGAGCCAGACTAGATGCCTCCTGTGCCTGTTGACTCTGAACTAAACAAAGCAAACAGCAGAGGTTATTTTACATTGACATTTTGCAGGTTTTTGCTATTAAAGTTTTCTCTATCATGGAACCTAAACATTCTCTGCTAGCTCTTCAGCAGCATGGATAGATAGAAACAGAATATGTGTGGTTTGTTTGTTTTAAGTTCAATCAGTTTCTAGTAGCATTTGGTAATGTTCTTTTGTATCAGGAATGTTTTATCCTACAGTGTGACCATTGTTTTAAGCCTAAACACCATGATTTGTCATTTAAAAAAAAAAAAAGACAGGCTCACTGATCATGGTTAAGGTTTTTCAGAAAACATGGCAAAGCATTATACCTCTTACTCTGTTCAAAATCTACACTTTCTCCCCAGTTTCACAGCTATTATGAACTCAAAATTTTTCGGTAGGATGCACTTTTATACATAGAGTGTGCTGCCTAATAGGATAGTCTAGTTTCCTGTCTGGGTGGGAGGATGCTAAGAGTCTTGGGGGTGGCCTAAAAGTGCATCCTTGTGCTGCATCCCCTAGCCTTCTGCACATTTCCTCAGATGCAGGATGAGTCTTGTAGGAGGCAGCAGTGCCCAAAGAAACAAGAGGTTCCAATCCTGCCTCTACTAGTTACATGGGCCTGGCCAGCTCACTGTGTCTGAGTCACCTTTCCATAAAACAGGGTTGAATACTTATAGAGGAGTGGCATGCGATTAAACCGAATGCCCTGGGTGGTGCCAGACCTTCCTGGTCTCTGCTGGTTCCTTCCTCCTCCTCCTCGCCTCTTCCCACCTGCCCAGACTGTGACTGTCTCTGGTTCAGAGTAGGATGGAGCTTTTCTGAAGACCATGTGCTTTTCTGGAACCACGCAGAACCGGAAGCTCTGTGTTGCTGAAGGCTGAGGGAAGACTTAGTGAGCTCCTTGCTGAATCATAGCACAGCTTCACTTTTGTCTCAGAGCCGTGGGCTCGCAGGAAGCTTCACCCAGTCTTGCCCATGTGGGAAGTTTCCGCTTTTGAGGTGGTTGCCTCTTCTCCCCCAATGAAGTCTGTGTCCTACTTTTGTTTTAGAACAAGCGCCCAGAAAACTTGGTCTCTCTGGGGAACTGATTTTTTATTTCCTCACTGGGATGATTCTGTAACTTATGTATTACTTTCTCCCCCTAGGTTCCAGGAAGCTCAAATTAAAAACTAAGGCTCAGTCATACTAACTCTACTTAATCTTACTGGTTCTAGTGTTTTATTTCCATTGTCACAACGCAATCACACCAATCACATGTACCTACAGTGTAAGTCATTTTTCAGTTAGCTCATTGGACCTTGTTCACATTTTATATTTGTTCACGCGTCCTTTAGCAATCATCTTTTCAATATGTAGAGAAGCTGGCTAGAGCTCATTCAGGATATATACTTTTTTTTTTTTTTTTAGATAGGGTCTTGCTCTGTAGTCTAAGATGGCCTTGAATTTGCAGTAATCCTCCTGTCTCAGGCTCCTGAGTGCTGGGATTCCAGGTGTGCACCATCATACCCAGCAGCTGTTTCAAATTTTGCTGATGTTTCAACTTTCACTGCCAATAGAAAAAAAGTCACCTAGGTGGTAGATGATAATGGCATTTTTAGAATAAAGTACAGACTTTTCTTTTGCTCTAATTGTTTAAAAGAACAATCTTTAAACATCTGCCAGGAAAAGCTTAACTTCACACTCACAATCAGTACCAGCAGCTGCACATGTTGTGCCACCCAGGTCCACGTGTTCTTAGAGAAATCAAATGCCTGTGTCACTCTTCTTTCAAAGTGAGGCTTGAACCCAGTTGTTATTCTAGTACTGGTTTGTGAGACAGGGTGTGCCTGGAAGCCAGCTGGGGCTTGTGCATTTAAACCCATCCTCACAGTAACTCAGTCTGATTTTGAACCTGGAAGACTTAGAGCCAAACTACTTCCTGGAGAGGTGCTGTAGTTTCAACACCACCAGGGTCTGATGCCTGGGAATTTGCTTCTGTCCTTCCAAAAGACTGATTTCATATTGGCATTGAGTTCTGTTACACTGCAAATCATGGGCACAAAGCCCATAGAGAAAGTTACCATGGTGAGGCTGAAGTCCTGGCTCTGTAAGTGGGCAGAGGAGAGGAGAAGCTGCTCCCTGTTCTCTCCACAGATTAGCGAAATGAGTCTTTGGGGTCTGAAAGTTTTCCCTGACAGTCTCCATCGAATCTGCTTCTTCTGCACAGTCTTGCTCTAACTATGGGAACAGAGGCATCGTGATTTAGGAAGAAGAGGCGGAGGTGGGCGTGGTGTTATACACTCAGCCCTCTGGGAGGGCGAGGCCTGAGGATGGAAAGGCCAGGCTCAGCCTGGGCAATGTAGTGACTTAATAAGATACTTCCTCAAAATGTTTTGTAAAAAGGCTTGGAATGGAGATGTGGCTCAGTGCAAAGGCCCAGGGTATGGTCCCCAGACTGGGGGGAGGAACGTGAGGAAGAGGAAACAAAAGTGAGTGTCCACATGGTCTCCTCCTGTGCTGTGCCTGGCTTCTGGGCACAGTGCCATGGGCCCCCAGGACCCCAGAGGTCACCTGTCCAGGGAGCATGACCAGTTCCACAGGGACTCACTGCCCTGCCAGGGCCCCAAGAGCGCATCCTTCATGGTATTTTGAGTGTTGCAAAGCCCTGGCGTTTAGGGTGGATTTGAATTTGGGGAAATGGTCAAATTATTTAGAGTTCAGTTGGGTGACTTGAATGGGTAACCAGCTTGAGTAAAACAGCTTCCATTTAGGAAAACAAGCACATAAACACTGGGCTGAGTAATAGCTTCGGAAGAATGAATGGCTTTCTTTGGAAGCTTGGGAAAGGACTTCTGGGAATTTCAGAAATGCAAAGCACTGCTTCCACGAAGTCACCCCTTTGAAAAAGAAACAGCTGTGTGTGGAAAACTTAATGCATTTTATTGATGCAGCTTTTGTTTTTGATTTTTTTTTAACTCTTACTTCTTGTAGAAGCCTCCCAGCCTGGACCTTCTGATACCCATTTCCTGCTAAACAAGGTGATCCCGAAAAACAGAGAGATGGGCCTGTGGTGTGAGGGGCTTTCTGCCCCCAAGGGGCTCCTGAGATGGTCTAGAACCTTTCAGATCTTGAAGGCTGAGTTACTTATGGAGCCCCCTTTGAATGCAAACACTCTTAGGAGGTACAGCTTGAAACACACCCAAGATACACTGCAAAATGTTGTAAAGGGCTGTGACTCATAACTACACTAGCAAGGGGGAAAGGATATTACATCAATCTGTCCGGCTGTCAATTATTTTGTGATTATGGAAAAGCTACCATGCCCCAAGTGTTGCTCTCAACCCTTGAGACAATGAAGATGAACAGATACAACCCTTGAGAGGCTTAGAGTCTGCTGTCACAGAGTTCCAGGGCAAGTCAACAAGATGTTGTGGACGGGGCAGATATCAAAGCTCAGGGAGTGGGCGGGCTGCGGGTTCTTACTGTGTAGAGTGGGAAGGATCCTCATCCCTCTCGGAAGTCCCTCTCCTCTAGGATAGTTGTCAGGAGGCCACTTCAGCCTCTCAATTCCTCCTGGCACAGAGCTTGAGCACCCTTTGAACGCTTTTGTCCAGGGTGACCTTGAGCAGCTACATGGTGGGAAGCAATAGGCGTCTCGGAATGTGTCCTGCATGACTGCTTGGAGAGGCGCCCTTGGCAGTGTTTTGGTCACCTGGGGACTCTTACTGGTCCGTAGTCTTGAGGCGGTGCAAAGCAGGGTTACTATCAGAGGCTGCTACTGGGGGACCCCTGGGTGGTGCTTTCTTCTGGGCTGTAAGTTGTACCTTGCACCTACAGAAGAGTCCCAGATGGGCCCTGCCCTGCCCTGGAAAATGCTGGCTCCAGAGACTGGAGGAGAGGGTTTGGGGGCTTCCTTCGGTGTCATCAGTGCTGTCCTGCCTCACAAGACCTCGTTTGAAAGGGCAACTTGAGGGAGGGTAGCAGGGGAAGAACTGTCTTTGGCCCCTCCTCCAAGCCACTAGGGCTGCGGTGGTGGCTTTGTGGGGGTGGCCCGTTTTTATGCACAGCACGCACCCCTGTTTCCTTCTCCAGCGTGTGAAATCTCTGCCCTCTTCAGAAGGTGAGCTGCGAGCTTACTTATTTTAAAACTGTGACCTGTGAGGAGGGAGGTGTTCTTTGACAACGTGACATCATCCAAGCCTCTAGGTGTTGAGTCATCATTATTTTTAGGCAGCTCTGTGCTTTTTCTGGCCTATCTAAGAATAGCCTAGTGTCTGGACTCTGCAGAAAGTCACCGCGGTGACTACCCTGTCACGGCACCACAGTTGGGACAGAATGCCTTCTCAAATTCCAGATCCTGGGCACCTTTTCCACCTCCAAATGTTCTGTCTTTTTAGGTGTTCTGTAGCCAGCGAGATAACTCTTGTCAGGGATGTCTTTTAAAGTTGCTCAGCCTTGAGTCAGTGTACTCACTGCTGCAAGCAGAAGAACAGGCTGTCAAGTAACAGACCTCCCTTATGGACTCTACTCAACCGGTCCCTGTTTGGGTCATGAAAACCTTAACCCCGTGACTTTCCCCAATGTATAAACTTGTGGAGGCATATTTCCACATGTGGGTGTTAGGGATTGTTACGGTAGATGCCAGGTCAGGTTGTGGGTAGGGGGCACTGCCAATAGGATCCAGGCCAGATCAGCGGAAAACGGCCCACACAGACATCGGTACAGCTCATCACACTTAGCAAGCAAACGAGTGGTTAGACTTGGAGACCGGACAGTGGAGAGGGCTTGAGCAGACCCATAAATGGGGCTTTGTGCACCACGGTGGGGTCAGCCTCCGCAGTGCCACTCAGAATGTGCTTAAGCATGATTCTTTGATTTTCTGTGGCTCTCCCGAGCTCACAGGGGCATCCGTGGTTTGCAAATATAGGTGAATGCTTTTCCAATGAAGGACAAGTGGGATTAGGGGGCACTGCCAATAGGATCCAGGCCAGATCAGCGGAAAACGGCCCACACAGACATCGGTACAGCTCATCACACTTAGCAAGCAAACGAGTGGTTAGACTTGGAGACCGGACAGTGGAGAGGGCTTGAGCAGACCCATAAATGGGGCTTTGTGCACCACGGTGGGGTCAGCCTCCGCAGTGCCACTCAGAATGTGCTTAAGCATGATTCTTTGATTTTCTGTGGCTCTCCCGAGCTCACAGGGGCATCCGTGGTTTGCAAATATAGGTGAATGCTTTTCCAATGAAGGACAAGTGGGAGCAGCTGCTTGGAATGAAATAAGACCATTGTCTAGGCTGGTTTTTTTTTTTTTTAATGATGTTATACTGTGTCCTTGTGACAGAAGTACGGCCATCATATGACCGGTGTCCTGGTGTGACTGGAAGGACCAGGGTATGCCGCATAGCTGGGCTTTGTTTTGAGTCCCCCAGGACTCTGCAGAGTTGACTCTGGCTCACTGCCTAAGACTTAGCCTCCTCCCCACCTGGGTGGTTTTGCGTCTCCTACGAGAAATGGTGTGGCACAGTCTTAGCACTGCGATTGCCGGCCCATGCTCCCAGCCAGACCCCACTGTCTGGAGCAGTGTGACATAGGTGGTTTATTTAACCCATCCACACCTTAGCTCCCCATCTGTAGAGAGAGCATTGAGCCCCTCACAGCATTGCCGAGCGATGTAGCTGACCTAACCCATGAAGGTAGCAGCCAGTCATGACTGTGGTTTCTGCCACTTGCTTAGAACTTGCAGGAGCCTTGGCTTCCTTGTCTGTGGTCGTTCCTGACACCCCAGTGCAGTGTCCTGGTCTACTCCACCGTCTCTTCTCACCACCTGCAGCGGAATGTGTACATCCAGGTGGTGGGGAGGGCAGTGAACCCAGTGACTGGCTTGGAACCTGAGTGTCCCCTTTGCAAACAGCATCTGGAGCAGGCACACAGTTCTGCACACTCCCCCAAAGAAAAGAAAAGAGAAAAAAGGCCAGTTCCCTGTCTTCCTTCCCTGGCGCCCTCCAGAAAGTTTTCTTTCCCTTTGCACTGAATGCGTGGTGAAAGACCATATGTGGGCCATGGGCCACTCTGTTCCTCTTCTCCCGCGTGAAGCTGGGTGGGCACTGGATTTCTGTCCCAGTTGGATTTCTTAGACATTTTCTGGATAGACAGTGCAATCTTCCTTTTCTACTTTGCTCTCCATTCTGTGTATCTTTTCATCCATTTCTGGGGAAAAAAAAAAACAAAAACAAAAACAAAAAAAAAAAACCAACCGAACTCGTTTGGTTGGCCTTGCTCTCTTTGTGAGCAATTAAAGTCATTTCAAACTTTAATTTCAGGAAGCAGAAGCCTACTTGAATGCAGCACTCTCTTCTCTGCTGCTGTTCCTCCTTGCTAGGCAAGTTTTGAGGGAGAGCAAATTGTGATTGGCAAGTTAAGTGGGTCCAATCATTTTAGAAGGGATTAACATTTACATTAGAAAGAGAAGGTAAATGAGAACAGGGCCATTTAGAATCTGAAGATGATATTTTATTTCATATTCATTAAGTACTTCAAGAGTTTTCTTTTGAAGACTCTTCATTTAAACCAGCACATTTTTGTGAAGAAAATATATAGCAAGCATCATAGCCCAGTAGCCGAATGAAATGTGACATTTCTCTGGAGAAGAAAAGTGATTATTAAAAGATTTGTGTTTAGATGATTGACTTTAAAACATTTGATGCTTCATATGATTAAAGAAGTGATTTAAAGAATAATCTGCTAAGAATCCTATATAGTCAGGGTAGAAAGAATTATAACTAATGCCGTCTATCATAACCTTTTCAATTCTCTCTTGGCTTTCGTTTCTGTAATACTGACTATTGCTTGGCACAAAAGTGAGGATTTGTATTCTGATCCATATAGAAATGTCATCATTAATAAATAATGCAGCTCGACAACATATTTAATTGTCAGAGGCTCCATTGCCAGGAATAGAAATACTATGGGCGGTATGGACCCTCTCATGGCAAGACCCACTCCAGAGCTGCTCCCCAAGGAGCTGTTGACATTTGGGACAGATAATCCTCGGTGTGGGGCTGCCCTGTGCATTGCAGGGTATTTAGTAGCATCCCTGACCTCTGCCCGCTAGATGCCAGTAGGGTGGCCCTGTTTCCAGTAATGGTCACTAAAATCATCCCTCGGTATTGCCACAAGTCCTCTTCCCCAAGAGTGCCCCCAGGTGAGAACTGCTGGCCCTGTTGACTGTTCCAAAGGACCAATAGAAGAGATTCCTGGGCATCCATAGCAGCTACTCTAGGACCTCGTTCCACAGGGTGAGACTTTTAGAGTGAGTCTCTGGAAGCCTCACTAAACAAAATTAGTAAACTTTAACCTACTTCTTAACACCTCCTTTTGAGTTTTTTTCTTTCTTCCATCTCTAGGAGACTGAAATTCGCCAGGTCCTCTATGGCCATTTCTGATTAGGGGCAGAAGGCCCCCCCCCAGGAGGCAGAGCCCTTAGCAGGTCCCCCTATGGGTGGCAGGAGGGGGCCCCACATCTAGGATGCAAGACATTGTGGGGTTCAGGCCAATGTGAAGTTTTATCCTGAGAGAGTTTGTTCATTGGGTTACCACGGGGCCAAGTAAGTACCTGCATGGTTAGACCCAACACTTCCCTTATTTTGGTAATATCTGGTGTCCCAGGAGGAGCAAGTGTCTGTTACATCTCTATCCACAAGGCTGGAAGGAAGAATGCATTGGATAATGGCTGAGCAGAACTCAGGCAGGATGGAGGACTTTTTTTTTTTAAATACTGAAGATAAATTATTGGCCACACAGGGCTCATGCAAGAGACATGTGATACGTCTTGGGGGATCCCAGCTGAGCCAGCTGTGGGCAGTGCTGACATCACGGCTTGAAACTGCCTGGAGAGTGCCCACACCTTAGGAATGAGTGGAGTCCATCAATTGGGGTGTGCCCTCAGCTTGTCAGCTTCCTCATGTTTCTGCAGCAAACAACCACAGGTTTAGTGGCTCAGACAACACAAATGTACAACCTTAGTACTGTACTTAGTACTGTAGCTCACACGACAGTACCAGCATGGCCCTGTTCTACTGGCTCTACTATGTTGGGCCTCCAAATTTCTCTGGATTTGGGAGCAGGATGAACCCCTTTCTCCCTCCACGGTTACCTCCACCCACAATTTTCAGCGCTGCGAAATACTCCACCTTGATCTTTTGTCACTAAGTGTTATCACTGCCCACCTCATGTTTTGTGACGCATAGAGGTAAAGAAATTACCCAAGGCAATACAGAGCATGCACATAATTTAGAGCTTTAATCAGTAAGGTAGGGTGGAGTTCTCCCACCTCAAAAGTAAAGTAACAGGGACACCTGAAAGTTTAGGGATTGCACTGTTGACAACTGATGGAGCAGAAGGACGTATGTGTCCACCTTCCTCATGATTACCTGGTAAAACCTCAAAGTCAAAGAGCCCCCGACTCAGATGTCTGTCATTGCCAACAAGGGTGTTGGATTGCTAATTCTTCAGCATGTCCCGACTACCAAATTATGATGCGAAGTCAGTCAGGGACGGCCAGGCCTGTTGGGAATTCATTATTTCCACGTTTCAAGTTTATTTTCAAAGCTATCAATGGCTTTTGAGGAAGCCTGAAAAATAAATATGTAGCAACAGGTGATAAAACTCAAACTGACACGAAATAGTTACTGTGGTAAATTAAACCTTTGTAAACTGATACAAAGTACATTTCACATTTGTGAATATGGCTTATAAAGATGGATGGGGGAGAGACAAACGGGGTGGAATGTAAAAAGATTAAAAAATGTGAGATGTACGTTCTGTGAGGTACGTACACCAATCCTCAGGATGAACGTAATTATGTACTGCAAACATCTGGTAATAAAAGTTTTTGAAAATTGTCTTAAACTAGTGTGTAGTTCACTATTAGGAAAGTAGGGCTGCAGGGTAATTGAGATCACATACTTTAAGCCTTCTGTTTTGTTTACATATGTGTTGCCCATTTTCACCTTCCAATAATTTTTAGTACTCCAGATATTTGATTCTGAACAGAATCGCCATGATTTTGTTGTGTAAATGTATGGATAGGTGTTGTTCATAATACAAACTCAATAAATATCTCTCACACTGTATTTGGAAATGGCAGAAAGGCTTCACCTGTAGCAGGAATTCCTTACAGTGCATCTCACTTGTGACTGTTATAGAATGTTGGGCTACGGCAATTAAAGCACAGGCCAGGGCTTTGATTTCCTTAATTCTGACTTTTAAATAACATTGGCTTAAGATTAAAGGAGGCCAGGTAGTAAGTGGCTTTGTTTTTTTGTTTTGCAGCAGTGGGGATTGAACCTAGGGCCTTTGCGTTGAGCTGCATCCCCAGCCCTTTCTTTGTTCCTTATTTTGAGACAGGCTCTTGCTAAGTCACTAAGGTGACCACGCTGGGCTTGAATTTGCCATCCCCCTGCCTCATCCTCCCAGGGAGCTGGGATCACAGACATGTATAGTCACTTCTGTCCTACTGTTGTTGTGTTTGTGTGAGGACTCCAATGTGCACACTTGTGGGCTTCGCAGGTTTAGCAAGATGTCATGATCACTTTTCTCAGCCCTCGGGATGCACATCCCCAGCTGCCCCACACCAGTGAGGCCGGGCCCACCTCCAGCCTCCTCTTCCCACTGACCATCACGAGGGTTACCTTTCCTCCCCTGGTTTCCTTGGGTGAATTCACTGAAGACCCATATATATATATATACATACATACATACATACATAGTGGTATATTAAACAATCGCTTTTGCTACAGTCTTATTTTTTATCTGTGGGAGCTTTAACATTTAAGAGCAAGTCATTTATTTAAATAGAAATCTTCTGATGTATAACATTCAGGAAGAGCTAAATAAATAGATGTTGGTGTCCACGCAGCATGGGGAAGATGGTGAGATGAAAACCAGGAGCTGGAGCTTGCACTGTGCAGCAGGAAATTTCGTCCCAGCCTCCCTGGCCCATGCTGTGCTCTTCCCCGAGCCCTTCCCTTCTGCCAGTGATCCTTTCCCTGATCGATAGCATGCGGGACCCTCTATGAAAAAGTATTTTAAAGGCTACATGAGGAAAAAAAAAATCACTTTTTCCTCCACCGCCTCCCTCCCTTTTTAATAACCCAGAGCGTCTCTGGCTAACAGTCTCCCTCAGTTCCTTTGTTGTCTCCTGGTTCATATTCTGGGTACCGAGGAGCCAGGATGTGCTTTTGCTTGTCCCCTTGAAGAAAGCAATCTTGTATTTCTCAGTGAGAATAAATAAACGTGAAGTCACACCTAGCAGGTCATGTGAGCTGCAGATCCAGACTCTGTGAGAAGGCAAACTTTAAAACAAACTAGGGGACGAGGAAGATTGAATTCAGCTAGAACTGTGAATAACTTTTCACTCCCATCTCCCTGTTCCTTCTCCCACTAAGCAATTTTATCCAGGCCTTTAATTGCCAGTTATGTATGCAGTAGTAAGTCCCAACGTTCTGTACCTAAATCAGCAGCCCTCTGAGTGAGGTGCCAGGTGTCTCTCTTGAACTCATTACCCAGAAACTAAGGTCCAAGCCTGAGGCCCTGCTCTTTCCCTCTAATCACACCTCCTTCCAGTGTTCCCTGCAATCCTGCCCTAACCCTAACCCATACCCAGTTCCTCGATCAGAAATTCTCCTCCTCCCACACCCAGATCCCTCGTGATCTAACCTGTGCAGACAGCATTGTTGCAGGCAGCTAAGTCAGATAGAAATTAATATACCGTCAGAGAGGTACTGGGCTGTCAAGGGAGTCAGTGAAAAATACAGATAGCAGAATTGTGGCTAGCAGCACATCTGAAGAAGGCAAGGCCTCAAGCTAAAGTCACAGTGGCCTCACTTACTTCCCTAAGGGACAGGCAGGACTATAATTAGTACCAGATGGATCAGACCTCCAGCGTGGTGATCAGAACACCTGGACATATCCCTTCCCAAAATGCACCTGTTTTAGAAGTCATAGGTAGGCCAAGGTTAATGTCGTCAGCCACACGCCCTTGCTACGTGGCCCTTTTCCCTATTGGATCAACATTAGCTAAGCAGCTATACCCATAATCTTACTGCTTGATTATAGTTTGACCCATGTTGTGTCCATGTTGAGACTTTGTTGTACAAATTACACCTGACAAAGGGTGGCAGCCCGCTCAGTACCCTTTCTGTCTCTCAGGAGCTGTCTCTCAGTAAGCCTTTCCTGCTCTTAACCGTCTTTGTCCTTTGGAATTCATTCTTTGGTTTCAGGGAACACCAACTCGGCACATCTTGCACATGGCAGGTAGGGAGTTATATTTCTCCTATATCAGTGTGATCTCCTAGACATCTCTGGGGGCTCTGGGGGCCTCTTGTTTGGAAACTGCAGTTGCTTCTGTCCTGGTCTCTGACTGGTTCTCTCTGGCCACATTTTGACAACGTTCCCTTTTGTACATTGAGTACTCAGTGGTGGGGGTGGCTTATTTCAAAGCTCAAATCTGTTAGGTATAAAAACATCACAGGCTTACCATTCCTTTTGGATAAAAGCCATATTCTTAGCCTGGTCCTTAATACCCCCCCCCAAAGATTCTCTCCTGTGCTGTAGTCCCTGGGCTCTGTGCCTGAGCCACATTAATGGCTCCTCCTTTCAGTGGTTTCAGTGGTTTGTTCCCAGGGCCTTTGCACATGCTGTGTCCTCTGCTGGTACTCGTCACTTAAACCCCATCTCCAACCCTCCTGTGCCAGCCCTCACCTTTGCTGACCCATGTTCCACACCATCACAGGGCTGAGTTTCTTCCTGCAGTGTGTTCCCCTCAGCAGAGTGATAGATTTCCCCATGGGACTATTAACGGAGATGCTCCCGTTAGACCTGATATCGCCTGACTGCATCTGCCCCGCTGTAACTCCACCAACCTAGCATAGAGCCTGGCCCTGCCTCTGTGGGGAAGCTCATGTGTGACTGGTGCCTTGGATGCCTGCGGACCCCCCGGGGTTCCTGATGGAGACATTTCCCATGGCGCCCAGAGATTTCTTCCAGCAATTAGAACCTTGATTACCCTCAAGGTAATATTTCCTATCTTCAGTGTAATAACTAAGAAAACTCCACCGAGTCTGCCAGGAGATTTCTGTGAGTGATTTCCTCTGACCCTTGCCATGAGCCAGGGACGGGGGCGCGAAGGTGCAGACCTGCAGCCATCTGTTGGTGTAGACACTGACCTGTTGTGATCAGGACTTGAACCCTTGTCTTCTGGCTCCGTTTGCCGAGCCGGCTCTGCAGGGTGAACTCTGCATGTGTTCCAGAGACCTGATCTTGCACTTCTATTCCTGGGTGGTAGACGGGACACTCTGGGTGCATTTCTCTAGAAACCTCAGCCTCTGAGATCCTGGAGCCTGTCATGAGTGCCTATCGCTTACACCATGGTGTCCACCTTTGAATAATTATAGCTTTGGCTCGGACGATTGCCTCCCATTATCTCTGAGGCTGGGGTCACCTGCCTTTACCTTCTAAATCTTTCTGTCCGATGAGTTTATCATCTCTCATCCTTAATGGTAAAGACTACTGAGGCACAGGCTGTGTGGAGGGACAGAGGGGAGAGAAGTTGCCCGTCAAGTGACTTCTGCAGGCTCCGAGAGGAGAGCGGGTGGAATGGGACCGATTGGGCAGAAGGCGGGGGCCCAGGAAGAGGGAGTACACAGGGCTCTGGACACTCCAGGCTGTGAGCTGCATGTGTGGCAGAGGGGGACCTAGAAGGATTGGTCATCTGTCCCCATCCCGGTCCCAGGCCCTTGGAATCCACAGCCCAGTGCCGCTTTCCAGGGTAGAGACTGAGAATTCTTCTTTGCAGGTTCTAAGCTGTTGCTCCAGAGAAAATCTCAGGCGGCCCATTTGTTCATTGGTTTTGTCAGCAAACACAGAGAGTTCTAGCTGTGTCTCAGTCATTTCTAAAGGGTGACGGAGAAGATATGAACTGAGCTGTCACTAGAGACAGTCTCCTAGTGGGCGGAGACAGACAAAGAACACGTGAAGAAATAAATACTTAATATGACCTCCGATCGATTGGTGGAGGCGACACAGTGGTGCCGGTGTGGCAGGAAACCCCGCATTACTCCCATCCTCACGGGGTACAGGGATTCTAGTCCTGGCAGGTGACACCCGGTCCTGAGCAGATGTAGCTCTTTTGTCACGGACAAGAAAGGAACAGCTGTGTGAGTCCGCCGAAGCAGCCACTTAGGCGCTGGACCATTCCTGTTTGAATTGTTCCACATTGGTTCCCCCGTCTGTCTGGAAAACTGGCGCCTGCTGATGGTTCTGGCATAGAGGGATGTTGGGGCCCAGGCAGCAGGGCCTGGAATCAGGGTTAGGAAGCAGGGTGCCGGGCTGGCACTGGGCCCCGCTGTGTTCAGCTGATGGACAGCTCGGCATTTCCTCTTTCATCACAGGTTGCTGTCCAGTCCTGCGATGCACCAAGAAGCCCTTGGGAGAAAAAAAAAGAGTGAAATAAAAAAAAAAATCAATGAAAATAATGATGAATGAAAAAGAATGAAAAGTTAATGGAAACACTCGTTCCCCGCTCTGTGCCTGGCGTATTTTAATTATTTTACAGTGTCAAATTGTGTTTAATGGGCCTGCTGTTTGTGCCTATGCACGGGCAGGGAGACAGAGGGTGGTGCCCAGGCCAAGGTCAGGTGTGGAAGGCACCACCCCCCCGTGACTCTGGAAGCATCCAGAGCAGGTCTTACTGGATGTCACAGAGCAGGGTGACACCTGTGACCATGTGGGTCTCCAGAAGGGATGAAGTCTAAATTCTGGAATTATTCACTTAATTTCCCTGGAATTTTGGGTTGTATGGTTCATCTAGTCCCAAAATAATGTTTAAGCATTCAACATCTCCTGTTCTTAAGGTTTCTACATTCCAGTTACTCAGGACCTGTTACTTGACCTGTGTGGGGACTCAAGAAACTGTGCCGGGAGCAGAACCCTATCTATTGTCCCACTTGAGGAGTCTTCCATACCGTTCTTGGGAGGGGACATACTGGGGTGATGGGGCTGGTAACTCCTCCTAATCAGGGCAGCAAAAGGCTGACTCCAACCCTGTGCTCTGTTTGCTGGCATTCAAACCCTATCTTTATCATTTGCTGGGTGACCTTGAGCAAGTTACTTAACCTTTCTGGGTGTTCATCTCCTCACAGTAAAAAGATGTAATAATAAGAATGAGGATCGAAATAAGTAATTGTCAAAAAGTACACTTCCTAGGTACGCGTAGGTGGTCAATAAAAAAATACCCCTTCCTGCCCCCCAGAAGCTTGTTTTCCTTTCCCCTTCCAGATGGGTTTGGCATTGGAATTTCCTTTCTTCACGCCCCCTCTTTCTATGAATTTACCTGCCATTCTCCTGTTCAGCCCAGCCACGACCTACACTGCTGTCCCACACAAACTGATTCAAGGCATTAGCACCAAAAATACAAGCTGGCTTACCTTTTCAGAAACTGTGTGAGGGTGGAACAAATTAGTTACCACAAAAAAGAAAAGACAAGACTGTTTCTAGAAGCAGCTATATTATGAAACACAAGATGACAGTTGGAGAAGTTCCTCCGAGCACCTTGGAATGCAGTTATGAAACCATCTCATCTCTGTATAGAAACACACTGCACAATTTTATTCATTTAAAGTAACAATAAAAGAACGACACATGTCTGTAGGAAGGAAGTGTGACGCACCTCGGACGGGAGTCGCCAGTCTCCATCTGACTTATGTGTGATGTGTAATTGTCAGTAGAGAAGTAAATTTGATTCCAGGATGACCCTGTCCTCCCAAAGCTCGGGAATTAAGGCTTGGATGTGGGCTTGTTTTTTAAGGCAAGCAGGTGGGTGGTACGTGACTCAGAAAACCAATTACAGGCACTCATGCCTTAAGTGGTTCTGACCACAATTTCACTTTTGTCAGCTTCTGATTGTAGAAAAATAGGCAAGAAGACATCAGCAAAGATGGAAAGATAAAGTAGGATGTTTTTCTTTAAAGGTGGCAGCAGCCTGAGTATATTTTCACTGGAATCCAGTTGTGAACAGGTGGGCAGCAGCAGGACTGGGGGTTCTTATCCATGCACCCCAGGCTCTTGGGAACAATTCTAGATCCTGCTTGGTATGTGATGATCGTGTGATGATTTGTTCTTTCTGTGTTTTCACACTTTCATTCTTAATATGGTGGATAGGTACTGATATCACTCATGTTTTCGAGGCCCTTCGGTGTCCTCGGTAATTTTTAAAATCATGGACCAAGTTGTTTAAAAAGTGCTGCTCCAGAAAAAGTCTGTGCCCGAGAGATGAGGGGCATCCAGCCTGTGACAGGCAAGGTGACCCCCCTGGGCTGGTCAGGGTCATTGTTTGGTGTGTATCACATGATTATCTGTTCGTGGATTTCCTGTTGGCTTCCTTGGTAGAAACAAAACGACCTCCAGGAGGGTAACAACTCTGTAAGGCTTTGTTCACTCCTGCAGCTGTGAACTGTAGGTCTCCCTGAATACATTGATTTAGATCAGAATCAGTCCTGGATTTCTGACACGGTGTCACTGTGTTATGGGCTTTGAATTTGAGATCCTCCTGCCTCTAGGTGCACACTACCTTTCCCAGCTGCATTATTTATTAGTGGTTTGTTGTGTGCCAGCCCCACTGTGTGCATTATATATAAAATCCCCAGCATCCTGCCAGGGAGGTGCTATTGTGATCTTGCTTCTGTTTGGAGTCATGTCATGCACCCAGACTCCCACAGGGGCTGTGGGCCTCCTTGCCTTGCCTGCTGTCTACCCGAGCACCGGCTCTCTGGTCTCAGGTTGGAGCTCCAGCAGGGTGTGCAGCAGGTGACCCACATCAGACATGGGCTCCTTCACACGGGCACAGGTCTTGGTGGGGTCTCAGGTCCAGAGGGCCAGGACCAGAGGAGGAGCTGGGCGTGAGTGGCTTGGTAAACCGAGTCAGTGGCAAAGGCGGGTCACTCTCGGACTTGTCCCAGGCCCCTTGACCTGAGGCAGGACACCAGTGTCATTAAGGAGGGGGACACAGGTGCTCAGCTCCTGGGCTCTGTATCGTGGCTCTTGTCTTGTTCGTCTGTGACCTTCAGGGAGTTGCTGGAGCTTCTGTGCTGCAGGCTTACATGTCATGGGAAGATGATGCTGATGTCCTCACCCAAATGAAGGATTGGCTGAGCTACTCGGAAGGCGATCAGAATGTACAGTCAATGTTTAAATTAAAAATTATTGCAGTAAATGACTTATTGCCATTAACCCTCTTCCGTAGCATCTGCCTCCCTTCAAACACCTTTATCCCATTGTCCTTGCCACTTCCTGCAGCGGTTCTGGAAGTGCCCTTTCTTGATTGTCTTTATCTGCTCTGCTGTGGCTCTCAGTGTCCTGAATTGATTCAAAATATTTACCTTTATGGCCATTTTGGCTTTGAGGACGCTGTACAATGCCGGATCTGGTGAATGAGGTGGGGGTGATGTTTTTGACACACATCGCCCTACCGGAAGAGAGGTTGGCGTAGAACATTGTCACGGTAGAGGGTGAAAATCACTTTGTTACGCCTGGTAACGTACTCTCATGGTGTCCCCTGGTACAGACTCAGCTCCCACAACTCCACCCAATCCGCAGTACCTTGAGATCGGGTCCTGATTGACACACACTTTGTTCTCCATGAGGAAAACTGGGTGATTTCCACTCCAGTGACAACTCTGGACCTCACACCCAGGCTCATAACCATACACCCAAGTGTCACTCCTGTGAAGACATTGGTTAAGAAGCTGACACAACCTTCTGTCAACTGTAGCTCACAGGGCCTGCCCGTGTGGAACCAGTTTAAACTGGTGGGTTTCAGTTCCTGAGGCCGAGCTTCTGGTACTGAAGATCCCGCCTTCCCATTGGCCAACCCTTAGCTGTGGCATTCATGGTATTGATCGCACTCACAATATAGGCATCACCACTCACAAAGTGCCTTGCCCTTACTAAGTTCTCTGAAAGCCTACAGACATTTGAGCAGGTTTCTAATGGTGACTGTGGGGTGCTCCTGAGAGTGGACTGAGACCAGCAGGAGTGAGCCAGGTTCTGCTGTGGTAGGTGCCGGATGTGGGTCCATTTGCAGAGCAGTCAGCACCTGGCCCATGTGCCTCAGTGGCCCCTCAGTTGGGGGTGAGTTATTGCCCTCGGCTTCTTCCTCCTCTGTAACATGCAGAAGGGCAGAGCGCTCACCTTGGTAGATTCTGTGAAATGGCAACTTAATGGAGATAAATCGTTTAGAAGAGGGCGGAGACTGAGGAAGCTCTCAATACAGGGCACAGCGCATGATCACAGCAGACCATTAGTGACTGGAAAGGACAGTTCAGCCTCCGAGATCAATCAGAGGTGGCCAAAAATGGAGCCAGGACCACAGGACTTTAAATAGTGATTCAAACACAGTGGAAACAAGGAAATAAGGCAGCACTCACCGTTTGTACATGTGGGGATTTACACATTCACAAGAGGGTTGCACATGCATGACAGTCCCATCGGGCAGCTGGGACCGTCCAATAGGACTGTCCCTTGCAGCCCGATGGGACTGTCATGCATATACCGCGGGTGGATTGAGCCAGTGAGAATGTGTTAAATGATGGATGTGTTGATTTCACGGAGGAGGAGCCAGACCACTCCTATGGCTGTGGGCGCTATCTTGGCCCAGGAAGAGGAAAGGGATATGCTGGGACGTGGGAGAGAAAGTCTGGTCTTGTCACTTCTGCTTTCTTCCGTGCCTTTTTCTCTCCCCCATCATCCACAATATTTAAAGACCTTAGGATGTGCAGCCTGGGGACTAGGTTTGGTCTTGGTCTTTGGTCCGCTGTAACCAGCAGTGTGACCTTAGATGGCCTCTTGACCTCTTTGGACTCCAGGATCCTCATGTGGAAGAAGAAGGCCGAATTAAATTATCTTAAAAGCTTCTTGTTAGGTTTCTGGGAGTTCAGTTAAACTAGTGAGAAATGCAAGGACTTCCTGGAGTGAAATTAGGAATAGAGATGGGTTAGCACTAATTCTCAGCTCACCCTTTTCCACGAGACGTGGATGCCATGGGTGTCCTCACTGGAACATCTGGACTCTCCAGGAACAAAGATCACCTGGGTCCTCTGGCCTAAGGCTCTGAAGGGCAGCTCTAGAGCAGAGTGGGCTTCACAGTAGCTGTTTATCTTCACACAGCCATCCTTCCTGAGGAAAAATGCCCTTGACAGCGGCTTCCTGCGTCCTCGTCACCTCTCCCTAGCAGGACGCACTGACATTCTTGTGGTTCATCATGCTTTAAAATTAGCACCCTAAGCCTTTCAGCATCTCCAGCCTCTCTGCCCATGAACTGCACCCCCAGCCCAAACTTGGCTCCCGCGGCCTTCACGTGGTGTGTACGTAACAAGACAAGCCTGTCCCCACGACCTCAGCCTCTCTGCTAAATTAAGTGCCATTATTCACTGATTTTATCTTAATTCTTAGGGGAATAAACCTGAACATTTTCCAGTAAGTCTGGCCTTGAAAGTAATCCATTCTTTTGATTTTCTTTCTTCCATTCCCTGGGGACTCTGTCCCCGAGTCACTCACTCCTCTTCTGTGCACCGGCGGTTCGGCCGTTCCCTGATAGCTTCCCATCCCCTTTGAGCTGAGGACTCCGGATCTTGCTTGCATTTTGGTACCCAGGTTGCTTTTCCTCAGCCGCCCCGCCTGGTTGGTCACTTCACCACCATTTCACGGTGCCTGTTGCCGCGTGAAGGAGAAGCCCAGGAGTGACTTTCTGCCTCCCAACTTGTGCTGGGGTCTGACTGAAGCGATTGGCACAGAGCGAGAAAAGGCCAGTGCTTTGCAGAGAATTAAATCAACTGTGTGGGGAATGTAGAAGCTATTTAGCTCTCTGAGGCTAAATAGGAAAGGCTTCTGGGAAGAAAGGGAGTTGGAGGTGGGTCTGAAGGCTGAGTAGGAGTTTGTGGGCTGGGGCATCTGCCTTCTCTTTGCTGCGTGCTCTCTGATACTTGGCTTCACCTCCGATCCAACGTGTGAGAAGTCCCATTCTTCATCTCTTCCTTGATTTTACCCACCTGGCTTCCCTATTTCACTGTCCTCACAATCACCGGGGAATGCACGAGAGGTATTTTGCCTCTTCTCTGTTGCCCTACTGCCCTTATCTTTGTGTTCTGTCACGTTCCCTCTGGGTCACCACAGCAGGTTTCTCCTCACCTAGGCTGCAGGGCTTTGCTCCCTCCATTGCACTGGTTTTGTGCAGCATAGCAATATTAGCCTTACCTGAATACCAGTTTGGCTTTGACACTCACCTCTTTAGAAATAACTGCAAGTGTGTTTCATGTCCTGTCAAAGGCTTCTCTCAGGGTTTTTTTTTTTTTTTCCATTTCTTTATAAAACCCACCTTGGGAAGTAAATACCTTGCCTTCCCGAGTAGCTCCTCAGTGTACACTGCTTGCATCTGCAGATCCCCGGGAGCCAGGGGGTAGCATCTTGCTAACCTCAGCGCCTCCCATGCCTGACACAATCCTGGATCACAAATGATGCTCAGTGAGAATTGTGTGATGTATTCATTCCCTACTGATACCTGCATTCCTCCCTGTGCCCAATGAAGACAAGACAGTCAGGAGACTCTGGAAGGAGTCACAGGAAGAAATGGGACAGGGTCCCAGAATTTCCCCTGCTGGTCTGCCTCTTCTACACCTTTCTCAGAATTGGCCTCAATGCCCTGTCACTATGGCGGGGCCTCTGGGATCCTTGTGAGCCCTAACACTCAGTGCCATCTACCCAGAAGCATCTCTGTAAACCTCTCTCCATTATGCCCACCAAGACCTGGGCCCAAGACAGCTTCTCTGTAGTCTTTAAAGCAGGTTAAACTGTCTGAAAGCCAAAACAATTGCCTTACATTGCTTTCAGTGATACTATGTGACGATTACATTATCGGAACACTCTATTTTTCTTTAATTCTGTGACATAATCTATACCTTTTATCTTCCTGTCTTCACTCAAACATTTATAGGAGAAGCTGGTGGTAGAATAATAAAAATGCACTTTAAAAAATAATTAGTGCAGTGAAGTAATTTAAATCTGGTCTGTGGACCTTTGGAACCTGACAATACCATAATACGTGCTGCTCTTGTCTGGCAGGGGTCCACTTGCGTGAAATGGTTTCGGGGATTGTGATTGTTTTTATAAAAGTATAGAACATGTTCCATCCTGCATCTTAAAAGGCAGTTTGTTGGTGTGGTGAACAGGAGAATGCTGCGTGATATTTGTTTCGAAAGGTGCGTGGCTCTGTGGTGGCAGGGGCGCCCTCTCTTGGCCTGGCGGCTGCAGTGAGGTCCTTCCCAGGTCTGTGCTGCCCCCTGCCGGCTCCTATGGTACTTCAGCCCCTGAACTGCGGAG
>NW_022900932.1:11094245-11143080 GCF_012274545.1 Fukomys damarensis | reverse complement strand
GGGGGGGGGGGGTTCAGTAAGATGTGATCTCCAGAGAAGAAAAGAATTCCTTTGTAATTTTGTTATGCATTTGAATAAAAGAAAGTATGAAATGAGAGTAAACGAACTACTTGGGGAAATTTCTTTTTATGGAATCTTGAACATTATCCTAGAGACTGGCCCCAGATGCAGGAACTTAACGATTCTCCTCGTTAGAGCAAACTTCCTCAGGTGACAGTGGGTTGTCTGACTGAGAAGGACTTAAATTCGGGCAATCTGTGTATTGGGGAGGCAGGAGGGCACTTGGTGCCTGGAGAGGGGCAGTTAGGCCTTCTAAATCAGCGGCTGTCATGTCCACCTGCCTCAGTCGCATTGCTGGGCCTCATCTGGTGATGTGTTGGGCACTGTTGAGTAGCTGGGAATCATCTGATCTGTGCATTTGCATATCTCCGCAGTGCAAAGGCCCCATCATGGCCAATCTCAAACAATCACTGTGGCACCACTGACTGTGGCATCCGTAGGACCAGGTGTATCCAACGAGCTAGGAGGGTGCATTTCCACCCTGTGCCAGCAGGAGGTTCAAACTCCTCCAGAGCACAGGGAGTAAGAAAGCGCGGGGCATTTGATTTGGGAAAGTTGCCTTGTAAATATTTATTACTTTTGTTTCATTTACTCAAAAGTTTATACAGTTTAATTTTTAGGAAATGCTGTGTCAACCACCAGCTTGTAAAATTCTTGGAAATGGAACACTTGCTTCTGTAGCATGGGGAGCTGGCTCCCTCCACAGAGAGTCTGGGTGATTCTGGGGGTCAGAGGACACTGGGCTGGTCAGGTAGGGTGGTGGAGAAAGATCCAGAGAGTCTTGAGGTGTTGGCTGCAAGGGTGGGACACGGGATCCCAGTTTGGGAAGGGATTGAGAAGGTGGGACGACCTTACTTCTAGATGGTGGGAAAGTGGGAGTCTTAGATTGGAGGTCTGGTGATGCAAAGGAATGGGAAGGACTGGAGAGGCGATGCTTGAAGGGTTTGCTTTAAAAACTCGGCCTCTTCTTCTCCGATCTCATCATAACAGACACCAGTCAGTTAAGGTATGAAGGTATTTCCTTGAGGCAGTGTTAAGCTACTGTATTGTCAAAACTCTGCTTTCCTGAAGTTCAAATAAAGATGACAACAGATTGTCTCAGAGATTATCAAAGTGAAATGACACACAGAACGTGGGTGGGTGTTGCATGAGAGGGTAATGGCATTAGACCAGACAGCTGGACTCAAGGTCCAGTCCTTTATTTAATAGCAGTATGGCTCTGGGCCCAGCAAAAAATATGAACCTCAGTCTTCTCCTCAGCAAAGTGGCTGCAAGACTTTGTCTAGTGATGTGTTGCTATGGGAATGAGTTGTGTATGTCAATCACCAGGCACTGTAGGACATGGGAGCTGTATCCTCATTCCTGAATCACTAAACCTTTAGTAGCCATACTTAGGAAAGAGTTTCAGCCTGCTTCTCCAGATTACACTCCCCCCACATGAAATCAAACGTGTTGGGGCAGGGCAATGAGATGGATCTGAGGAATCAGGGAGATGAACACACTGATTTTTTTACCCAAGCTCCTGCGGCTGTGCAGGGAACGGAGGCTTCAGAAAGTGACCCAGAGGATTAGCTGAGATGGGAGAGGGATTCCTCCCCTGCGGCTTCTTGTTATCCTGAATGGACAGCCTCTTTCTCTTTGTCCAGACTAAGCCCCTCTGCCGGGTTTATAGAACCTAGGCTGCATTCGGTTTCATAATCTTTTCTTCATCGGTGTGTTCCTTGGTTCTGCCTTTTTAATCAGGAGGCTTAAAAACAAATCACAGCTCTTAAAGAAGAAATGTATGTGGAGCTTTTGGGCATGAGATGCACATGAAAACAACAGTGAGATCCCACTTTATCTCTTAGGCAACGTGAAGGAGGCTCATACTTACTGGTGCTGTAAGCCCTTGCTGGGAGGATCTTGATTTCAGTCTTTCTGAAAACCCACTAGAGAATATACTGAGAACCATAAAATACTCCTGGATTCTGACATGGCAGTTCCTTGTCTGTGCATGTATTCTAAGAGAATAGTAAAATCTTAAGAGCAAATATTGCTCATGATAATGAAAATACCCAAATAAAGGAGCAACTAAAGTCTAGCAATATGAAGGTGGTTTTAAAATGACAGTAAGATCTGTACCATGGTAAATCATCCACTTCTGTTTTTTTGCAAAAAGATAGAAAACTGCGTGTTTTACCTATTCCCAGTTATAAAAATAATAAGCATGGAAAAACTGATTGAAAGAGCTAGCTAGGCATTAGCCATTGTTATTTTATGTAGTAGTATAGCAGACATTGAGATAATTTAAATTTTGTCCTTTAAAGGAAACTATTTTTCAAATACAGTAACAATGCATTCTTTTTGTATTAAAAGCAAAATGTTAAAATATGTTAACTTTATTGGGAAAAAGTATAGCATCAGACCCACTCACTGAGCCCATACTTCCTACGGACAGTGGGATTCTGGTCCTTTGGCCTCAGGAGTCGCTCCCTGGGTTATTGCTGCCTCACATGGTATGCTCCAAAGACCTTTTGACACTCGTAACTTCAGTGATGGGATCCTACCTTGCTTTATTGGTCCATTTGTCTGGAGAGGTCACTGGGTGTCACTGTGTGCTAGGCACCAGTCACCTAATTGTCCTTTTTGGTCTTCTTTCCTAAGTTCTCTTCCTCTAAGCCCTCAAATACCAACATCCTCCAGCGTGACTCCCTGCATGCATGCTAGCTTGTCTCTGCACATGGTGCCCCATTTACCTTAGCCCAGGATTTCTCCCGGAGCTGTGTCCTCTGCTAGCAAACTATTAGCATCTCAAAGCTCACGGGCTGGGTGCCACAGCTGAAGTTACCATGCCGTGTCCTACTGTACACATTCATCCCTGTCCCCCCATCTGTATCCTAACCTTGTCTGTGGGGTCCCCGGTCCTGCAAGTCAATCATGATACAAGTTTCAGGGAAGCATTTGATTCTGACCATTTTATTTCCTTTTATGAACGTGTGTATTCACGCATTAGTCTCAATGATTTTAGGTAACTTGATTCTGTGCTTTTGACTCCTTCCTATTAGCAGTGCCCTGATTCCACCCACATCAGCTCAGCCTCTCTTGTGGACAGTACAGCGGCCCCCAAGTCCCCTGTCTCTGTCCTTCACAGCCTGATGACAGTCTGAATGGTGAGTCCTTTCTACAGACTAAAGGCCCTTGAATCCTGTAAGGAGAGACATACATGAGCTGGCACTGCTAGCCAGGTTGATGTACCAGCGTCACTAGATGGCAAAGACTGGCAACTCCAAAATCTGCAGAGCCCCGCAGGCAGGCTGGACACCAGAGGGAGGTTGCAGTTGGAGGCCTAGCGCCACCTGCTGGCAGAAGGTCCTCCTTGTCCTGGCTGACTGGCTGTCTTCTCTAAGGCGTTCGGAAGACTGGAAAGCGGTCATCCTCATTAGGGCAGATGATGCCCTTCACTCAGAACCTACTGATTTAAATTTAACCTTATCTACAAGAAAATTTTCATAAAATCATCTAGAGCAGTGATGGCAACCCTCTTAGGGATGAGTGCCCAAACTGCAACCACAAACCCACTTATTTATTCACAACTCTCTTAGGGATGAGTGCCCAAACTGCAACCACAAACCCACTTATTTATTGCAAAATGCCAACACTTCAGTTAAACCTCAACACTGAGTTTTTAGTTTGGAACAATAAACAAACTCATACATTAACATCTTGTCTCAAAATTGCCATAGGTTCACCAGCACCGATCTAATCTTGAACGAGTATCTGGGTGACTGATGTGACCTAGCCAAGTTGACATGTACATGTGACCATCACAGCTGTCTTTCAAGACGAGTACAAATGACCCAGCTCCTAAGAAACCCCTTGTCATGTCTTGACCCCTCAGTAACCTTTCCCACCTGGCAGTACCAGCCACTGGCCTGACAACTTGAACCCCTTAGCATCCTCCCTGTTGGCTTGATGGTGGCCCCATCTGACTCCGTTCCACCAGGGACACCGGGCACCACCTGTCCCATCATGTGAGCCACACCTTTCAGTTGGCCAGGGCTTGGTTGGCCCACATCAGTGGACAGAAGTGGCTCAGAACTGTGTGCCCTGCTCTGTGGACACAGAGATTTTGTTTCCCAGGGGCCCCGTTAGCATGCTTTGCAGATAGCAGAAAGTTCAACGGCACCCCTGGTGTTCACCCCTGGTCACCTCTCTCTCGCCTAGGGACCTGAGGACCATAGGAAGTCTCATTGTATAGGGTCCTGTGCTCTCAATGACTGTTTAACTCAAAATTAAACAAAAAATAAACAACAAAACCCCTGAACCACCCAAACCTCACATAAAGGAGTTTGGACTCATACTATTGATTTTTCCAAAGTAATGATTTCCTTCGTTGGCTCCCTAAGAAGCTAATCCACAAGTATTAAGAAGACTCAACATGGTAACAGAACTGGGGGGGGCGGGTTTACATCAGACAAGCTTAGCAGGAAATCTTTCGACAGAGCTGCCTACAGTTCCCAACTTAATTAGCCTAATTAATAGATTTAAGTACCGACTAATTATCATCGGATTTCCAGGATGTAATCTGTCCTTTCACAGACACAAGTGTTGTTCCAGCCGTACTTTCTTTAGTTTGTCTCTGAGAATCCGAGGCCTTGTGTTCCTCGTCCTGCTTCTCTTTACCTGAGTGAAATACTCCAAAAATGCACGCTGATGTTTTTATTCTCACTTTCTACTTACAAATCCACACCAGTATCAGGGCAAGTGTTTTGCGTTAGTATAAAAGTTGGCTGTGCTTCTACAATATTCATGGCATCTTCTTAGAGCAAAAATTTGGTTAAAGAGTGTCATTGTTCCTATGAGGAAAAGGAGTAAACAGGATAATACAAATGAAGGCGTTGTTCCATAATTTGTCCTCGCTTGGCACTAAGTTCATTAGAAATTTGTAAAAAAAAGAAAAGAAAAGAAAAGAAAACAAATGTGCAAGATCGAGTGGAACGAATAGCGACTTCTGTTAGCCGCGTGGTTACACTCGATCAAGGGACTGGATTGTAGAACCATCTGGCGGTGCACAGGTGTCGTCAGTGAACCAGGAGAAGCCGAAGTTTCTTTCTCAGGCCCTGATCTCTCAGGTGGCCCCTTGGTGACAACACTCAGCGATGCCTGAGTTCTTCAGCCGAGTCCTTCGAGGCACCGATTCCTCTCCACCCTCACTGCAGCGAGCTGCAGCTCGGCACAGCACTGCCCTGCCTTGCCGCTGCAGATGCCTACGTTTCAGTGTCTAAAGTGGCGGCTTCACACTGTGTCGCCTTTATGATGTCTCCTGTATCCAGAACACAGGAAGGAGCTGGCACTGTCTACCCGCACCTTCCCACCCCAAGGCGCCACCCGGACCCTGTGCTCAGGGCCCCACCCCGCCTGTTATCCCAACGCTGAACCTACCGTGAACCCTCTCTTCCAGGAGACGGTTGCTTCTCACCTCCTAGGCCAACCCTTCAGCATATGAAGATGTCCCCTGCCCCCTGTTCCTGTTGTTCACCTCCCAGAAACCTTCCTGAAGGAGCCTCCCGTGATCTCAGGCTCCCTGTCCCACACGGATTCCTCCACCCACTGCCTCTCAGCTGCCCCGCTCTTCCTCTAAGACAGTTCTCCTCAAGGCGATCACGACCTTCAGGTTAGCAGGCCCAGGAGCTGTTTGTGTCTGTTCTCATCCTTGACCCGTGCCCCTCGACAGAATTGGCCGGGACCCCCTTCTTCGCCCTCTTGGCTGTCACCATACTGCCGTCGCCATTGCCTCCATCCTCACCGACTCCTCCGCATCGCCTTCTCCTTTTCCTCTGATGAACATGGGCTGCCCCAGGGGAAGTCACTGGCTACCTCCTGTTTTCTAACTGATGTCATTCAGCCCGCGGCATTTAGTAACCCTCCATTCCGGGCCTCCCTCGGCTCTACCTCTCCTCTTGACCTTGGTCCCAGCCTCCAGGCTCCCAGATGTAACTGTCTGCCAGACATCGCCATGTAAGTTGGAGCTTCTCCTTCTCAAGCATAACAAGGATGAAGCGGACTTCTTGACCACACCCGGGGCGCCCCACCACAGCTCAGGACACACTGGCCTCGTTCTCAGCCACACGCATCAGTCCGCCCTTCCCCGCTCCGGCCTGTGTCCTGTGAAACCTCTCTCTCTCAGACCCTGGGTAGACTTTCCTGACCTCCACGACTGTCTCTCTAGGTCTGACCTCCCCTCCTCCCGTGTGCGGTGGTCTCCTGGTGGTGTCTCTGCTTTTCTCTTGGGCCATCTGAGATCCGTCCCAGCCAGGTGGCCTGCGCACAGCGCAGTCTGATAGCGGTGCCGATTCTCTATCTAACACCATCAGCTCCTGACACACCGAAGCTCAGGTCCTGGCTCTGACTATGCCCTGTCAGAGGGGAAGTCTCAGAGGAGACCTCATCTCCTCTTTGTCCATGATGCCTCTGCCGCACAGTCTCCTATTTTGTTTTTTGAACCAACTGACATTTCTGCGTGGGACGTGGTTCCTCTCAGTCTTTATAGGACTGGCTATTTTTCTTTTGGCTCTCTGCTTGGAGGTGTGACTTGTTCTCATGTCCCGAATTTTTTCCATTCTCATTTTTTCCAGATTATTGTTTGGCAATAATCTGATACAGGAACAACTGACTTATGGATAGGTTGGTGGCTAATTCATTTCTCTCTCTCACAAAGCTCCATGAGAAAGGATCCTTATGTGTACTGCTTTCTGTGTTATTCCCTGTACTGGTCAGGGCTCCCTGGAGAAGCATGTTTAATACACACAAATACATTGATTTACAAGGTAGCTTACAGCGGTCACCACTAGAGCAGGCGTGGAAGAGTACCAAGTGCTCTCTGAGCATCGGCGATCAGAAGGATCCAGTCAAAGTCCTGGGCTCCCCACGGATTCCCGCACAAGTCTGAATCAGGAAGCTGAAGACTCGGAGGGAAAAAGCCCGGATGGAGATCGACACCAAACTTCGGGCTGCTTCTTTGCCTTTTGATTCCATCCAGGCCACAGGCCGATGGGTCGGTGCCTCCCACCCCCAGGGTGGGTCTTTTTTCTTCAGTACTGTAAGTCCCTGAGTTATAAATGTTACAGCTGTGGCCTGGCGTTAGGAACTTTTGTAGATGTGAACAAATTGCAGAGGTGGCTCATGTGTCCGCCGGACATTGTCACAACTGTGCTGCTGTGCGCTCACTGCACAGCAGCACAGTACAGTCGGGGACTTGTGTATTTTTGTGTTTGTTTTTGTGTGTGTGTGTTCTTTATGTTGTATATTTGTGTCAAAAATGTATCAGACTCACTTTGTTGGACCTCCAGATAATTCCAGGGTGTGAATGTTCTCCTGCAAGGGATGCGTAAGCTGGGGACTTACTCTAAGCCTGTCATTCGGCCACACCCGAATCAACCCTCTGGATTCTTCTGATGCCAGCTGACACGGCAGCTGACTCTCACCTTCCCTGTGCCTGTGTTTTGTAGATGGATGAATGACTGGGCCAATACCTAGAAATGAGAATCTCCTCGCAGGTTTTCCCAGTGGACAAGAAGGAGAAGAGTAGTTGGTTACACAAAACATTGAAACTGTGCCCCTGACTAACGAATTAGTCCGACAGGCAGGAAATGCAAGAATGAACAGTCATGGCCCATTTTGAATTACAGAGTCAATCAGGGAGAGGGTTGGTATGAAAACCACCTTGAAACAGCTTCTGTGTTCTGGCTGTTTAACTGTAGTTAAAATTCCATGTCCCCTCTCAGAACAGAAGGGCTGGAGAACAATGACACGTCATAAATAGGAAATGGTAACAGTGACAATAGCAACATGAACTGGAGTAATCTGCAAACGAAACCATCAGCCTTTATACGACTGAGTTTACTGCAATTTCTAGAATTTTCCCTGTGACTCTGCTCCCTGTTGTAATTACACAGCTGGTTGAAGGTCCCAGTGGCTGGGCAGGCGCAGGGATCTGAGCAGAGTTTTTGCCTGGACAACCACTTCTAGGCTGTCTGAGTGATGCCCCTGGCCCACAGGGTGATGCTACCAAGCCCCCAGCATGCACCTGGCTTGGTGTTGGCCATGGGGGCTGCCTTCCCAGGAGTCTCATCCACTCGGGTCCCTGCTATGTCACCTTCCTGCCCAGTCTGTCCCTGATCAGGCGATGCAGTGCATGGTGTTTTCAACACGAAGACATGCCTGGGGTGGAGGGCATCATTTCATTGACTGATAATGTATGGAAGTGGCTATGTGTGAACCATCAGAAGTGGTAATTTCTTGTGAGAACCTTTATGTTTAGCTCCGTGGGGCCACTGATTGATAACTGACTCTGCCAACATTGTTTAGTAAGTGCCAGGCACACGATATCCAGAGGTAGAAAGCTGTAGGGTGCTGGCTTTGCCTTGGAAATTAGTCCAACATAGGAAACTACATCTCCACATAGCATCTGAAAGGTCCCTGGGTGATGCTTTTGTGACCTCCTGTGAAAGAATGCGAGAAAGTAATGTAGGTAACAGTAGGCTTTGGAGCAGGAAGACCTGGGCTCAGGTTGGGTGACAATGCTGTAGTTTCTTAACATCTCTGACCCTTACTCCTTCCTATGTCAAATGTTGAGTTGAGAGAGTTAGAATATAGGAAACCACACAGAATAGGTGCTTTACAGACAGTAGCTAGAACTAAAATGAGACATAACTCTTATCTGACATTCTTATGTAAATGCCAGGAGATTATTAAGAGTTCTTTAAATAGACAACATAAGATACAGGGGGAACAAGATTACAGCAAACCCCTCTGAGCTTCTTTGTTGGGTTGTCCTGTGTGGGGGGGTTGTAGCTCTCATTTTGAAGGTTATGCTCACTGTACACAGGACCTCAGACTCCTGCAGTGAAGTCACTGGGAGCCCCCAAGTGAGTGAGGGACTCAGGTTGTCCCTTATATACCCTGGTCTGCAGTCCTGAAGGGAGGTTGTTGGCCACCTTGCAGCCCTATCAGCCATCCACACAGCTCCCCTGTAACTGTTGGTTTGGGCCGTTTCCATGACTACAGTGAAATACCTGAGGCAGAGTAACTTACACAGCAAGGGTTTACGGTGCTCACGGATCTGAAAGGGCAAAGCACTCACAGCATGTCTCTGCCTCTGGTGAGGGCCTGGCTGGGTCACGTGATAGCAGGTGGCATCACGGCAGGAATGTGTGAGTGAGGGGAGATCACAGGCAGGGCAGCAGGAAGCCAGAGAGAGGGCAAGAGGCAGCCTTGTCCTCGTAACAACCACTCCTGAGAGTGAGCCAGGCCCCACAGGAACTGTGTCAGTTCCTTCCGTGACCTCATCTCCCACGCTAGGCTTTGCCTCTTAGGGGTTCTGCCAGCTTGAGTCCAGCTTCAGACACAGGAACCCCCAGGGGACACACACTCCGACCCTTGCCAAGTCATAACAGGCATGTCTCCGCCCACGCCAAGTTCAGTTCTCCCCACCTGCTCATGGGCCTGGTCTCATCCAAAACCCAGTCTGACATTTCTGACAGAAGATTATTAAAAAGTGCATAACGCTACTACACAACTAAGGATCGTCCATCTCTGTGCTTGTGGTTTAGGCTGTGTCCCAGACACTGCGGTGACTCTGCCCTGAGAAAACTTATGTTTCTGTGTGGCTGGGGGTGTGAGCCAACCACCTAGGAGGATGACTTCTGGCTCAGCACAGGAGTCAGAGCTCAGAACAGGGAACGGCGGCACAGTGCTCTGAGGTCCTCTGCCTCCTAATTCCAAGCACATCAGGTGGCTGGCGCCAGGTGTCTTCTGACTCTGGACAGTCCAGAACATCATAGACATCGAGTCACGTATTGGGGCACAAGCTGCTGAGCTCTTCCTAAACATTAGACACCTGCAGCGGAGAAGCACAGGTGGTTCAGAGGGAAGCTCCTGGTGACACTGCCCAGGTGGTGGCCTGAGACTGTCCCGGGAAGGCCTGTCTGCTCCTCATGTGGGGTAAATGGGAGAGCTCGGCACTGCCCTGGCCTTCAGGAGCTCTCGTTTCTTCCCTTGGGGCAAAACATGCATGACACTTACTGTTTCAACCTCTCCGCAGGCACAGTTCAGGGGCAACCCCATTTTTTTTTTTTTTGAAACAGGGTCTCACTATGTAATTCAGACTGCCCTGGAACTCACTATGTAGCCCAAGCTGGTCTCAAACTCACAGCGATCCTCCTGCCTCAGCCTCCCTAGTGCTGGGATTACAGTCATGCGCCACCACACCTGGCCGGCATCCCCATTTTGGGGCAACCATCACCACTACCCCTTTCCAGAAGGTCTTCATTGCCCCGAACTGAAACTGTAGGCCCACAAAACAGTAATTCCCCGTCCTTCCAGTGCCTGGCCCTGGCCTAACCCTATCAGGTTGTTGTCTCTGTCAGTCTGACTAGTGTGGATCCCAATGTTAGCAGAATCATATCATACGCATCTGTTGTATCTGGGTTATATCCCTCAGCACAATGCCTTGAGGATACATCCAGGTTAGAGGCTTTGTCGGAGTATTTTACTATGCATATATACAACATTTTGCTTATAATCCTAATAATAGACTCTGTGTACCACCCCCCCCGCTACTGGAGAATAAATGTAGGGCATTTGCACTGAGCTATATCCCTATCCCTTTTTTATTTTGAGACGAAGTCTCACTGAGTTGCTAAGTTGCTCAGGAAGCATTTGAACTTGGGATCATCCTGCCTCAGCCTCCCAGAATGACAGTATTTCAGGCTTATGCTACCATGCCTAGGTTCTTTGTACTTTGAAGTAGACTGTTCTGTGTGATGTTCCCAGAAGCCTAACTCTTCTCCCACTATTTGATATTTTTAAAATATTTACTTTAAATATTTACTAATATTAAAATATTTTAAAATATTTACTATTTGATATTGGAAGTAATGAGGGTCCCAAGGTTAAGGTACTTATTCAAGGTCACAAGGCCAAGGGACAGAATAGTGGATGGTACTTTTAGCCCTGCCTCCCCCAAAGCCTGCCGATCCCAGCTGCACCCTGCTTACCCACAGGCACCTAGCAATTTCAGCTTGTCCTGAGCACAACCAAAGTCCTGGGTAGAAAAGAACTTTTGCCTCGTGGCTACAAAACAGCAGATTGCTAAACAGCTTAAAATCTTAGCCTCGATTACACTGAGTATTCCCTAAATAACATTAGTAATGTGCTTTTGAATTGCTCAAAGAATGTTTGCTGCTGTAAGATAGTTTTTCACAAAATAAGAAAATATCACATTTCCTCCGGGCTTTTCCAGTGGGTCAGTTTCTTGCCTGGAACCTCAGCTCTGGTGCGGTTTCCCCAGGTACCTTACTCCTGCTGTGGGACCCCAGGAGGAGCCCTGTCCCGGTCCCTCCCCGCTCCCTACCCGCAGGGCGGTGTAAACTGTACCCTTGTCTCAGCCCTGCCTTACGCCTTCTGGCCACCAGGGGGAGACGTAGCGCGACGAGTACTTCGTATTCTAGTCATCCTCAGACTCGGTTTGGCTGCTAAAGCTCAGCCTGGGGGCTGCAGTTGTGGCATTGAGCGCGGGGTCTAACGCTGATCCGTGCTCTCGGGGGTTCTCCAGTGAGGGAAGCAGCAGGAGGTAGGTGGGTCCTGGAGAAGGGGGTGTGTTAGCCCCCGGAGAAGGGAGAGACTTCGCCACCTTTCTTCTGCTGCCTGGACCCCTGCAGGTTGTTTAGGAGCCTGCCACGGAGGCAGTAATCTTGGAAAAGAGAGGTGGTACCTGCGTGGCTGCAGCCGGAGTCCACCTTTCTCAGCCTCCGCTGTCTGGACCATGGGGAGAGGACGTGCGGAGCCTGGTCATCCCCACCCGAGTGTGCATTAAAGCTGCAACAACTCCACAGTGTCCACGAGACAGTACCCGCCCTGCAGCAGCTGCTGCTGTGAACCGGTTGGGCTGAGAGTTCAAGAAGAAATTAATAAACCCTCAAAAGGGTGATAATGTAAGGACCAACTCCGTATTCCAGGGTTCCTGGTTTCGTTATACAGCCCTTCCGCCCTGGCACTGTGCCCTGGTGCTATTGTATGCAAATGAAAGTTATTGAGCAGACTCTGGTGTTGGGTGGAGACTTTGGGAAATCACTTTACCATTATCTTTCCCTGCACGGAATTATTAAAATGTATTCACTCTGCTCCTAAAGACACCCCCGGGGCGAAGACCGATTTCCTTTTCGTATATATCATCATGGAGGGAAACTGTTTTATGAGTATAGTTAAAAAAGCTTTCGTAGATAGTAACAAAGGATCTTAGTTGGGTTTTTGCAGCCTGTGACGTCTCTAAGCAGTTTATAGACCCGGGAACATCTCCCGGGACCCATGATTTTATTAAATGCGTGGCTTCTCTTGGCTTCTCCTCAACTCCCTGACAAATAAGAGCCAGGTGGGGGCAGCACAACACCAGGCGTTTTGGGAGGCAGACACTTCGCTTGGCCAAACCATCTCCAGGAGAGGGGAAAGTAACAGCGGAATGTGTAGAGATTTTCATGGTGTTGCCAAGCCTCTCCTTGATCCTCCTTGCATTCCTCGCCATGGGTTGCATCCCCATGACTGGTGACTCAGGTCCAGGCCTAGGGAGTGGGGTTCCATCTCCTCGGGAGCTGGTGGCCTTGCTCTGTTTGGGAGGAAGAAATGCATCCTGGTCTTGGTTACCACACCCAAAGTCCCTGAGGCAAAGTCCAGCGTCTGTCTTCCTCCACTGCTTGAGGTCCAGAACCATGCAGGGAATGTCCGAATTACACACACTGTGCTTCTAGCAGGAGTGCGGGAAGTCTTCTGTCCAGGAAGGGCAAGCTTACCAGCTAGCTCTTCCTTTGCCATAGATAGAGGTGAGGAGACAGTGTGCAGCTAATTAGTCACCATCCTGCAGGGCGACAGGGACAGCCCGCAATGCTGTCTGTGCCACCACCAGCTGGGACCATCTGCAGCAGGCGCCACCAGGAGCCTGCAGCCTCCCAGCTGTGTTCTCCCTTGGCTGACACTCTAAACACTGGAACCGATATAGACAGGTACCTGAGCTGCACAGCTTGGGGCAGGGCTACGGAGAGCTGGAAAGTTGGGAGTCTGCTCGGTTTGCAGGGTTTCATGTGGGTTATTACATTTGCTCGAGCTCAGTGAAAAACAGATCAAATTGTCTTCCATCTCCTGGGGATTGTGATTTTTGTAGTGAAGTGGAACATTTCATTCCCAGCATGACCTCCAGAGGACCCCAGGACATAGCAAAATGTAGCTTCCATTACTTACTTATGCTGGGGAGTGGTAGAAGGTGGCTATCACATTTCTACTGGGAGCTCTTTCTATGGGCAAGGTACTGATGTGGGTAGTTTCCAGATACTTGCAAAAAAAAAAAAATCACTAGATACTTTCATAACTCTGTGGGAAAGCAGCTGTTAATTGCACTGTATAGACATGCACATTCTAGCCTGCGGAGGTTAGATGAATTAGCCAAACTGCAATTCTAACTCACCTCACCTGACTATCCGATGCCCAGCCGTCCCTATCCGCAGCTTTCTCACTGGTCTTTATTGCATTAGCGTGCAGAAGGCTGGAATCATGAAGGGCAGTGTTTTACATTCTTGGGAGCTTTGGTCCATGGATGTAATGGTAACCATGACCTGGATGAGAACGGGCTGGTGGTGACCCTGTGGGCTGTGGCTCCAGCCAAGAAGCCCTGGAAGACTTAACCCTGCCAGATAGGCCATGAAATGCCCAGAGGGCCTGGGGAGGTGGGGACCGCTGTGTGCTGTTGCCTGGATCCAAGATGACCAGGCAGGAATGAGAAGCAAGGGCCTTAGCTGGGACTCACTGTGGCTAGAGGAGGATGTCTTTATAGAGAGAAAGAATCCTGTGGCCTTCTCTGAGAAACTTTTAGAACGATAACGTTATTTAATGAAACTGACGTTTTCTTTGCCTGGGTACTCAGAATGTCTCCTGGGTCGACCGTGAGTCTGGACACCCCAGGACACGATTCGGGTGGTGGTTTGTCCCCCGCCTGGGTGTGTAAGAGGAGACAGGTCACATCATACTCCTTCCCCCAGATTACGTCGTCCCACCGGCCCTGGTTTACAGGATCTGATGTCAGGACCTGGGGAGAGGATGGCGCCTCCGTGCAGAAAGATGTCCAGAGGCCAACGCTGCTTCCTGGAGCGCAGGGCTGAGGATTCAGGTGTCCCGGCTGTGTCCCAGGGCTTCTCCACGGGCCTCAGGGCCTCTCTGGAGCATCCAGTCATCTGTCAGGAGCGCAGACATCCACACAGCAGAAGGCGTCCTCTGCCTTCCGCGCTGCCTTGGATCTTCTCTGGGATGAGCTGGGCAGGGCACTCAGAAGCACTGCACTGCGTGTGTCTGTCCTCCTTGTCGTGTCCGTCGTGTTTAAACGTGAGCTGGTGGAGGACACCGCTGGGTCTGCCTCAGAGGGGAAGCCCGAGTTGCTTAACACCGTGAGCTTCTTTTCCTTGTGTCACGTTTCCCGGCACAGCGATACCACTTTACATTTTCAGTTCATTTTCTTTCTCTAGTTACATAGCATTGATTAGCTAATTAACTTTTGTTCCATTTAAGAATGGTATTGTTTTATTCTTGTATAAAATAATATATTTGCTAAATATGTACATAATTATATACCCATGCACATAGCATGCATAAATGAATCCATGCATTATATATGCAGCGCGTGAACACATAATTTATGCCTTATTGATAAAACTTTTTGCATGCAGTATCTCTTTCCATCTGCATACCAGTCCTACCAAGCAGGAAGGACAGAGGCAATCAATTCCAAGTTTGCAGGCTGGAAATTAGGTCCTTGGATATTACACCTAATTAACCAGGGCTCGGTCTCTATCCCAGGCTGGTATTTCTGTGTGACCCACCCCCTCCGTGCTGGTCCAAGCCTGCAGTAGGTTTTAGGGTCTCAGAACCTTGTGAAGAGCTTGTTAAGCACAGGTTTGGGGGTCCCAGCCCGGAGTTTCTGACCGGGGGAGCCTGGTTAGGGGTCCAGGGCTTTCGCAACCCAGCTGGGTGATGTTGATACAGCAGGTCTGAGGCCCCTGCTGTAAGGACTGCGGGCTGCAGCTTGGCTATAGCATCCCTGAGCTTCTGCCAGGGGATCCATCCACCAACCGCAGCACTGAAATCCAAAATGCCCTGAAACCAACTTTCTTTCGTGAAGGCTGGTGCAGGCTCACTTGGCAGCAGAGCCTGACCTGAGCCGAGGTGAGAGTATTTATAGTTTGCTTGTCCCTCGGTGTGCCTGCTCCTGCAGTTTGCAATGTTGATCTGCAGGGGTGCCGGTCTTCCTGGGATAGGCAGGGGATTCTGCCCAGCTGCAATGCTTTTCCTTTCAGATCCTGAACAACTCTGAATCGGAAACCCATCTCTTGCCACAGAGTCCAGAGAAGGGACTGTTCAGTTGTGCCGCCGGTTGTCCTTGACCAAGGGACTGTGTGCTTTGCTTTTGGTACTGCTCGGAGGGACGGTTTTTGATAGCCATGCACTCGTACGCGCTCAAACTCCATATACGCCCCGAGCAGTCTTTTGGGACGAGTCTCGAATAGCTTCTGGCTCAGGGCGCAGTGACTCTGCTGCAACGCGAGGGGCAGGAAAAGGTGCCTGGTGGTCTCTAGCCGGCACCCTGGGCACAGCGCAGAGCAGATCAGAAGAGCTTATCTCCTGAAGCTGAGTCACAGTTCGGAGGGAGGCCACTGAGACACCCTTCACACTCCTGACCACCTCCCCATAAAGCTTTGATTGTCCACCTGGCAGAGAGACGCCATTCAGTCCCAAGGATTAGGGTAAGGGTGGAGAGGAGAGCCCAGCAATTGTACTTAATCACAAGCAGGGCTTCAGTCAGGACACAGTTGTTCCAATCTCCCAAACATCATTTCATTTAAATGAGAATGCTGCTTAGAGCCATTATGAAACCATCAAAAGCACATTCATCAGGAGACACATATTGTAACCGGATTACTTTCAGCTGAGCTAAAATGAGGCGCCCAGAGAAAACATTTATGAAAATCTCCCAATTCATTAGCTGTTCTGTTCCCAGGGCTGCTGGGCTCACGACCCCTCGTAGTCACCCCAGACCCCTCCTGTGCGGTCCCCAGGGCCCAGGGCCGGGTGACCCTTCACAGATTGTTGTCTCTGTGCAGAGAATGGTTTGCTGCAAACAGTGACCTCCATGCCCAGCAGCCGGGAGGTCCTCTGTGGCCCCTGATCTCCTGTACCCCAGAATTGGCATCTTATCCTCTCTCAATACCTGTTTCCCCAGCCCTGTAACACTCCCTCCTTCTGGCTCCTAGATCCATGGATGCTCCTTCAGTAGGGGCCACCTCGAACCGAAAAAGCTTCTTAGCCACTTATGGTCATGCCCACCCATGATCCCAGCACTCGGGGAAGCTGAGGCAGGAAGATCACAAGTTCAAGTCCAACCTGGGCAACTTAGTGATTTATGGAGAACCTGTCTCAAAAAGATAAGTGGCTGGAAGTGTCGGAGGCCCTGGGTTCAATCCCGTCCTGCAGTTGATCAAGCATCTGGTGGCTCATTTGTCTAGAACACGGTGGGAGATCTGTTTTGCAGAATGGGCCATTATTCTAGCCAAACAGTTGGATTCAATGTGCATGTCAGGTTCCGAATGAAAACTATGCTGGGTGTAATTTTCCAAAAGCAATAGATCACTCATTCATTTTCCTGAGTAGTCCTCAAAATTTCCATCAACCCTGTTCTTAGGAAACTTCTGTCTGGGCAGGGCATCCCCCGGGAAGAAGGTTACACATTCCCCAGCTGGACAAAGCTGCTACAATATCAACTGACATCTCTGGGAGAACTCTGGTCTATGAATCCAGCTCCCTGGAGGCTTGCATGGTGCACAAACTGCACAACCTAACATGGCAGTTCTTTCTAGTGTGCCACACATCCTGAACAAAATTCCAGGACTGCCAAACCATGGTGAGCTTCCTCCATCCTACAGTGTAGGTGCATTACCTTCCTGCTCTGGTAAACCTGTGCTTCTGTCTTAACCGGTCCCCATACCAGGCTTATATCAGGCTGACAAGAGGCCGCGGTGGGTGACGGTCATGACAGCCCTGGGGCTTTATGAGTGGCCCCGGGCGGCGGTCCCGGTGCTCATTAGCCCTGCCACCTGCCTCCAGCTCAAGGTGTGGGTGCTGAGCCATGTGTGTTTACTTTCTCTGGAGAAGTCGCTCGTAAGTGACAAGGTTTGACAAATCTCAGAACCCACCACCTCGTGGAGGCAGATCACAGCCTCTCTGAACTGTGACCGTGCTTAACAAATAAATGGCCATCAGCTTACCTGCGAGAAACCAGGCAGTCAGTCAGCGAACATCTAGGTGGTGCCTGTTGTGTGTAGCTGCTGTGGAGATCGGCAGAAAGCACAAGTGGTTAGAGGGGTAGCTGGCACTTCCAGGGCTCACGCATTGGCACAGGGGTGATCTCTTCATCCTACAGCAGGTTGTGCAGTCGCTGTCACAGCCCCAATTTTGCAGATGAGGAAATGGAGGAAGAGAGCCAGGTTGACACCGTTGAATGCGTGATGGCCTGTGGGTTTGAACTTGGGACTTTCCAATTCCAGATTTTGTGCTCGGAACTAGTATCCTTCTTCTCTTCCCTCCTGACCTTGCAGACTGGTCTGGTCTTAGCCTCTGTCTCTGTAGCTTGGAATATCAAGGCCTGGTGAGGTTTGAGAGAAACAAGAGGAGGGTTCGACTGCACCGTGTGACCGTGACTGCTGGGTGAGCTCCAGACCCTGACAGCAGGAGAAGCACTGGCCCTCAGTTCATGGGGCTGTGACCAGTCAGGAGTGCCTGTCTCTGACATCATTTTCCCTTGACTTCATGGTCTCTCTCGCCTGTTCCCAGAGTGAGATACAACAGATACCATTTCATTTTTATTTTCCTGTTAGCTCAGAGCACTTACCCTGGGGCAGACGTTATTTTCCTTATTTTAGCTCTGGGGGCCAATGCCTGGGAAGGGCAGATTTTGCTTCAAAACTAGCACTGCACCTGTAATGTGTGACCAGACCAAGAGCCGTGTCTATTTTGCAGTTGCCAATATGCAAGATCAGTTGACAGGGGCACCTTCCGGAGGGTCCTACTGCAAAGAATTCCAAGTACTTAGCGATTTACGTAAAACTGGGAGCCTGGAGTTCCTTCTGAGGAAGAGGAAGCCTTTAGAATTTCTGTCTTTGAATAGCAGAATGACTGGACAGGGGATAAGAGGAGCCTCTGAGCTGCTCCTGGTTTATGGCTACAGCTTTGGCTAGGATGTGGTTAGGAAGCCAGGCTGTGCCAAGTGGTGCGTTTGGGTTTACAGCTAATCTTGGGCAATGTGGTTCCCCACTAAGCTTCGATTTCCTGCTCTATAAACTAGAGGTGGAATATCAACCTTGTGGAGTGGTTGCAGTGCTTACCTTAAAGCACAGGCTGTGTTTCAAAGTCTAGCGGAGCGCCTGGTGGAAGTACTCAACACGTAAGTTGTGTCTGCCATTGTGGCAGTGACCGCCTTATTCCAGCCCATGCATTCTGTGTCTCAGTCCACAGCTAGAACATAGGATTACTGCCGCCACGCACTCGTGTCCAGCATGACCTTTTTCAAGGGTAATGGGAACAGCACCGGGTGTACTCCTGTAAGACCTTCTTCCCTGGCTGGATGCGATTCCCATCCAGTTCCTGCAAGTTGAAACAGGAAGTGGCCATGCACCTATGGTTCAGTACATTGGGTTTTTATTCAACACATGCTTATGAACATCTGTGCTCTGCTCCCTGTTTGAGAGGTTAAACAATCCAGACCGGATCCGATGATAGACTAAATGGTGGTTTGCGCAGGAACAATGGTTGTAAATGGAGGGACCGTGTTAACAAGTCTACTGGACACTGTTGGTTGCCCACCCCCATCTCCTTTTCTTCCTAAGAAACCTCCATTTGTTTCTCAGGGTAGCGCTGCTCCCGTGTTCAGTCCCTGTGTCTCAGGGAAGCTGGCCCCACCCTGACCTCCACCTTGGCCTGTCTGGTCCAAGAAAACCCTCCCCACCTTGTCAACCATCCGCTGATTTCGTGTTAGGTCAAGCTCCGATCTTCCCGTTGTCTGTACCCAGTTTCAGTTGGGTTTTCCGTTATGACCTGATACCCCTTCTTGGCATACGTCCCTTCTATTTACAAATGTTTTGGAGTTTTCACTTGGCATTTCTGCTGCTGTCGCACGTCCCCTTGGTATCACAGGTAGGGTGTGGCTGTGGTGTGGAGCCCTCTGAGGATACCTGCGGCAGAGTGGTGAAGCCGGCCCCAGAAAGCTGCGGGCCTGGGCAGCAGACCTGTGCTCCTGCTTTCAGAGTGTCCCCCCATGAGTGCCATTTAAACTCTTAGAACACTCAGGGCAAGGAGGGGAGAGAATAGCGTCAGTCATCCATGGAAGAGTCTCCTGACCTCTCCCTACCCCTTCTGGGGGTTGGGAGTGACACAGCAGATGGGGAAATCTGGGGAAAGAAACTGTTCAGCTCAGTTTAGCTCACCAGGAGCCCCTGCTACCCCCGCGTGTGCATCTCACTCAGACAAAGCTGTGCGGTAAGTGTCCGCTCCGGCCCAGCGGTAACGGGATGAGCAAATCTCACCGTCCACAACCCCTGCCTTCCTTTGGGGGCATTCCAAGCTCGCCTCTGTGATGAATGATGGTGACATTTTGGTCCGCATCTCTACTTATCTTGTTCCCCAAATTGTTGAGAACTCAGACTGTGTCTTTTTGGATATCCAACGGAGTCAATTTTCACTCTAGCTGGGGAATTGTCGGAAATCACGGCCTAGGGTAAAAACACTGTAAGAATCGGACAGTACTAATGCATGCGGCGACATTCATCTTGCGTGTCTTCCCTTTCCTTCTGAGTTAAAATTAATTCTTAGCCTTTCAGAACATAGGACGTGAGAAGGCGATGAACACTACGGGCCTTGTTCCCCGAAGTAGGCACAGAGACACCGGGTGGTGTCAAAGCTCCTGCCGTCCCTTCTCATCCCTGGGTCCTTGTCACCCACGTGGGTCAGTGTCCCGAGGGTTAAGACCCCACGTGATGGCTTGCTGGGCATACACGGAAGGAGAAAGGAGCCTGAAAAGGACGGGAGTGCGATGCCAAGGGTGGTGTCCAGCGGTGCCCAGGCAGTGAGGAGAGTGAACTGTGTGTCGGGCCTGGGGATGTCACAAGGTGAAGCGGGAGGATTCTAGCAGGAAACAAAATGGGGCAGAAGGTTCAGAGGCTTGGATCCAGAGCTACCCACTGAGACACAAGCCAAGGTGTGGTGGCATCCAGTAGATAACACGGTGGCACTGCCACGCTTTGGGCCAAGGAGGGAGTGGAGGAAGCTTCAGTCACCCAGGAGCACCCGACAAGCCTGACTCCTTCTCTCCCTGCCACTGGTCTCCTGTTGGTCCCTTCCATCTGTGGAATTTAACTGGAAGCTGGAAGACCAGGGAGCTGGGGAGAGGGGAAGGCTGCATTCCACACAGGCCACTTCCTGGGCCCAGAGTGGGGTCTATAATCAGCATAAGAGGACAGAATAACAAGCCCGTGGGGGTCAGGCAGAGCTAAAGAAATGAGCAAGGTTTGTCGTCTGAGTCTGAGGGGTACACGGGATGCTAAAGAGCCTGGTGGGGTGGGGGGAGTCAGGGTGTGCAGGTGGGGATGTGTTGAGGCCAAGGGCAGAAGGGAAACTATCTGATTATGGAACAGCAAAGGCCTCAGGGGGAAGGGAGTTCGGACAGGGACTCCAGGAAGAGTTCTCCGAAGTTGCTGAGCAGCCAAGCAGAGACCAGGCCCCTCCTAGGTCAGTCCACAGCTGTGAGCAGCAGGCCGGAGATGACTTGGCCAACACGCAGTCGTTGTGGGCTCCACCAGGGGGCTCCCATCTGCTTGCTGTGGGGCCTGGGAACCCCTCACTTTTTTTTTTTTTCCAGGCTTTGCTCACTCCTTTCTGTCGGTTTGCAAAGAGGCAGCCAGAGGAGGTGAAAGAAAAGGCCCCGGGAAACACACTTAGCTGTTCCCGTCACTGGAAACAAAAGGCTCATCGCTTCTGTTTGCCTATTTCGGTCTTCACAGCATGAATGATTTAAAACTCTTTAAGAGCTGGGTTTCATTTCACTGACTTATTTTTATCACATTTGATTGACTGCCACCCTTAGAGGCATTTCTTCTCTAGGCCCTTATATGAACATATGAAATTTCTGATGTTCTACCCTAGCAAATGCAGAAGATTCATATGATCAGTGCTGGAATTGGGGTGTTTTGCAGCTCATCCCAACGGTTTTGTAAGGGGGCGTAAGGCTGAGAACCCATGATTGAGTTGCCTGAATTTAAGAACTGAAGAGATAACAGAGTTTACATGCCTTCTTTAAGTCCACTGAGCTATTCCCTAAATAGCTTGGCCAAAAATCTTCTAGGAAGCGATTCCCTGACCACTTCCTGGTTTTGTCCATAAAGTTTTATGGGACACAGACTCACCCATGCATTCGATAGTTTATATAGCTACCTTCACCTTAAATGGAAAATGTGAAACGAAATGTTGCACATGCTCTAAAATACTTACCCTCTGGCCCTTCACACACACACACACGCACGCGCGCGCACACACACACACACACACACACACACACACAGAGTTGGCTAGTTCTGGACGGGACAGAAACAGCTAATGGCTACCATAAGCAATTGATAGCCCAGAGTAAAAAATAAAAAGTTTATTAGAATTACTTGAATTTGGAGAGGAATTTGGGAGAACGCAAGCCAAATACTACGATTGTTTTGAACTACAATTTCCTTCATATAACTCACCAGAATTAATTGGCATCTATGCAAATAAAAATTGGAAAATAAATATACAGAGAATATCGGAAAGGAGAAACACCAACAGATATAATTTATTTTCATGATCTTATACTCTGATATTATGTGTATTCAAAGAATAAGAAAGGTTAAATCAGCAAGATAAATCCTATACTTAATTGAAAAGGTGATATGTAGAATAGATTACACTGCTGTTGATGAAAAATCCAGCAATATGAAAAAAAATCAAAGAATGACTCTCCACCTTTACCAAAAATAATGGGGCCAGCATAATTAGTGATCCAGCCTGATCCTGCACTGGTATTTCAAGTTCATCTTACCCAGCCAGGTCTTTGAAGTTGTACTGAGGCATGATGTTAATGCCGGGGTTTTCCGGAGCTTTCTAACAAAGCCAGCATCTTGTGTGATATTCAGGCTGTCTCTGGATGCTCAGGATGTTTGTTGGGAAGAGCAGGTGTTCTTTTAAACCTTCCCCTTTGAAAAATAAAAACAAAATCAAACAGTAATCCCACCTACTGGTGTGACTTCTCCAGCCTAGAATTATCAATGGCTTGTTAAGAAAAGTAACCAAATAAAATGTACTCTTGGTAGTGCCTTCAGCTGAAATTTTTCCAAGCATCCTGATAGCAGGCTAGGGATGTAGGTTATTAATGGAGCATTTGCCTCCATGAGGGTGAGGCCTTGAGTTCCTGGGTATGATCCCCACCACTACCACCACCACCACTACCACCACACACACACACACACACACACACACACACACACACACACACACAAAACCATAATGACATGTTGGTATAGTTGTTTCCCTCTTGATTGTATTCCTCTACAGAGGTCCTTCTGTGTGTTGCATTTCAGTTTGTAGGTACTTCTTTAATGGTTGGACCATCAGGATGGATGGATGGGTGGATAGACAGATGGACTGGACAGACAAATAGGCGATACTTACTGAAGACAGATTTCATTCAACTAGAGAACTGAAATAGGCCCAGGAACCATGGCAGTGAGGGAGAGAGACTGGCTCAACTTTCCATGTAGCAGGTGGGAATCTATAACAAAGAAGGAGAGAAGGGGTCAGTGGATGGAACATCAGTGATAAAGGGGAATCCCAACTGCAGGGGTGTAGTGGGATTCTTACAGAAAGCAGGCCAAGATCATGAGAGGTCCCAGGGCGGGAGGAAGGGAAGCCTGATCAGCATCCAGAATGGTAAGTAGCAGGATGGGATTCTAGCTAAACCAACGGAGCAGGAGTCTTGCTAAAACTGAACAGTGCAGGGATGAGCATGGAGGCCCACAAGGCGTGGCTTCATTGACACATTCTGGGAAGTCTGAACAGAGTTTGGCCAAGAAGAAAATCTTTGTCACTGGAAATAATGAATTGAATGGAAAGATGAGAGAGGAAGTTGGGGATGGTTCAGATTTTTGCCTGGAGGGGAGCAGAGAGAAATTACTTTTCCTAAGGATGTGAAGAAGGTGGTTGAGGCCTGAGCTGGAAGGTTTTTGCCTTGGTAGCCATTTAGGGAGGTCTTGAATTCTCAGAAATTCAGAATATGTAATAGTGAGATTTATTTGAAGGGAAGCTGGTATTCTGGAGCTGGAAATCCAGAAGCAATCAGGCTGTATTGATTCTGAATAATCAACTTGGACCTGGAGAATATTAGCTAGAATTCAGACCCTTGAATCAAATGACCCAAGTTCATGTCTCAGCCCAACACAATGCTGATGTATAATCCTGAGAGACTTCCTGAGGCCTCTCTACACCTCATTTCTTCATCCATATGCTAAGGACAATAATTCTACCTACCAAGGGGCCCTTCTGGAAGTTAGGGCACATAATGCAGAGTGTCCAGCTAGTGTTCACTGCCAAAAAAGAGAGTCCTGCTGACTCTGGCTGTTACCACCTGACGCATGCTCCTGTGCAGCTTGCCCTCTGAGGGTTGACCAGCTATATCGCTCATCAGACAGCCAGCTAAGCGTGAGCTACCTCATGAGTCGCTGTTATGGAAAGTAAATGGAGAATGATTGAATGTGTCGGGTGCAGAGAGTTTGAGCCAACAGTGATCTGATATGCTTAAAGAAGTGAGAGGCCATTGGAAGAAAGTGACATCTTCCCACTCAGCGGCACCAGTACTTTGTTAATGGGCCAAAAGTAAAAATGAAAGGAATGCTCAAGATTCTTTCTGCAAACCATCAAGACTGGTTGGTGGAGTTGGAGGAAGGGGTCTGGGGGGAGGAGATGGTGAGGGTGTCTCGGCGCAGGCCCAGTGACTCAGCTCCCAACTCTTGGAGGAATCTGTGGACAGACACTGGGGTAGCTGTTTATATGAGAGAATGCGCTACAAAACACACACACACACACACACACACACACACACACACACACACACACACACACAAGGTGCTAAGAGAGGGATCCACAGGCAGCTCTAAGCACAGTGCCCTGCATGCAGCAGTGAACCAGAAGCAGCTCCAACCTTTGTATAATTCAATGGTGATGGAGGGACCTGAGTAACAAAGGAGACATAAATGCTCCTTCTCTTAGACTATGATAATCGCCAGGGAGAAAAACCAGCCCAGCAGGGGTCAAGGATGTGCCTGGGTGGCCAGCAGAGGGAGACAGGCTGAACCAAGGTCCTTTTCTTCCTGGATCCTTGGCAGGGACACTGGAACTTTCAGGGTGGCCACCAGCAGCAGGGCACCACCCTCCTGATGGGCCAAGGACGTGGGAAAGCATGCAGCACTCCCAGAGCCTCAGAGACCAGGGAGAAGGCTGAGCCAACCCCACTGTCTTGGGTGGGGCGGCGTGCATAGATGGCATAAACTCATAGAACCAGAGGTCCACAGAGGCACCTGTGCCTAGCGATGTGGCAGATTGTACAGTTTATTGTGGACTCTGTACCAGTGCTCCCTGAGTTACACCCCCATCGACCCATCTTAAATTGAAAATATCCTAAGTCGGAAGTGCCCTTAATGTGCCCCGCCTACCAACAGCCTGCTCAGCGCACCATAGACGCTGAAGTGAATCCCTGTGACTGCCGTGGCAGGAATTGTGTCTGGCTGTTGCTGTTTGGTGTTAGGGTACTGTGTCACACATGGCCAGCCAGGGAAAAGATTAAAATGCAAGATTCAAAGTGTAGTTTCCACTAAGCGTGCATTGCTTTTGCCACCTCATAAAGGTGAACCATGGTGAGCAGGGTCTGTTGGTATGTTAAATTTAAAAGACCGATTTGCCTTTCCAAGCCTCTCCCCTCACCTTATCTGTGTACTTTGGGAGTGACTATGCCAGGCCCTGCCAGCTGTGAGTTCCCGTTTGACAGGCAGGAGGAGGAAATTCACAATGCTAGTGCGACCCGCTTTGATGTCATACCATGCATGTCAAGACTGTGCTCAGTTCTCTGGAAAGGTCAACCGACCTACGGGCCGAGATTACCACAGTGTGTCTGTACACAGTGGAGAGGCGTCAGGAAGGTCTCTGACAAGAGCCAGAAGGATGGCCAGGAACATGTGCACTGGACCCTGGTACCATCTAATTGGAGATTAGCTGATTCTGTGGGTTCTCTGGGGGCTTTCACTGTCCTTGAGCTCTGAGACTCAGTGATTTTTTTTTCCTGGTGCAGAATGGCTTTTTGCTTTGCTTTCCTGTCCTGGAAGAAGCCAGTTGCCCCTGTGCTAAGCAAACCAATTCAGCTTTCCTAATATGTGTATACATATTCATCTGCTCCTTGGAGCCTCCTTTAACCTGCTTTTAACATTGTACTGGTTCCCCTGCTAATTAATGAGCTAAATAAAAACCTCTTCATTTATATATTTTACAATTGTACCAGCAAGAAACATGATTTTACTTTTTCTTACAAATAGCCATCTTTCAACGGGGCTTCATAACTGTCAAAGATACAAGCAAATGCAGATTAAATATAGTCATTTTTCTGCTGCACTACAGTACTCACTTCTGTGGTCTCAGGAGAAGTGGGTCCCCAGAGGCTTTCGAAACTAGAAAGAGGGTAGAAGTCATAAATTGTAAGCAATACCTAGCCTTTCAGCTAAATTCCTATTCCTGTGTCTTTTAGAATTTTCTTATTGCTTCTTACTGTTTTTTAATTTACTGTCCTCATTTCTTTGGGTGAGAGTGGTTTACCCCCCCGCCCATTTTTGGTAAGAAAAATATGTTCCTAAGTTGAAACTCATTTAACTTGAAAATTGGAAGGTTAGAAATGATTTGCCTCTCTCCAAAATCCCTAAAATTTCCAGATGGCTTCAGGGTCACGTGTCACACTACTATGCTCAGCTAAATTATGACACGTGTGTGACAGGACCTAGGCCAGTACCTGGAAGCCAGCAGGACAGAAGAGCTGGGTGCTGTAGGATTCTTCCACACTCTTTGAAAATAAGCAATGAATCCTTTACTCCTCCCCGAGAGAGATGGAGCTCAGCAGCATAAATGTCCTCCTCCTCCTCTTGGTGCTCCTGGATCTCTTTGTCTTCCAGAATTAGTGTGTTATATTAAAAGGCATAATTCTCACCCCAAACCATCAAATAGGGGCCGCTTTTTCAAGAAGTATCTGTTTTGAAGGCCTGCATAATTTCTGTGTCGTCAAGCGCAGGTATGGAGTATAATTCCTGATGGTCCAACATCTGCATATTTTCTTTGCCCACACACGGAGGAGGAAGGGGCTAATGCAGGCTTTCTCAAGGGCACACAGGAGCTCTGGATGCCATGGATGTATGTTTTGGAATGAAAAGTGTATTTCTTCCATTAGCAAAGAAAATGCGTATGAGAGAGTTTGCTGCAGTGTAAGTGCTTTCTCTCTGCCATCTTTAAGGAAATATCCACCAGTCCTGTGGATGGTCATCCTGCTCTCCCTTGGTTATTTGGATTTTCTGGAAGCCAAGTCACAGTTCAAGAGGGAACAGCTAGCTACTAACTGCAAGTACAGAACCGTGATGGGTGTGGTAACTAGCACGGCAGAGGCTGTGACGAGGAAGGGCCAGCCTCCTGTAGGAGGAGTTAATGAGGGTGTAAAGACACTTGCTCTTGAATGAGTTCTTGGATTGTGAGCTGATGGTCAATGTTTCTCTGCAGCAAATGCGTAGTTTGCCTTGTAATACAGGGAAAGTCCCAGGACATTTACAATATCCAGAAAGTCTTGATTGGCCCACTCAGGTGCCCCCAGTAAATCTGTTGCTTGGATTCACTCATTTTGAAAAGGAAAAAAAAAATGATGCATTGTGCTATTTAAGCATGAAGACGTTAGTCACTTAGGTTCCTGAAATAGGGGACACACCTGCACACACGTACTGTCCCCACCCTAAGTTGGATCCATGGAAAACAAGACTCCTCAGCCATGGCCCTGCTTGTTGCTGGACCTCAGAATCCTGCATCCTGAGCACATCAGTCTGTATGAAGTTATCGGAGGCAGATGAGACTGATTTGCAGCTCTGAAACTTGGCTGAAGATCTCAGGTCCAATTCCCTCATGTTTCTCTCTGTCTCTTAAAATTTGATCTCTATTGAAATCCTCTAAACCATGATGATAAAGAGTTTGAAAAATTCAGATAAAAATATATAAATTCTCAGTGTCTCATCTAGCTAAAAAATATGACCATAGGCTTAGCCATAGACCCCTCTTTAGGCACCGACAATACCTCAAATCTTCCTAATCTCTGGAATAAAATCTTGAGCAGTAGGGACTTTGTAATAGTAAAGGACCCCCCAGTAATCCGTCTGCCAAATAAGTTCAAACTAATCCAACTGTCAACAACTCTGTGTGTCATTACACTCAAATAAAAATATAGATAGACAGATTGATTTAGTGATAGCTAGACGGGCACCTAGTTCTTAACTAAAGCATGTTATAAAAATTGTTTATTTGGCAGACTTACAAAAGAACACTGCCTTCCATTGAGTAGACATGTAGCTTTATTTAACTCCAATTTAGATGTATTTTCAGGCTCCTTTGGTAAAGTCAAGAGCCCCAGGCAGTACAACATAACTTGTCAAGAGCTTGTCCAACTCGTTATGTCAGATAGTCAACTGGGTTTCTCCTGAAAACAAATCAAAGCACAAAACCTGTTGATGGATCAGACCCTTTATCTGGTGCTTTGGCATTAAGGGAACCCAGGATAGGCTGAAGGTCAGGGACCAGGGAGACTCTGTACTGCTCGCCATTTCTTAACAATAACAACAACAACAACAAAAAACAAGCTCTGGGCAAATCCCTCCCATGACCTCTACGGCTTCTGTCCATCTCCAGCTCCCCCTCCTTTGGCTTCTTGCCCACAGAGATTTCAGCGTATTCACTTTGATTTCTAGTTGCATTATTCTTCTTGTCCTTCCCCCAGGACAGATCTCACATAACTTCTCATTCTCTGGCCCTGCTGGGCAGACAGGCTTATCTTCGCTTTCCTACATCAGGGCTGCGATCCATATGGAAATTCCGGAGGTACAGATGTTTAGCATTTATTTCGACCAAGGTCTAACCTAAAGCTGCTTTGAGATCTAGGGAGCATCCTGATGTTTTGATGTAAGACACTCTCCCTTAGTACAGTTAGGTTGTTTCTGAAGTCCAAGTTGAATTGTTTTACATATGTATGGGGGAGATGGGAAAGGCCGTTAGCACGCCACCCTGTCTGGCTACCCTTGTGCAAAATTCATGACCTTTTTAAAACATGCATTGGGGACCATGTGTATAAAACAGCTTACCTGCCTTCTTTCCTTCTGCACCAAAGGGAATCTCACTAGATTGAACCAAGCACCGACTTGGGTCTATTTGGCTGTTTGGGACCAGGCAGATGGAAGTACAGCCTCTGCTCCCTTTGACCCTCATTTTCTTAGACTGGTGATGCCTTCTTCAGAGTAGTTTCTTGGGAAGTTTTGTCACCCTGTCTTATTCACCTCAATCTCTTTGAACTCAGATCTCCAAAGACTGTGAGAGAAAGGGTGTCACATGGATGGCTGGATCTGTGCTCCTGGGACCCAGAAAGGCACAGCCCTGCACCCCTTCCTAGACTTTTCACTTGAGCAAGATCCTCCTGGGGAATCTTGTCATGTTCAAGTTAGAGAAACACTTGGTTAGGAAGGATAGCAATCTTCCAGAGCTATTAATAAATGAAACAAAGGAATAGGGCTTTTGCGGCATAAAGAACACGGGACACACTGTCCTGACAGCTCCAGGCTTTCGAGTCAGGTACACCTGAACTCAAATCATGGGTCTGTTCCTTCTGACTCTGGGAATTTAGGCAAATGATTTGGCTCTAGAATATGAACGTTGTAACTTAGATTACTAAACGATTCTGTTGTTGTTGAGAATTAAACAGGATGTAGTCACACAAGCAGGGTATCCTCACCCACAGGTGATGTTAGCTTTCTGACCCAGCCGCCACTGTAGGCCTCTTCCTTATTCAAGATGGTTCTGTTTTCTGAACATCCCAAGTCACCTGCAGTACAGTTTTGCAGTTTCTATATAGGCAGACACGATTTAAGTGTATCTGAATACTGATGTCCGGAAAAATACAATATAACTCATACAGTAGAAATCCCAGTGGTACCTCAGTTTAGGAACACTTTTGTTTGCAAACAATTTGGTTCACAAACAGGAGCATTTGCACACATGTTGTTTTCATTTGCAAACTGTATCGGACGTGGCAATCTTTCCCACAAAACGCAGACGTGGCCATCTTTTTCCAAAACCGTGGAACAAATTGAGTTCGTGAACTGGGGCAACTGCAGTTAAAATTTTTGGACAAAACACATGAGGAAACACAGAGAGAATTACAGTGAAGTTGTTGGTGAAGTCAGACGTGTTCTTTCCTTGCTGTCTTTCCCCCACCCCACCACCAGCTCGCTGCTGTGAGCCAAGTGTTGACGTAGATGGAAGGCATCTTCATTCTCTTCCCACTTCCCAGTCCCTTATCATCTTTGCATTTATGGTCTCCAGGCCACGCCTTCATGGTCTGGAAGCTGCCCGTGGAGCGGATCCTGCCAGCACATGCTGTTAAGGTTCTCCATCTGGTTAGTGCTTTCCAGCGACAGTGACTTGTTCTGGAGTCTGCTCTTTCCATGTCATGCTCAAGTGTCCATTCTGCTGGCCAGCAGAAGTTTCCAGATGAGATTTCTAGGCCGAGACAACATCACTTGGGAACCCGTTACCAATGCATATTCCCGTGCTTACCCCAGACCTGACTTGTTGGGGCCTCTGGAAGTGGGGCCGCAGGTCTGGGTTTTAGCAAGCCCTCCAGGTGATGAAGAATGCAAGAGACTGCAGGGCTCCAAACACAGGGGTTTTCCAGCTGTCATCATCCCCTGGACATTATCTGACATCGTGGTCCTCCAACATGGTTGTGGACTAGAATCAACCTGGAAGATTTTGAAAATATTGATGCTTAGATCCCATCCCTGCAGATTAGGAGTAACCAAATTCTCTTCAGGCCTAGGGTGTCATCTGGGCATTGAGATCTTCACACTTCTCCAGTGGTTCTAATGGGCAGCACCTCCAGTCACTTAGGACCTCTAATGAATGGCACCTGCACTCGGACTGACCTGGGTCCCTTTGGAACCAAATCTCAAGGTCCTGAGCATGTAGCGGGTGGACAGGGTGCTCTTTCCTGATAGATAGAAAGGTTGAGAGTTGCTCGGTGAGCCTAACGTCCTCACTTTCCAGGTGAGAAAACTGAAAGATTCCTCTCCAGTCCGCTCCCTGGTATCTGTCCTACCAACATTCACACTATCTGGGGACATCTCTGCTACACCTGGAGAAGAAGGTTTGGGGTAGGAGAATCCCCACGTCCTTCCACCAGCCTTTGAAGATACCTAGGAGCCTCCAGCCACCTTGGGCTCTTCTTGGCCACATCCCTACCAGAACAAGCTGCCACCCAAGGGTGCAGATCATTCTGAATATGCTCACGGCAGCAGGCAGCAGGCGACAAACACACAGTATGACCAGATCAGAAGATATTTTCACTGATTTGTTACATTCTGCTTCATCCTGTAGAATTCACAAAGCAGAGAAAGAATTTCTACAGCAGGGCTGAAAGCAGCTTTAAAATGTCACGGTCATCACGCCTAGGACCACAAAAGTGTGTTTGCCTAGATAAATGTCATCCTAGACCTCGGGCATCGCCAGGATTATAACATTATTGAATTTTCCATCTGTGCTTCTAATTTGCATGTTGTAAAAATAAATATTTTGCACAAAAATTAAAGGTGATCCGATAGATTTTTCCAGTTTGTATGAAGGCAGTGTGGCCTCTGGTGAAGGAAAGATAATGCCTTGCCTGGGAACTGGAAAAGACACTAGGACATCCCTGAGCCCTTCCTGCCCTGGACAAGGTAAGAGCTGAACCACTGTAAATAAACATCACCCTGCCCTGCCCTCTTTAGTTATCTGCCTTTCCCAGGCCATGAGCATCTCCCACTGCTAAATCCTGTCAGGCTTTTTTACCCCCATCCCCTCAAGACATTCCTATGAGTAGTTAACATCACATCAGCATCCACACTTACTAGCTGTGTGACCTTGAACCTGTCCGCCTCTCTGGGCTCCTCCCATGCCTCTAGGCCTCAACACAGGGCTCTTGAGAAGATTCGATAGGCAAATGAGGCCTTTATAGCTCACAAAATGAGCAATAGATAAATGTTTGCACTGTTATTATGAAGTACATTTCCTCTTGTCATCTTCTCCAAACAAGGAAAACAACAACCAAGGGCTTCTTCATTAAAATAAAGCAGGAAGGACTATGGGTAACTCAGTGGTAGAATACTTGCCTAGCACATGCAAAGGCCTGGGTTGGATCCTCAGCACTGAAATGAAGGAAGGAGGTGGGGAGGGTAGAAGGGAGGACTCTACGTAATACAAACATTCATTAAACCCATACCTAAAGCCTAGTTCCATTCCATATGTTACTTTAGTGTTCCCTTTCAGAACCATTTCTAAGTTTCCAAAGGAACTTAATGGAATATGAACATATGTTCTGGTGAGAAGCCCCCACAGCTGGGCCTCTGAACTCTGAGTGGTCACCCTGCATTTATTTGCAGCTAGGATGGCTGACCATGCTGCTTTGGTTGGAATTGAGGGACATATCTTTCACCCAATCTTTAGCTTAGGACCAGCTGGGCCCTCATGTCAAGGTAGAGGCAGCTCAGGGTGACAGCCTGCTCCACTACAAGTCCTTAATGCTTAGAAACCTGATACCTGGCGGGGACCAACTTGCATTGCAGAAGAGTCAGATCCATCAAAGCAGGTGCTGACTGGCAAGGATGGGCCTCAGAGAGTAAATACTGTGTTGGGAAGGCTGTGGTGTTCTCTGGATTTGATTGTCTAGCTGTTGAGCTTGGTAGGTTCTTTAACCTCTGAGATTCGGTTTTCTTCCTTGGTAGAATAGCTATGGTCTTCATCTCCCAAGGAAATGGGGCAGATAGCTCTGGCCAGGGCATGACAAAGCAATGTGTGGTCCCTCTGCAGACAGGCCTTGAGTTAGAATCCTGTTTTACCTGAGTATTCATCTCTGACCTTTGACTGGTGTCCTTGCCTTTCTGACCCTATCTTTGCTCACTCATGAAACTGGGAATTGCAGATCCTCCTCGCAGAGCTTTTCCAGGCCAGAAAGAATGTGGACTCTCTCAGTTCTCTAGGACAGATTGTGCAATGTGTTGGCAGAGACGTATTCCTAACAGCCCCTTATGATCCTGTATTTCTGAGGTATCTGTTGTACCGTCTGCATTTGGCTCCTTTGCGGTGTTTCTTCTTTGTCTCCCAACATATTGATACACAGAAGGAATTTTTTAGCATCACATTGGGCTGACATACAGCACTCAAGGCCCAAGCCATGGTCTTTTAGCTGGAGGAACAACTTTTTCACAAATGCACGGGCATTTCAGGTTTTATCAAAGCAAGGTCTTTTGCCTTTGTTATAGGTATTGGGAAGGATGAACTCGGGTTGTATATTGCAAAAGTTTTGAAATTCAAGCACACCTATTAAGCAAACAAAACTTGCTTTTACTTATGACTAACTTAATTGTTTCAAAAGTATTTATATTTTTATTTATAAAGGTAATTAACCAAATCTTCCTACCATATGTGTTGTATGTATGTATGTATTTATTTTTATTTATTTGGTACCGGAGATCGAACTTGGGTCCTTGCGTTTGCAAGGCAGAGGGCAGAAGCACTGAGCTAAATACCTGGCCCATGTGTTGTATTTATGCCACTAAAACATTGACAGGAAAATTCTTAGGGTTAAGTAACTCCTGTTCAAATACAATTTTGGAATTATTTACCAAGTTAGCATTTTGGCTGATTCATGTATAAATTTTCTCCTGAGAAGCTTCTGTGGGTTTTTCAAAATATTAAAAAGCTCATAGTAAACATTTTTTTCAGTAACTGAAACATGTTGTGTTGCTATTAACATAGTAAACTGTGTATAAGGAGACTAAGACATTTCAACATCGGGGGCCAGTTGGACAAGATCAGTGACTGTCTATGTTGGTCTCACTTTGGTGTTGTCTGAGAGCTTTAAAAAGACTGGCTAGATTCTCACCCATAGGGAGACTGATCTAATTAGCTCAGACTTTGGCCTGTGCATCAGCATTTAAATTCTTTTTAAATTTGAGAATAATTACAGATTTGTAGGAAGTTGCAGAGGCAAAACAGAAAGGCCCCTTGTGCTCTCTGCTTGCTCTTCCAGCTGTAACAGCTCGCATAACCAGCTGAGCATCAAAAGTAAGGAGGTGACAACAGAATGATAATGCAAGCTAGAAGAACATGGAATGTATTTAGATTTTACCAGGTTGAGCTTCAGGACTTTTTAAAGCTGCCCAGGTAATTCTTCTGAATAGCCAGGACGGAAGCTCTCTGCTGACAGTGCTAATCTTTAGCAATCCTTTTACCTGGGAGTCAGCGATTCTGTGTACACACACACACACACAAGGAAGACACATACATGCCTTGTGCAAGCGAACATCACACATGCATACATCCCAGAAAAACTTGAAATGCTTAAAAACAGATGTAAGAGTTAGAGCGAGTGACATTTCAAAAGAAAATTTAACTGCTAGAAGACTGCACTCTAATTGTATAAAATACATCCTGGTTCAGGTCCTGTGTCAAACAAAAGATGTGTCGCACTTGAGAAAGTAAATTTAGGTTTATGACTCTGTGCGTTAAGGTTCGTATCAGTAATGAGAAGAAAATTCCGTGGGTTTTGAAAATGTCACTTATACCCACAATTTAAGTTTTAATGCCTAATAACACGGTAAGATATTTCTTGTGCACATAATTATATATCTATCAAATCCCTATTTATCATGCTGCAAATGCATGTCAGCAACTGTGGTTCTCTGTAAATAAATCAGTGTTTCCTTCTGTGCCGCCTGGGAAATTAAACACTGTCCTGGGCAAGTTTCCTGCTTTCTCTCTTTAGAAAGAGTTGAAATCGGTATTAATCAGTGTAGCAGCAGGGATGATAAATGAACCTCACATCCCATCCCGGCATATACACTGCACAAACTCGCAGTGCGGTTAAACAGGGACGTCCATGGGGCTGGGGGATGAAATGGGCCTGGCTTTACCCTACACAAAGAGGAGACTTCCTCTTATTTGGGAGGCAACTTTCAGGATGTTGGGGAAACCTTGCCTTAGTCCTCCTGGGTTTATTATATTTACTAAGGGCTGTCTCTGCGGGACTTGTCAGGTGCCACTTCGTGTCTTGGGGTCTTTTGGAAAGCTCCAGCTGTAGAAGGGGCAGCTTGTCTCCAGCAACCTCCCCAGACTCCCTTTCTGTGCCAGTAGTGGAGCCTTCTTTTTCTCTGATGCCCCAGGTACTCGGTGTCCCTTTGTTACCCTGACAATTCAGTTCCTGGCCCTGTGCCTGATTCTCTTGGGAGATTTCTTTGGATGGGTTCCACAGAGGAAAAAGAGAGTGTGAACTGGAGTTCTGGTGAGGTTCTTTCTACCTGATATTCAGGGAGAGGTTCAGATGTAACACGACACTTTCATGTATTAATCAGAGAAGCAGCGGGAGTGACCTTCAGCCAAGGACAGAGGTGGTGGTGCAGCCTCTTGATCCTGATTATATCCTTTTCCCATGTTGGTCACAGACCCTGAAATCACAGACCCTGGAAGGGGAAGGGGTACGGGATGGAGGGAGGGGCATCTACCGAGATTCTGATGTTAATAATCATGTCTTTCTCTTTCCTCCATCAAGTGATCCGTCAGTTTTTACTTAATTAGCTGTGAACTTGCAGTGCCCTGAGTGAAGTCATTTGAACACATTGATTATTATAGATATTATAGATGGATTAAGACACGGGTGTCCTGAATGCCCAGGCCTTTTCCCCAAACACAGAAGGTGATTGACCAGTCATGTGACTTCCTGCATCCCAGGAAGGGCTGCCCTGGAATTTCCTTGCCCACTTGGGGATGCCTTACACCTGAATATTTTAATCTCCCAGTGTATGTTTGGTAGGGGCTGCTGAAACTTAAGTGTATTCTGAGGAGGGTAATGTTATTTCAAAGGTCAGAGTCATTTATTTACACCCAAACAAGAGGGTTGGACCTTCCTAGAAGCAAGTCTTGAAGCAGAAGAGGTAAGAATAGAGGATACTCTTTTAAGTACATGGTATTCCTGAGACTATGAGAAGGGAGTCACCTCCTGGCACTTTCCTGACTTTCCAAAAGCTTACCCCAAATATAAAGATAGACAAACACAATCCACCCCACCAGGTCCCCAGCCGACTAGGACTGCATGTAAGTGCAGGCTTTTCTGTTCATCATCACTGCTACTGGACTTTATCATCTGGGTTTGAGGGACTCGTTCGCTTGCCTGCCCGTGAGCTGGTCTCTTTTGCCAGCTCGACAGTGTGTGCTGTTTACTGGAAGAGGTATTAAATTTCTCACCTGCAGATCTTGTGAGCACTGCAGCTAGAAGATAAAGCCTTCAGAGCTTGCAGCATTGGTATGTAAGAGATTCTCAAGGACGTGGCTTCCTTCAAACCCAGCTGAGGAATCAGAATTAGAATCAAAATGAACTGCAGCACCCACCCTTAGAGAACCCAGCAACCACCATAACCAGGAGAGTCCCAGGCTTGCAGCATTTCTGCCAGAATGTTGGGTCATGAAGGCACTCACACGCAGAAATAAAACTGGGATGTCACAAAGAATGGAACGGAAAACACTGGCAGATTCGCCTCCAGAAACAACGCACAGGAGTATAGCAAGCCACACAGCTGGATTGAAACGCTGGCTCCATCGCCAGCCAGTTGACTGTGGGAAAGTGATTTGACCTCTAAGGTGTATCTAGAAATTTCATGGTCAAGTACCGATCCTGAGATAAAATGACAGTGGCCGGAATGTTGACTGTGTGCCAGGCCCCTAAGTGGTCACTTTATGTGTGGTGACTCAGTTGAGGCCTCCCACCCGCGACAACCTAAAAGGTAATACTGTTATTATCCACAGGAAATGGACGGAGAGAGAGGATGACTTACTTGCCCAAGGTCAAGTTCATGGGCTGGGTGGCAAGAAATGGGGACATGGAACAGAAAGCCTCCACAATCTGCAGTGATGAAGAACAGATGGGTCAGTGATTTGGGGGAAAATCTCTTAACCAGAGAGTTACTTACATTTGTATTTCAGACTCGGCCCTCCTGGTCGTCACCACCCTGTCTGGTGGCAGCAGCAGACTCTGTGAGCTGCTCCTCCCAGGAGACTCTGGGGCTGGCCTCAGGGTCTTTCTCACTCCGAGGTACCACCCCAGGACTACCCAATCCCCTCCTCTAATGGAGGAAATAGGAGCCCAGAGATAGCAAGTGACCTTTGCCAAGTTATCAACTTCCGCCAAGAAGTTGGGGGCAAACCCGGAGCTGGACCTGAGCCCTGGTCCCAATGACTGAATGAGAAGGGGTCTGGTAGATGATGTGCCAGGAAGATGTGAAGGGTGGCATGGCAGGGATTCCCCCTGTGCCAGGTGCCCTCCACTGTGGGTAGGGTGCTTCCTGCACCGTGGAGGAAAGGTTGGCTGCTTTAGCTTCCGTACCAATCCCGTCACTGAATATGGGTGGTTTTCCTCTTTTTTTTTATCAGATACTTGAAGAATGAGAAAGCGCGCTGTTGTTGCCTGTAGGATCTGAGTTCAGTCACACTGCATACACCACAAAATGGTCATTTAATTTTGTCCACACAAAAAGCAGCATGAATATCACCGCCATTGTTTTATGACACGTGCTGTCACTGGGTAGCTGGCTGTACGGTTGAAGCAAGGGTTCTACCTGTGACATTCACATAGAGTCTTCTGCTTGGGGCCCAATCTACCACACATCTTCAGACTCTCAACAGTAAGAGCTTCCATGAATTTCTCCTCACCTAGGTTTGATTTACTCATCACGATGCCAAGAGAGAAATACAGCTTTTGTTCTTTAAAAAACTTCCATCAAATAGACATCCATCCCCTCATGAGCCAACTCAGACGCTGGGTGAGACAGCCACCCCTGATTGTGGGCCTTTTCTCTGGGAAACCTGGACACTTTGAACAAGGGCTCTTTTTCCTTTCCTCCTCTTCCTCCTCTTCTTCTTCTTCTTCTTTTTTTTTCTTTTTCTTTTTCACCAGATTTCTTTGACAGAGCATTAAGCTTTATGCTGCAATTGGTAATTCTAATTTTAATAGGTTGTCTTAATTTGAGACTTTAGTGAATATATTTAGCACAAAATATTATTGAAATTTAGATAGGGAAAATCCATTCCCATATAAAATATAAGAGGATAATTACCCTTTGCGTTTTTTACTGATATTTTTAAGAGTATACTTATAAGTATAATTGTGTTTGTTTGTTTTTTTGTTGTTGTTGTTTGAGACAGGGTCTCACTATGTAGTTGAGACTGACCTGGAACTCACTACATAGCCCAGGCTGATCTCGAATTCACAGTGATCCTCCTGCCCTCAGCCTCCCGAGTGCTGGGATTACAGGTGTGCACCACCACACCTGGCTTATAATTGTGAAGACATTTGAATTTATGGCTTGAAGTAGAACAAATCTTCTGGGCTCTTGGGACTAAGGGCAGTGACTAAATGTGAAGAATTTTCATGTGTGGATGCCAATGCTATTTGCTCACCCTGGGCCCTAATGCAAAGAGTGCATGTTGAGAGCAGGGCAGCCTGGATGCCAGGGTAGACGTGGCTGTGTCACTAGCCTGAGGGGTGACCTGGTGTATGCCAGCGTGTCTGCCCAGCGTGGAAACTCAACCTTCCATTTATAAACGCAGGTACAGGGCTGATTCTTTCCAAAGGGCCTACAAAGAAGTACCCTCATGTGAATGATAGGGTTATAGTTTCCAAAAGTTTAAAGAACTAGTTGGGTTCTTCCCCAAACCATTAGTAAAATGACACAATTACATTGCTGATAATTTAGGAGATACAGCAAAATCCAAAGTTTAGCACTATTATATTTTGATTTATATCTTTTTAGGCTTTTTATATTGTTTTTATGTTGCATTAATTTCTCTGAGAATGTATTTGTAGTTTACGTGTAGTGTTTCATCCTGAGGAATTATCACAACTTATTTAACTAATCCCCAGTGCTCAGACATATATGCTAATAGCATTTTTTACTATTATAATTGCTGCACATAAATATTTATATATATTGCTATTCATTTGTTTGAAGATTTTTATTTTTTTTTTTGGTACCAGGGATCAAATTTAGGACCTTGCACTTATGAGGCAGGCGGTGGCACCACTGAGCTAAATTCCTGTCCCTGCTTGCAGATATTTCTAAATATAACACCAGTGAAAGATTACGCATATTTATTTATTATAATGTCCTTATCAAATTTGGGCATCGGCATTCTGTGTATTCACAAATTTGTGTAAGCTTTGTGTATGATGATTTTCTACTCTCCTTGTTGGCACAGCCATCTGGGTTGGCTTTTCATTGCTGTAATAAAACAGTTGACATCGACAACTCAAGGAGGAAAGGCTTATTGCGGCTCATGATTTCAGAAGTTTCAGTCCATGGTCCTCAGGCTCTAAGGAAGAAAGCTCACAGCAGAAGGGCCTGGCGAGGGAAAGCTGCTCACCTCACCGCAGAAAGGAAGCGGAGAGAAAGGGAGAAAACGAGAGAGGGGAGGCTGGGGCTAGATCTACCCTGTAAAGGCACCTCCAGTGATGTACTTCCTCCTGCGAGGTCCCACCTCCTAATAGCCTATTCAGCCAATGAGCTCATCAGGCCTTTGATGAGGTCAGTGCTTTCACGATCCAGTCACCCCTACTGTCCTCCACTTTGGAGCATTGCTGCAATCCATGTCTTTGGAAGGTGCTTCACTTCTAAACTCTAACAACATCTAAAGCTACACAGCTCCTCTCAGAGCTGCTTTAGGTATTTATTAATTTTGCTGCGTTGTTTCATTATCGTTTGCTTTAAAATATTTCTTAAAATTTCCCATGTGCTTTCTTCTTTGAAGAGTTATTCAGAATTCTGAGTATAGATTTATTTCAGATACCTGAGGTTTCTAGATATTGTATTTGTATTGATTTCTAGTTTACTTCTATATTATCAAGGATATCCTTTACATTCGGCATTACCAAAATGCTGGTCTCACTACCTTCACATGATTAATAATTATTAAACACCCCAAAGGGCTTCAGTTTATGTGGATTATCATCACTAATATTTATCAAAGTGGAAATTAAAACTGAAGAATTTGTTAACATAAATAGCATTTTTATTGGAAAAGCAATTATTTTTTCCAAAACAAAAAATAATGAAAGGAATGACTTTGAGCTTATATTTTTGCAAACCTCTGTAATGTCTGTCTTAATTTGAAAACAAAGAGGTTTTCCCATTTTTTTTTTTTTTCATTCAGTCTTGGTGATAGCACAAGTTGCAGTGGACCCTTGAATTTTGACCGGCCTGACATTCAAACAACTTGGATTACGACCAAAATTTTAGTTTTAATTTACAACCAAAGTCTTGAGTTACGACCTAAATGCCAGCCGCTGCTTGTGCTTCCAGATGGTTTCAGATACAGATTTAACCCTTACAGGGTTCTGGAAGGAACATAACAACATCCTTTCCTGTGTGGGGTTCATTGAGGAATCTTGGGCCAGTGTTGCTCTAAGGACACTGAGATCTGCTTGTATACAAGAGAGACACTTGGAAGGATGTGTAGAGGAGCCTAAGCCTTCAACTGTCCAACTTGAGTTACAATCAGCCCTTGCAAACAAACTGAGCTTATAAGTCAAGGGTCCATTGTATTTGGCCTCTGTGAAACTCCACTCTGCACGAATACAATAGGATGAAAAAGGCAAGTCATGCCTCAATAGTTTGAAAATAGGTTTGACCTTGTGGTCCTCCTTCAGGCGTCTGGGTTTCCTGGGTCATATTTTGGGAGTCAGTGAATGACCTGATTTTGGTCCTTTTTGGTTTGTCCAGCTTTGTTTTATTATCCATAAGTGGTTAATCACAGTGAGTGCTGTGCATGCAAGTGAAAATAATGTGTGTTCTGTCATTGTTGGGGACAGTGTTCTATAAATACCAATTAGGTCAAGTTGGTTTGTAGAAGTTATTCAAATCCTTCATCTTTGCTAGTTTTTTTTCCTACTGTTTTCTGAGGCAGAGGTGTAAAAATATCCAGCTGTGATTGTAGATCTGTGTTTTCCCTTCAGTTCTGTCAAATTCCTCTTCTTGGATTTTGAAGTTTCATTACTTATGCACTCACAACTAGGATAGTTATATTTTCTTGACTTTATAAAGTATCTGTCTTATGTCCTTGTCCCTGGTAATCCTCTTCATTTAAAAAGCTATTTTTTCTAGTATAAGCACTCCTAGTTTCTTATGTGTATGTGTTTAGTCTTTTACTTTCAACCAGTCAGACTGTTCAGATTTAGAATATACATATGGGGGTCAAGGAGAAGAAGAGGAAGTAGAAAGAGAGACTTTAGTTCTTTTTATCTGGTGTGATTTCTTTTCTTTTTGTGATGCTGGGCATGGAACCCAAGGCCTCACATAGGCAAAGCAAGCGCTGTACCACTGAGTTATAGTACCCAGCCTGATGATTTCTTTTAATTAAATGCTTATAAACCCATTTGCATTGAAACTAATTATCAGTACAATTGGGTCAAATTTATCATCTTGGCATTTGTTTTCTATTTGTTCCACCTGTTCTATATCCCTGTACCTCCTTTTCTTCCTTCTCTTTAGATTATTTCTTGATTTATTTTGTTTCGCTATCCTGTTTAATTTCTTTTATGGACTTTTTAGCCAGTTCTTTTGTTATTTTTCGGTGGTTATTCCTGTCTAGAGAAAAGAGGACGCCTCTTTGACCTGTCACAGCTCACCTTTAACTGATACATAGAGCACCCTACAAAGTGAGACCTTTGCAACCGTAGGATTACGTTCGAACACCCTTGGTGTCTGTGTCCCTGCTGTTATATATCTGACTTCTGCATACATGTGCTGAAAATGCCACAATTCATTGTTGGCATTTTCCTTTAAAAGCTTTTCTGTTGGCCTACGAATTTACTCATTCTGCTGCTTTCATCCCATCCTTCTAATCTTGGTTTCGTTGGGTATCATTCCCTTCAGTCTTAAGAAATTTTCAGTCATTTCTAGTAGTTTAGATGGACAGTAGGTGAGTCGCTTCTGCTTTTTTTTCTGTTAAAATGTTTTTGTCTTTGCATTATTTAATAATTATATAAAGGCACAGATTCATGTGTGTGATGCAGTGATTAATAAACATGTGTGGTTATACAACTTTTATCACTGCCCAGCTCGAGAATAATTCTGTGCCCCAAATGGTCCCTCATGCCTTTTAGCAGAATATTCTTTTTATGTCCATAGTTCAAACAAACATTATTATTCTACTTTGAGAGACATTTCAAGTAAATGAATTATGCACTATTGGCCATTGACTTCTTTTTGTGTAGCAGAAAAAGCTTTGGTTCATTCATACATGAAAGTCTTTTTTTTTTTCTGTATGTAGAAAGCTAGATTGACAGTGTATCTTTTGCTTTCTTAACTTTAAATATAATATTCTATTGCAGTGTATTCTGGCCACTACTGTTTCTGATTTAAAAATCAGTCACAATTCTTATTATTGTTCCCCTCTATGTAAGGTCTTTTTCCTCTTCTCTTACTATCTTCTCTTTAATTCTGAGAGTTTATATGGCATTGAAGTGTGGTTATCACGGTGTTTAGCACTAGTCTTCTTAGTTTTGTGTGTTGGTAATCAGTTTGGAGGAAACTTTTGTCGCCATCTCCTTACGTTTCTCCTGCACCGTTTCTTTAGGATGCTAATTTTACGTGCACTAGAATACTTCACAGAGTCTCATACACCTCTTTCTTCATTATACGTCAGGTCTGGGTAAAGTACTGGTTTTATGGGCTTGTGTTTTGGATGGAGCTCTTCGGGATTCTAACCCATTTCTTGTAGCAGACGCGAAACTGTACAAGTTGGCTGTGAGTTCATGCAGTTTCCCTGCACCTGTCATGGTGGCTTCTCCTTCCTCCCACAACTACAACAAAGATGGAACCAAATCTGTTCATCTTCTCCCATGGGGAACACTCTTCCATGGTTTATGGAATTTAGCTCATTTGTATTTCTTCCTTCAGTTCCTGAGGCACCAAGTTTCCATTTATATTCATTTGTTGTTGTTAAGACAGTGACTTAATAGTTTCCTACAGCTCATTGTGTGTGTGTGTGTGTGTGTGTGGTGGGTGTGTAAAGTGTGCAGGAGGGAGACACGGTGGAAGAGACCAGGGGTAGAGACTAGATTTATTTGTAGATTTGCGGCTTTGATTTCTGAAGCATGTGCTTTATATAATTATAAAACAGAGTTACATTTCAGAGGAAAAGCAATCCTGAGGAATTAGAAGTAGTAAAATGAAATAAATGAGCCTAACTTGACATTACTTAGTAGAATAGAGGAGTTATTCCAAACAACTGTAAATCAAAATAGTATGTACTTTTTTATGGAGTATGTCTTGAGGCCCAAAAGAACTAGAAAAACTCCTAAATTAGCGTTTGTACTGTGATTCTGCAGCTGCTGTTCATCTAGTCTGGGACAAAGGAAATGTTGCTGATAAGAACAGAGGTGGCTGGTATGGAAGGGAAGGGACACAGAAGTCAGACGGATAAGGTTGAGCTGAAGCCTTGTGGTCCTGGACTTGAATTGGAATTATCAGTCTGAATGATGTATGTTATCTTTAAAATATATTTATATCTTCCCTGGCTCTGTCCACGGAACCAGCTGGTAAACAATACCCAGCCTAGTACAAAGAATGCCTCTAAATATATAGATTGTGATCTCAAAATAGGCTGAAATATTTACTAAATGGAGCTGAGGCTCCTTGGAGAAATGCCTGACTCTTTATCTGGGGCAGGAAATGAATAAGACGAGATTGGAATATCTTGTCAGAGCAGAAGGCAAATACTGCTGGGATTGGCTGGAAAGACTCGGGAGCGACCTTATTACACTTCCTCCAAGATAGCCCAGACAGGCTATGTGAGCTTCTTTTAGATAAAATGGCAGTGGATTAAAAACCATCCAATCTATCTAACCCAAGAGTTTATAATGATACTTTCAAACGGGAAAAAATAAAAAAAAAAAAAAAAAAAAAAAAAGCACAAAAAAAACTTCCATGATCTTTGGAAGACAGTAGGGAAGCAGGAATAAATGTACAAAGGCAACCATCACTTGCAACTTCTAGCCAATGGGCAGGTGCAGGTACTGAAAATGAAAGCCCACTGCTGCCACAGGAGAGGGACAGCAGGCATTATGTATGCAGTGGGGGCTGGATACCATGCTGTACTCGCAGAGGCCGCGCCAACCACACCTGAATCTCAGCCTCTGGGTCCCCGCAGGTCCTGCGAAACCAGGTGAATGACATTATGTGTAGCTCACCAACAAGACCCAGAAAGTGTAATCGACAAAGATCGTGAGTTCATTGACATCAACAACAGACCTCAGGATGAAAAAAAGAAGAGGTGGAGGAAAGCACTATGGGCTCAAACGGGCCTAAGAGACACAGGAGTCCAGGCGCAGCTTAACAGAAGGGAACTTACGGTTAGGAGAGAAAGGACTAGTGGGAAGGAGCAGAGGGGCTGGGGTTGAAAGACGAAGTGTGCTACGGGGCTGAAGAAATAATATGCATGGCAGCAGGGTGTTGGGGGTGCTGAGGAATTATTCTTGCTTTTTGTACTATGATGGTGTTTGGATTGCAAAAGAAGAATTTATCTTCTAGTGATATCTACCTAAATATTGGCCAATGCAATGATATCAGACGCCTGCTTCAAAATGATCTGAGCATGGAAGTGGGAGTGGGCAGGGCTGAGAATCTGCCCTTCTAAGTTTCTGAGTGATGCAGTGCCATTGTTCAGGGGCCCACGCTCAGGATACAGGCACTGGAGCCCAACTGGCCCGAGGTTCACTATTCCTGAACCTGGGGGCGGGTTCCTAAAGGGTCACTGTGTGCTACTTCTGAGTATGTTGAAATTCTCTGGTACAAAAACAGTCCTACGTGATCCGCGGTGGGACGCAGAACGAGCCAAGCCTACGACGACCCATAGCGTAACAGGGACTTGTGTGGTCATTAACAAAGCCTGTGGTGGCCACGGCTGCCATCACCACCTCTGAGAGGATCGAAGGTGGCAGGTCCTTCTGCCCAAGTGGAGGGGACGGCACCAGCTCAGCTGTCAGTTCTCTGAGAATGGTCAGCCCAAGGGGAGGCAAGCGGCCCGGGGAAGGTGTCTGTGTCACTCCTGTTCCCTTCCCTTCCCAAGGTCAGGCAGTGGAAGGGCCGTGGTCTGAGAGGCTGCCGGGACATTCTGGCCAGGTGAGCTGAGCAGGGTGGTCCACACCAGGGCTCCACTGTCAGATCGACAGGGTGATCTCTAGACACACGCACATGTGTGACCCCGTCCCTGGAGGTCAGGAGGCCTCTCTCTTGGTTTGTGTCTCTGTATTTGCCTTTTCAGATTCATCCATTTACAGAATTTATCCATTTGTATTTCCTGTATTTATTAGAGACCTCCCAAGTGTCAGACATTCTTCTGGCCTCTGGAAATACACCACAGAGATCCGAAATACTACAGATCAGGAGATTTCCTTGCTGACGGTAGTTTGCTGGGCATTTTTCAGTATGCTTCTATGGGGAAACCTTAAGTAAATTTCGGGGCCCCAAAAAATGTTCATTTCAGTTTGGCTTTTTGAGCACATGCCAATGGTATTGAGAACCATGCTCATATCTGTGTATACTTTTCATTTTGGCTGTAATTATGCAAACCCTGTGTGCCTACTCAGCAACTCTGCCTGGTCCTCCACAGTCAGCCGGGTGGGCATTGCAGGGGGCCCCCAAGGCTGGTTTCACCTGGCTTTTCCATCCTTGTAAATCTCAGGCTTCAGTTAAACTTAACCCTTAATGTTTCTTGCCGCAGACATATGATGCTTCCTTTACCCCAGGAATGTTTCCTCTCCGTTCTTCCCTGGCTGGAGGGCTCTGTTTACTCCTCTGCCTGCCAATGTCATAGCCACATTTTCAAGGTCAGAGCCAAGGCCTGGCCCTCCTTACTGCCCACCTGCCGGTCTAACACGGCACCTAACATTCCACAGTCACGGCCCCCGGGACTTCCTGTTTCCCACAGTGCTCGAGAACACGGCAGCCCTGTGAGCACACAGTGACATCACTCTAAGTGTCTGTCTGCAGACAGGTCCCTTTTAGCACGGAAAACACCTAGTTGAAGGGAACACTGTGCTCAGGTGTGATCCGGTGACCAGACTTCTGCTCTCCAGCTGAAATGTCATCATCTTTCTCATCTGCCTGTGAAATTAGGGCTTTGTCCAACCACATACTGGAGAGGTACCTATGCGTTATAAATCATAATATTCCTGCTGGGCGTGGAGGTGCACTCCTGTAATCCCAGCACTTGGGAAGCTGAAGCAAGAGCATCACTGTGAGTTCAAGGCCAGTCAGAGCTATGTTTCCAGACCCTGTCTAAAAAAAAAAAAAAAAAAAATTCCTAACGTTCCTATGGCTACCGGAGAGGCAGCTGTGTTCCTCCTGGGGCCAGCTCCGGCTAGGATGTCAGGGAGAGCCCCACTGGGACTTGTATAAGCAAGGGTAAAATTGAAACCAATCTGATACTCTTTTCTGCTCACGCCCGCCGTGAAAGAAGGTTACTCCTGTTTGATCGAGTCATTACACATATACATCATCTTCTCATGCCAGTTTCTCTCTGCTAAGGGCTCAAAATATAAAGTGAATTAGCCGCAGCCCTGCCCTTTGGGGTTTTGTAACCAAGAGAAAAAGAGGCTGAGAAAGCAGAGGGACCCATCCGGGGTCTCAGGCAAAGCAGCGCCAGAGGATCTGACAGTGACCCACATTGGTGACTCTGCCATCTGTCCCCAGGTGCGGCGTTTGCTTTAACTTCTTTCCTCTATCTGCTTTGGTTTGAATGACCTTGGAGACAGTCTGAAAACCTGAGCTTATAAGGGTGCTTTCCGTTACAGGTCTGCACTTGTCTGCTTCAAATAGAATTTCCACTAACGGCTAATTATCTCCTCGTACCAGCCTGCCGAAATGACGAACAACCAGCTCTTTAGTCACCCCAAGAATGGATTTCTGTTCTATCCCAGCCCTTGCCTGGGATGAATTAAGGATGCCCAGACCATGCGCAGCTGCTCTGAGTGGCAAGGAGCAAGTAACAGGAGGCAGGTCATTTGCAAAATGCCCCAACTTCCTGCTCATCTCTGAGGCAGAAAATTGTCAAACCTGAGCCCCAGGAGGCTCCTTGTGGCGTTTTGCTCACTCCTCCTGCCAGAGCAGAACCTCTGGTGTCAGATGCCCCTGACCAACCTCTGCTGTCTTTTTTTTTTTTTTTTTTTTTTTTTTTTGCAAACACAGCCACTCGGCTGAAACAACAGCTATGACTCAGTTCCTCGCTAACGCTGCCTGAATTGATTTAGTAGGAGCTCAGATTTAGCACATAATCATGTTCAATTTGCTCCACTGCGCTGCCTGGAGATAAAAGGCTTGCAGGGGGAAAAAAAAAAAAAACAAAACCAGCCTCAGCTTGTGTCAGTCTCAGCGGTGATGTCATTGCCATGAGCGAGCTGGACCGCGCTCCTCCACTGTGCTCCTCAGACACAAGGGCTGTGTGCAGCGGGAGTGGGCACCAGGTGCCCGAGTTCCGGAGCAGGGCAGCCCCTGGGCCAGCCCCACACCACCCAACAGCCCACCAGAGCCTCTGCCCTCCACGTACAGCACAGCGCAGGGTGCCTGGCTCTTCGCTGTGAACTCGGGAGGGGATGCCAGCCCCTAGCATGGACTGTGATGTTTCCACGCTGGTTGCCTGTGTGGTGGACGTGGAGGTCTTTACCAACCAGGAGGTGAAGGTATGCACCTGCAGTCTTATTGTTCCTGGTCACTGTTGCTGACCTGCCTGGCAGAGCCTTTTTGGTGTAAAGACCTAAGACTTTGGTTAATAGTTTTCGGCTCAGAGTCAGAGCCAGAAATGCATGTGGCGAAGGCTATATTAATTAGAATAAGTTCGACAGGGGCCAGCTGCTCCTTTTGAAAATGAGATCAGCATCGCCTGTTTTCCCTGGTCTTTTCTGTTATGTGACCATCTTGGGCATCTCTTTCCCAGCAGACTCATTCCCGTTGTCTCTTAATGTACCTTTGTCAACAAGGAGAACTTGCCAGTCCTACCTGTCTAGGGGATTTTGAATCAGTGATTAGCCAAGGAATGTGCATGCATTGACCACTGTGATCAGGATGCCCCGCCGGGGACAGTACCCCTTTGTGGTGTGTCACGTAAACGTCCTGGGATGTGGGCTTTCCTCGGAACAAAAGCTGTCCTGCGGGCTGTAGATTCCGTCCCCAGCCCTCTGGGAACTGAAGTTGGAGAGCAGCCGCCTGCATTTTCTTTGTCAGGTGGAGGAAGCAGTCATTTTCCATGCATGGTGGCCCATCAGGAAAGTTCTGACAAAAATAAATTTTGTATCCTGAGGCTTAGCATCCCATAGGCTCATGCTCCCTGAGGACCTGCAGCAACTGTTTTCATTGTCACTCCTGTCCCCCGATGATGTGCATTCTTGTGTGTTTTATTTGATTGTCTATTACAGAAAAGATTCCATGCCTGTAGAATAAGAATTTTTATTCTCTCATATCGAGTATAAGGACAAGCTGAAGCTTCTTATCTAAACAGTTCATGCAGGCACACACGTGTGTGTGCACACACACACACACACACAGACAGTTGTTTGTCATGCGGTGGGAGGAAGGAAAGACAAATTACATTGCATAACCATTTATCATCTGTACATACTTTAGTCTTAAAGGAAGCCCTTGAATTCCTTATTGTCTGAGGCACAGGGGACATGCAGGGGACCCCAGGGGATTATGTGTTATAAGCGCAACCCATTGCTGTGTTGTTCATGATAACAGTTCTGAGCCATCTTTTGAAATGGATGGTCATCTGGCTCATGGTTCCCACATATTTTATTTGATTGATTGATTGGTACCAGGGATTGAACTCGGGTCCTTGCACTTGCAAGGCAGGCAGTGGAACCACTGAGCTAAATCCCCAGACCCCCCACCCCATATTTTAAATGTGCCTCTGTATTTACCAATCCTTAGGCCAGTGCAGTGGAAGAGCCTACCATTTGTCATACCATACAGGGGTTCAAAGCATCAAATTAGGGAGGCCTCAAACTGCCTATGTTGGTGTGTGCGAGGCTGTGTGATCCAATGGGGATGACAGTCACCAAATCACCCGAGTGTAAAAGCTGACCTCAAGTCCCTTGTGGGTGACTAGGGAGAGCCATCTCCAGAAACTGCCAAAATGGTACAAAGAATCAAACTTCCCAGCTTTCTCCTGGCCTCCGCCTTCACCTCTCTCTCTCTCTTTTTTTTTTTTTTTTTTTTTTTTT
>NW_022900932.1:11078075-11094027 GCF_012274545.1 Fukomys damarensis | reverse complement strand
TTTTTTTTTTTTTTTTTTTTTTTGGTTTTTTGAGACAGGGTCTCACTATGTAGTTGAGGCTGACCTGGAATTCACCTTATAGCTCAGGCTGGTCTCGAACTCGCAGCGATCACCCTGCCTCAGCCTCCTGAGTGCTGGGATTACAGGCATGCACCACCACACCCAGCTCCCCACACCCCTTTTGTTTACACACTTTCCCAAAGAACATCACAAGATGCTCACAACTCTTTGTGGTTCAAGACACTGTGGTGAAGAGCTGTTAATCAGAGACATCAACTGTCCAGGCACAGTGCTTGTGCAGGAAGGAGTTTAAAGTAGGCTGTATGATACATCTCTAAAACAACCACTTGGCTGATATTCCTAAAAGACAGAGAACATTTTGTGCTGTTAAAGGGACACAGAGTTCTTAAAGCTGGTTGCATCTGAGTGCTTGGGATGATTTCATGGAGATGCTGGCATTTAAACTTGAAGAGGGAAGATACAGCACGATGACTGCAAGGGACTGAGCCAGTTCATTTGTTCTCCAGGAGAGATGGGGCAGGGGGAAAGGAAGCTAATATGCTTCAGAAATGTACAGGTTTTCTGGAAAGACTCAGATAGGTTATGTGTATTTTTCTGTTGATCTCTCTGAATCATCATGGGAAAGTTATCCTGCCTGTGCCTTAGTTTTCTGTGCCTGTGCCTTAGTAGGGATACTAGTAATACCTCACTGGCTTAGTGGAAGGATTAAATAAATGGATCCATTTAAACCAACGAACACCAAGCCAAGCCCGACTCATTTTCAGTATTTGGTAAATGTTAGGATCTCAAGCATCACCATTTCCATCTTTTCAGAGGGTTTCTGAAAGTAACCGTTTGCTTTTACTAGTTTATTGGAACATCCTAACCCCAGCTGAGTTTCCAGGCCTCAGAAAGTGTTTTCCCTCCCACCCTGTCCCAACACACACACACACACACACACACACACACACACACACACAGAGAGAGAGAGAGAGAGAGAGAAACATGGCCTTCCATTTCAAGTATGGAATCACTTAAAGCAGTGGCGTTACAACAAATGATCTCTGTTGTCCTTCTGAAAAATAAACTAAGGAGGCCACAGAGATGCGTTGAGAAAAACCTTCAAATGCTTTGTTCAAAACTCATCATTGCTTATTATCATGAAGAGATTCAAATGTACAATTCAGGACACCAAGCAAAGTTCCCCAGAAGAAAAATCTGCCTCTCAGTTTGTTGCTAAGGACAGGGAAGAGTGGAGCCAGGGGATGCTTTCTTCAATGTCTTTGATATGTGAGGTCTGTCAAATGGGAGGCATGTGGTAGGATTGGCCTCACCAGCCTGCATGGCTGCTGGCTTAGTCTCACCTCCCCTTCTACGCAGAGCCCCACGGGAAAGCGGCCACCCCGGGGAGAGGGCATCAGTTACCACCTTTCACAAGACTGGTCACTGCTAGGGGCAGAGGCAGACACCAGTGCCCTTCCTGGTGGTGATCTAGAAAGTCGCTTCATGGTTGTTTTCTGCAGTAGGGGCCCTTCAGACCAATGTCCCGAATTTTGTTGATGGTGCTAGAGCAGTGGCACTAAAGCGAAGAGGAAATTGGGCAGAAGGAACTCTGCCATATTCATCTTTCTCTGGAAATTCTGTTGGCGGCACTGTGAACTTAGCTGTCTGTTTTGTACCAGAAGAGTTCTTAGAAAACTCTAGAAACTTGGAGCCCTTCATAGAAGGGAAATGATATCTGAGGAGCTCGGGGGCTTTGTGTCTGTGTACGGCACACACGGGCTTGGTTTCCTTCCACTTCCTTCTCAGGTTTCTGAAAATAGTCTTCTTCCCTTGGAAACATGAAAGGAATCCAAAGATGGGTAATGAAATTTACACTGCACTTGATTCCAGCAGTTCATAAACCAGCCTGCACATTGCTATACTCCGGAGAGCTCTTAATAATATTGATGGTACCCAGGCCCCATGCCCAGTACTTCCACACAGCTGGTCTGAATGGAGCCCAGGCGGAGCTTGTACAAAGCCAGTGCTGTCTCTGCCTGTTACAGTGGACACAGGTGCAGTCAGTCAGGGATGGCTGGAGTAAACTGCTGCTAGAGTTTTTTGATCCATGTCCCCCAAACTAAGCCTGATATGTGCAGATTCGTTCTCTGAGCTCTAGCATCTCACCTTAGCCATAGCCCCTCCACCTGTTCTGAGGTCACAGCAAGTGGTTTTCATGAGCAGTATCCCCCTTCTTCAGGGGAATCTGAACCTGAGACTGCCCCTACTCTGCAGGGATGGCTTTCCTCACTGAGAGAGAGTGGGTGCCTTCTCTGGGGCTATAGGGACCCTGGTGCATGTCCCAGCATCCAGCCTCATCCTCGTGGGCTGCCGTCTTTGGAGATGGGACCCATGCTTATGAGAATGAGTGCGAGGCGTACCGCATCCCATGGGGAGCACAGAACCCAGCCGTATGTCCAGCCAGGCTTTGTGGAGGGCATTTCCCTGCCTTCCAGACCAAGCGCTGGGCCCTAGAGACAGGCAGGGCAGAGGCCACTGCCCAAAGGAGAGCCCCTGCTCACAGAAGCAGACAGTAGCCAGCAAGGAATGTCCTCAGGAATGTCAGGGGTGACCACGGCTGTACAGAAAGCTGGAGCATGGCATGGAAGGAGTGACCATCCCTGGGGAGGGGAGTTTTCTAAGGTTGTTGTTCTAACATCACTCAGAGATTTGAATGAGTGATGGCACCATGGGTAGACTAGAGAGGGAGTGGCTGTTGGAGAGACCCCATCGTACCCAGTGTATTTCCACCCAGCTCCCCCTTCTAGCCTGTTCCCATCATGACCAGCAGAGTCTGTTCCTGTCTCAGGCCCTCATTTGTTTCCAGAAAATCATACTTAACCTAATAATCACATGCTATAGTTGTTAGCTTGTTGGATGATTTGACAGAGGGGAAAACTTGGCAGAAGTTTGTTTTCAGCATCATAATTCTCTCTGTGCTTGAAATCCTGGGGTTGCCATAGGTCAGGTATTCCCTCTTCTAAAAGGTGTTCTTCCTGATTTGCAGTAGTACCTCACAGAATCGTGGAAAGAATTAGGTTTGTGAATAGAGTGAGGTACCACTCTATTTTTATTTTGACTGGCATGTCATTGTATACCTGATGGGGCACAATGTGAAGTCTTGATTCAAATCAGGGTGATTGGCGTAACTAGCAACTTAACACCCGATCATTTCTTCATGCCAAGCATTCAAAATCTTCTCCAGCTGTCTGGAAATACTCAGGGCAGGATCGTCACCCACCTGCTCAGCACATGTCAGGTCCTACTCCTGTAGGTGACCATAGGATGGGACCTATTGACCTGTCTTTCTGCGTCCTCCTTCCACGGCCTCTGGGAACCATTAAACCACTCTTAACCTGGTGGGATCAACTTTCTTAGATCCCACATGTGAATGAGATCATGTGGTATTTATCCTCTGTGCCCAGTTTATTTTACTTATTAGGATGTCCTCCAACCTCACCCATGCTGTCACAAGTGGCAAGGCTTTAAGGTCACTCCTGAGTCTTTCATTCTGCCCTCTTACTTTGAGCATTTTCCAGTGTCCTCCCAGTCCACGAGCCCCTGGACATCACTCTTAACTTTTCTGGACATGGCATAAACATACTGAGAAAAATAACATTTTGTGTATTTTGAGTCCCTTTAGACACAACAACACAGGGACTGACTCACAGTACATCTGTGTCATGCTGTTGTGTGAATTATGAAAAAGACCCACCCGTGGACCAGAGATTTAGCTCAGTGGCACTGCACCTGTGCAAGCGAAAGGTCCTGAGTTCCATCCTGAGTTCCAAAAACAAAAACAAACAAACCCACACATTGTGGCCTCTTAGTAGAGTGACACCTCTTTGTCACTTGAAGCATGGGAAATCTCAGATCACTTGTGAAGTTTGGTGAGAGTGGCAGGGGACAAGGATGGAAGAGCAGATGACTGTGGAGCATGCAGGGGTACTGGGTGTGGGGTGTAGTTTGGAATAGAAGCCGGGGGTGTGCATCAGGAGAGTTGGCTGAGCTTTGTCCCTGTGTTTGAAGAAATTGCCAGTAGTGGGTGATGGTCTGGGGACCTCAAGGCACTGAGACCTCTAATTGTTTCTGGGATCTTCAAACCCATGCTCCCTCCCAGTAACTTAGATGCATTTGCACTGCAGAGGACTTAATACTCAGAGATGGAAAACTCTGGTATTGTGCAGAAATGAAAAACTCCAGTAACCAAAATGTTAAGTTGACCAAAACTCTCATTCCCTCTTCAATGGAGTATAGTATTAAGTCATAATTTGTCACCCATCCGGCTACTTTATGGAAACCAGAAGGGAGTAGGTGGAGTCCCTCATGCCATAGTCAACCCACTACTAAAAAAAAAAAAAAAGAAAAAAGAAAAGCTTTCTCTTTTTTCCCCAATATCATGGACGAGCACTGAGACCGTTGTGAAGACATGAATTAACGTGCAATGTAGAGTTACAAATGACTAACCTAAAAGACACTCCAAAGAGTGTACCATTCTCAAATGTGCAGATACTGAAGCTTTTTTTGTTTTTTGCCTCTGAAGAAAGTTGCAAATGTCTTCCGCAGAGCAGGGAGAAATGATTTTATGCTGCTGACAGGTGCTCCCCGAGAGGGTAATCAGGCAGATTTCCCAGACACCTGTCATGCTGGGAAAGACAAGGCAGACCAAATTCAACTAATGACAGTGTTTGGGGGAAAAGCCAACCACAAACCTGCTTGTCTGTTTAAAGAGGCATTTAGCTGCCAAAAAGTGAGCCACTGACAGTTTCTACCTCTCCTGAATGCCAAATTTATTAAAAAACAAAATAGAGCATCTTCATTAAAATTGGTCTCCAAAAGAAATGGATTTTTATACAAAGCTCAGAGTACCACTGGTTTCCTAGTGATTCTGTCTAAATACAACGATCAGGAATTGATAATGGCCTGTCTTGGTATTTCCTGGTGAGACTTCCAATTGACACATAAAAAGGAAAATGACACCTGAAACATTTCTTATCCTTTGTGTTTAGGTTGCAAAGTTAATAGGCATTTCAGGGAACAGCCCAGCTCTCCGCAGAGATCACAAACTTTCTAACCCACACCTGGCCTGGTGTCTTTTTATGAAAAGGGACACATTTCTTTATGTGAAAGACTGTCTCTCTCCCAGCTCTCAACAGAAGCTGATTCCACAATCTTACCTGAGCGATGATTTTAAGGAGGTACAAAAGCTATACTTGTCCACGCCATCTAGATTGAGGAGTTTAAAATGGTTGGAGAATGAAATGCCTACCAAGTTAGACCTCCCCGATAGAAAGACTATTCAGTATATGGGCTTTCAGAACAATACATATATCCAGGAGTTTTGCATACATGTGCAAATGGATATTTGCATATATAGATATACACTATATATGTATTTTTTTTCTTTTTAACCACGGAAGGTTTTTTGGTAGATATTCTGCTGACCTAAGTAGTTATTAGAAACTGTATAGTGTTTTTTCTGTTTATCTGGCTTTTTGAGACATAGTCCAAACTGGCCTTGAACTCACTATGTAGCCAACGCTGGCCTTGAACTTCTGATCCTCCTGCCTCAGCCTCCTGAATGCTGAGACTATAGACATGCACCACCACTCCCTGCTAACATCTGCATGTTGTTAGCCAGGCCAAAGGATCAAAGAAGATTTCTGGGCAGACCGTCCCATTCTCTAAATACCAGGCCTGGGGCACACACACCAGGTAGTCCATGAAATACCCAAGCCATTTATTTACCTACCGATTGAAAATAAATTTCTGATATTCAGAGAAGTTAATTTTTTTTTTTTACAAGATCACATAGCTATTCATTGGCGCAAATGGGACTTAAAGTGTTCTTTCTACTACTGAAATACCCCTAAGCATTCTTAATTAAATTTTGGAGTGTGAACCTTAGAAGATAAAGGACTGCATTCCTATATAATATGCATCTGATAATCCGAACTCTGTTACTGTTTTAGGTTTCTCATGGGTGGCAATGTTGACACTTTCTGTAAGTCAGTAGTTGAGATCATTTTCGTGTTTCTCAGTAATCTATTGTGATGATTGCAGGCATAGCATCCATTTTGGGTTCTGTTTTAGAATCTTTAGTTGTGGTGTCTTAGTGGTGGGAAAGCTTCCTGGGGCTCAGCAGGAGCCGGTCACACCAGGCCGGACAGCTTCTGTCCCTCTTTGTGTCACTCAGCAAGCAGCTCCCAGCGGCTTGAGGTGGGGGCGCTGACTGGGAAGAGCTGAAAAAGGCCAATAGGAAAACACTTTTGATGATATTTTACTTTTGGATATTGCTTTCCAAATAGACCAAACTCCCTCTTTCTCCCAGGAAACCTGCAAGGTAAACATGATAGCAAAACTCAGAAGGGGAAAACTTGGACACAAAGCAAGGTCTCCTAGTGCATTATCCTTGTGGGCACCCGTAGTGCAGCTAAAGGAATCAATTTCCTGTTCAGTGACTTCCCTATATCTTTCAGTATTGACCAAGAAAGGCTTCTGAGGCCTCCTTTTCTAGAAAGGGATGCATACGCAATGAGCAAACAATAATAGCAGCAGAGTATCGAACACTTGCTATTTGTTGGACCCTACACAAAGCACTTTTATTCATTCATTCATTCATGCATTCATCAAATATGTATCAATGCCTTCCACAGTCAAGGCCTCGGACCCCGGAGAGACAGAGATGAAGGGCGTGTTGGTGAAAAGCCACTGCAGTGCTGGCTTTATTCCACTTGGTTCCATTTCCCACAAAGGACAGCACTGCTTGGACCTCTGCAGGGGCTCCTCTGCTGACACGGAGCATGTGAGACGGGGTCAGATATCCTGGTGCAAAGTCCCTACCGGGTGTGACCTTGAGCAAGGAGCTTGACTGCCCTTTGCCTCGATTTCCCTAACTGCAGCATGGTGAATGGAACAGTGCTGGCCTCAGAAGTTAGCAGAAAGGGCTATATGTACTTGAGTCCTCTTTAAACCCTGCCTTACCACCTGGCTGATGGGCACAGTGATGTCATCTGTCCTTGTCACTGCCATCACCGTTATGAGTGGTGGATGTCTTATGTGGAGCTTGGGCTTTTTCCTACATGCCCCTCACTGGAGCAGGCTTCTGTTGCAGTGGTCACCTGGTCTTCTTTTGGGGGGCAGCAGTGCCCTGACTACAGGACATTCTTGATCACAGAGGGCCCCAGTTCAACAGAAAGGGACCACAGCCCCGCCGGGCTCAGGAAACTGCAGCTCCACCAGGCTGTGCCTTCTCCCCGTAGGCAGGAGGCAGCAGGATTGGAGGGTCTGGGTGGGCAGTACGTGTCCCCACTCTGCAGGCTCAGCGGGCCCTGACAGAAGCCCTGGAAGAGGGACATATGGATGGAGAAGCAGGCGCAGAGTTGGAACCCAGACACGAGAATGAAGCCCAACCCTTGCTGTGGTCCTCACTTCCACCAGACCGCGTCCAACTCCTTGCTTATTTCCTCTCCTCATGGACTCTGGTCACTCTCTCCTCTGTGCTGACCCCAAGCCCCCTGTCTGTGGGCATCTGCACAGCTGAGCCTCCGTCCTTTGATTGCAGAACAGCCCTGCCTGCCAGCCCTTCTCCACCTGACTCTGCCCTAGCTCTGCAGTTGCAGGATGGCACATTTTCTGTTCCGGTCTATCATCCGCTGGCCTAGTAGAGTGCCACCTTCCTGAGGGCGGGGGCTTTTCTCCACACAATGCCCCAAGAGACCAGTAGGCAGTGACATGGAGAAAGTGTGTGTTAGCCCGTGGGTATTGGGCTTCCGTTCACTCCCTAGAACCGTGATGGCGAACCTATGGCACACATGCCACAGCGTGCAAACAGAGCCCTCTCTGCCATGACATCGTGAATAGTGTGAGCTTTTTCCTAAGCTAAAGCCTCAGTATTTAGGTTTAATTGCAGTATCAGTACCTTGTGATAAATACATGGGTTTTAATTTGAGTGCTTGGTCTCTAAAAGGTATACCATTGTCATTGCCCTAGAAGGAAAGGCCTGGCTAAAAACCCCAGGTCAAGGCCAGCTTTAATTCGAAGCCAGGGACAGGTGTGGTTTCAAGGCAGGACACTCATAAGGGAAAGAGAAACTGAGTTTAGAACCTTCCGAGTAGATCTGAGCACCTTGCTCTGAGCAGGAATTTTAGATGGAATTATAGGTGGATTTCATCACAGGAATGCTGAAGCAAAATTGAAATACTTGCAATATTAACCCTCAGTTCCCATTTCTACTTTAAAACTGTGGAGGCAGATAGAAAATCAATTAATTACCTAAACTGCAATTTCTCGTTCACTCAACGGCTATATTGCCCTACAAATTCGGTATTCCACCCTGCATACCTCTCTTTGAATGTTCATCCATTTGTATCATAAGACTAGTAAACAATGCTGTGATATTTCAAAAGAAAAACCTCAACCCCTACTATTTGTTGGCTGAATGAATAGGCAGTGGGTATGAATTATTGATAAAGGAAAGTGGATGGTCTATTTTTGCACTCTCACTTTGTAAGGGATATTGAATTTATTGTGCTCAGCAAAATAATACTCTATATTTCAATAACTCCCCATGTTAGTACCGACAATTAACATTTATGTGGCCTCAAAAGGCTTGAGTCCCTTTGAACACTTCCTGGTGACTTCTCTCCGGGGCTGTTAGAGAGTATATGATTCTCTCCCCCAATAGAAGAGTTCCCAAATCATGTCACAGATCAATAGCGAGTCACATTTGTTCATTTTTAACTTCTCAATTGCTGTCTATTGTCACAGTAGGGAGGAAAGCAGCTTGGTCTTTGGAGGCAGGTATACCTGGGCAGGTAGTTCCTAGGCTTGTGAGGGAATGGTTAGAAAATGCTGTGGTGTGAGGAAGCCAGGGCTCGTGGGCCTGCACGGAGGGGTCTGGGTGAGGCAGGAAGGAAGGATTCCCTGAGGGGGTGATGCCAGAGTTACAATTCTGTAGTTTCCACAAGCATTTGCCAGGGGAAGGAGAAACAGAAGGAAACGGTCCCAGAGAGGAGGAGAAGCCAAAGAGGGGGCATCAGGGAAGTAGAGGCTGGGTGGGCATGGGTTACACTGAGCTGGGTCAGGGTAGGGAGGGGGACACGCTATGCTCCAGCCCAGTGAGCCTGGAACCCAGGAGGCATTGTCAGCATTGACCTGTCCCTTAGGTCTGACTGAGGTCCTCTGTCCTGGCTTTGTGAACTGTGGCTGCCCCCAGCAGCAGCAGGGTCCCAGCCTGACAGGATGAGGATAGGTACCCATGAGTCACGCCAACTGCCTTCACCTTATTCCTTTGTTTTTTGTCTTTGGGGGCAGAAGCAGTTAAAATAGGAAAGCAGTTAAAATGGAAAGCAGTTAGCCAACCGGGGAATGTGATGAGGTTCCATTCAGTAGGGTTCCAGGGAGGGGCAGCAGTGTTCACAGTGCCCTGAAACACCCGGGGAGCTTGTTCCTAAGAACCTTGAAGTTTGAACCTAAGAAGCTTCTTCCGCTGGGCACACGCATACTGATTCGCTTCCAGGGCCAGGACCCCAATCCCTTCCCTGTCCCCCTTGTGACAGGCAGACAGATTTGTGACCACAGATAAACATCACACTGCTGACAACAGGGAGGAAGAAATTCAGCCATGGCAAACACTGGATCTAGAGTGCTCTAGGCTCCTCCTGAGAGTCGATCCCCATGCTCACAGGAAGTGGCGATATCATTCCTGATGCTGTGCTCCCAGACAGTCTCCATCCTGCAGCAGGTGCCACGTAGGGGTCACAGCAGGCAGCATATGGAGGACAGATGAGTCCCTCTGTTGGAAGGGCCGGCCCCAGATGTCCCACGTGTCACCTTCCTTCTGATTCAGTCAGACACGATGTGGTAATACGGAGCGCTGGGTGTGGTCTTGAGGCTGCACAATCGGGGGGTCACAACTGGATAAAGATGCACTCAAAGCATATAGGAGCTCAAAAGTGGCTGTTGCTTTTATTGCTTCTTTCAGCCCTAAACTTTCAACTCTGAAATTTTAAGGATCTGTTAATGGCATTTAGCTCTGTTGAGCACAGAGCCGTTCTCACATATTACCAATTCAACATCAGTTGCATCCATAACGTGCTATCATTTTGCTGAAATCTACACAGATTCTGAGTAACATTCCCACACCGGGCATCATTCCATTGTGAAAGAATATAAAATCCATCAAGTCATCCCAGGCTTAGGAAAATGATAATTCTTCGGTAAGTTCTCTTGTGTGGTCACTAATGCTGATGTTATCCGCTGCTGTTTTGGGGGCAACCTTGGCAAAAATGGAAAACCATTCAGAGCGGTCATTTATTTGCCAAGACAAAGGAGAGATAAGACAGTAGCAATCTGGGGTTAGGTCAAGTAAGAGAATTCTCTGGAGAAAATGTAAGGGAGTCTTTATTCTTCTTTTACAAATATTAGGAAACAACATTCTCTGCTGAGTGTGGAGTGAGGATGGGACATGCTTCTCCTTCAACCCTCTCTCCTGTTCCCAAACACAGAAGCATGACTTCCTCCTGTGTGCGGGCCCTGGATTCTCTCTTGGGCCTGGTACATACATTCGAGGGTGCTTTGAGCTCTTGGCTTCTGAAAAGCCTGTACGCTGCACTCCCATTCCTCAGCTCGTCCTGGATCTTTGGCTTGATCCACCTCTATGAGTATTCCAGGCCATTATTACTCTCACCGCCATCTTCACACACACCCACCTCTACCCCCATGCAGCCCCTTCACCAAAGCAGAATCAAACCTCTCCTGGTCTTGTACGCTAAGTCAGAATGTGTAACAAATGTTCTGAGGATCTAATGTGGTGCCAGGGATTGAACCCAAGGCCTTCACACTGAGCTACATTCTTGGTCCTTTTTGTTTTTCACTTTAAGACAGGATCTCATTAAGTCACTGAGCTGCCCAAACTTGGGATTGGGCTCAACCTTGTGCTTCTCCTGCCTCAGCCTCCCCAAGGGCTAGGATTAGAGGCGTGTGCTGCCATGCCTGGGTGCATTTCCCTTTGAACGGGGCAGATAAGCCTCTTCTGAAAGGTAACATTTTTAGGCCAGAAGTTTCAAAATCTCTCATTGCAAGCTGACCCCTAGGCAGCTTTTATTTGACTGTACAGTGTTGCTTTATTAAATTAAATTTCCTGTTTGCCTTTAAAAGTTAAGGAGATTTTTACATTAAAATCTACATTCAGCTTCGCTTGAAAGATAGGCAGAGCCAGCATCCCTGGGTGTCCCTTACCAGATGCCATACCAGGGCCAGCCGCCGTGGACCTGCCTTTTCCAACAGAGCCTATGCCAGTCCCACCACTCCTGCTGTCTGTGCTTGGTCTACTCCACACAAAGTGGGCGTGACGGCACTGCAGAGTGAGGAGATCAGGCTGTGGCTGACCTTGAATCCAATCTGATCATTTGCAATGAATTCTGGGAACCAGGGGGATCATCTTGGTCCTGGGAGCCATCAGTTATCACTTAGGAAGATGATGACCCCCCCAGGAGCCCTGATTGCAGAGAGCAAATGACTTAGGAGGCTATTATAGTCCTTCAAACGACCATGTCTCCATCTTTTATCCCTTTCTCATGATCCCTACGTGGAAATGGCGCAGGGCAAGCAGGAAAGAGCGCTGGGCTGGCAGTCGGAAGGCTCTGACTCCAGGTCTGCCCTTGTTAGCAGAATGATGGCTAGGCCTGAGCTGCACCTGCAGCACCTCTGGAGCTCAGTTCTGAAGATGTCTCTTGCCCCGCAGGCTTCCCCTGGTCAGTGTTGAGTTATTCACAATCTCGGAGCCTCCTGGCTTCCTGTGACCTTGTACCTCCCCTGCTGAGGCTTTCAGAGTTGGAAAGGGCTTTGCAGACAATGAGGGGCCTCCTTGCTGTAGCCAGTCTCCCCTCCAGCACTCCAGCCTCCCCTTGGATTGCTCCAGAGATTGCTTACACCTACTGACATTATTTTCATGGCCGGTCCATCCCCCCCGCCAAAAGAAAAACCTCATAACTTCAACTCCACTGATCCTGATGACACTGTGCTTTGTAAGAAGACAGAGCAAGCCTGATCTTTCTTTGCCAGAAAAATGCATTTGCTCTATGGAGACAGCGATTTGGCCTTCACCCTAGATCTTTTCCCAGATCATCTTGTCCAGACAAACCGTGACATATGTCCAGCTTGTTGGTTCATGTGACAACATTGCCAGTTCCCTCCTCCCGCCCTGCCTGAGTGTTTTGCACGATCCTCCCTGTCCTCTTCCTCTCCTCATCTCGCCACGTCTCTTGTGTACTTTGGGGTCCTCCCACCCTCAACTATGCCTAGAAATTGCCTCTAGCCCCCACCCTTCCTGTAGTTCAAACTTCTCACTTTTTTTTTTCTACAAATGGACCAATTTTTCTAAGGTAAGAGTTCATGTTCTTTAAAATTATTGATGAAGGATTGCAATAATGACATGTCAAAAGTCTTGTCTTTGTCTATACTGATGCTCAGCCTTTACTTTAAGTTTATTCTTTTTTCTTTTAAAAGTTCTTGGGATTGAATCCAGGGCTTTTTCACTGAGCTACATCCCCAATCCCTTTTTTTGGCTGGGGGCAGGGGCAGAGTCTTACTAAGTAGGTTCCAGCCTGGGGTAGAACTTGCAGTACTTCTGCCTCAGCCTCCCAGAGCACTAGGCTTCCCCAGGCCTGGCTGTGTTTTGCTCCCTGTCCTCCCTGTGAAAATGCATTCTTTCTGTATCCCACTGCGACCTTCACACTTCTCCCTGGAGCAAGAACTGTCATTGTCATCCCCGTTCCATAGCTGGGAGGGGAGGCTCTGTGACATGCAGGCAGTGCCATGTCACAACCAGGGAGTACCATGAGGGACCCAAAGCCAGGGTCACAGCACCTGGATCTCATATACTCATTGCTGAGGGCCTTTTGCCTGTGTGTTTGTTGGCAAATGACTTTTGGGCGCTCACAGGATTTAACAGAAAGTGTAATTACTGTTTGAAGGACTGTAATGCAAGAAGGCTTCTCTCCTTCCTCCTGCTGGCTTTATGCAGCCTGGGAAGCCTGGGCCAGGAGGTTTTTCTCCCACCGAGGGTTAGGAGATGACCCTGAACTGAGCTCTGTGGTGCTTGTGTCCTGTCACGCCCTCCCACCTTGCTGTTTGCACACATAGCTCTTATTTCCAGCATCCCATTCCCTCCCAGTTTTATTTTATTTCCCTCTGCTAGAAGACAAGTTTCCAGAAGGCGGAAGTTCATCTGCTCTGGTTATCGCTGAGTCCCTGGTGGGCACAGAGGAAAAGCACAGGGAGCGCTGCAAGCTGGTGGGTGAGGGGAACCGGGGATGCGATGCTGTCCCCTAGGGGCACTGGCGACTGCACCACTGTGCTCCCCTGAAATTGCACACGCACACATGCTGGGGTCTGCCCAGCCTTGAAGCCTCGGCTCTCCCAGCTTTGATCTCCCCATAGGCTGAGGCTGAGACTTGAGATGTGCATCGCCTCCCCTGTGCCATCTGTGTGTGTCGCTTACGTTTCACTCCCCACTGGTGTCATGGTCGCCTGTGTTCACAGACGTCTCCTCTGACAAAACTGAGCTCTTCAAAGGTGGGGCCCCTGTCTTCTCTGTGCTTTTCCCCCAGCACTTAGCAGAGTGCAAAATAAAGTTAATTAAAGATTTAAGAAATCCTCCTATAAATAGTGATTTGGAGAGGTAAGGGTGGGGACAGTCCAGCTCCAAGTGGATGTGGAGGTGAAGGTCTTTTATCCGGTCAGTACCGAGTGCTTGCTGTGATCCAAGTCCTGTCCTAGATACCAGAGACATCAGCACATAAAACAACCAGAAACGCTTTCCATGGAACACGGTGGTGGGAGGAGAAAAACAATGGGCAAAATAGTGACGTTAAAGGCTATGCTTGCAGCGAGATGTGCTAGAAAAAAGAAGAAAAGGTAGGGCAGGCCCGGGGATTAGGAGGCAGGATAGGAGGTGGAATTTTCAGGGCAGTGGCCAGGGTGGGGCTTGTGGACAAGGTGGCATTTGGGCAAAGACTGATGCCTTCCAGAAACTCTTCCTGAATTCCCACAGCAACCAAGCCCCAGGGCCGAGGCCTGAGAATTCAGAAACAAGAGTCTGCACTCTGGTGAGGAGACTCACATCAACCAGAGCCGGAAAATCTGAGAGCCGCAGAAATGCAGCGGATTGCCAGAAGGTCTGGTACATAGAGAGCTGGCTTTCCAAATGCTGCCTAATGTCACCCTCAGCTGCAGAGCTAGCAGTGGATTCCACAGAGACCCCACGGAGCTGTAGGGGTGTAGTACAGAACGTCCGTCCAGGAAGAAAGGGGGAGCAGCTCTCCATCGGCTCCCTGGCCACCGTGTGTCAAGGTTGCCAACTACCTGCCCGCCCTTTGAGGTCGCGCATGTATGAATACTAAGGGGCTCCTTGGGATGTCTGCCTCTGTCTGCAGAGAAGCTAGACAAGGACCCTGCCACAGTGACTGGACTGGGAGACAGGTGAGGACTAGCAATCGTGTGGTGATGCCCTCCCCCAATGTACGTGTCCAATGCAAGCTTTGGTACTTCTGACTTTATTTGCAGTCCACTCTGTTCCGAGAAAGACACAAATTATTTGCACCCTTCCTAATTGTGTGTTGCTGTGCTGGGCTCCGATTCCAAACCTGGACGGGAACTGCTGAGGCTGTCAGTGAGGCATTGAACACTGCTGTCCCCAAAGGTTTGGGGATGGTGTCCACACTGGACTTGATAAGGCCTGACTTGTTTAGCGCTTGTTTAGTTGCTTTTCTGACTTTTCGGGCTCTTTTCGGTCCTGTACCTGAAAATCCTTCATTATGAGAATCTTCCATAAATTTCCACATAAACAGACAATTTCTCAGTGGCTCAGAGCTTACTGAGTATAAAGAGGCAAAATTTGAAGGAGGTAAAGATTTCCTAAACAAGACAGAGAAATAACAATGATAGAAAGTTGGACAAATTGGACTTTTTTAAATATTAAGAACTGTTGTTCATCAAAAGGCACCACTTGAAACAAAAAGGAAGCCCTCAGGCTGGAAGGAGATCTTCATTATGTGTAAGTTTGACAAAGGACTTGTTTCCAGAATGTATAGAGAAACCATAAACATAAGTAAAAGCAAATGACCCATTAAAATGAGCAAAATACTTGAACAGACATTTCATAAAGAAGACATCAAAATTGCAAAAGCAGGCATCAGGGAAATGCAAACAACCACACCGAGGTACCATTACACAGCCAACGGGGTAGCTAAGAGCAAAAAGGCCATTGGTGCCAAGGGTTGGCAAGAATGTGGGATAACTGAGATTCCAGTATGGATTTCTACAACCGCTGTGGAGAACTGTGCCCCATGTCTTCCAGAACTCAGTGCATATTCTTGAGATAAATTAGCCAGCCCATGCTCCCACCAGAAGATGGCCTACTCATAACAGCCCCAAAGGGGGAAAATATTCCAACATCCACAGCAAGAGAATAGGTGAATGAGTTTGGGTACTATCACACCATTTATTGCTCTCTCAGTTATAAAGTAAGAGAAGATAGATTTTTAAAACATTTATTTTCCATTTACACAAAGTTTGGGAATAGGCAAAATGATCTGTGGCAACAAAGTCAGAATAGTGCTCACATAGGCTTTGAGAGAGTTAGGTGTTGGCTGGGAAGGGATCTCAGTGGCTCTGGGGACATTTCCTATGTGGAATGGAAAATGGTCACACTGCTATTGGTGGTACCATGGTATAAAAATCAGTGAGCTCTCTGCTTTCAGCTGTGCATTTTATGTATTGTGTTCTACCTCAATAAAAGTAAGTTAAGAAGGGCAAAATCGGGCCGGGGATTTAGCTCAGCGGTTCAGTGGCTTGCCTTGCAAGTGCAAGGACCCGAGTTCAATCCCTGGTACCAAAAAAAAAAAGG
>NW_022900932.1:11065360-11077521 GCF_012274545.1 Fukomys damarensis | reverse complement strand
GACCCGAGTTCAAGCCCTGGTAACAAAAAAAAAAAAAGGGGAGGGGGACAAAATTAAGAACAGAGAGTTGTTGACACATCCCAATAGCATGAGTCTAAGACTCCACTTCAAATGAGACAGGAGGGGTAACCATCTTATGTGCAGACAAAGAAAATTTCAAACCAAAACTAAGAGAGACAAAGAAGGTCACTACATCCTTGTAAAGGGAACAATCCAAGAGGAAGAAATGACAATCATAAATATATATGCCAATACTAATAATCCCAGCTATATAAAACAAATATTAAGGGACATGAAAAACCAAATACGCACTAATACAATTGTAGTGGGGGACCTCAATACCCCACTGTCACAAATAGATCATCTAGACAAAAAAATTAACAACGAAATACTAGAGCTGAATCAAGTTTGGGTTTTTTTTGGTACCGGGGATCGAACTCAGGTCCTTGCACTTGCGAGGTGAATCAAGCTTTTGAATAAATTGACTTAAAAGACATCTAAAGAGTGTTCCAACCCACAAAATCAGAATATACATTCTTTTCAGCTACACACGGGTCGTTCTCCAAAATAGACTACATATTAGCTCATAGAACATGTTTACGTAGATGCAAAGGAGTTGAAGTTATCCCCTGTATAGTATCAGACCATAGTGCAATTAGACTGGAGATCAATAGCAAAAGAAACCACACGAATTTCACAAACACATGGAAATTGAATAAACACTCTCCTGAACAACCAATGGGTCACAGAGGAAATTAAGAAATTATCCAGTTTTTACAATTTAATGATAATGCCAATACAACATACAGGAATCTATGGGACACAATGAAAGCAGTTCTATGAGGAAATTTTATAGCAGTGGATGCCCACTCTAGAAAAACCGGAGTGAGCTCAAATAAACAACCTAATGCTTAACCTTAAGCTTCTAGAAAAAGAAGAGCTACACAAACCCAAAGCTCATACCAGGGAGGAAATTATAAAGATCAGAGGAGAAATAAATGCAAGGGAGAGTGAGAGATGAATACAAAAAAAAATCAATGAATTGAAGAGGTTTTTATTTGAAAGAATAAATAAAATAGATACTCTTAGCTAAACTTATTAAAAAAAAAAAAAGAAAGAAAAGGCTCATACCCATGCAATTAGGAATGAAAAAGGTGAAGTTACAACAGATCCAGGAGAAATCCAGAGGATCATCAATACCTACTTTGAGAATCTGTACTCTAATAAAATGGAAAATACAGAAGAAATGGATAGATTTCTAGATACATGTGAATTACCAAAGTTTAACGAAGATATAAAAATTCTAAACACCCCAGTGAAATTGAAAATGTAATTAAAAATTTAACACAAAGAAAAGCCCAGGTTCTGAAGGCTTTACTGTTGAATTCTACAAAACATTTAGAGAAGAACTACTGCCACTAGTTTTGAAACTTTTCAGTGAAATTGAAAGGGAAGCAATACTTCCAAATTCATTCCTAGAAGCAAGTGCTACTCTGATTCCAAAACTGGGGAAAGACCCAACCAAGAAAGAGAATTACAAGCCAATCTCCCTATTGAACATAGATGCAAAAATCCTCAATAAGATACTGGCAAACAATACATAGGGTCATTAAGAAAATCATACACTCTGACCCAGTTGGATTTATCCCAGGGATGCAAGGATGTTGCAACACACATAAATCAATAATTGTAATATATTATATTAACAAAATCAAAGACAAAAACCATATGATCATCTCAATAAATGCAGAAAAAGCATTAGTTTTTAAAATTCAACACCCATTCATGATAAAAACCATGCAGAAAATTGGAATAGATAGCCTTTATCAAATTGAGATAAAGACTATCTGTGAAAAACCAATAGCCAATATCATACTAAATGGTCAAAAACTGAAAACCTTCACACTAAAATCAGGAAAAAGACAAGAATGTCCACTGTCACCACTCCTGTTCAATATAGTTTTGGAGACATTAGCTACAGCAATTAGATAAGAGAAAGAAATAAAAGCAATAAAGATAGGAAAGGAAGAAGTTAAACTGTCATTATTTGCTGATGATATGATGCTCTACATAGAAGACCCAAAAAACTCCAACAAAAGACTTCTAGACTTAATTGACAGATTCAGTTGAGTAGCTGGATACAAGGTTAACAATAAAAAATTGATAGCCTTCTTGTACACAAATAACAGAATCACCGAGAGAGAAATTAGAGAGACAATCCCTTTCACAACAGTACTGAAAAAATGAAATATCTAGGAATCAGTCTAACAAAGGAAGCAAAAGACCTCACATTGAGAACTATAACACTGAAAAAATAGATCGAAGAGGCTGTAAGAAAATGGAAAGATATCCCTTGTTCTTGGGTAGGAAGGACCAATATAGTGAAAATGGCCGTACTTCCAAAACCGCTATACAGATTCAATGCAATCCCAATTGAAATCCCAAGAGTATATTTCACTGGACTGGAGAAAACAATCCAAAAATTCATTTGGAACCAGAAGAGACCTAGAACAGCAAAAGTCATTCTAGGCAACAGAGACATGGCAGGGGGTATCACAATTTCTGACTTGAAACAATACTACAAAGCCCTGTGATAAAAACAGCATGGTACTGGCAAAGAAACAGACCTGAGGATCAGTGAAATAGATTAAAAGATGCAGAAACAACTCCAGACACACTCAGCTACCTCATCTTTGACAAAAGAGCCAACCATTCTCACTGGAGGAAAGACAGCCTCTTCAATAAATGGTGCTGGATTTCAACTTGCCAAAGATTAAAACTGGACCCCTGTCTTTCACCACATACTAAACTAAAATCCAAGTGGATTAAAGATCTAAATATTAAAACAGAAACACTAAACTTGTTGGAAGATAAATTAGGTAGAACTCTGAAAGATATTGGCATAGAGGAAGACTTTATGAACAAATCCTCAGAGCATGCGAACTAGCACAAAGAACAACTGGGATCTCATCTTTTTAAAAAGCTTCTGCACTGCAAGAGAAACCACCAACCGAGCTAAGAGACAACCTACAATGTGGGAAAAAAATTTACAGGCTGTTTCTCAGACAAAGGTCTACTATCTAGAATATATAAAGAACTCAAAAAATTCAGACCCCCCCCAAATTTATAAACCCAATTCAAAAATGGGTATCTGAAATGAACAGACATTTCTCAAAGAAGTAAAAGCAGCAAATAAACATATGAAAAAATGTTCAACATCACTGGTCATTTGGGATATGCAGATGAAAACAACACTGAGAATTCACCTCACCCCAGAAAGAATGGTTGCTATCAAGAAATCAACCAAAACAAATGTTGGCGGGGTTGTGGGGAGAAAGGAACCCTTCTTCATTATTGGTGAGAATGCATACTGGTGCAACCATTGTGGAAATCAATATGGAGATGCCTCAAACAACCAGGATAGGAATCGCATTTGACCCAGCTATTCCTTTGCTGGGTATCTTCCCCAAAGAACTAAAGGAATTATACCACTGTGATAGATGCTCACCTATGTTTATAGCAGCACAGTTTGCAATAGCTAAAACTTGGAAACAGCCCAATTGCCCGTCAACTGTAGAATGGATAAAGAAGATGTTTTTTGTTTGTTTGTTTGTATAAAACGGAGTACTACTCAGCCAAAAAGAATGAGAAACTAGAGAGATTTATAGCTAATTGGGAGCACATTGAGGACATACTCTCAAGTGAGATTAATAGGACACACATGTTAATACCAAATAGTTTCTCTGGTATGATAAACTAAAAGTGTAAATAAGGATTAAAATGTATGATTGATATTGTGTAATAGGAAGAAAAGTCAAGTTGCAGGGGAAGCGGGAGGGGTAGGAGAAAGCTAAGAAGGGAAAAGAAAAAATAAGAGAAAAGAAAAAAATGGAAACAAAGTCTCTGTAAATAGGGAAGGGTGGAATGGGTGAAGGGAGGGCAGGGGAATGGGGAAAAAATAAGAATCAAGATATATCATATAAAGGTACAAGATCCCAATGATGGATGTAACTGTATTGTATACCTAGAATGTACCAATAAAGAAAAAAGGGGAAAAAAATGAGACAGGAAGTGGCACCATATTGAGACTGGATGTTGTTGGTTTTGACGTAGCCTCAGGAACCCAAGTCTTCAGATGTTAGCTCTGTTCATCAGCCACGTTCTCATCTATAAAATGACAGATTGCTGAGGGTATGTCAGGTCCTCCTAATCGCAGGACTCTAGCACCCAAAGCTGGGCTGAGGCTGCATCTTGAGCTGGTTGTGCCCTGCCGGGACACCTAAGGAACACAGGCCAGAGTTGGAGAAGGCAGAGAACTTTGAATGTTATGTCTTCCACACAGAGCTTTGCCCAGCCAGCTGTGTCCTGGCTGCAGTTCCTGTCCCACCCCCACCTGCTACATGGGTCCTGGGCTTCCCTGGGGATCCCTGTATGGCAGGGCATGCCAGCTCCCGGAAGTGCCATGCTGTGGTCATCTGAGCCATGGGTGTTTGAAGTTGAGATTTCGCTCCTACAGTCTCTGTGATCTCCACTGTCACACAAGCCCAAGGCTCAGTCTTCTCATCTGTCACCAGCGCTCCAGAGCTGGTGTCTGGAGCAGACAAAGTGACATGTGGAGAAGCCCTCCCCGGGTGCCTGTGCCCGGCCAAGCTCCTCGAAGTGCTGCTATCGTCCCCAGCATTGCTGGTGTCTGCCGCACTCATCACCAGGGCCCCAGGCTGCAGTTTGCACCATGTGCGGTGATAAAAATAGCTTCATAGTTTCATAGAATAGTAAAGCAGGAAACAACCTTGTTCAACAGAAGAATTTCTTTAAGGTTTTTTGGGTGACAAACAATACAGGCAGAAAAGCTAGATTATGCAGAAAGGACAATTTATTGAAAGAATTCAGGAGCATTCCATGCAATCACAGCAAAATCTACCAATGCGTCCACAGCAGGGCAGAAACCAGGGCCCTGCTGTTGCCTGGGGAAGTCAGGTTTACAAATCACCTCTGCTGTCCCCTGGCGCTGGGATCCAGCACATCACCTGATGCCCAATAAAACGTTTATACTTAATCTGGCCACAGCCGAACTCTGGAATCTGTTTTAAAAATCACCACCAACCACTCAGAAGACCTCAAACATTTTTGTCTTGCCAGTTTTCTTCTCCACCCATCCCCTCACCTGTGAGGCCTCAGCACAAACTGGCTGGAATATGAGCCCCTTAATTTTCCAAGGGTTGGGCCTTTGTGTCCCCAAGCTAAAGGAGCACTCTTTCCCCACATACTCTCCCTCTGTCCTTCCTTGCTATGTTTCCACATTTCAGAAGATCTAATGTAGTGTTTACCGTCTGTGTCCACCAATCCGCTCCAAGGGAATTTCATCTTGCGGTCTTATTCGAGAGACTAGGACAGTGCTGCTACTGGGTATGTGGTGATTGGGTAGGTGTTGAGTAACTAAATGAATGTGTCAAATTGGTCATAAAATGTCACATGCCAGGGAAGGTCTGATTACCCCAGCTTGGGGAGTACAAGGTTGACCCCTGGATTGTTGGCTCAGGGCTCCTGAGTGCAGGCACAGCTATCTCCAGGGTCACCTCTGTGCATCTGTACAGTCCTAGGGGGGCGGGCTCTGTCCCCATTTCATAGATGCAGACACCAAGGCCCAGAGCAAGGGGAGACAGCCTCAGAGATGGGACCCATTACTTTCTATGCTGGCCAAGCGTGCTGCTTCTGTCTTCACTGAAACAACTTCTGTATCTGTTTTAAAGCCAATGGTGTGAGTTCCATGTTGATAAACATTTCCCTTCATCCACACCTACTCTGTTTGAACACTAGCATTGGAATTCTCATTTCCTCCCACTGGAAAGCAATGTAGTCCAGATTTCACGGTGGGACAAGATGTTTCAGCTTTCCCACACAGTTTTGTTGATTTGGGCTTTTTGCCCTTCTGTTTAAAAAAAAAAAAAATACCAATAGTTCCTCACCATCCCTTCAGTTGCTAACAACTTAGTTGAACAGCCTTTCTTAGCCTTTCTTTTTTCTTATGTTTGCCTCTTAAATAATGCCTGCACTTGCTGGTAAATTCTGAAAACGTTATCCCATTTTAGTTTCTTTTTCTGGCTAAGTGAAATCTTTAGTATGCGGCCATTTAAGAGTAAAATATGTATCTGATGCAGGACAAGAATTCAGACTTCCTTTTGGCTAGTTTGCACTCATGCAGTTTTCAGTCTAATGTTCCTGATTGCTTTTCTTTGCTGTTTTGTAAAAAAACAATTGGTTATACAGATTAGCTATACATATTTTTCCTGAATATCATCTGAGGAATAAAATGTCATAACATATCTTCAAGTAAAATTTAAAAGAGCTATAAATTTGATTTGATAGCTATAGCACATAACAGGCAAAGTGTGAGGTGTTTTTAATTCCATTCTGTTTCCTAATCTTTTTTCCCCCGGGGAATGGTGAGATCTTTCGTAGGAATGTAGAGATAAAGTTATTTACATACAGATGAAGTGTTGCACATTTTGAAGTTTTAGACAGCATTTCTATAATAAAACTTTAATGTAGCTGCTCCAGCTGTTTTTTATCAGGGTTTGCACGCTAAACCCTCCCAATTCTTTGACTTTGAAGTTACATGTGCTTTGTGTTTAGAATGAGTTTCATGTAGAGAGCAGATAGCCAAGTGTTGCATTTTAATAATTTCATAACCTGTCTTTAATTCACTTGCTTAGATAGATTCATTGAATATGATTATTGGTATGGTTTGACTGAAGTCTTCTACATATTTCATCATTTCTGTTCCAGGTGTGTTTCTTTTTTTTTTTTTTTTTTTGGCCCACTTTTGAATTGAGCATTTTTAATGACTTCCTGTTATCTTAACTATCGATGTCTTTTAAGATCTCTTTTTAAAAATGTGTATCAACTTCCCTAGAGTTTATGACATATGCAAAGATACCTTAATTACCCTATCTTCATGTGCATAGCACTTAGATTCTTGCCAGCTGGTACAGTCACCTTCGAACCACTCGAACACCGATGCTGTTTTTCTGCTACTGTTTTTCATTTGTAATTGAATGTATAATTATAATAACCCTACCTGAGCATACACTGTGGGCCAGACGTCATTGTAGGGAGTTTCACCTTCCTGGATGCCAGTTCCCTGAACATTAATCTCCAGTATACGGAGAATAGTGGGACCCAGGGAAGTCAGGTAACCTGGTCCACGGGGCAGCAAGGGACGGAAGCTGTTTTTATTTGAGAAGAAACTAACAGTAGGATTTCATCCTCCAAAGCGGGTGGGGGGAATAATAAAGGCTCCTCAGGAGCTCATGTTTTCTTGCAAGAGGAGGAAAAAAAGCTGTCCACAGCACGAGCCGCAGGGCCGGCTACACTCAGTCCAGTGACCAGAGGCTGAGCCTGGTGAGCACCCTGAGCTGCTGTGCCGATTCTGTGAAATGCATCTCTGGGAACATTTGTTCTTGTTTTATAATCTCACCAGAACTGGAGGAATAAGACGGTTGATACTGAGTTCTACATTCGCGCATGTTTCTGTTTTGTTTCATTAGCATGTGCTCACGATACATAATAATAACAATCTCTTTGGGGAATCGCCACACATACATGCTGTCTTTTGCTCCCTTTGACTTCACTTCCCCCTCAGCCTCCCCTCTCCTCCCCTTCCCATCTTCAAAATGTTTACATCTCTGTTTCCTATCATCTCTCCTGTATTTATTTTGCTCTTTATATTTTGAGTTTCTCATATAAGAGTGACCATGTAATATTTAACCTTCTATGTTTGGCTTATTTCATTAAGATTATAGTCAAGATTGATCCATTTTTCTACAAGTGACTCAAATTCATCCTTTATGGTTGAGTAAATACAAATACATATTATATAGCATAATTATATATATGAATACGTACGTGCCCCATTTTTATCCATTTGTCGGTTGTTGGACATATAGGCTGTTCCAAGATTTAGCTGTTATGAATTGTGTTGCTATACACGTGGGTATGCATGGATCACTGTGTCTTTAGCTTCTGGAAAGGTACCTAGGAGAAGCATAGCTGGGAAAAGTGGAAATTCTGTTTTTAGTTTTTCGAGGAATCTCCATACTGATTTCCATAGTGGTTGTACTTGTTTACCTTCTCACAGCAATGAAGAAGGATTCCTTTTTCCCCACAGCCTCGCCAGCATTTATTGTTTTTTTGTTGTGGGTTTTGTTTTTGTTTTCGGTACTGGGGATCGAACTCAGACCTTGTGCTTGCGAGTCAGGCAGTGGAATTTATTGTTTTTTGAGTCCTTGGTGATAGCTATTCTCAGTGGAGTAAGGTAGGATCTCGGTGTTACTTTGATTTGCATTTGTCGTTTCACCAAAAATGCTGAACATTTTTCATCTACTAATAATAGTTTGTACTACTACTCCTGAGATGTGTCTATTCATTTCACTTCATGTTTTTTTGATTGGATCTTTTATTTTGCAGGGCCTCTCTTTCTTTAGTTCTTTATGTATTCTAGATATTAGTTCTATCTGAGGAGCAGCTGGCAACATTTTTTCTCATTCCGTAGGTTGTCTCTTCATTCTGCTGATTGCTTCCTTGCTATACCGAAGGTTTTTAATTTGATAAGCCATTTATTGATTGTTGGTATTTTTATGTAACTGGGGCTTTGTTCAGAAACTCTTTGTCTATGCCTATCTCTCCAAGAGTTTTTACCTATTTTCCCTTCTGGCAGATTTGCTGTTTCTGTTTTATATCTAGGTCTTTGATGCATTTTGATTTGATTGTAGTACTGAGGGAGAGATGCGGGTCTAGTTTCAATCTCCTGCACATGGATAACCAGTTTCTCCAGCACCATCATTGTTAAAGACGCTGTCTTTACTCCAGCATTTGTGGCTGTGGCCCCTTTGTCACAGATCAGATGGTTAAAGGTGTTTAGGATTGCAGCCGTGTTTTCTGTTCTGCTCCCTGATCCACGTGTCTATTTCATGACAGTACCATGTTGTGTGTATTACTATAGCTTTGTAGTCTAACTTTAAATTTGGGATTGTGATGCCCCCTGCTTTTTTACTCAGATCTCTTTGGCTGTTTTGGGGTCTCTTCATATAAATTTTACGATTTCCTAAATCCACATTAAGAAGACTTGCTTAGACTGTCTGGGTTCTCATTCAAAGACATGGGTGTGGGCAGGGAACTGGGACGGCAAATATGCCACCAACTTGGAGGATGCAAAGAAACGAGAGTAATCAACTGCAGCATGATTATTGAAATGTCTCATTCACTCTTCATAACGGCTTTTCTCATTTTCTTCTCAGAAATGCACATAGTTTTTTCATAGCATTTTCATATATGAGGGGAAGCCAGGATCTACCAATCTGTTCAAACTCTCATTACTCCTTTATTGAGGGTCCTAACACCATTTCAAATGCTTGCAAGGTGCTGTGGGAAGGGGTGGCTTTAAGAAAGCATCACAGGGGTCCCAAGGACATTGCCTCCTCTACAACACACCACTCCTTTCCTGGGCCTGAGAGTCCTGAATGGGAAGGGTCCCTTGTGAGAGCCAGGGCTTCCGTACCAGAGAGCTGGCCTGCGCCCCACAGTCCCTGCCATGTTGACCATTTCTTTAAGCTGCTTCATTTTCACTGACTGGTTTTGTTCATGACAGCCTGTGTGGAAGGCCCAGCGCCTCTCTGGCTGGATCCTTGACACTGCAGCTTGTGAATGGCAGGCAGAAAGGGGCACAGGCCTAGCTGCCTCTTCTGAGGGTAAGAAGGACTCACAACAGTCTATTCCTCCGCTAGCTGAGAGCAACACCCTCCCTCCCTGCAAGAAAGGAGGGGATGAGCTGGCTGTACTGGGTGGACACTGTGCCTTGCCAGCTACAGAGCACTTTCATATGCAGGAATTTTCTAACCAGTATAATGTCAGTGAGGTGGGGAGGCCAGTATCCTCCCATCCTATAGATGAGGAGAGGGAGATATCAGAGCAGTCATTTGTCCAGAGTCTTCCCAGAGTCCCCTACTTTTCCCAGAACACTTATAAAAATTGGCCTCAAGCCATCCTCCAAGAGAACCTCACAGTTTGGCCTCTAATTGGCTTTCTGTCTTCCCTAAGAGGTGAAATTGATGGCCATGAAAGCCTATTAAATATGTCTGCTTATGGATCATGAGCAACTTACTTCTGCATATGTTTTCACTCCAAAATTCAATCTGAACAGAATATCACAGGACAGAGCAACTCACTAAGTGCCGTCAGCTCACCTTAATGTAAAAGTGGAGGATGTGGGGGGCTTAGGGGTTCGGTGGGGGACACGGTGGGGAAGGAGAAAGGTTTGCATAAACACAGCCCTTTCCAGGGTAGGCGCCCATATCTGACCTGTCTTCCCTCCAGAGTACCAAGAATGGCAGCCTGCACTGGGGCCCATGAATGTCTATGAAACTGAACAGAAAATGGAGACTGAGCCTCCTTGGAAAGGATCTGTGAAGCCCATTTCTGCTGTGATGATGGCAGAGGTGTGGTCATCCACAGCTGCTTCCTGGAGAGTCCCATCTTCACAAAGTGTTCCTCCTGGTCTCCACCACAGCTCCAGGGAGGGTCTGCCACGGGGAGGAGAGGCCTTTGCTTGGTTGTAGACTTTGTTGCACATCCGTTGCCTCCAGTTCCCTCTGGGATGCCACTGGGTGCTCTCTAGCTTCCCAGTGGTCCTATAACTGTCCTCTCAAGAATGGTGCTTATCTACTGCATCAGGGCGGAGGGTGCATTTCTGTTCTGATCACAATGGAAATTGAGGCTTTTCCTTCTCCTTTCTGTCATATCTGTCTGCTAGCTGTTCTTAGAATTCTGTGTCATGGTGAAAAGACATTGCATTTGTGGGGGAATTTTATATCCTTATTTTCAAAGTAAAAAGAAGGAATGTGTGCTATATAAGATGTGTTTACCGTAGCTTCTACTTGTTAATGATGTTCTAGATGCCAGGCACTGCACACAGCTCACAACCACCTGGCAAGGTAATCAGCACTTTACAGATTCAGAAACAGCCACCCAAAGAACGGGCTCCTTATCTCTGAGTAAATGGCACGGCTGGAGTCACGTCCAGCTGTGTCCACAGAGAATGTCCAGTAGAGAATGTAGGTGAGGAAAGCATTCCCCACAGTCACACTTGGGTTGTGCTTGTGTTTGGGTAACTAGAACAGCTTGCCAGGTCATGCGTGCTGGGCACCTGGTGGAGGGGTCTTTCTTAAACCTGACCCATAGACCACTTGTGTGAGTCATCTGGGCCCATCTCAGGCCCACTCACGTTAGGACTTCTGTGCCTGCAACTTTGCCATCAATGCTTGACATTGTTCTCAAGTGATTCACACATTCCCAGAGGACTGTGCCAGGCCTGAAGCCCAGCACACTGAGAGTGACATTTCTCAAAGTATGGTCTGGGGCATCTGGGTAAGATCTTAGAGCAACTCTGTAAGACACAGAGTTCTAGGCTCCATCCCTGGAAACAAGGAAACCCAAAGGTCAATCACTGTGTTAAACATTTCATGTTACCATTAGGTACAGTTTTACATAAACACATGGACAGGGTTCTAAGGTAGGGGTGTGTGCGCGTGTGCATGTGTGTGTCTGTGCATAAAGCAATTAGGACCAGTTCATCTTATTGAACTAATATTGAAGAAAGCAATGTCAATACATACTGACCAATAAATCAACACTGTCAGCCCATAATCAAATGCAGACCTTGTGGGATAGAATCCAATTCCAGGAGGACTGGGAAGGTGATCAAGGCACAGAGAAAGAGGAGAGGGGAGAGAGGAAATAAGGAGGACTAAGGTGTGATAGGCACAGGTACCAATTCCCACAATGAGTGCATTCATTATGTATTGCAAGTATGTACTAATAACATTAAAAAAAATAAAACAAAAGCTATCCTCACTCCCCCCTCAATAGCAAAATGAATGAGAGCTTGAAAATCAGGTTGTTCTTTTCAGAGGACAAGTGTCCTGAGCTGCCCTGTAAAGGTTAGGTATTTAATACTTTCTCGGCCGGGTGCGGTGGCACATGCCTGTAATCTCAGCACTCGGGAGGCTGAGGCAAGAGGATCGCTGTGAGTTCAAGACCAGCCTGGGCTACATAGTGAGTTCCAGGTGAGTCTCAACTACATAGTGAGACCCTGTCTCAAAAAACCA
>NW_022900932.1:11037806-11065241 GCF_012274545.1 Fukomys damarensis | reverse complement strand
AAAAAAAAAAAAAAAAAAAAAAAAAAAAAAAAAAAAAAAAACTTTCTCAAATCCAGTCCTGAACAAAGACTACCATGGCCAACGCTTCTCTAAACAGGCTGCAGTGAAGAACTCTTCAGAGTCCCAGAGGTACTGAGGAGCCAGCCCTGCAGTGCTGTCACCGGATGCTCATGGTGACGCTCACCTGTGTGACTCATGGGGCACTAGCTCTGCATCACTGTGACTCAGGCTCCTCCTGCAGTGAAGGTCTCTGAGCTACTGGGCCCTGGAAAGCTGCCTCAGCAGCGTTCCATCCACCGGGAGCCGGGGCAGCTGGATAGCGCCTGAACCCCCTGTTTTGGGGCCTGGAATTTTATGAAAGTGAACCACACCTCTCCCTGCTGCCAGTTGGAGGGACAAGTTCGCAGTCTCCACCCTTGACACAGTCGCTGTGTGCAGTCTTCCTTGCCATGTGGGTACTTCACCACCGGGATCCCACAGCGGGACGGTTCAAGTCCATTTGGCCAGGACTCAGTACGTGTACCTCAGCCTAATGGCCACCGTGGCCTCCTAAGCTTTCCACCTAAAAAAAAAATTATTATTAATATTTTTTTTGTACTTATAAAGTGGCAGCTCTGGGGAATCCAGGCTTCCTCCTTTTAACCCCTAAACTCTGCTCAGTGACTGACTCTGCCTGCTCCCTAGGGAACTGCAGGAGGGCATGCAAAGTCCTCTGGGGTCTGAAGGTGACTTCTCCCGAGGCCCCATATGATCAGTAGACCTGAAAGCAACTGCTTCCCAGCACAGCCTGGTTCCTTGGGTGTCCAGACCCTCGCTGTACAGACTGGCTGAGCACTGTCACCTAGACACGACTATGTCAGAAGCTCTCTCTTCTGTTCCCAAGTATGTCCACAGAACTCAAGAAGAGACAGACAGATGCTCCATTCTTTGCATGACGAAGAGCGCTTCACCCTTCACCATGATTTTTGCAGTGGACAGGTACACACTTACTGCTCCCGCCCTTTCACTCCATCTCTTCCTCCTTGAAGGCTACAGTTCGAGCGACTCCTCAGTCCTACACCAAAACAGTGAAGTACATGCTTAATGTTTTCACCGGGTTTGCCAGAAGGTACTGTTTAATATTACAGGTTACATCTGCCCCTTTTTCTAAGTCACCTTCCACCTGCAGTGTGGCCAGCTATCACCTGGATTCAGCATGGAGATCTTGAGAAAGGTTTGTGGAGTGTAAAAGAAACCAGGTATACAAGTAGATCTGTGACCAGAACTTAGCCCTATGTTAGTACCACGATTTTCTCCCCACTTTAACTCCCCCCTGATGATTCTGTAACGTCAACACTTGCATTTATTTGCAGTGTTATTCCTGTGCTTCTTGTTCAGATTGTTGAGATACGTTGATTATCAGTTGAAAAATCCCGTCTGATGCCCACAAGGCTGGATTAGGACGCACACACTCTCCTTATGTCCCAATCATTGCAGAGCCACTGCCTGCCTTCCTGGCCGTCAGTGCCAAGCAGAAAGACCCCTGTGAATGGTGGCATTCCCCTTGTCTCAGCTTAAGATTTTTGAGCTTAGGTTTTATATGTTTAACACTCAGAGAGAAGGACAGGCTTCCTTGAGGCCAGATCTCTGCATTTGCCTCTGCAGCTGGCTTTTGGGAAAGAATGTGAAACTCTATTTGCATTGAAGGCTGGGAAGGACCTGAAAGCAATTCTCTGCCAAATTGATCTGTACGCTTGGGCCCATCAATAACTTCAAGTGTGAGATGGCTTATGGCACCACCCTTGAATCATAAAGATGGATTTAGTCCTCCAAACTCTGGCTTGTGGTACCAAAGCCAGCTCTGGCTTCACAGCATGATTTAGAAAGGAAGCACAAATATTTTCAATAGATAAAGACAGGGGGATCTTTTCAGGGGACCTCAAGGATTTAAGACATCATCATTTTCTCTTTAATACCTCTTTTTGAGGTTATCAGTAACTGATGGAACAGTAAGTTAACTTGCAACACTGTGGCTATTTCAGTGACTATTTTTGTGTGTGATAAGTATATTTAAATCATTAGGGGAAACTGAGTTGTTTGTGCTAAAATCCATATCATTCGGTATTCTCTTTCACACGGTTAAAAGCGGGGTGCTGGAGATGTAGCTCAGTGGTAGAATACTTGCCTAGGTCACATGAAACCCCGGGTCCAATCTCCAGCAATGTAAAACAAAATGGCGGGCAGGGTGGGGTGGCTATGAGACCCCTGAGGGAGGTAGAAGTGAATGAGATGGAAAGATTCCCTGACCTTGTGGTGCTTCCCTTAGCTTTGATACTCAGGGAAAGAAAGTTTTCGAGATGATGGTGGAATACACACTGGCACAGTGATTAATGGTTCTGGCGCTAGGGAAAAATTACTACTCTTCATTTACTCTGCAACCCGGAGGGGAGTGGTAAACCTCTCGGAGCCTTGGACTCCTCTGTAGAATGCGGCAACAATACTTATTGTACAGACTATAAATAATGACAGATACTGGACATTTCAAAAAGCTAGAAGGATTTTTGAAAGCCTTTACCTGAAACAAAGTAATACACGTCTGAGGAGACCGATACATTTAACCAGGTGAAACACACCTGAAGGTACCCCATGAACGTGTATACTTTTTGTTTTTATTTATTTATTTTAAGAGAAATTTAATTAAAAATAATATTTACAAGTTAATGCTTTATAGTGTTTTTGAAATAATGCCTGCCATATAGTAACCATTCAATATGTGATATCTCTTATGACTAAATTAGGACCACTAAAAAGAATAAACAAAATAACAAAATAAGAGGGAAACGCTTAGTTCCATTCTCTGCGGCTCCCTCGGGAGCTCAGAAAGGGCCATTTTGGGCGCGCTAATTGAAACCCTTTGAAAGCTGCTGTGGCATTGCCAGCCTCCCGGCTCTGTAACAGATAATTCAGATCCCCCCATTCATGTGTTTGAGGTCTTTGCCTTCTTCTGGAGCCACCTGCAGCTTCGTCTTCTGTGAATACGTTTTTTGACAGGCAGATCAAAACCTACAGCGGCTCCCTCATCACTTGGGAAGCTTATTTAATGTGCAGCAAGGGATTAATTTCTGATAGGAAAATGAAGAGGTCTTCACGCATGGGCCAGCTGTGGGTGTGGCTTGGGATGGGCTCTGCTCCTGCAGCCAGCCTGGAAACCTGGGCCTAGGAAACACAGAGAGACCTACAAAGGGGACGTGTGCCGGGCTGCTGCTAGCCACACACGCCTGTTAAAATGCCAAGCGTTCCCTCTCACCTTTCCTAAATAGCTGGGCCTGGAGCGCTCTTCTCTTCCCCTCCCTCCTTCACACCGCCGCTGCCTGACCCTCCCCCCAGGCATCTCCAGACCAGTCAGCAACTGAGGCAGTAACACCTAGACGGTGCGGGCCTCTGAGGGGAGGGCAGTGCTGCTGTCTGCTCCAGAGCTATGCGGAGCCATAAAGGCTGCCCCTCCCTCCGCCCTTGTGATTTTACAAGGTCTTGCTCAGTTACCCAGACCAGCCTTGAACTTGCAATCCTCCTACTTCATCCTCTTGAGTAGCTGGACTTACAGGTGTGCTCCAATGTGCATGGCTTGATAAATATACTTTTAAATTTGTATTGGGAAATGAGTACTTTGCCTAGCATGTGTGGGCCCTGGGTTCAATCTCCAGCATGCATTCATATACACACACACACAAAGTGATCATAGGAAAAAGATGTGAGCTCTATTCCTGGCTCCACACCCCACCTGCACACACACACAGGTGCACCCGCTCACCTCCTGGAGGAGCCTGCAGCTTGCTACCCACCTTCCTGACAAGTGAGCTGTCTTGGCCCCCAATTTCTCTCCTAAAAAGGAACCCTGGTCACAAGGGAGAACTTCTCTGTGCTATTACTGTATTTCATACCATGCTTCTCCTGGGCTCCGCTGGAGCCAACAGAATCCCTCTGACTCAATATGGCCTCTTCCTGTGGGCTCCACAGAATGCTAAGGGCACCTGGGGGCCCGCCTCTAGGGAATGTGATTCATCTCGTGCTTCCTTTCACTTTTTAACTGCAGTCTTGTGACCTGAAGTGTTCATCTTCATATGTTCATCTGCGTCTGGGAGCTGTTGAGGGCTGCCATCTTGCCAAGGTTCAGTGTCCCCACTGGGCCCATGGTTTGTGTCAAGAGATGACATGTCCCGAAAGCTTTTCTATGTTTTTTAAAAAATATTTTCAGAGGCTGGCGTTTCACGGATTCTGTGCCTTTGGCGGGCCCCTTGAATGGCGTTGTTCTGACTTACTTAAGATGATGTGTTGCCTCCTTGGGCTCCACTCAAGATGGGTAACACATCTTTGTGCTCCAAATGCTGGGCGTGGACGTTCCTCTCCAGCTAGTTCCCTTCAGGAAAAGCCATTTCCCTCCCATGGGGGAGTGATTTATGCTAACAGTGGTATTTCACCCAGATCACTGGGCTTCAGACTAAGAAAATGACCTGATGTGGGTAAGTAAGGAAATTTGAGTCTGTTCAGGATGGAAGAGGGATGGCTGTACAAACACAGAGCAAACACAAATGCAGCAGTGGCGATCTGAGCACAGTCAATTGCAGGGAACCATTTTGCTGGTCTCTCTGTTTTCCTCAACAACGACCCTAAATTGCTTCCCAGACTGAACAAAGCTGTGTCTCCGCCTTGTCCTTTCAGGTGGAGCCCTGGATGCTCAGCCTGCTCCATGTTCCATTTCCAGGAAAGGGCCAAGCGTATGGACCATGTGTGCTGAAAACTTAGTGAAACCCAGCCTGGCTTCTGGGGAGTGAGCCCAGGGGCTAAAGGAGGCCACCGTGTCCCTGTCCAGCTCACAGTGCCACAAGCACATGCCGCTCTGCCCAGAGTACTGGTGAGACACAGGTCCATCAAGGCAAGATAGATGTCAGTGGAGGTTCAGGCTCAGCGGCGCTGACTGCAGGGCAGAGATTGCCTTGGGCAATTGCATCCCCCGAGGTCGGGCACAGAAAGACTGCAGTTTAAATTCCTTCTTTGTGAGACATGGAACAGGCTCCTCTCAAACCCAGACAGGTTTTGTATTTAAAGTCGTTTCCGAAGTAGCATTTGGAGGGGAAGACGGAGTATGGCTCACAAGGTCTAAAGGAAGGACAGTTGGTGACAAGAAAAGAGTGTAATTGCATTCCTCCTAATTCCAGGTAGGACATTCAACCATCTCCTGCCTCCCTGTCTGGGTGGAGGAACATTTAAATCTTGCAGTCACAGAGCCCAGAGCTGTGGTCCTCTTTGCTGCTCCTGAACATAGTTTCTCCTTCTCCTGTGCCAGGTAGCCTCTCCCCTGAGGTCAGGCTGTGGCAAAATACACTCTAGAATTGGCACCTCTAATGTCTATACCTGCAGGCAAATGTTACGAGGAAGTCTCTTAGGTAGATGAAGAAATCCCATGGAACTGGGCCTGAACACCACATTTTCCCCTTCCAGGCACTTCCTGTGGGAGATGCTCATGGAAATGTGATTACATCTGAGAGCATCCTCTTGGTTTGAGGCTGTTCTGTCTCCCTGTCTGCCCAGCCTGTTGGGTGGACACGAGATTGTGGCCCAAGGGCTGGACCACAAAGCAGAGGTCTTAGTTCAGTGGCTGTTCCACAAGCTCCTGGGCATCACTGACTGGTCTCTGACAACCCAAGAGCTTTGCTTTCTTAAGAATAGCAAAGCGAGTGATGCTTTTGGCAAGCACTCATGCTTCCTGGTGACCGACAGGGACTCTGCATGCAGTCTGAGTGATTTCCAGGGGTCTCTGTTTGGGAGAGGATGGAGGCACCACGTCCAGCTGTGGGGACCTCCATGTGTCCTGTATTGTGACCACATCCTCGTGAGCTGTAGGGGGACACACAGGTAGAGACTTCATGGACCATACAAAGACAGAAGCAGTATAATACAGTATAACAGAGAAGCAGTGATACCATACAAACACAGATGATTTTTTTGTGACAAAAAAATCTACAGTAAAACTCTTTATCTGCTGATTTAAAAACTTTAAATCTGCAATCATCCCTGATTGGCTGCCCACCTCAGGCACAGTGCTAGATCTCTTCCAACCCATTTCCTCCCCTGCCTCTTCAGGTTCCTGTGAGAACGAACAGTTAGCACATATAAGGGGCTTAGGACCTGGCCCCTAGAAAACGCTTGAAGCTTCGCCATTACTCATCCTAGCCAGACACTTGTTTGCCACCTCATAGATGCCCAAATGGAAATGTCACCCCTGTGTAAGGTTATACCCAGTGCCAGCCACAGCTGCCTAGTCAGTTATGGTTTCAAGTCATGCACTTCGGCCTTGATAGGTGTTGACACCATGTTTCAGCTGGGAGAGGCTTTCTGGGGGTATCTCATGTCCTGAGCATGTGGGGGGCAGTTGGTGAGTATTATTTCCTTGAGTTTCCAATCTCCAAGAATTTGAACATGAGAAATTTAATTTTCAGAATGGTTTGATCATTGATGTGAACTCTTTCTATCTCATTATTTGAAGAACAGAGAAAAGACCTAAATAAAAGTAGAAAAGGTAAAAGGAAGAGGAGGAAAAGGGGTAGTGGAAAGATCCACAGGAGGGCTTGGGGATGTGTTTCAGTGGTAGAGCCCTTGCTTGGCATGTGTGAGGCCCTGGGTTCCATGTTGTGTGCACGCTTGTGCACACACACACACACACACACACTTACTTCATCAGGAGCACAAAGCCCATGTACTTTCTTTGAAATGACTGAGTCATAAAAATTGACCCTGTCTGCCTCTTAAAAGAATGGAAATGTCATTTCACTTTTGTGGGAAAAAATGAGTGAAAGGACACCGTGCTGCCTTTGAAAAGCCAAGTTTGATCAGATGCCAAGTGGGAAAAAGAATGGATTAAATTTTAAATTGCCTGTCTTCAGAAGGACGTGACACGGAACGTACTTCAGAGTTACCCTTTAATTTAATTGTAAACTTCCTGAGAGTGTCCTCCTCAATTATGGGCAGACTGGTGTTACAAACAGCGGCTTCACCTCCATCTGGGAGTGTGAGACCGCGCTTGGTTTTAAAGTTCATCACCTGCTTTTGTAGTGAGGATAAGGTTGGCGTTCTAGGAAGAGTCCTTTCCTCAGTGAATCCCAGAGGTGACCTGCACATTGTTCCATCCACGTCTATAGTCCCTGACCCGTAGTTTAGGGTTCGAATGAGATGCGTTCAACAACACATCTTGCTACAAAAATCAGTGTAGTAAGAAACACACACCTGCTATGAGCCAAATTGCAAATCCCCTCGATTTTACATTTTCTACAATTCTGTAAGTACTTAATAGCACTGGTCATTGCATAACAAGGTCAATCCTTCTTAACTCCTAAAATGCCTATCTGTGAGGTGACATTGGAGTGACATAAATACACACATCCATGCTTCCTGCCTGCAGGGACAAACTCTCGGAAGTCTCTGAGCTACTCACTTCCACTTGTGCAGAGTCTGCTCATCATTTAAATGCACCATCTCTCTCTTCCCTGAAGCTTTCCTGCTGCCCCCAGACACACAACCCCCGCACACTCTCATGATGCATTAGCCTGCAAAGATTCAGAGTATCTGAAATACTCAAACAAGGTGCCGATTAGAGGGAGGATTTGAATATGGTCAGGAAGCGGTCACCAAAGAGTTCAGGGGGGTTCTATTAGAGTATGGAGGATCTTAATCCAGTTTTCAAACCACAGTTGTTGATTTGACTGAAAGACAGTTTTGAAGAATGAACAAATGTGGTACCTGGGTGGCTGCGGCTGTAGGATCACAAGTTCAAGGCCAATTTGTAAAATGTAGCAGGACCCTATCTCAAAATTAAAACAAGGAATGGGGTTCCAGATCCAGTACCAGAAAAAAAAGTCACCAAAAGATATTGTGTGTGTGGGAGCGGGGAGTAGTTCTCTCAATGCCACCTGATCCATTTGATTGCCAAGTGAGCCCTGCTGGCACCACATGCTACACAGTTGTCATTTAACAACAAATGCATGCACAAAGGCAAACGTGACACATTTCTGCCCTTGGGTCAGGATCCTGGGGGCACCCTCCTGTCAGGGTTCAGCGTAGGGGGCTGAGCCCAGGGGACCCAGGATGGGACTCTCAGCTGTAGGGCCTAAGCAGGGCTGCGAGGTAATGGCTGAGGTTACCTGGAGGAAGAGGTACTGCAACGAGAGAGCAAGCAAGTGAGCAGGCTCAGGGATGGAGAAGAGCCTGCCCCTGGCACCTGCAAGGGTGTGTATCAGGACCTAGGTGGGCCCCTGGAGGGATGTAGAGCAGTGGTTGAGTGAGAGCCATTTTATGAAGGTCATAATGCAAAAGCTTGCTCAGGAAGAAAGCTATGGGAAGCCCTGAAGGGCTTTGCAGAGGAGATGATAGGAACAGCACGGTCTCCTCATAGAAGACCCCTTGGGCTGATTCCAGGGTGGGCTGGATGGCAGGCCAAGAGACCTGGTGCAGGACAGGGCCTGGAGCACGGTGGCAGGATGACAAGGGAGCTGCTCACAGAGGAGGGATAAGGTCCAGAAAACACAGGGCCTGGCACCTGAAGGAGGTGGGTGCAGGTATGGGCCATGATGTGAGGGGCACATAAATTCCTGGCTTGGGTAACAGGGTGGACGGGTGCAGTTCATTGAGATGGATGAGTGGCTCATTTCAAGGCCTGTCACAGTTCATGACCATGGCGTGGTCCAAAGGATGAAAGATTACTCTGAGTCAGGGTCCAATTCAAACTCCAAGAAGGCCCAGAGGGACTGCCACCAACTGAGACCCCTCAGCATGACAGAGTCTCATAAAGACAGCCCCAGACTGGAGCTTCTGTGGCTTTTTATTGATAGAACCAGAAAGCAAAGATAAAAGGATAAAGGAAAGATGTCTATGCATGAATTCATGTAGAGGACAGAGGAAGGTCAGGATGGTTTGTTACATGACTGACTTTTGGGTTAATCTTAATAAAATCAGATAGGGAGATAGAGGGCCAGAACATTTATTCCTCAAAGCAATGTATTTTGATTCTACTTGAAGTTGTAGCCCTGTAGGATAGCTATCTTTTAATCTCTAACCATGCATTCCAGCAGGTTTTGGGTACATGGCTCCAAAAGTCCCTTACCTCTGCATATCCATCTTATACATACCTCTGGCCAATGCTCCCACAAAAGGCCCCAGCAAAATTCTGGCTTTCTGGCAATTAAGTTTAAAGTACCCATTGGGCACATCAGGCAGCAAATGTCTAAGAAACAGAGGACAACAGGGTGTGACATGCTAAAGATTTAGCGATGGATTTGTCTAAAGAGTAGCAGAGTGAGTTGGGGGGGGCAGTGGGAAGGCCTTAACTGACCTCACAGCCCTGAGCTTCAGTTACTTTCAGTTGTACTTGGTCCTTCGGTATCCCTGGCTGCCTCTCAGAGCCGTGGCCTGCTCATGATGCAGGAGACCCAGAAGGAAAGGCTGAAAGCAGTTTCCCAGCTTATATCCTCCTTGAAGTCATTTATTTATCACCTTGCTGCAGAAAGGAAACTTCTAAAGCTTCCCAGACAAGAATACAAGGTGGGCAATCCATATGAACTCTACATTTTAGGTAAATAATAACATCGATAAAAATCCAGTTAGTATAGAGTTAACTTTACTAGGTGCCCTTATGCTAGCAGTCCTATAATTTCTCTGTACAATCTTGAAGGATTATTCTATGTGCATGTACAGATACAACTCAATAGAGGTACACATGGATCTCATATAACCAGGTCTAGACAGATTTGTACAGCTAGAGCAAATAGGGCAATGCAGACATTGAAACAAAATATGAGTTACATTCCAGGCTGGAATTAATAACAGCTCCTCTATGGTCCTACCTTAGTTCACAAACTTAATTCCACGATTCTGGTTTGAAACCCGAATTGGACAAGAATTGAATTTCCCCATAAGGTTAACGTTGAACCTAACCATTGGATTTGATTTGCTTCTCATCCCAGTTTGGTTTATGACCAGAACAGTGGAAAGAATTAACTTCATGAACCGCTGTACATTTATTCTCTCAGCACGTTTGCAAGTGGTCTAAACATATGAATCCCCTTCATGCTTGGGACACTCCACAAGATAAATATGGTTACTCACTCTATAGGTAAGGGAGCTGAGGAGTCAGGGATCTGTGCAGCTGTCGGTCAGGAAAGGATCTGAGTGCATCGTGCGGGTCGGGGGCTGTGCTAGTAACAGAATTTTATACTGCTTCTCATTGTGTGTAGGTAGTAGGCAAATCACTATTTAGGAGTTGATTGTAGTGTAAAACACAATCATCTCCATCTCCGAATGGTAAGCCAGAAAGGAAACTGTGAATTTCATCTGCTACACAATTAGAGCCTGAATCTAATCTGGCTGACAACAGCCACAGCCGTCCTTGCAGACAACATATCAGAGAAGAGGAACTGGGATCCACAGAAGAATAAAGCTGTCTCTGGCCCTCAGGAAGTGTCCCCAGCTAAGGCAGCCACTGATGTGTAACCTGGAATTGCAGCAGCTGTAACAAGACTGTAGCATCCTTCTTTTGCATAAAAACATATTTATTGCCATGCAGAGAATCCAGTTTGGGGTGTGCAGCAGAGATCGGAGGTATAAAAAAGAAATCCAGACTGAAAAGGAGAGTAGACTCAGAGGAAAAGAGCACAGATCCCAGGCCGTGCAGAGGTGATCGGGAGGTGGAGACCCCAAATAGAACCGGAAGACACACCGGCCTGAAGATAGAGACCCAAGGGTCTCATCCTGAAACATACTCAATGTGACATGGAAATAAGAGCTGGAAATCTTTTAATTCCACCCATTCCTGAAAATTCCCCACTTAATCAAACCAGTTGACAGGGATTTGACCAGCTCTGAGCACTCTCGCTGTGGAGAAACAAAGCATTTAATCATCAGGTTTCCTGCTCAGAAAAACACAGGATTGAGGCAATGACCCTTGGAGTGATGGCTGAAGCTCCAGGCCTGGGAGGTAGCGGATCCTAAGGCTTAAGAGATGACAAAAACAAAAACAAAAAAAATTGTCCTGCCTAAGACAAGATCCTTGTTTTGTTCTTGATAGGGAAAAGAACCACCAGGGAGAAGGAACTCCTCAAACCTCTCCCAAGTGAAATAAAACAAAAGCTTTTGATATTTTCAGGACTGGACTAACATAGTGGTATAAAAGAAACAGGATGTGCAGGCACAGAAATCAGAACTGGGGGGACAATGCAGGGCCACAGCCTTGGAGGTTCCAGGGAAGGAGCCCAGGCATGGATATGAGTGTCTAAGATAAGCTTGCCTGGGTGCCTGAGAGGCAGGAAGCCTCCCACCACCTAGGACACTCTTCCCATGCAGCCTCGGAAGTCAGTGTTTCCCAACCCTGTCCTTGTGTTGACCCTATGACATGTGGTCACACTGTTAGCCTTGGTCAGTTTGCTGTTATCCATTTCCTGCTCTTATTAACACCACTGACTCTTCCTGTCGGTCTAGTGGTGTAATTCTGTGTTCAGGGTCACAGCATCTCTGTGGTTGAGGTCACTGGACTTTGTGGGCCAGGGCTCTGCAGCTGATGCGTGGTTCATGGACTCTTGGGTGGTTCTGTCCTTCTATCTTCAGATCTCAGGATTCCAGTTTGTAAAGTGGCAGAGACGAGGAGGGAAAGGTTGAATTTACCATATCTTAGGGTACTTCAAGTTAAACTGTTAATTGTTTGAGTATCATTCTTCCCATTTAGATTCACTTATGACAAATGACTTGGTGAAATAAAAGAAGCAGGTGTGTGTTTTTTAATCGAAGTTATTTCTTTAGTGTCAGCTTCCCTATTAGAAAATATACAGTAGCTTAATCTGCACTGCTTTTCTTACTTTTAATAGGAATCATTTAAAGGCTAAAAGGACCCAGAGAGAAGGCATTAATATACATGGTTTTTGCTTCTCTGATTCTCTTCTTATCCTTTTCCCAGTCTTTTAGGTCTTCTCTTGTGTCTGCCTCTCATGGGGAATTATTAGCTCACTGAAGGTCAGGACATATGATCTGTGGCTATGTCCCTCTGGGTTCTAGAGAGGGACCAGGCCTTGTTCCAAGTGAGCATTTAACAAATAGGTATTTTTTTCCAGTGGAATTGAAATTGTGCATTAAATCAAAATGTTTAAATTACTGCTTTGTATTCTGATAGGCTTGGCTATGCTGCAGGAGTAAAATAAGCACCAAATTTCAGTGTTATAATGCAGTTGAGGGCCCTCTCCCTTGCCAAGACCAAATTTACTGTTGGACAGGGTAGAATTAGGGAAAAAGCCATTTCTGCTCCAAGCAGCCCCTTAACGGCCTAGGATGAGGAGATTCCTATGGAGCTGACTGTACCTCCGGTGAGGCTGTTTCCTCACCTGGAACCCAAGGCCTCTTCAGAAGAAGACACAAATTCTATTCGAGTTTCTGCACACATTTTGTTTTGTTGATCAGCAAATATTTTGGAAATGATAGGTTCCTTTGAGAACCTGATGGCAGCTATATTCCCCCTCCCCAGAAACACACACACACACACACACACACACACACACACACACACACAGCAGCAACACTCACAATTTTGCATAACTGTCAAGGTGTTTCATGCACTTTGAGCCTTGTTCACTAGTCCTCCTCTGAGCCCTTGACCCAGTTTGCAAACCCTTCAACTACATTCACCGGCATGTTTAGTGCCTGGCCTCAGACCAGCAGGTGGATAGAGTATATTACTGGGGATCGATTTTAATTTTATCTTACAGACATCCTGCTTAGTAACCTGTTATTGTAAGATCTGGCAACTTATGAGGTGTGTGACCAAGGGATTTCCCCTATGTTTGTTTTTATCAGGAAAAATTTGAAGGGCTGTTCCGGAACTACGATGACTGTGTGACTTTCCAGCTATTTAAAAGCTTCCGACGCGTCCGGATAAACTTTAGCAGCCCTAAACCTGCAGCCCGAGCCAGGATAGAGCTTCATGAAACCCAGTTCAGAGGGAAAAAATTAAAACTCTACTTTGCACAGGTAAGGAGATGCTTTACCAAAAGTAATCTTTTTGCCTTACTTTTGTTTTTTTTGTTAGTAATTTCTCTCCTACGTACTAAAAACACATACATGCATACACAAGGATTGACTGATACACATATATAGTGTCCATACACACTTGTATCTAATACCGTTTCCCCCAAAATAGGGATGGAAAATAATCAGTCTTGAAAACTAGGCATCAAAGATACCAGCCCCAATCGACCTACCCTTGCCTTGCAGAGTGGCCACTGAGCAAGAGAACAGAAATGGCAGGAGAATCATCGACACATTTGTGCGCCCAGCCACACTATTCACAATAGCCAGAAGCCGAAAATCCCAAATGTCCACCAACAGATGGACAAATTGTAGTGCTCGCGCAGCGGAAGATGATTAAGCTATAAAGGAGATGCAGGTGGATACGTATGACAAAGTGATGAGCCTTACACTGAGTGCAAGGAGCCGGTCCCAGGAGGCCACGGGTTCACAGTCCATGTGTGTGAGACATCAGAGAATCCACACACAGGCAGCAGCCGGGGTGCCAGGGACTGGAGGGAGCCAGACTGGTGGCCGCTGTTTAATCACGGGCCCAGGCTTGTCTTTGGGGTGAGAGAAAAGGTTTGGAACTGGCAGTTCAAAACTTTGGGGTTGCCACTGAATTGCTGACTTTAAAATGATTCATTTCATGTTGTGTGAGTTTTGCCTCAGTAAGAAGGCAGTCAGGGAGGAAGGGAGAGGGGAACGGAAAGGAAGGAAGAACAAGGGGAGGAAGAGACAAGAGAAGAAAGGCTGATTTGGCCAGTTTGTGGTAAGAGTGGCCCAGGAGGGGACTCAATCGCCTATTAGAAATACAGATTCCCTGGCCCCTCTCAAGCCTCCTGCATCAGAACTTCCGGGCTGGCCCAGGTGATGCTGATGGGATCCATTGTTCTGAGGACCAAAGGAGACGGCTGGGGCATGGTGTGTAGAGGCAGTAATCACTGTCACACGCGGGTCCCTCGGTTCCTCTGTCCCTGGGGAGGAAGCTACCTCTCAGAGACCAGCAGATCGCCACAGTGACCCGAGTCTCACCCTGACTGTTGCAGGTTCAGACCCCAGAGACAGACGGAGACAAGCTGCACCTGGCCCCGCCTCAGCCTGCCAAGCAGTTCCTCATCTCACCCCCGTCTTCACCGCCCGTGGGCTGGCAACCGATCAGCGACGCCACACCCGTGCTCAACTATGACCTCCTCTACGCTGTGGCCAAACTAGGACCGGGTGAGCTGTCAGCAGCCTAAAAGCACCAAACAAGGTCACCCGCCCCAAAAGCCTGGGTTTGTGGTAACATCTGGAATTCTAGTGGATGTATTGCTCCGTACAGACAATGGAGGGAGGAGGATAGATGACAGTTTGGCATCCAACTTTGTACCTGCTTAAAATTAGTGTGGGAATGGCACTAAAATGACTTCAGGCTATGGGGCTTCTGAGTGGCAGTGCAGATGTCTTAAGACCTGACACCACTACCTAAGTTTTTCAGGGTTTCTGCGCCCCCTGAGAAATCTGCTTTCCCACAACAGGCAGGATGGTCTGGACTGGCTGGCAAGAGGTTGCTCTGCTGGGCACCCCTGCCTTATTGCTGCCAGAGTTACCAGCAGCCACAGGAGCCTGCCACACCAAGACAGCCTGCCTGAGGAAGCCCCCAAGAAATGGGTCTGTTGCCTATAACTTGAGAAAAGTCCCCTTGGTCCCTTTGTTCCAGTTGTTGGGTTATCTGCACCTCTGAACCACTCACTGTCATTGCAGGATAGTATTCCAGTAGGTGGACACACTGCCACACTGCATTGCTAGGATTTTTCTGTTACCAGCAAGGCTACCATTAACATCCTCATACACATCTCCTTCTGCACTTGCCCAAATAGTTCTCTAGGTTTTAGACCTAGAAGGGATAATTGCCTTTCATTTCAGTAGATGATACCACTCTGTACTCAAATTATTTTTCCTGTGTTACACGGGAGGGGGCACTGAACCCAGGGGTAGCTAAGGTCCTCTGTACCACAGAGCCCAGGACAAATACAGAGGTTCCTTGGTTCATGAACTTAATTTGTTCCATGATTTGGGGAAAGACAGCCACACACAGTCATGTTTGTCACCCAACAGAGTGTGCAAACAAAAACTAAATTTTGCCAAATTGTTCACAAACAAAAGTGTTCATAAACCGAGGTCCACTGTAATGGCAAGAAGTCGGTTCTGTCTACTGAGGTCGCTGCCAAAGAGAAGAGGAGCTTTAAAATATAATTCCAGTGCTCTGAGCCCACCCCTAGGTATTCTGATTTAACTGATGTGGGGTAAAGTTCAGGCATCACTTTTTTTAAAAAAGCTCCCCCAGCCAATTCTAATGTCCACACAGCCTCAAGAATCCCTATAGGCCTAATATCAGATTCCAGGAAGAATAAACTCACAATTAGTATTTCATAGTGTGGTCAGGACAATGTTTGGGGCAGACCCACGTCAGAAATATGTAGTCTGAATGGTGTAGTCTGAAATGTGTAGTCTGAATGCCATGCGCTGATTCTCATGGACAATGACATTTTCAAACCCAGTTCACTGAGGATGGGAGGGGTCCCTGGGACATGGGACAGTCAAAGCCAACACCAGCAGATTTCCGGGCCAATCAGGAAGTACTTTGACCCTGCTGGGTCCTCAGATAAACCTCCCTGAAACAGAATTGCTGGCTATCACTTTTGTGTCCTGAAATTAAATTACAAGCATCCCTCAGAGCAATCTCCTGTGAGTTCCTTGTAGTCACCAGTGAGTCACTTGGCTCCTGGGGCCTTGGAAACGGCTCTAAGTTTCACACATAGTCACTCAGTAAAGCTGTCGGTGTCTAAGAGGGGGCAGGGAAGGAAGTGATGTAATATGAGGGTGGGGTTTGTGAAGCAGGACTTCCTGGAACACTGAGCTGGAGCACTCCCTGTTGGGGAAGTGCATTATTGGCTCTGTTTGGGTTCTCTCAAACCAAGCCCTGGGAAGCCACTTTGGTAGCACACAAACATGTCCTTCCCAGTGGCCTGGTCAGAGCCCAGGTCCTCGGGACTTCAGTGTGATTCCCCTGCAGAGACAGTGACAGGGACACACTGGAGCACTTGGTGGAGCTGTTTGGAACATCAGCAAATGGAACTCCTCACAGAACCCCTAAGGCTGCGGTCACTGGGCTGACTTTCATTTTACAGAATGGGAAACTGAGGTCCAAGAGCTCGCAGATAACTCACCCATGACAGGAGCCTGAACCTCACTCTTTAAAAGGAAGCTCAGACTGACCCTCAGAGCCTCGCTGGCCTCTTCCTCCTGCTGGAGTGGCACCTGGCACAGAGGAGGGAGGAGGAAATGGTCTCACAGGCGGGAAAGGGATGGTTGTTTGTGGGAAGAGTTGTGAGTCTCTGGAGTCCAGTGCTCAGGGGCAGACCTTTGTCTGCTGTACCCTTCACCTTCCCTTATTCCAGCAGGCAGCCAGAGGCTGTCCGGCTCCCCCTGCTGGGCCCTGAGCCCCTAGACCGGAACTCTCATTATCCTGGTGCCACAGATTTGGAGACTGAGCTGGTGAAAAAGGGACTCATTTTCCCGAGGCGAATTCCAGATCCTGTCTCTGCTGAATCCAGGCAGCGATGGGCCAGACAAGGGCCTCCTTGGGCCTGTTCTGCCCTGACACTGGCAGCACATCTGTCCTTGCTGCGGGTTGCCAGTTCTCTACTCGGCCCTGACTCCCAGAAAGCCTTGGGCTGTATCCAGAGCACTTGCTGATGGAGATATGTGTATTGCTGTGTACATGCCTGACTATAGGGCTGTCCTGCTTTCCAAGGGTGTCTGATGTGTCCGTGGACAGACCCACCTTGGAGGCCTTTGGGGGTATCTTTTGCTCCTCTCCTTACCAGCTGCTGTTTCTTTTTCCTTCCTGATGCCACATGGATAAACGATTCATAGCCAAAAATTGAGTAGCAGATGTCACGGAGCTCCCATTAGAGGATGCCAAGGTCTGCTTTCTGTTGCCATGGCAGAGCTGGGGTCCTGTGTAGGGAAGGGGGTTGCTCGGCTTACAGTTCTGGAGACTGGGTAGTCTAAGAGCAGGGCACCACTCTGCTGGGCACGCGTGCAAGAGAGAACCTGGGGACAGGGAATGGCTTTGCTTCATGACAGCCTGCTCTTTTGCTAACGTGTCCCAGTCCCATGAGAGCGAGAACACAGTCCCGGCGGAGAGGCACCAACGCATTCCAGAGTGTTCAGTGCCTCCTAACACTGCCACAGTGGCTATTTCCTGTCTTCACTAGCAAAGTGTTGCTTCCTATGGCTTTAGCCAGACTGAGTCAAGCAGCACTAAATTAATGTTTTCAATAATAAGAGGAGTTCTAGCACTTCCATTTTAAAAAGATTTAGTGAAGTTCATTCTTAATCCCTTGGTAGAATCATTCCAGTGACAAATTATAATTCGTTTCATGTGAAGGGAATGGCTACTTCAGCTCCAAAAGCTGAGGCACAAATGAGAATGAGAGTAAAGCAACTCACGTGGCCAAGGACCAGTGTTGGGGGCTTGCGGGGTAGGTAGGAAACCTAAGGCTGCTAGGACAAATTCATCTCCAGAAAGAGCAGCATGGAGCAGGCACCTGGGAATGGGGCTTGAGCTAGGATTACCTCATCCAACCCACAGGCTGTGGGAGCTTTAGTATGCCCTGCTGCCTGGGAGGCCAGGACAGGCCATATCAGGACCTTGTATGGAGGACAGAAGGGAAGGTGGGGATGCAGGCCTCGCTCAGTTTCTCCAGGAGCAAAGCTGTGTGCCTGTTCTTTACAAAAAGGTATGCTGGTGACCCTCCTGCAGAAAGGTACAGATCAGCCAAGAAACCTCTACAAAGATCCTCGGAACTAGCAGGGAGAGAACTGTGCAGTTACAAAGCCCCTTACTTAAGGAAATGTAACTAGAGATGACGAAGGTCAATCCCATTTGAGAAGTTTCTGTTACTTCTCTTTATGATAGTGGGAGCTAGTTCATAATCTGGAAATTATTGAGAGGCACAATAGCAAACTTTTTTTAAACAGTGCTGGGAATGGAACCAAGAACCCCACACAAGCTGGGCAAGGGCTCTACCCTGAATTGATCCTAGCCCTCAAACACTATTAATAATTGCATGTTTCCTTTCCAGATTAGAAAAGAAAATAGATAAGTTACCAAAAAAATCCTAAAAACAGTGACCCACATATATCTATCTATATCTATCTATCTATATATATATATACATATACACATACATACATACACACACACACACATACACATGGGGCTTACAATTTGGCAGGCACCATTCTGAACACCTTACTGGATTATTTCATTCAATGGTATTGTTACTGTCCTCCTTCCAGAGCTGCAAGTCCCAGAACTATTCAACCACCTGCCCCAGGCTGCACCGCAGGGGTTAAAATATGTCCCTCGAGCAAGAAGCAAAATGGGTCATCCAGAAAAATTTAGGAACCCAGAAGATCTCTTGAATAGTAAAATACTTTCTCCAAGAGAAATTCAAGATTGCCGTGAAAGGAAATTGTAAAAGTATAGAACTTACACGTTTGTTCTTCTGCACTTTATGTTTTGCTATGGGCCTCCCCAGCCATTTCCAGCCCCCTTATGTCAGGGCACAACCGTTGCCCTCACCTGCTGGCTGGTGGTACCTGGAGATGCGAGTTTGCTGAATTCTGCTCTGTTTAAGAAACAGTCGCTAGGAAATGGAGGCGTCACACATTTCTCCAGGTCCCCATCCCCAAGTGACCTGTAGACTCCATCCAGGGACCTAAATCAACCAAGACCTCTGACCTTGCTTGAGCTCAATGATGAACTGAGTATTTATCGTATAGCATCTAACCTACCTCCAGGAGCAATGCCACATTCTTTTTTGATGTGAAACAAAATAGGAAAAAAAAAAAAACCAAAAAACCCCCCAAAACAGCCCAGCAGAAGAGCTTAGCCACACCAATCAGCAAAAAGAGATATGGGTGCTGCTCAGCAGCTGCAGATTAGAGACTGGATCCAAAGCACCCGCCTGACTGCTCCAGAAGGTCAAGCCCATTGTCACTGCAAATCCCTGCAGGGAGCAATGTGAAAAGTCATTGTCTCTCCTCTTTTTCCCTCCTGCTATTTTTAGCTCTTGTTAGATCAATTTTAGTTAACTGCAGAGGAGGATTTAAAATGGTGCTTGAGTTTCAAGTTTGCGTCTGTCTGCTATATTTAGACCTTTTTCCAAATTCTGCTCCATCCAGACGCGCCACAGTATAGCAATTTCGCTGGTGTTACACTTTTGGTACACATTGCTTCCCCCAAATGGAAAACACATTTCATTAATTAATGTAACTTACAAGGAAGAAACATTTTCTATTCCAGGCCCTGATTCAGAGGTAGGAAAAAAAATCAGTTTTTAAAATATAGATGAGCACCTATATTTTTGGTGCCTGTGGGATGAATATTCCATCAAGCCTCAGTTCTTGGTCAGAAATTGCTACCCTATTCTGATCACAGGAAAAGCACATGAGTCCACCGGAATCCACCTTTCCAGCCTGCTCAGCCCCTATGTGCTGTTCACCACCCAAAGGACTCAAGTTTGTGGTCCTGGAATACAGATTCCTTGTTCCCCATTTCCTTTCCAAGAATTTTCCCCAGGAAAATATTTTAAGGAGCTTTTTTCACCCAGCACATCTCCTACAGTTCCTCTGGAATCACCATAGAGTGGCGATAAAAAATACTTCCTTATTTCATAGGCAAAATGTTCACATGGTAGAATATTTGAAAAGATAACACCAAAAAATGAGAAGAGATGAATAACAGATTTTACCACCCCCAAATAAGTATTTTAAATAGCATCACTGTGGGCTGTGTGTCCCCGACAGCTGCTGTCTCAGCCAGGACCATAACAGCAGGAAAGGGAGGACAACATGGCCCCATCCTGAAAAGGACGCATGACCTGACCTTGTACACAAGTCCCTGTGGTCTCCCCCTTTCGCCTCTCATGGGGGAAGCCTTCTGTTGATAAGCGGGGAACAACTATATACAAGGGGTGACCAAAAATATGGCAAAGGTTCAAATTTCAAAAACAATGCATTGCAGTCAAAGATACGTTGTCGTTAAACCCCAAAACATCCTGCTCGCTTTGGCCATACTCATCCCATCATTCTTCTTGTTTTCTGAAGTGGTTCTGGAGGTTCTGTTCCCTGAGCGTCTTTACAACCTGTGACCAAAAGCTGAGCGCCATCCAATAGCAAAGCAGGCTCTTAAAAACATGACAGCGTGTCCTCATCCACCTATCCGCCAGGTCTGGTACTGCGCAACTTCTGGCTCTTAGCAAAATCAAAAAGATTATGAAAGGTCCATGTTTTGAATCAATACAGGCAACTGAGGCAGCTGTGGCAATGCAACTAGAGACACTCACCAAAGACGACTTCCAGACCTGCTTCAGAAAGTGGCCAGAACAACAGGATGAGTGTGTTCAGAGTAGTGTATGTGGGAGTGGGAGTGGATTCTTTTTAAGCAGATGAATGAATCACAGCTCTGCATCACGCTCTCTACAACCCCCATGCTGATTTTTAGAAATGGTAACCACGCTGATTAGTTCCTCAATCAAGAAAGGAACCCCCCTGTAAGCCAAGGGATGAGGGAGGTAAGCCAAGGGCTGGCGGCCATCGCCACAATGCTGAGATTGTACCGGAACCACATCCATAGCCCAGTGATCAGTACAGAATCCTCCTCCCCGAAACAGGAAGCAGCCAGGACACCCACGCAACTTCCATTCATGCAGGAATTGGGACCTGTTCACCAACCAGTCCCGAGCCACTTGAGAAGGGGTAACAGGTCTTCTCTTTTTGAGCAGTGATCAGGCCTCTGATACACCCAGGGGCCTGCATGAGAGTTTACTTCTCAGCCAATGGTAGAGGATTTTCATGTGCTTGCTGGGAATTCGTTGGATGAGGATGGACAGAAAGCCCTGACCCATGCATTTTTGATGGCTTTAATCCTGGCCTCCTTTGCTTGCACAGGGCAAAGGACAGTTCCAGTGGACAGAGGAGAGGGCCCATGACAGATGAACACTGTCCTCTAAAGGAATGCTGACCCCTTTACCACTGTACCAAGGCAGGCCTGGCTGGCTCCATGTCCCCGACTAAGCCACGTTGGGCCCTTTACATGGTGGTGGTATTGACGTCAGTTCTCTCAGTGAAGGAATTAGCTGAAGCCCAAAGGGAAAAAGAGGCCCAAAAAAGAAAACTTCAATCCAGCAGGACCAAAGTCATTTCTTTAGGCTCTCAGCAGTTGCTGGGCTTTAGTGGATTCTGATAGTAAGAGAGTTTCTAAAAATAGAACAATGAAAGGTCAGCCTTAATAGGATCAAGGCAACACAATACCTCTACTCCTGAGCAAGCTAACTGTGTTAACTTGACGAGGAAGGTGTTCTGCACCCTCTGGGGTCCTCTCCCCACTGAGAGTCCCTGTCCCCAACCTGGTGGGAGAGGGACCAGCCACTTCTGAAGTGGAGACATTGCCTTAGGCAGCTTTCTGGAACTGTGACAAAACAACTCGCAGGAGGAAAGGTTGGTTTGTGGTCGGGATTGCAGTCCATGGCCAGCTGGCTCCCTTGCTATGAGGGGTGAGGGAGGTGGAAACATCATGGCGGGAGGGTGTGGTGGAAGAAAGCTGCTCACTTCATGGCAGCCAGGAAGCAGAGGGAGATGGAAAGAACTAGAGAGGAAGGGGCGGGGTCAAGGAAAAGTCCCAAAGAGCAGGCACCCTTCGACCAGGTGGCACTAAATCTCCCTCCCTCCTCAGTAACACCATCAAATTACAGCTCTGTCAATGGATTAATCTGTTAATGGATTAATCCAGTTAGAGTCCTCCTGATCCGATCTTCTCCCAACAGTGCCAACCTCTCGGTGCTACTACAGTGCAGACCAGACCTTATTCCCTCGGGATCCGATGACAGATCACTTTCATCCCATCCCCTGTGCTCTGCTGCCCCACCACCTGAGATCCCAGGATTTATGAGCCCCTGGGACACTCTCTTCGCTTCCTAAACAAACCTTGCCAGAGAAACCCCTTCTGTCTGTCAACCCTGTGTTTCTTGCTTTTCAGGAGAGAAGTATGAGCTCCACGCGGGGACTGAGTCCACCCCGAGTGTCGTGGTGCACGTGTGTGACAGTGACACAGAGGAAGAGGAAGAGTCAAAGACTTCCCCAAAGCCAAAAATCATCCAGACCCGGCGCCCTGGCCTGCCACCCCCTGTATCCAACTGAGCTGACTGCTCCACCTTGACGATCATATCTGTCTCCTCTTTATCATGCTTCCCCCTCCCGTTGTTTGTCAGAAAAATTAATTGCCTTTAAATCCCTGGGTATTTGGTTGTTTGAGATTCCTTCCTTGAAATCAAGCCTCTCAGACAAAAGGGCTAGGCAAAGGTGATGTGTCTCCTGTTCATATCATGCTCATGATGTATAACCCGTCCTCTAGAAAGTCCTAGGGAAAAAAGTAGTATTTTCTTATTAAACCATGAGCACAGCCGATATCTTCATGCTTGCGTGTTGATCCAAGCCAGAGACATCAGTAACAAATAGCACCCGTCTTCTTTGTGAGCTGTTTCAGTCCCTGTCCTGATGTGGTCTTTTTTGTTGTTGTTGTTGTTGTTTTTCCTGGCCACGTAAATAGGACCCTAAGTAAACTTGACTTTGATTGCATGAGATTTCCCTGTCCGGCCTCACTCTCAGTCCTCTGCATCCCAACATTCCCAGGACAAGCATGATCACCAGCATTTATTTTCCTGATTTGAGGATATTCTAACTTGCAGATTGTTAGCACCCGGCCATGTCCTCTCTAGACTAGGAAAATTATCAGCATCACCCAGTTCAATGAGTCTGGGAAGAGTCACAATTTTGAATCAATATTTCATAGCTCTCTTAAAATTCCCAGAGGCAAAACTGAGCTTGGCCCCAAAGATATCCCTCCCCAGATCTCCAACCTTTTCTGTGCAGAACTTTCCTGTGTCTTTGGGGAGGTTCATCCAGGGTGATAGAGACCGATTTCAGACAGACCTGTTTATAAAAGTCTTGAGGTGTCTGAACGATTGTTTTTTCTCTTTGTATATTTGTACAAATGTTTCAGCTGTGCTTTTAATATCTGGATGTTTTTTATTTAGAGATTGTCCAACCATTAGCTGCTTTAAAGCATAACGTGTATTGCTTATGAATGCATTCATATACTAATGCAGATAATCTGATAATATTACTCACTATTATGGACAATGCTGAATTTTGAAAGGACACAAAAGCGTCCCATGCCCATAGAGAAGTAACTAGCCAATATCTATGCTATCGAGACCACTTGTTTTTAAATAAAGATGTGTCCACCATAGATAATGGGGACGGAGCTAAATCTCCAGAATGAGCATATTAAAGCTGGTCCAGATGGCAGATGCCTGCCGATCTTACTCATGCAAGGCCCACATGCTCAAAAACATTGTTTGTTTGTGTTACGTGTGGTTTTTCTATTCTCTAGCCCAAAGTGCATTACAGAAGATACACCTATCAAACCGTCACCTTCCACTCCATCTGCGCAGTCCACGAGTTCCTTTAGATGCAAATGCTGGCGATCGAGGAGTGGGGAAGCACTTTCATGACCTAAGCCTCAGACACACAGGCAAGAGCAATGGCCCAGCCAACCGATGGAAGGGTTGTTGTGGCTTTCTGACTAAGGTGTATGTTAAGTTTGTTCACAAACTTAAAAGCCTAGACTGATCACTCAGATAAAGTGCGTTCTACTGTGAATATAGCAATATAGTACTGGAGGCAGCACAGGTGGAATTGAGGAGAGCATCGCTTCTAAGATCCTGAGTTTCCATAGGGAAAATGACTCCTTCGCAAAATCAAGTCTGAGGAGTGGGTAAGAACTCCTTTGCCTGGGAGGGGTTAGGGTTTTGGTGGACAGACTTAGTGATGGAGAAAGGGTGCCCTCTGGTGGAAGAACATAGAGCTTAGCTTTTCAAAGGAACAGAATGACATCAGGCAAGAGAGAAGCTGAACTGTCTTGTGGGTCTCCTTGGCTTTTTAAACTACCCCGTACTTCCGAAATGCAGATGAGAGAAGTGTAGGGCTCCTTGCCGTGCCTCAGTGGAACCTCCTTGCACTGTGAAAGTCAAAATCGATCGCCTGGACATTTCCATGCTGCACATGATGCAACCTCTTTAGCACTATTGTAAGTTTGAAAAAATTTTTCAAATGGAGGGGAAGGGGAACCCGATTCCCGCCAACTGAATCATTTGTGCACGTGTACAGCTCAAAGAGCTTAGACTTCAAATATATCTGGCGAATGACCTTGGTCGTCGTGTCCTTTCTGTGCTGGGTGTCTGGGTTGGGGGTCCGTGAGGGGCGGCCGCCAAGGAGCACGGCTCAGCCTGCACTCTAAGAAGGTTCCAGCATCGGGAATTGGCCCCACTAGGCTGGGGTGGCAGCCATGTCCTGGGAGAGAGCAACGGAGCCAGCCTGGAGGGGTGAGGAGGGCAGGGTCTGATTAGGGGAACCACAGAATGGGAAACCAGGTTTCATGGTCCTATTTCAGCCATTTCAAGGGTCCCGAGAACATCCTGCACATCTCCCCCATGCAGTTCTTTAGTAAAAACACACTATCAGATCTTAAGGAGAAATAGTTATGGGACAGAACAGGAAAAATGTAAAGGATCTCATTTTCACAACATAAAGGATGACACATGCTCTTTATTAAAAGAGCAACTCCACCAAATGAAAAGCATTTCAAACGCACTCAACATCATTTCTTGTCAGACAAAAGCAAATTAAAATTTCAAAAGACATGTGCCAGGCAGCTTGCAGAATGGCTACAAGGAAGTACAGTTAAGTCCCTGACTTACGAACTGGCTCCATTCTGGTGGAATTGATCATCCTGAGTCAGATTCACCTGCCAAAGTCATTCTCCTACAGCACCCATGAAAGTTTACAGCTCAAGTGTCCCTAAGCCGGGGATTTCTTGTATGGGGAAGACTGGTAAGGACGCAGAGGGGAGGGGACACTGCTTCTGCCTCTTGAGACACTGCTGTGTCCCTAAGGTAGAACATAAGCTGTCTGGGAGTTGGTCTGCTCTGGGGCACATGTCCACAGAGGACCCTTGAGTTATGACCAGCCTGACATACGTACAACTTGGGTTACGACCAGAATTTCAGTTTTAACTCATGACCAAAGTCTTAAATTACAACCCAAATGCCGGCCACTTGTGTTCCCACATGGTCTCCGATACAGATTTAACCCTTAATGAGTTCTGGAAGGCACATGACAACATCCTTTCCTGTGGGGGGCTCCCTGAGAAATACTGAGCCAGTGTCTGTTTAAAGTCACTGAGATCTGCCTGTATACAGGAGAGAGAGTTTGAAGGCTGTGTAGAGGAGCCTGGCCTTCATTGACCAACCTGAGTCATAACCAGCCTCTCAAGCAAATTGAGTTGGTGACTGTATCCACATACTCATCTGACCGTGTCCCTAGCAGGACACCCAAATGTCCTTCTATAGTGGTGTGTGGAACTCTGGTTCACTTACACACAGGAACATGGCAGAGCTGCCGAACACAAACTCCTGGTTCAGATGACAGCATGCATGGATTGCCAATATCTGAGCAAAAACAAAACAAGCTACCCATGACAGAGCTGACAATGAGTAACTCCACTGAGGGAGCTGAGGAATGTGTCTAAGTCTGTGGTACCCTGGCCCACTCCAAGGGCCCCCAGCTCCATCAGTCCCCTCCCCAAGGTAACCGCTGTCACAGCTCCTACCAATCTAGGCCACATTATCCACCTGATCTGGCTCCTACCCAAAGTCAAAATGACCTGGAAAGAAAAACATATAGAATCCACTCAGGACATCATGGCAGCCACAAAGGTGCAACTAAAGCTACTCACAAAAGACTTCCAACCTGCGGCAGAAAGTGGTGAGGATGATGGCATAAGTGTGTTCACCATGCAAGGGAAGATTTTAAGGGGACTAATGGCAATATGTCTTTTACTGTAATCATTTTGTAATTGAATCATTCATAGTATCTTTGAATCACACCTTGAACATGCCTGAAATTTTCCAGAATCAGAACTCGATGCTGAACTCCCAGTGTTAGATGGTCTCTTGCTTTTGCGTAAGCCTTTTTATTTCTAGACAGGGCCCCTCCCTCTCCCAGTGCTCTCTCCTCCATGCCAGGAAGGCCCCACTGTCTCCTGTTGGATGTCACCCTGACCCCTGCTCATTCAGACAAATCTTCTTTAGCCACGTTTCAAAGAGACTTTGTGGGATTTAAATCTGGCTTTGCCAAAATATGACTGTAAGTATCCAACAAGTTGTCAAATGTCTGAACTTAAGTTTCCACTCTTCTAACTCAGGACCAAGGGTGTCTTCAGGGCAGGTGCCGGCACATATCAAGTCCCCAGCACATGACTTGGCACACACACACGTGTCCTCAGCACTTGGGCTGTTTCTGAGCTGGTCCTGCCCTCTGGGTATGGCACCTGGAGCTCCTTTGAGAAGCCACTTTAGTTTGTTGGGATTCCTTCAAGATGCTGAAGCAATTCTCCATTGCTTTCCACTGGAAGCCCCATGTCACTGGCGATCTTGATTCTTGTCAGCAAGCAGAGCCGTGCTGGGGCCTTGAGCAACTGTCCTCTGACTACAGGCCCGGCCCTGGGTGTGTGCTATAACTGAAAGAGCCAGAGGAGAAAAGCCCTGACTCCAGCTATCACAGAGCCAAAGAGGGCAAGAGGAACCTCACTCTGTGCCAGCTGCAGTGCAGCCTCCAGGCCTGCAGAGCCACTAGCAGAGAAGATATCACCACGCCTGCGTCCCCACTGCAGTGCTGCCCCACTGCCAGGACTGGGAGTGAGCACCACAAGGGGGCGCTGTGGTTCTTGCCACCACCTCTCCCTGCTCTGTGCCTGGTTGGAGGACGAGTGTGTCAGGGCCCTCAGCGCTGTCGGCCACTAGTGCCAGAGGCCCTTGCTAGTAGCACAATTGGTATCCAGTGCATCACCCGATAGAGGCCATCAGTCCCATTGCGGGAATAGCGCACCGTGAACACTCCACACCCCTGCTGTCTGCACCACACCTGCCTGAATGGCTAGAACATCCCACCCTTGCCTGGCCCCCAGAGGGTCTCTCTGACTCGGCCATGGTATATATCAATCATGTCCAAAGTCATTAACCACAGCCAAAGATGCTACACAGGGAGACTACTGTGCAAATAAAGCTGACATTGAATAAGGACAAACATCTTTAGGAACAAGTTGATTATCAAGAAGGTCACCCATGGGCCAGGGATTCAGCTCAGTGGTTCTGCCGCCTGCCTCGCAAGTGCAAGGACCCAAGT
>NW_022900932.1:11010916-11037626 GCF_012274545.1 Fukomys damarensis | reverse complement strand
AGGTCACAGGTCACCCATGGGCCAGGGATTCAGCTCAGTGGTTCTGCCGCCTGCCTCGCAAGTGCAAGGACCCAAGTTCGATCCCCAGTACCAAAACAAAGCAAAAGGTCACCCATGAGTTTGAGATACCTGAGACATCAGACACAAAAATCTGCATAGAAGCACAAGAAATATAAAAGAACAGAAACACGATGCCTCCAAAGGATCATAATAACTCTAGCAACAGACCCCAAGAAAATTGACAGGAATGAAATGCCCAGTAAATAATTTAAAGGGATTTTTAAAAGCTCAACAAAATGTAAGAGATCATACACAAACTGCTAAATAAAATTAGGAAGACAGTACAGGATATGAATGGGAAGTTCAGCAAAGGGAGATTTTGAAAGAGAACCACACAGAAATCTTGTGAATGAAATCTCAGTAAGTGGAATAAAGATGATTCCCAACTTGTCCTGCTGTGATAATTAGCTGATTGTGTCAAGCTGAATAAGAAACCACCCAACTAAATGCACTCAACCTAGTTCTGTGTGTGAAAGACCCACCCTAGGGAGAAATTCTCACCAGAATGGTTGAAAGGGAAGTAAAGAAAGAAGGCTCGCTTCTGTTTCTTCAGAGGAGCTCGGGTCTTTACCTTCACCTTGGACATCCTCCCCTCGCTTTCAGTACAGACTCTTCAGCTCCAGCACAGATCCTTCCTGATAAGGACTTACACGGGACACTACAGTGGGCTCCAGGCCTTCGACTGGATCTTTTGGATCTCCAGCGCAGACAGACCATCTGCACTCTTACCACCCTTGACTCTGTGGGCGGCCATTACAAGCCAATTTTGTAAATTCTTATATGTTTGTATATCTTGCATCAAATCTGTTCCTCTAGTGAGCACTGGCTGATATATTCCTAGAGGCAGAGACCAGGCAGAAGCCGCTGCACACAATCCAGGAGAAAGCTGGAGGGGAATGCATTGGTGGAAGACTGGCGGGCTACAGAAAGCCAGAGAGGAATGGTGCAGAGAGAAGCTTTGGTACAGATACAAGGTTCGTTCTTTGTATCTAGAGTGGATACGAGGAGCAGACTGACAGGGACTGAGCCTAACAAATACATTGAATAAGGTGAACAGGCGCTTGAGAATCAAAATGACCCAAAGTCAAAGTCACAGCACAAAATGATAGCCACTAACCAAAGAGATCTCTACAGTAGTGACAGAACTTCTTACTCTAACGGATCTGTAACCCTCAACACAAAGAACACTAGAAATGTGACTCTTATTCAATGTAGTGCTTGATGTAGAGCAATCAGGCTGGAGAGATAGGAAAGGCATGAATAGAAGAAGGAAGGGAGCCAAGTGTATAGATAAAATGCTGTATACAGGAAGGCTGCACCAAAAGACAAGAAAGGATGAATGAATCTGGTAAATTGGCAGGATACAAAATTGACATACAAAAACCAGTTGCTTTTTTATTCACAAGTGGCAGATTTGTTGAGAAAGAAATCATGAGAGCAGTCCCATTCACAATAGCTACAAAGAAACAAAACACCTAGGACCAAATTTAGCCAGGGAACTGGAAGATCTTTACACTAAACTTTACAAATCACCAGTGAAAGAATTGAAGAAGATTCAAAAAGAAGAGGAGACCGCCCGTGTTCCTGGACTGGAAGAACTCATATTGTTAAAATGTCCACACTGCCCAAAGTGAGCTATAGATTCAGTGCAACCCTCAACAAAACACCAACGACTAGCCAAGTGTGGTGGTGCATGCCTGTAATCCTAGCATTCTGCAAGGGTGAAGCAGAAAGATAGGAAGTTAGAAATCAGCCTGAGCAATTTAATAACTTAGCAAAACCTTGTCTCAATATAAAACTTAAAAGATGCTGGGGCTCAGTGCAAAGGCCTTGGATTCAATCCCTGGTACAGCAAAAACAAATTAAATAAATAAATAAATATATTCAAAACATCAATGATATGCTTCATGGAACTAGAAAAAATCATAAAATTCATATAAAATCACAAAGTTCCCAAGATAGACAGAGAGGAAAAAGAACAAAGTTGTAGGCATCAAAATACCCGATTTTGAGACATTTGGTCATGATAACCACAGGAGCATAATTTTGACATTAAAACAGATACACTGGCTAATGGAACATAACAGAGACCTTAGACAAAACCCACACATTTGATTTTTGATTAAGGGGCCAAAGATATACATTGGAGAAAGGGCAGCCTCTTCATCAAATGTGCTTTACAAAAACCAACTCAAGGTAGAACAAAGACCTAAATGTAAGGCCTGAAATTCTGCAACCATTAGAAAAAAACATCAAGGAAACACTTCAAGACATTGTTACAGGCAATTACTTCCTGGATAGGACACCCTAGAGAACAGGAGATACAGCAAAAATTGACAAATGGGTTTTTATCAAACTACAACATTCTGCTTGGTAAAGAAACAAGAGTGAAGAGACAGACCATGGAATGAGAGAAAATACTGCCCAGCTATTCACCTGACAGAAGTATTCATGTCCAGGGTACATAAGAAACTAAAAAAAAAAATGTAAACCTAATAATTAATCTAATTAAATAATGGGCAAGTGACCTGAATAGATAATTCTCTAGAGAATAACCATGAATGGCCAACAAATGTTTGAAAAGAATGTTCAATATCATTACTCATCAGAGAAAGGTAAATAAAAACTACAGTGAATACCAACTCTCCCCAGTTATAATGGCTACTATGAAAAAAAAAGTGCTATCGAAAAGATTTAGTAAAAGGAAGTTGTAGGGTCAGGGATTTAGCTCAGTGGTGCCACCACCTGCCTCACAAGTGCAAGGACCCAAATTCAATCCCCCCACACCACCAAAATAAATAAATAAATAAATAAATAATAAAAAAGGGAAAGATGTTGTATACACTGTTGGTGCGACTGTGAGCCATTGTGGCCATTATGGTGAATAATATGGAGGTTCCCACTATTGGGCATCTATCCAGAGGAAAGGAAACCAGCATACCGCAGAGACACCTGCACACAGCAGGTTTATTGTGGCACCATTTACAACAGCTAAGATACAGAATAGGCCGAGGTGCCGATCAGCTGTTGCGTGGGGGAATAAAATGTAGTATTATGCATAAGGGCATATTCTGCACCCATAATGAAGACTGAGATGCTGTCACCTGAAGAGAAACAGATGGAAATGGAGGACACTGCATTCACAGAGGCGAGCTAGACACAGATAAAGAACCACAGGTTCACGACCTGAAAGTACAATAGCAGGTGCTAGAGATTGGTAGGGAATCAGGGTGGAAAGAGGGGCTTGGGGTTCATCAGGGTACCTTACATGCATTATGGAAATACCACAGGACCCCATTAATGTGTACAATGTGCTGCTAAAAAGTTTACAGAAATAAATCCTCATTCTTTCACGTGACCTATGTTTCCTCTCTGGAAGTATTTAGAACTGGTTGTCCCAACCATTCTGAAATTTCATAAATAGGATTAAGAATCATTTAAATCTAGAAACTTACATCCATCAACTATAACATTTTTATTAAACTACGTTTGGAAAATTTCTTTCCACCTCCTCTGATCTCTGGAGATACCTATTGTTTGGATCTTAGCTATTCTGATAGCATGATCAAATCCTTTTATTTTTCTCTATCATGTTCTATGCCTTTGACTTTTTTTTTTTCCTGCTTCATTTTTCTGGGAAATTTCTTCAATTGTATTGTCCAACCCTTCTATTTTTTTTTCCTGTTGATGTGTATTTGGTTTCTGATGGGATTTGTCATTCCTGGAATGGTTCCTTTCTTTTGCCTTCTGCTCTTCTTTTATAAATTCAATATTTTCTCTTATTGTGGAGGTTTTCAAAAATTCTTTTTCTCCATTTTCTGCATAATCTTTCTTCTATTTTCATTTAAAGAATGTGTGTGTGTTTGAGTAGCGATTCTTAATAGAAAGGGTTTGTCCCTGTGGAGCACTGTAGAGACATTAACTGGGGATTTGTGGGCCAGGTTTCTGGCGCCTGCTTCCAAAGCTCAAGGACTTGAGTTCGACCCCCGGTACCGGGGGAGGAAAAAATTATACAACTGGGGATTTGTGCTACTGGTATCTGGGGCACAGAGGCCAGGGCTGTCACTAAACATCCCCCAAGGCACAGCGGAGATCTCCAGTATGGAGGTCGAGAAACCGTCTCTTGAATACCCGATCCCTGGTTCTTTAAGTAAAGCCGTGAAGGGACTGTGAAGCCTGTTTTCAGAACGGCCCCGGAAGCTGATGTGGATAAACAGTTGCGCTGTGCGATGTCCGACTGTATCTTCACAGCTTTTCTCTTTGGTGAATCAGTTTACCCAGAGAGGAGTCCTCCACTCTGCTGCCTGCTGGCTCTAAGTCTGGCGATCACTTTTCCAGGAATTTAAAGGAAAGGCAGCCACTGAGGACAGAGCACAGTCTCCACCCAACCACTGGCCGGAGGTGCAGCCTCTGCTGCTAGTCGCTCCAGTTCAGTCTCCCCTCCCTCTTCCTCCCCGGTGGGACCCAGGATCCTCAGGACTTCCGATTGCACGTTTCAGATCACCTTCCTGCATCCCCGCTTTCGGGAGAGCAGTTGCCTCCAATTACTGAGCTTTCTCCCCCGCTGGCTGCGCCTCTGGCTGGGTTGCCTTGACAACTGAAAAGGAAGCAGCTACACTCTTCACCTTTCCAGCTTCCAGAGTGTTCCTGCTATTCTCTTTGCCCATTTTCTCTGTCATTTTTGCTTTATAGCTTTCTTTTTGCAACAGTACAATTTGGAAGACAGTAAAAATAAATTTGTGAGTTCGATTAACCACATGCACACAGACTCAGGAGTGGCTTTCATAGCTACTTCCATCACATGAAGATCTTGTTATCCCATGGACTGCCTGAGGACTCAGAGTCCTTTCTAAAATTTTTATTAGTGCACGTTAATTGTACAGAATAATGGGCTTCATTTCAGCATATTTATACATGCATATCACACACTTTCATCCCATTATTCCTCCCTCCCCTCCCCCTCCCCTGTTCTCTTCCTCCTCCCCACGTCCCTTTTGCTTTCATACCTCCTTTATTCCCTAGATTTCATGACTCCGAATCCTCTCGAAAGAAACATTCTACACAATCATTCCTATTTCTGCAGAACTGCAAGATTCCTGAAGATGGGACTCAGGTTCAATTTGATACTTGATGCATGGCAGTAAAAAAATATGTCCCCAACTTGCCAAGGTGCAGCCAGAGAGATAACCCTTGTCTCCCAGAAATTGTAACAGTGCAGGAAGAAAGTTTTCTAACAGCCTGTACTATACGCAAGGCCATACACACACTATCCGGTGGGAAAGGATCTGCCGACCTTAAAGAAGTTTGCTTTGTTACCATTCCAAGCCCATTGGAACCAGCTGATGGTTGAAAACAACCAGAAACAAATAGAAGATACCAAAGGGAAAGAAATCAGAGAAAAAACTTAGTATCCAACTCTGTTCACGGATGAACAGAACAGCATTTATTGAATACAGGGTTCCCAGGGCTTTGTCTCACTAAGTGAGTCTCATGGAGCCCTCATCACCATCGAATTCAGTTGATTTTTTTTTATCATTACTCCCCCATCTTGCACATGAGGAAGCCTAGGATAAGAAAAGTTACGAGTCCCAAGTCCTGGACTTTGAATTTAGGCAGGCTGAGTCCAGAGCCTGTGGCTTAATTTTACCATCAGGTGGTAACAGTGACAGTACAGCAGTCACAGGACTGTCACAGGGCTATGTTTGAATTTGTTTAACACCCAGGGAAACTAGCCCATGCCAAGATAGAAGAGCCAACCCCAAACCACTTGGTAGCTATAAGCAAAGTATAAAATTTCCAGGGAGAAGAGACACTCATGTGCCACCACCCATGCTGTCCCTTCTGTGCTCTTGCTGTGCCTGTCACCAGCAGAACACCGGGCCTTCATTCACATCTATTCTGTTTCTCCAGGAGCAATATGCTCAGGCAGGGAGAGCCTGCTGTGCTGATCTCCTGGCCATGCTTGTTTCTGGAATTGGACAGTGGTGGGTGACACTGATTCATAGAATAACAGGCAGAAAGAAAGGTAACAAAAACAGGGCCTCATCTCCCCTGCTGTCAGGATCTGACCTATTCAGGGTCTATGATTACAAATTCTTGGTTACTCGAAAAAATCTTAACAAGTAGGATCCAAAATTGTGTCTTTGGGAAACATGGGTGGCATTAAGCTGAGATGATGGGTGACAAAGCCAGGACAGCCCTGGCCTGTGTAGGTCTGGCTGGGACTCGATGTCACCTGGTGGGGTAGTTGTGTTCTCAGCTTCAGTATGGATAGGGACAATTCTGGGCCCTGTGGCCCATCTGGCATTCTAGGGACAGCAGTGAAGATTCTAGGAATCCCTTGGCGGGTGTCAGAACACGTTGAAAAGACCAACAGGGGACCCGCCTCCTTTCTTTTCAGTGATTTTTCTTTATCCTAGCATTGTGTGGTGACACAACCCCTTCCTGTGTGGAACTCATCCCTGAATGAGCACAGGGCAGGTGCTTTGAGGGATGGTGGCCTGTCCTGCTTGGCCTGACTGCTGCTACCTGACCCTGTGCTGAGCAGCCAGCAGCTACTCAATGAGTCTTTGATGGACGAATAAGTTAGACTACTGGGGATCCCCAGTGGCATTTATAAATCTTATAATAAAACTGAAAATGACTCATGCAGGACTGCATGAAAACTGTATCTCTTTGATTTAAAAATGCCTATTTACCTGACCAACCTGTTTTTACAGGCATCAGGGAGGAAGCATTCATTCATTCCTTCAATAAATTTCTACTGAAGACTTATAATGTGCCCAGCACTGCAATAATCTTTGAAAAGACAACGTGCCTCAGTGAACAAGCCAGTCAAGGTCTTGTCCTGAGCCTACTTTGTGTAGGTACTTTATGGTCAGTAAGTGTTGTGGATTCAGTCTCCACTTCCAAAAAAGAATTCATACGTTGAAGCCCTATCCCCATTGTATGTATTTGGAGAGCAGGCCTCTAGGCAGGTAATTAGGGTTCATGAGGGCATAAGTCTGAGGCTCTGACCCTGCAGGAATGGTGTCCTCATAAAAAGAGGAGGAGACAGCAGAGACTCTACCCTGTTATTTACACAAGGAAACTGAGGACAGGAAGCAGGCCCCAGTGAGGAAGATAAGATGCCCCTGAACTGACCCAAGGGTGGCTTGGTCTGCTGCCTCAAGAGCTGTGGGGAAATTAATCTCCACTGTTTAAGCCACCCAGGCTGTGATACTTTGTTATGGAAAATGAGGAGACCACTGCAGAAAACAACTATGGCTACTATGAGACAGGAGAGGAAGGACAGGAAGAAAATGGTTTCCGGAGTAGGAATACTGAGTGGGTTTTAGTCAGCAGTTCAAGCTGTTTTCATTTATCCACAAGATCATGAATCTTTGTCATGTATTTCAGGAGAGGAGAATCTAGACCTTCCTGGGTCCTCCCTTTTCTCAGGATGCTGCCTTCTCATATGTCTGGGCCTCTGTTGTGTGGTTGTGTTGAGGGCTTTACCTCCCTCCTGAGGCTCAAACGCTTCCCACAGGAAGTTACACCAGCTGCTGGGTTGAACACAGCTGCCTCCCTCAGGACTCTCTCCAGTGAGCTCTGTGCTTTGTTCTCAGTTCTGGCTTTAATTGGCCAGTGAGGTCATGTGTTTCCAAGCCATCTCCATTCCCCACAGTTGGCCCTCCTTTGCCTTTTGGAATTAGGTGAACGCACATCCCAGCTTCCTGCTGCGGGGCCTGACCTGGCTTCCTCAGCCAAACTCTGATGATTGTATGTGTTATCTGCTGCCAAACGATGACAAACTTACTGGCTTAACCCACATACCTTTGTTATTTCCATACTTGTGGGCTAAATACATTTTAAAAATTGACTTAACTTGCTTGTGTTAATGTAAATAGAGCCACTAGCAATGTTTCATCTGTTCACGGAGCTCTCGCTCTTCCTTATCAGGTAGCACTGCTCTAGAACATCACAGCATTAGTTAGCATAGTAGCCCCAAACCGGAAGTGGCCATTTCCACATGAAGAATAGAAAGGCTCAAAAGGACAGGTCTGACCATAGTGGACACCATCCGACTCGTGGAGAGGATGATTAATTTGGCTTCTGAGAGGATGGGGAACCCTTCAAGAAGACACCTGGCTCCCAAAGGGCATTTGGGCTATGGTACCATTCCACCCAAGGCTGTTCCACCCCTAACTGGGTTGTTTTCTGCCCTGCTACTTGTATTGTTTGCCCATATCTCAGGGCAATTGCTCTCCCTGCACTGGTATTTTACTTGGCTGCTTCTTCCTGTCCCTTGCAAGACTCCCGGGTAATAAAGGACTTTAAAACCCTGGGGCCATGGCTGTGGAATTCTGCCTGAAAGGTAAATAAATGGGGCCAGTGTGATGGTTGTGTCCCTGCATAGCAGTTAGCTGGGCACAGAACTGCTGACGAGCCTGGAAAGGAGCTGTGTGTGGACAGAAGACCTTAACCTCTCCTGCTTCAAGCCTCCAGACTTCTGCCTGTGATAGAGTGTCACTTTGCATCCACAGCCTGGAATTCCACCATGCTTGCCTCTGGATCACGCTGCTGGTGCGGGAGAAACTCACTCAATGAAGAAGTTGGCCGAGCTCTAATAAACAGCCCGATTAATAGCCCAGTAGAAGAGTTACGATCCCATAAGTAGTACATTTCAAACACCACTGGTCCCTTGTGGGTGGGTCAGCAGAAGCCAGTGCTTTTTGGGCAAAGAGCCATTACCTTACCTGGTGGTCTCTGTGTGGGTTCCTGTGAAATTTAGTCCTATTTGAGAGCAGCAGAAAGACATTTTCCAGATGTAACGACAATGTGTTTTAGAATGCTCTGTGAACCAAACCCCAAACCTTCCACGATGTAAAAATTAATGAAGCACAGAAGGAGATGGACCAACTTGGGTATGGAGCTCCAATGTTAGACATGATGATGTTTGACCCCACCACATGCCCTCAGTAGAGGCATCTCCTGACCCAAAGGGCTCGGCTCCCTCTCTCCAAAGCTGAGCTGTTCCTGGGCCTTCCGCTCTGCAGTCAGTCCAAAAGAAGGGCAAATCATCATGCAGCCACCAAACCATGGCTGAAAGAGGGTCCCCTCCTGCTCTAAAATTAGTCAGCAAATGGCCACCAAAAAAAAAATCAGCTTCACAACTCTCCATGAATCAGCAATTTGGATGTTCTTTTGAGACAGGATATTGCTATATTGCCCTGGCTTGCTTCAAACTCCTGGGTTCAAGTGCACTTCCTGTCTCAGCCTCCCAAGTAGTTAGGGTCACAAACACAGGCTACTGGCTTTAGCGATTTAGGATTGGAAGCCAGGAACACACCTTGCTTATGTGTGGGTCACATTGGGCAGGCAGGATGGGAGGTAGAAGAAGATATTGTGGCTGAGCTCAGGACAGTGTGAACTTGGAAACGGGTAAGAGTCTGTCCTTGGGAAGGACCTGTTTCCTTGGCAGTGATTCCGTCTACTTCCCCATAAAACACAGATCTGTTGTCTGGCGTGGTAAGAAAGGGAGTGGACACCTGGGTTCTAGGGATGCTGCTGTCCCCCCATTATGGCCAACTCTGAATGCACAGGTGTCAGACCCTGGCCTCAGCCAGGGCAGGCAGATGGAGTCAGTCCTGTTGCTTTCTGCCTTCTGTGAATGGATGGCTTTCCTGCTACCGCAATGGGCCCTGTTGGTTGCTGTTCCCAAAACCACTCACCTTGCTTTCTGCTTTGGAGAGGCTAAAGTGGTTAGCTCCTTATTTGCTAAGCTCCCTGAAAGGAAAACTAGAACTCAGTTTTTAATCAGTCCTGAGCTACAATGTATCATCTGAGATTTTTCTTTCTCTCTCTAAAATAAAACATAGAAAAAAATGCCCCTTTATTCACTGTTTTAGCTTCCAATTTATTATTTCACAGCTGTGGAAGACAAAAGTCTAAAGTCATCGTCATGGGGTCAAAAGCAAGGTATGCACAGGGCCACTCTCCCTGCAGGGGCTGCTGGGAGAACTTGCTCCTTGTCCTCTTCAGGTCTGTCAACATTCCTCCCTTCATGTCTACGTCACTTCCGATTTCTGTCCCTGCTGTCTAGGGCCTTCTCTTTTCCTACAGTAGCATCTCCTGTGCCCCCTCTGCATAAGGCCACCCTTGAGACTACATTTGGGTCCACCTGGATAATCCAGGGTAATTTCCCATCTCAAAACCTTAATTTAATCACAAGTACAGAAGTCCTTTTTTGGGGGGGGGGTCATAAAAAAGCAACATTCATGGGTTCTGGGCATTAGGATGTAGAGATCTTGAGGGTTAGGGGTGGACACTATTCATAGTCCCTGGGGACAAAGAGGAAAGACTGAGACAGGAGAGAAAGGCCTAATGCTCCCCAAAATTCTGTTGTTGCCTTAAATGCCTGTACCCAGCTGGGTGGCAGCAGGGACCCCACTACCTCTCCAGAAGGTCTTTCTTCTATTGCAGCAGCCTACAGTCATGGGCCTATCACAGACAGCTCCCTGCTGCAGCTCTCCTCATTCAGATCCAACCAGTGGCCCCTTGCTTCTTGTGATCAGCCAGCCTGACACTGCACCTGGGTGAGCTGCTGTTTTCCTATACAACCAACCTCCCCAAGCCTACATGGTTTCCCCCTATGCCGCTGCCTAAGTTCTACTGAAGCCCTTTCTGGCCTATGTGTGACTTCTGTCTCCAGTCCAGCAGGCTGAGCTGGTAACACCAAAGGCTGAACACTGCTCACAGCCGGGGGAAACAACAGTGAAGGTGGCTGGCAGAAGAGCACAACAGAGAAACAATGGACATCCAGCAGCCACCATCTCTGATAACCAAAAGAGGCCCCCAAACCTGTCCGTAGCTGCTGGTTCCAAGAGGCAAAAGATGTCATTAATACCAAAAGGGTGACAGCAGCCAGCATTCAAAGCCCAGGTCTGTTGACACTAAAAAGCTACACTTTGCCAATTCATGACTTCTACACAAATTGCGCAAAGAAACCTAGGCTGATTATTGACGTCCTAGAAGCTGCTATAAGGATCCTCCCTGCTGGAGGGCCCTAAAGAAGAGGGTGGACAATAGTGACAGTCGTCAGCAGGCTCAAGAAGGCAGGATGAGGTGTCCAGAGCTGTGGCAGCCAGCTAAGAATCAAGAAGCACAAGCCTGAAGTTACCTGAACACGGAAGGAACATAACTGAGTCCTTGATGATGTGTTATTCATGCTCCTCACATAATTAAATCTGGACTCATCTAGCCTGAGCTGGCTTTAAGTGGGACAACATATCCCATAGTTTAAGCTACCTTGGGTGTAGTGTTGCTTGCATAATATACTTTCTCATGGCTACAACTACTGGCTTTTTAACCTGATAATAATTAGAAGGAAAGTGGTCTATAGCTAAAGGCAAATGGGTCACTCTTGCCATTGGTCTCATAAAACATTTCCTGATTCACAAAATTTACTTTCATTGTGTTCCCTCTGCGATAGTCTATAATTGTCTTTTGCATACGTCAAATTATCCTAACCAAACAGTGAGTTCAGCAAGAACAGGGATGCTGAATCATTCCACTCTCACCTACAAGTCATAGCCAGGACAAAGAAAATGCGCATCATATTACCAGCTACTCAGCCACTATGAATATTAAAATGCCTAGTTAAAATGGATTCTATTTACATTATCTGTGGCTTTCAAATCCAAATAATGCATTCCCTACAAAAATAGTTATACTTGGCCTACATTTCTCACACAGAATAGAATCATCATTATTTCCTCAAGTGTTTCTACTGCTCCGAGTATCATGCCAGGCAAGTGGCATTTTTCATCTCCCTGTCTCTGTCTCTCATGTTTCTAATGCTTACAGCCTTCTAAAATATTATTTCTAGATCACAAATGAGGAAACTGAGGCACCTATTGGCTAAATCACGTGCTCAGGAGAACCAAGCTAAGGCCCAGAGCCCAGGTTCACACCATTCCCATCTGCTTCCAAATTCTGTGAGCTGATTCTCACCCATGATGCTTTCCAGCACGATTCACGCTTACCAGAAAATATCCAAGACTGATCTCAGGAAGATATATACATGATGAATCTAGCAGAAGGAAAATAAAAAAAGGAATAACAGTCGAGGTGATTGCCTTGGCCCTATCCAAATTCTGTGAGCTGATTCTCACCCATGATGCTTTCCAGCACGATTCACGCTTACCAGAAAACATCCAAGACTGATCTCAGGAAGATATATACGTGATGAATCTAGCAGAAGGAAAATAAAAAAAAGGAATAACAGTCGAGGTGATTGCCTTGGCCCTAACTTAAAGTCTAGATTAAAAGGAAGAGAAAACACTGGAGGAATCTCAGAGGAAATCAGGCAGACCTGCTCCTGGAAAATGAAAGCCACAAGAACCATGACCACCCACTCTGGTGGAAATCACCAGTTTCCATGTGGCATAATTTATTTGTAACCGAACACTCCCCAGTCACCATTTCAGAATGAAGGCTGGATTTGCCACCAAAAGTCACCATAGAAATGTCAGTTGCCCAAGGCCACCAAATTTTCCCCAAAAGCAGAGGAAGATAATCCTTGTTGACAAGAGTTAGGAAAACGAGGCTAAAGTTGTACATTTATGTCACCCTATGTCCTGCCTGTTCAAAATACTGACTGCATATATGAATAGACATAGTTGTATATGCTTTATAATATATAATCATATAATTTAGAATATATTTATACATTTCTCAAGATACATTAATAAAAAGCAATCTGCAGAATGGTACACACACTATAAATATGAATCATGTCTTTTAAACTCTAGAATATTTTTGTCTTGACTTATTCCACTTTGGAAATTTTCAGAAACTTTCAGATACCAAAATATTCAGCAGCCTCATTCCAACAGCAAGTATTCTTTCCTTTTACATTTCCCTCTACCCACTTTTTCTAGTAGTATCTGACAACACATAATCAGTGACGCTAACAAAAACTCTACAGAAAATGAAAATTAACTTTAAAACAGATCTGAGACAGTTGATGTCTAGAAATCCTGTTTTAGCAAGTTCTCGATGACCGAGGCAGATAAACTCTTCAATTCTTAATTCAACATGGTTAGGTAATTGCTGCAGAAAATTGTGGCCCAGGAAAACAAGGATGTGATCAATAACGAATTGATTCTTACATCAACTCCTGCAAACAGCTTTGAGTTTGCTTAAACGGAGAAGCGGTGCTAGAACAATAGACTGCTTATCAGGAATCAGCTTGTTAACCAGTTTGCCTGCCAAGACGGGCCCATCCAAAGTAGATAATGCCACAGACTGTCATGAAAAGACTTGCCCTAAAACACTTGATCCAAACAATAAAACCTTACACACACCCTCTCTGGCCGGCCCTCCCCTCCCCTAGCTGGGACACCGCTAGATGGCCAGGGTACAGTTCTCCCATTCCTGAACACACTGGGTCTGACAGTTTTGCTTAACCAACAGGCTAGCTGATCTTCTGGGCATCAGCACCTCTCCCACGCTGTAAGTTAAGTGCATTTTGTAACAAAGAAGGTTCACTGAGCTCCCTAGTCTGGCCTGTGGCGAGCTCAGTCTGCTGTCCACCCTCCTCCATCTCCTATCACCTTTCTGGAGCCTCTCTGGGGCTCTCATCCTCCCTTTGTCCCCCAGTAAGAACTGCCCACCAAGCAGCTTTTCTGAGTGTCTATTCATTTTGTCTGCCTGCTGCCCGGTGCAGGTCTCTTTTACTATTGTATAAAAAATATACCTAAGCCTCCAAATTCTCAGAAGGCCGCGCATGCCTACATCCCAAGGAGACACTGAGCCCTTCTTCCTGGAGTTCAGCTGCACTGTTCAGCCAGCACCCCTGATCCCCTATCCCTCCCACCCACCATGGGCTACCGGGATAGATGCTCTGTATTAGACAGTGGGCCTGAAGACCACCACCTGCGATGCAGCGGGTCCCAACTTTTTGGCATCAGGGACTGGTTTCATGGAAAATGGTTTTTTGTTTTTCTGTCACTTCCTGCTGTGTGGGCCCCAGCAGGTCCTCGGTGGGGACCCCAGTAGTAGAGGGCTGCTCACCCAAGAAGGATGGCTTTTGCATTGTCTTCCTGGTACCACTCTGACTTTTTATAATTTGTTCATGACGAGGCCCGTAACTGAAAATACCTTTTACATTGACACGCGATATGAATACCCACCTACGTGTGACTTCCCAGCCTGCCTCTCACCTCTGTCAAAATGCCACAGAGTTGAACAAGATCACGTGTGTTGCAAACTTTGTAAAAAACCAGACACCGGGTATGGTGGCACACACTTGTGTTCCCAGCACTCAGGAGGCTGAGGCAGGACGACTGTTGCGACTTTGAAGCCAGCCTGGGCTCCACAGTGAGTTCCAGGTCAGCCAGCCCGAACTACAAATAAGGTGCTATTTTTAAAGACCAAAAAAGAAAAAAATTATATAAAAATTGAAAACACTCAGCAGGCCCCCAAGCTTGCTGAATGAGGTATGTCAGAGCAGGGACAAGATGATGGAATAGTAACCATCAGTTCCCACTTTTGGCAGGATTAACCTGGCCAAGAGCAGGGACCAGAAATTAGGTTAATGGTGAAGAAAAGGGTCCCCCTAGAGAAGAGGGGTGAAAGCACAAAGGCACAGGGTACACAGCCGACTCACAGACCTTGGGGCCCCAGCCATCCCAGCAGGTGAGCTGGGTTACCCCTCCTGCTCTCCCACACCTCTGTCTATGCGCATGGCCCCTTTCTTCCCTCAGGGCCACCGCTGACATTTCCCTCAGTCTCAAGGTTGGTGGCTGCCAGGGACAGGTGGGGACTCAATGTATCTTACTCTGTATGAATGTCCTCAAGAGCATCTTGTGCCTTCCCCAGTGGTGCCATGTCAGGGAGGCAAGGGATGAACACCGACACAGAGCTGCCTTAAGGGGACCTGGAGCTCTGTGGTGGCCCCAGCTGGAAAACGCTACAGCTGGCAGCCAACCCAACCAGGGCACAGGTGGGCTCTCTGCTAACATGGGGCAAATTTAAAACTCATTTCCCTCAGTCTCAAGGTTGGTGGCTGCCAGGGACAGGTGGGGACTCAATGTATCTTACTCTGTATGAATGTCCTCAAGAGCATCCTGTGCCTTCCCCAGTGGTGCCATGTCAGGGAGGCAAGGGATGAACACAGACACAGAGCTGCCTTAAGAGGACCTGGAGCTCTGTGGTGGCCCCAGCTGGAAAACGCTACAGCTGGCAGCCAACCCAACCAGGGCACAGGTGGGCTCTCTGCTAACATGGGGGAAATTTAAAACATAGCTATGCATTTCTTTATTGTTTCACCCCACGACAGCCCTGGAAGTAAAGGAATAAAAAGGGAACACGGACTTTGTGTTTTTCAGTTAAAGAAACCAGCTCAGCAAGGAGGTGGTGTCTGCCTAGGACGGCAGGGCTGAGGCTTATGCTGTGTCACCTCTGGGGTTAATGTCCTGCCTGGCATCTGTCAGAGGGAGGAATGGGCGGTGGGATCCACAACAGGAACAGTGAGGATGTGACAAGCATTTGGTAGCAGCCTGGGCCAGGAGCCTGGGGGCGAAGCTTCCAGAACACAAAGCTTTGGGATGTGTTCAAACCATATCCGAATGTTTGGTTATGTGTAACCCAGAAAGAAATGCATAAGTGCCAGTCATCACTGGTGCTAGGTGCCAGGGAGGCTGAGTTAAAGGGCATCTGACATCCTGGAAGAAGGGGAGAGCAGGAAGGTTTCTCAAAGAGATGTCAGAGCAAGCAAAAGTGGTCCAGGAAACAGGGGGCTCAGGGGCCACTTTTTGCCTCCAGGGATGTTTATCAATACCTACTTACATTTTTATTGTCATACCCCGAGGACGGGTAGAGGCCAGGGACTTTGCCAGCTCCCACAATGGCAAGATGGGGGAGGGGGGAGGGAGAGAGGGAGAGAGGAAGAGGGGGAGAGAGAGAGAGAGAGAGACAGAGAGAGACAGACAGACAGACAGACAGACAGACAGAGACAGAGAGAGGGAGAGGGAGAGGGAGAGAGGGAGGGAGGGAGAGAGGGAGATTCTACCCAGAGTTTGTACAGGACCAGGCAGACAGACCCCAGGTGAGACCAGGGTTTGTAGCCTGAGGCCTGAATTTTAATCTGGTTCTGTCCTTCAGAAGCTGTGTAACTTCAGTCAAGATACTGTGTTGTTTTTTTCCCCCTTTTATACCTCACTTAGCTCATTTGTCAGAGAAGAAATTAAGAAAAGGTATTAAATAAGTTAATATTAGCAAATACCTAGACTATAGTATGGTATTGTGTCCCGTAGACTATTTCCAATGAGGAGCAATGACCCACTTAATTCCACTTTCCCTACTGTGTCAGCACAGATCTTCCGGGGAGACCTCTCTTGGTTCCATAGGGTTCCACCAGTTCTTTCCTTTGGGCTACACAACTTTAGCTGAGTCTCACCTGCTTTGCTTGGGCTCAGTTAGCCTAATGTGACTAAAATCCACACACAGGACCTGCACTGGGATGCGTGCAGCCCACTCTGAGATGCAACTGGAAACCAGGGAGATGGGCAAAGAGGAGCAGAACTGGGAAGGACCAGGACCTGCCCACCATCCCCTTCTGCAACCCCTGCTTGTACTCCTTCAAGTCTCACACCTCCAACACCCCAAGACAATCCCCCTGCTATTTTCCCAAGAGCTCTTCTGACAAAGTTTTATAGCTTCTCACTACTTAAGGGCATTTTAGGGTGATGGTTTGTGTTGGAATTGTTCTGGTACGGAAGAGAAGTCAGATCCTTCTCAGGCATCTGTGCCTCCTGTCCAATAAGGTGTTGCATGTGGCTAAATTTCACTGTTGCAGCAGGAAGTTTCCAAGGCAGGGCTTGGATTTCTCTGTGATTTATCTCCTGACTGAGCCCACAGGGTCATCGGTGTATTTATGCCCAACACGGGAGCCATCCACACACAGAAAGGAAAGAATAAAGTCACAAGCCCCTGTGATAAGTGAGTTTAGAACGGAGACTGTTCTAAGTTCTAAGGTGGTTCTTGTTTAAATATGTCCCCTTGGCTCTCTTTTTCTCAGTTTCTTATGATAATTGAGGCCTGTTTTTCAGGTTCTTTGCATTCTGAAATTTTACCTGCACTTCTCTCTAGACGTCTGGAACTTAGAGAAGAATCCAGTTAGGGCTCTGAAGCCCACATTCAACTGGGGGCACCCTGAAAAGTGGGATAGTTTAGGGGCATCTTACAAATCAACCACTGTGTTGGTTCTCATTTGCCGAGATCCTCAGGGCAGAGACACCCCAAAGCCCTGGTGCCACTCTAAAGGTACTGAATGGAGACCCTGAAGATGGGGGGCAGTGGTGACACCCACTTGTTCATGTTCCTTTTCCTCAAACAGCCAGTCCAAGTAGGAACAACATCACTGGGGATTTAGCTCAGTGGTTCCACTTCCTGCCTCGAAGGTGCAAGGTCCCAAGTTCGATCCCTGGTACCGAAAAAACAGCCAAGGAGGAACAACGTCTCCCAAAAAATACCTTCTCTGCTGCCCACAGCAACTTCCAGGAGAGAAGACAAAGAACCTGTGATTTTTAAAAAGCAAGGGGTGGTTGTTTTTTCTATCTTCTACTCTTGTAAAATGATTTGTAGAATTAGAATTGATTACCCAGGCAGAGTTTTATATATTCATATATTCCCTCAGAGCTGATTTTACAAATAAATTCAAAATATATCATTATAAAAGATTCCTGGGAAAATATATGCTATGCTTTAATGAAATCAGACTGTTGTGCAGGATCAGAACATACATACTTATTTCTAGGTCAAATTTCAACCCGAGACATGAATTCTCTTTTCAGTAAACACTTAGGAGTCCCCAGGAAGTAGTCGTAGGTTAACCTGATTATGTATTTTGTTTTTGCTGCTTTTTTATTCTCCTTACTCTCTGTTTCCTCCTCTTCCTACTTTACAGAGAACTATAAAGGATTAACATTTTTCGTTTCCTACTTGGAATTCTGTTCCTGAGGTTAATTTATGATATTTGCATTTTAGTAAAAGCTAAACAGTTGCTATTAAAATTTGAATTCTATAATCCATAAAATAGAAATAAAAACAAATGTGAGGGGGGAAGAGGGAGAGACAGAGAAAAGCTTTTAGTGGCTCGAACCCCTAGAGCAGGGATCTCGGCCCAGGTTTTAGAGTCATTGCGCCAAAATGCCTTTACATCATCAAAGCACAGTGAAGGGAAAAAAAAGAAAAATTCCAACAAAGGCCTATATGCGGCTGTGATGCCTAAAATGTTTACTATTTGATTTGAGAAAACATTAGTCAACTCCTGCTCTATAGCATTTCTTCCTTCCTGGACTAGTGATCTGTTCATCTGTTCTTTTTACAAAGAACAACAACCAAAACTGTTGAAGTATATATGCATCATTGTTATTTTATAACTCAGCAACTTCCTGTGATTCCCCTTTGCCAAGGGCTGGTTGTCTGAGCTTTCCATGGAGGGCTTTTTAATCTCTCCTGACCCTGCTTGCTCGTACAGACTCAGTACAGGATTGCCTGGTTTGCCTTCCTAATCCAAACCCAGGTTGTTCTTGCCTAAATTCATCCTGTTAGACTTGTCACTCATCCCTCATCCCGGAACCACTCCAACTATTTCCACTAAAAATGCAGTGAGTGAGCAGAATGCTGCTACAAATGGGTGGCTGCCAGACACAGCAAACCATTTACACAGACTCCCGATCTCACTTGATGACAGTTTCATCCTCAAATATTGAGGAGCAGCTAGTCTACTGCATTGCACAAGTCAAGTGAGCCAGGCGGGAGGCAGAGCCCTCATGCTCAAAAGACACTGAAGTTTGGAATCCAGCAAGTTAACTTAGCTCTGGGTCCTCCAACACTCCTGTCTTCCCATTCACACAGTCATTCGCCCATACATCTGGAAAACCCTACTGAGCAGCTTTCCAGCACGGCTGATCAGACCCAGTCTCCACCATCTAGCAGATCGGCCAACCGGATGTAGCTAGGAGCAATGGTGGAAGTGTGCAAGGCACTCTGGGAGCCCAGGGGACAGCCAATGACCAGGAAGCATGAGGAAAGAGGAGACTCCCAAGTTTGATCCAGGAAGCCAGCCAGAGTCAACAAGAAGTGCTCCTCTAGATTTCTCCCCTAGGTTATTTCATCTATAGCTGTCCCTTACCAAAGGAGGAGGAAGTTTTAGTAAAAGGACTACAGTCACATCTCCTCATTTTTTTTTTCCTCACTAGACTGCATGGCTTGACAAGAGAGAATGTATCTTATGAATCTTGCTTTTTGGTATTTTAGTCTCTCACTGTAAATGACAAATCCAAGTAAAGTATGTATCAAAGGGACTATAAGATTCCCAAATTTGTCCCTAGGATATTGTTAAACTCAGAACTAGACTTTTCAAGAAAGAAGAAAAAAAAATTCAGTGGCAGATAGATGTAAAGGAAATACTACAGTGGCAGCTTGAAAATACAAGCTAATGAGTTACTTTTAAGTGGGCCATAGGATATTCTGGAAAAAGGCAAAAGTTTAAAACTATATACTTTAGAGCTGACCTTATTAGATTCAAATTCCAACTCTGATATATCCTAGCTGCGTGAAACGGGTAGGATATTTAATATCCTTGAGCCAATTTTTTTTTTCCAGCATAACATAGGGAATACTAATTGTACCCACCTCACTGAGCCAATATCAGAGTAAAAAAAGTGAAGGCTGCTTAAGTGTCTGATATAGACTTTGTCATTATTAATCAACGAATGCGTGCCCACTATGAGAGCCTGCCAAGACCTATAGTGAGTTACACCTCCCAGGTCCCGAGGGGCTGTCGGTGTGAACGAACAAGAGTGGACTCAAGTTGGTGGCCACGTCTGGGCCATCCTGGGGATTCCCCACAGCCCATAAGCAGTTTAGAATGCACTTGCTTTTCTCTTCTGAACAGGTACTTTCATAACCTGTCCTGGAGCTAGGGCTGTAGGGAGGCAGAGTGATATCACATTCAACACAAGTACCTGCAATCACTTCAGGGGTCCCTCTACTTAGCCCCTGTCAGGTAATACCCGGATGGGGGCGTGCCCAATCATCGGAGAGCTCACCTATTTTCATGTGTGCACACTACCTACCCTTGACTTTACCTCTACCTTCCTCCAGGCCCTGGTTCCTCCCTCCTCACCCTGCCGTGATGGATCCTCAGTGAGGGAACATAATACAGTGTTTGGGGAAGTTATCCGCAGATAAACGGAAGGTCTGAGAATCCTGAGATGGGCTTAGTCCTGCTTGCTTTCTTTTCCTGCACCTGTGCATGCAAAGGACAGTGTGACAGATCCATCATTTGAAAGTAATCAGAGCCCTGACACTGTCTCCTCGCCATTATTACAAGGCCAGGTGATTTATCTAGCGTCGCTTATAAAAAATCTCTGCACCCAGCTCTGGACTACCAAACACGACAGTAGTTGTTCTAGCCAATAATGCCGTGATTCTCAGCGGAAATTAAATGCCGCGAAACACCCTTACTCACAGGAGCTGGCACAATTATTCTTTTCAGCGGACACAGCCGCAGAGAGGGAGGGGAGCGCTCATCACACGGGGTCAGAGTCTGAGAGGACTTTGAGGTGTAACAGCTGTTTTTAGTCATCCACTGACAGACTAGAGGGTCTGCGGGTAGCTGGAGAAGTCTCCTTCCGGGTGTCTGTGCTGGGGGTTCTGAGAGAGTCTGGCATTTGGATCAGCAGGCTGAGTAAAACTCTGTCCTCGCCCACATGGGCAGGCAGCCTCCAATCTGGTGAGGACCCAAAGAAACAAAAAACAGAGGAAGTGAGGTTTTGCTCTCTGACACCTGGAGCTGGGGGCTTCACCCTCTGTTGCCCTAGGACACAGGCCCCTGGTCCCAAAGCCTTTCAAATCTAGACCTTATGCCAGTCATCTGCCCTGCCCCAGGGAGAAGGAGATCTACCATGATTATCTTGGGACTTGGACCAAACCCCATCACTGGCCTTCCTGGTCCTCCAGCCTGCACACTGGGCACTATCCTCACACCCACCATGACCCACAGTCACAAGCTGGTTCCCACGTTGGGTGTCAGATAGATGATGTTTCCTGTGGGCTCTCTTGCTGGAGACCCCGGACTCCAATGTAGGTGACCTCAGCCTGCAGCGGTGGGCCATGGCGGGCGGCAGTGCCCGCTTGATTCGGGTCTGCCTCTGCCTGTCCCTCTGCAGAGGAGCTGAACACTTGGTGAGGGTTGCTTCTCTGGGAACCCAGCTGCAGGGCCTGGCTGTCAGCCTGTGTCTGTCCACCTGCCTTCCCCAGCGTGCACTGCAGTGTCAACCACTGGATAGTGTGGGACACAGGGACCTGTCCACAGGTGCCCATGGGGAGGACAGAGTCACAGCAGGGCTGCCTGCAGATGGATATTCTGAAGCCTCAAGGCACTGGAATACTGTGCCTCCTGGTACCACTGGTGATGCAAAAATTATCTCCTCAGCTCTGGTCCCATCGCCACCACCTCCTAGAAAACCTCCAGCTGTCCCTGCTGCCCCAGGATGGACTGACTCCAAGTTGGGGGCCCAGCTTTTAGGGTTTTCCAGGAAGAAAGTGACTCCATGAATGGCAAAGCTCTCAAGGGCTTTATACTTCATACTCATCTGTAGAACAAAAACTGTTTGAAGTGTTTAGCAAGAACCAACCCAGAGCAGCCCATAAGCCAAGTGCTGGTGGGCTCAACGCTGGATCAGAAAAGAACCGGCAAGCACATGGGAGGGACCTCTGCCCTACCTGGGGTCACCTCTGTGCTAGCTTCGCATGTTTGTAGTTTTCTTCAGAGTTGCTCCCTCCATTTATGCACCTTGAAAGGATAACGCCGGGAGCTAGGCACACTGGTACACAACGTCTACAATCTCAACACTCTAGGAAGCTGAGGCAGGAAGATTGCCAAGTCCAAGTCCAGCCTAGTCAACTCAGCCATTTAGCAAGACCCTGTCTTAAAATAAAAAAATAATAAAGGGTTGGGGAGGTAGCTTAGTGTGAAGGCGCCCTTAGTGTGTTCCAACCCTAGTACCACACACATACACACACACACACACACAAAGACAGTGCCCACCTGCATGCCTCCCAGCATTCTCCCTAACAGCCCTTGCTCACCAGAGTCTGTCAGACAGACTTAGTCACTTGTGTGTGTAATGGGCTAGCAGTAGCAGGCTGGCATCACCAGTGAGAAAAAGAGATTCATTTCCAATTATGAAACTGTAGCTACCAAGGAAAGGCAGGGAGTTCCCTGCATGACGCTCTGCCTTCTCCCTACCTAGAAAGCCACTGGGGTGGCAGAAAGCAGTCACTGCCTGTTCCACACATTCTGAGCTCAGCACTAATCCAAGAACTCTGTGCACCTTTAAGCTGCAAGATGCTTGCAAAAGATGTTTCCATTGCAAATGCAAATTCCTAGGGCAGAAATGATTTGGCATCTGGGAGTGGGACATTTTCCCTGCACTGCACTCTGACCATATTTCTACAGAATAACAATATCCATGAGAAATCAAAGCTTCCAAAATAAAAGTAAGGTTCACCAAGCTCGGGCATCTAAGGGCTGGGACATGTCACAAGATTAACGGAGAATTCGGTTGTGACTTCGCGTTTCCACCCTGAGACCACAAATGCACATGTGGTTTCCTGCCTGGCTTCTTCTGAGAAGGCATCTTAGAGAATTGGCCTCACACCACACACTGAAGGTCACATTGCTTCTGTACACACTGGTGCTCCCGGGACTGACTGGGTTACTCAGCAGACGACACCAAGTCTCAGCCTGGGAACAGAGTGGGATTTTGCTGTGTGGTTTCTAGAGTCACTTTATGAGTGAGAACCTAGAAATAAGCAGAGCTGGGCCCCCAGGACTCCCCATCCGGCAGGCTGCACAGAGACACCAGATGTAGCCTCCCAGGCCCAACACCATCAGGTCTGACTCATGAACCCTGAGGGCTTGGAAAGACTGCAAAGTGCATTTTATTTTTTTGTAGCTGTTACTTATTGAGCTATAACTGCCATACAAGAAGACACTTTCATTGCAGCTTAATGAATCTAACACTCTAAGTCACTTACTCACTATTACAAACCAAGTAAGTGCCCCTTTGAAGCCAAACTCCAGCTCCTGGCAGCCACCAATCTGATTTCTGTTCCTATCACTTTGCCTTTTCTAGGAAGTCATATAAATGGAATCCTACATAGGTAAGTTATGCGGCTGGCTTCTCTCATTCACCAAAATGCTTCTCAATCTCATCTAAATGGTTGCTGGTTTCAATACTGTCTTCCTTTTGTTGCTGCATAGTACTCCATTCCTAGATATACCACAACTTATTAATCAATTCACCAGTTGAGGGACTTTTGAGCTGTTTATACCTTTTGGTGACTATGAATAAAGCTACTATAAAAATTTGCGTATGTTTTTCAGTGGCTGTTTCCTCCCTATCTCTTGAATAAATACCTAGGAATGGGATTCCTGGATTGTATAATTAATGTATATTTAACTTTAGAAAAAACTTCCAAATGGTTTTACATAGTAGCTGTACCACCATTCCCACCCCCAGTAAGTAATGGCTCCAATTGAATCCTTGTCAGCACTAGATACAGTCAGCCTCCTTGACTTGAGCTATTTTAATAATTCATGAACTCTTGCTTAGGCTGAGCCATAGAATTAAACTTCCTGCTAGTTCCATACATGGGGCTGAATAGTCTTTTTCAAAATTCATTTTCACCTGGAACTTTAGAACCAGGCTCTTTGAGTATGGAATTAGTTTCAAGTGGATTAAAGTGGGCCTTTTCTCTAAAGGCTGGTGTTTTTTGGAGAAGGCCAGGTGAAAACAGACACAGGGGCAAGGTGGGCTACCACATGACAATACAAGAAAGACCAGAACTTAGCTACCATGAGCAAGGAGTCCCTGAGCTGGGAGGGGAGGCCAGGCTTCTTTCTTACAGCTCTGGGACACCTAGCACCCAGTCTGGGAAGGGGCCTTGAATTCTTCTTTAATGCTTTTTCTTTTACTGGTGTTGCCTTCTTTTCCTCAAATGAGATTTGCCAATAATAATTGTATAAAGTGCAAATACATCATTAGGAGCTTAAATTGCTAGCATGATTAAGAATTCTTGGGCCAAGGCTTTGAATTATCTGTAATTCATACTTTACTCCTTGGTTTGAGCCTCTGCTGAGCCCAAACTAGTGAAGACCTGTTGTTTACACAAGGAAGGTCAGCTCAGAAGCAGGGTCCCTGTGGGCCCCACCTGTGGCCACTGAGTACTCGGGGCCCATGGTTTGCAGAATGTCCTGTAAACAATGAGAGGCAGACTTGCCTTTAGTTCGGTCATTTGTGGCACAGTGTCCTGGAACGCAACCTTAAAGGCTTTTAAAATTGGGAAATAATGTGCTTTCCCTCTCATGAGGTCTACTACTGAAAACAAGACTTCGGTTGAACTGGCTATTTCATAAAGAAGAGATCTTGTTCCAGGTTTAGCACAAAGAAAGCTCACCCAGCCCTGGCTTATCCAAGGAGATAACCTAGCCCTCAAGTAAGACTTCCTTGGGGTCTTCAAAAGGCAGAAGGACTGCGTCAACCCACCTCACTCTTCCCCCAAACCAAGGGGAACAAGTTGATGCTTCCGTTATTCCAACATTCAGAAACAATTGCAGTACTGGCTCAATTAGGATTCCACTAATCCAACAGTATAAAATAGAAACCTAGTCATAGTCAGTGACATGTTGTGGCTTGTGCTGCCATGACTTGCTCAGGAGTTACCACAAGGGGACAGGAGTTGTATTTCAAGCCTACGGGCTGATCAGCAGGTGTTCTAAAGCTGCAGTGCAGGAGGTGGCTGACACTCATCAAGCCCCTTGTGAGTAGTTTCTGCCCCGTGAGCTGTAGTTAACAGCTGCACCGTGAGGCATGAGTCTCAGGGAAAGGCATGAGGATGATCTTGGCTTCATGACAGCTCACAGAGCAAGACCCTGTGTCCTTTATGCGGCCCTGCGATGGTCACTGACCCATGAGAAGGACAGGTTGGTTTCACTCTGCTAAGCCTAAATTGTTCTCAGAGTGTTTTGAGAAGATGCAGAACTGGACTAAGTGGGAGAGATAAGCACTTAGGAGACTAGAACACCTTGTTCCAAGGCTGAGCAATTTCAAAGGATAGAGCTTTGGAACAATCTGTACCACTTCACCATCTTTGGGCCTGGCTAGACTCAGAAACCAGCCTCCCTCCCTCTAAACCCCCACAGCATATGCTGAAAGCCATCAGCCCAAACTGTACAAAGCCAAGGCCATGGCAGAGAGCCCAAATGCCCTTTGGGACAGCATGACCCAGTTAGCAGGTAGTGATAGTCCCTCCGCTTGAGGGTGAGAAAGAAAAGGCTCTGGACACCATGTTGGCCTCGTTTAATTAACAACCAGCAGCTCAGCTGTGTATTTTACACAGCAGCCCCAAGGCCACTGCTGGACCTGCTCCTGCTTTCTCCAGTTAACCTGACGTTGAGACCTAAACTGTCCCAGAGCAGGGCTTGCCGCCTGTTACAGGTGGACTTTATCCCGCTAGGCCAGAATTAGAACTGGTCCCTGCCATGTAGCTCAACATCCCCACGGCTCTCACCTCCTGTAAACACAGGCTGGCTGAGGATGCACCTGCCCACAGCCTCTCGGGCCTAAAATACACCACTGATCACAGAGAAGCTGGAAAAATGAATCCACTCTGGTCCAGAGAAGAAGAAATGGGGCCCCAAACAAACCAGAAGCAGCGAAGATTTCCTGAAGGTGAAACCAGGCCTGAGTGTGCAGCCTTCATTTTAAGGGAGGCATGGCACTTGGAATTTTTCTGTTTTTTTATGATTATTCTTAGATAATTACCCAAAAAGCCAAATGCAAAGGAGTGCAAGAGATCAGCCACACACTAGGGGCCCAAGGAATAGAGCTGAGGGCCTGGATCCCAGCAATTTCTCACACAAGTCCAGCTAAAGGCTAAAGAGTCCAAGGCAATGTCCTCCACCAAGGATAGAAGCACTGAGGTGCAGCTGCCAGCCTCAGCCTCTGCCTCCAGGGCAAACTGACACCCCCAGCCTGGCTCCCATGGGGGGAGAGAGGGCACCGTGCGCCTCAAAGACCCAAACCCCAGACACCAGATACAGGAGCCCTGGGCTGCACAGCTGACTTAAGTAGCACCCTTGCCTGTGTCCTGGGCAGGCCAGAGAAGAGCACACATCACCAGCAAGCTCCTGAGCCCTCAGAGCTGCTGAAGCCGTTGCTTCTTCTGAATCTGGGCCTGCTGGCTGAGCAGTTCCAGTTTCTGGTTCTTCAGCAAACTGCCTCTGGCACTCCCGCAGTGCTGGACTTGGATGTGGATTCCTACTAGTAACCTAAAGGAAAATTCAGCGCCCCATCACACCTTGGGTGATTGGGTGTCCCCAGATTGAAGCTCACGGCGTGGGACAAGGGGAACACGTGTTCCACGACCGACCGCTGTGTGGGACACCACATCAATCCGGAGGGCAAACCCCGCAGGGGCGGTGACTCCAGCCCAGCTTCCGGGTCCACCCATCCTCAGGGCCAGGTCCCCCACCCTCGGGCCTTGTCCCCCTCCAGGCCCGCCCCCCGCTGACGACAGGCAGCAGCGA
>NW_022900932.1:10965302-11010790 GCF_012274545.1 Fukomys damarensis | reverse complement strand
GGACGCGGTCAGGTCCCCGCGAAGCTGCGCAGGTGCAGAGTCCCCGACAAAGCGACGCGGCTGGCCGGCCTGGTCCTCGCAGAGACTGTGAGCCTGCGGCTGCAGGTAAGGGGGAGCGCCCCGAGATCAACGCACCCCAGAACCCACCTGCGGTACTGCCGGGGCCTGGGTGGATGGGAGCCGGTATCATACCTGGTACCTGACGCCGCCGGGCCTGGCCTCTGTAGTGTCTGTGCGGCAGGAGAGAAGAATCCGCTCCCTCCGAGCCCGCCCCTACCTGCTGCCTCCGGGAGATCCCCGTGGCTCCTTTCCCCAGCTTCCAGCAGCCCCTATTCCGAGCCTTCTGTGGTTTGCCCAGTTGTGTTCTGTTTACGGTGATTACCGAATGAATTGACCAGCTTCAGGTGCCCATGTTACTGTTTTAGTCTTGGGTTATGTGCGTGCTACCAGCTTCCCTTACATTAGGAAGCTAGAGAAAAAGCTGGGAAGAAGGGAGAGGGGAGAAGAGAAGAGGAGATCCTGATGCAACGCCAGAGATGTAAACAGGTGGATTTGCAGTTTCCTATTGCAGTTCCGGATCGCAGCTATTTCTAATGTTGCTTCCTGAATCAGAAAAAAAAAAAAATGTATTGCCACCGAAGAAATATTTTTTAATTTTAATTTCTCAACCATTGTCCTGTGACCAACGTGAAAAACAGTTTCATCATAAGTGATATCTCATTAAGGGAAAATTGATTAAAAAACAAAGAACTATTGCCCTGAGCTGGTACATGTACTTTACAGTTTGTGCAGAAGTGTGGCAGGCAGGTCTTATAACCTCCTGACTGTGACATAGCAAGGCCAGATAGGCTCTTGTTGGAGGCTTAAAACCGTCTTCACTCAGGCTAGGGGTGCAGCTCAGAGGTGGACGGCTTGCACAAAATACCAGCCCCTTGGTTCATACCCAAATACCCAGTGCCAAAAGCAAAAAAATATGATTAAAGTCTTAATTGTGTTAAATTTAGGACGATGTTAAAAGTTAAGTTCAAGAAAGTAAATAAAAGTTAAATTCAGAAGATCTCTCTACACAAAGTATGGCTTGATGCAAATTTTTGTTTTGTTTTTTGAGACAGGGTCTCACTATGTAGTTAAGACTGACCTGGAACTCACTATGTAGCCCAGGCTGGTCTCGAACTCACAGCGATCCTCCTGCATCAGCCTCCCGAGTGCTGGGATTACAGGCGTGTGCCACCATGCCCGGCTTGATGCAAATTTATTATGTTTAAAAAATACCTTCCTACAAGATGGGGAGGTAAAGGGGAGAACAGGAGACCCTAGCTTGAAATGCAGACTAGTGGGAACAGGTATTATGAACTGTTTATCCATACTGCCTTTTGTTAATTTTCTGGAGTAGAAATGTATGCAGGTTAAAAACAACAACCTACAGCAGAAGAAATTGCACCTTGAGAACTGGTTTTTCTGCACACCCACCCCACTGATAAGATGAACTGCTGGCTAACTTGTAACATTAGGAAGCTTGACATCCATTTCAGGGTTATGTTTCTGTTTATGCTTAGAATCTGTTTAGTTACAGAAGGCTATGATGTGGTTACTAAAAAATGACTACAGATTACATTTCACAACCATACTTGAAAGTTGTACGTTATTTTACCAGTTTCATTCATTTTCCTCTCTGTGGTACCTCTTACCATGAGGACTCAAACACAGATATTGACTTTGAAAATCAAAGTGTGTGTGTGTGTGTGTGTGTGTGTGTATTTTTGAGCACTATTACTGGGTTTGCTAATGATACTTTCTTGTTGCTACATTCCTACAGTCATTCTAGCCATAGTGAATATCTGCATAGTTATGTGACTATAAAAGTTTCTAGTCAAAAGTTGAAACATGATATGTAAACCTAAAACACTGTATGTAACCTGAAACTATCACATTTTAAAATGCCACTGGGAGCTCACTGAAATAATTCCTTTGAGGATTATTTTGATGAATTTTTAGAAAATAAAAATGTTTTCTAGATACAACTAAACTGATTTTCCTTATCCCCGTAGGCCCAGGTCTGTTGTTTGACACTGTCATGTCATTCTTCAGCCTGAGTTAAGATGAAACTGGGGAGACTATAAGCACGGTCCCTATCACTTTGGAGTAAAGTATACAAAATAAAATTATCACCTTTGACTTCTTCTATGGTTTTTCTACAGATTATCTTACACTGAGTTGATCGAGTACTTTGAAAATGACTTCCAAGCTACTTTCAGTGTCCTTCACAATTGCTATCCTAAGTCTTTCAACTACATTTGCTCTCCGACCAGACCAGCAAAAGGTTCTACTCGTTTCATTTGATGGATTCCGCTGGGATTACTTATACAAAGTTCCGACGCCCCATTTTCACGATCTCATGAAACACGGTGTGCATGTGAAGCAGGTTACTAACGTTTTCATTACAAAGACTTACCCCAACCACTATACTCTGGTCACTGGCCTCTTTGCAGAGAATCATGGGATTGTGGCAAATGACATGTTTGATCCTATTCTGAACAGATCTTTCTCCCTGGACCACATGAATATTTATGATTCTGAGTTTTGGGAAGAAGCCACACCAATATGGATCACAAACCAGAGGGCCGGACATGCGAGTGGTTCAGCTATGTGGCCGGGAGGTGATGTAAAGATTCACAACAGCTTTCCAACTCACTACCTGCCTTACAACGAGTCCATTTCATTTGAAGAAAGAGTTGCCCAAATCATAGAATGGTTCACATCAGAAGAGCCCATAAATCTTGGTCTCCTCTACTGGGAAGACCCTGATGACATGGGCCACCAGTTGGGACCTGATAATCCTCTCATGGGGCCTGTCATTTCAGATATTGACCACAAGTTAGGATATCTCATTCAAATGCTGAAGAAAGCAAAACTGTGGAACGTGGTGAACCTCATCGTCACAAGTGACCATGGCATGACCCAGTGTTCTAAGGAAAGGGTGATAGAGCTTGACCAGTATCTGGATAGAGACCACTACACCCTGATTGACCAATCTCCAGTAGCCGCCATCTTACCAAAAGAAGGTAAGTGTGACCTGATTCAAAGCTGAGCCTAGATCCATCTGGCCCTGTGTGTGAGTAAACAGGGACTCCTTGTCTGTGTCACTACCGCACACCTGCCTGTGTCCCAACAGTGCTCTGTGACCCATCCTTAGGCTCTAAGATGGCAAAATCTCAGGGTCTAGTGTTCTTGCTAGAATATTAAACTTCATGCAGTCTATATTTTATGGCAGTAGGTGTCAACTATTTTGGAATCAAAGATAATGATAAAAGTTACAACCTCCCCTCTCAGGAAAACAAGATGCAGGGATACATACAAAGTTTGGGTAGAATTCCAGTGATTTCATGAGGCACTTCACATCTTCTACAGTCTCTTAATGGAGACCTGCCTAACAGGGAAGCAGCAGAGTATAAGAAAGAGCTTTCATCAACCTGAACTGTCCTTATTTGTAAGCAGAGAAAGTAATAGCCTCAGCAGTAGCTCCATTTTAAAGACAGGTAAAGGTTTAACACCCCCAAGGTCACAAAATCAAGGCAGAACATGACTCAAGCCCTCTGACCTACACTGTATCCCCTTGTGGGTCTGGGGACCTTAGCTGTGAAGAGAGAACAGATGTGAAAAGCTGTAATAGCTCACAGATGAGAATTCTGTGCCTCCCAGGGGAAGGAAGAGAATCTCATGATGCCATGGATGTTGGAGTGGGAGTGTGCACCCCACACACAGGTTTCAGAGTCACCATAACCCAGCTGCCCTCATACCTGGCAATAGTGTTCCCTTCCTGGGGTGTGGGAGCAGGGACAGAGCCCCAGCAAGGCAGCTGAGAAACAAAGACCAAAGCCTGTGCCCAGGGCTGTGTAAACAGACTCCGTGGGCACTGGCTGGGTCACAGTTGCCTCCTCTCCAGCCCCCTCTTGGGCCCACATCTTCTCTTCTGGAGATTCTGTCTCTGCCCTTAGGGTACAGCGACCAGAACCTAACTCTTGCTTTATGACTCGGTGTTGCAGTGCCCTAGACATTCCACTTAGTGTTGCCAATACACACGCGTGTGTGTGCGTGTGCGCGTGCGCGAGCGTGCATGCGCATGCACGTGCATATTGAAGGCTTTAGAGAGTAGAGCCTTCTGGTTCTACAGACAGCCCTTGCTCAGTTCTCCCAGGTGCATTTGCTTAGGACAGGAGTAATTATTTGTTTCCCTGTAAGATTCTGCCCCCAGGGTCAGAGTCCTCCCCCGCGACTGGCTTGCCTCCCTGCGGGGAACTGAGCTTGCTGTAGCAGCGAGGGTCCTGTTCTACCTTCTCTTTAGGTAAGCTCGATGAAGTCTACGAAGCACTGGCTGATGCTCATCCTAACCTCACTGTTTACAAAAAAGAGGAGGTGCCAGAGCGATGGAGTTACAAAAACAACAGGCGGATCCAGCCGGTTGTGGCGGTGGCTGATGAAGGGTGGTATATTTTACAGAATAAGTCAGATGAATTTCTGTGTGAGTATGTTATCGTATTTCTTCCCATTCTGCATCGATTTTTGCTAACATGGAGGCTGTGGATAATACAGCAGTTTACTTGCTGATGTTCTTATCCTCGCTTACTTAAGTGTTGAAGGAACCGTGTGTGTCGATACTGACCTATCTCTAGAAATGTTTGCTTTCTCTAGAAATGTTGGCAGTGGTCCTTGATGTGTACATAAAAAGTGTACAGGGCTGGGATGGAGCTCAGCGGTACAACACCTGTCTCACATGCGTGAGGCCCTGGCTTTGCTCCCCAGCACTGAAAAAAGAAATGTACAAAAATGTCCCTGTAGATAGGTTTGGGTTCCTATCCCTTCATGCTTATTAACTAGATGGAAAGTAAGTGCATGGTGATGCTATGTGTGGCGCATTTGTGACTCAAAATAGCAGATGTGTACAGGTGTGTCATTCCCGGTTCTGAAAGTCTGTACTTACAGATACTGATCTGCAAACCAATATTTAACCATGTCAGGGAAACTGTTCTAAGAACACTTTTAAAAAGAATTTCCTTACCATGAGAATAATTTTCACCTCTGTGTGTTCTTTTCACGCGCTGTGCTGGTCGCTCTTATTAGTGGGATGGCTCGAGGGGACTGCTGTTTGTGGGGAGATTCGTAGTTGAGTTATAAATCTAAAAAGGATCTCTAGAAATGTTGACTTTATGAGCTCTATTTACACAGCACAGTGAGCACCTTTATTTTTTAAGGCAAACCTCAACAGGATTCCTGTTTCTATTACATTATGCTCATTTATTCAACAAATAATTAAATATTGGCTCCTACAGTCCCTTCTCAGCCAGAGTTCTGCAAGATAATGAAGCCCTAAAGACCAAAAGCAGTATTTCCCCAAGTGTGTTCCTAGCCAGTATAACCGAATCACCTGGGAATTGTCAGAAAAACGCTTTCTTGGGCTGGAGAGCCAGTCCTGCCGAGTTAAGAGACTGTGCTATTTTGGCCTCTCAATCTGCATTTTCCACACCCCCAAGGAGTTCCTTACTTGGGGAGGTTTGACAACCACTGCCCTTAGACATCCGCTACAAAACACTGGCTACTGAATCCGGCATAACTAGCAGGTGCTGCCACTGTAAAACAAAGTCCCTAAGAAGGGGAAAATTCCTGTGGAAGTCACAGCGATTTTATTTTAAATCTGATTTTCTAACAAGAAGTAGGACGAGAGCATTATCTCTCCCTTCATGACTGAGAGCCTAGATCCAACATCTCACAGAATTATAGCAACCATTCGATCAATTACAAATGATTTAGTGGCATATTTCTCATTATTAGTAGCAATTATATTAGCATAGTACCCTGTTAGGTAATTACTATTGAGTCATAAGCCGGCCATTATTTTTACTGAAATCATGACAGTTAGAGAGAGTTCCTTAAGTGGGTTTGCTGGGCAGATTTCCAGTTGCTGTAAGTTGACCAAAGGTCAGCTCTTGATTTCCAGAGGAACTGGCTTAGGATTTTCTTTTTCTGTATTTGTGTCCCATTGCCTACTTTCCTGTAGCAGGCATAAGCATCACAGTTGAGTCGCTTGTAGTCCCCTCAACACCTTTGAAATAAAGGTGTTTATTTTCCTAGCTGCTGTCTCCTCAGCAGTCTTACACCCTTGCCTGTAAAAGGTAGAATTTCCATCCCTCAATTTTGGGTCACTTGATACTGATTTCAGAAGATCCCTCGAGTCCTTCTTTATTGGCAGCCACCCTGAAACACACAGTGCCAGGCTGGACCCTGTTTAGAGTCACCCAAGTCCTGATCTTTCCACTCTACCTATAAGTCCTGACCTTTGCTTTTTAGTAGCAGACCACAGCTATACCTAAAGGTCTGACTTTTGTGGGATATCTTTTTTTATGTATTGTTTTCACCCTTTTATCGGCAATTATGAATTTATTATTTTCGTGATTAAGAGCATCATTATCTTTAGAACAATAATCGGACATAGTAGTTATCCACCTAAGTATTGGCTGAATATTAGTTTGCCAGCCACCAGGCAAAACAAAACAAAAGCAAGGACAAAATAATTCATTCTCTTGTCCCTTGACATGGCTCAGCTTGCTCTCTGCCCTTCCTCCTGGGGTGCTGCATTCAGGAAGAGCTGGCCCGTGGGGAAGATTCCTGATCCTTCCAACCTCTCATTTCCTGAATTGTGGGGTTGACAACAGCAGAGATTGTAAAAAAATATTTATTTTCAAAATGGAACTGAGATCAAATTTGCACTGAAGTTCAGAACTTCACCATACAACAGTTAATTTCCATTGTAATGCCCTCCCGGGTGGATAACTTATTCATGCATTTTCTCTTCACAGTAGGCAACCATGGTTATGATAATGCATTAGCAGAAATGCATCCAATATTTTTAGCCCACGGTCCTGCCTTCCGAAAGAATTTCACAAAAGAAGCCATGAACTCCACAGATCTGTACCCCCTGCTGTGCCACCTCCTCAGTATCACCGCCCTGCCACACAATGGATCCCTCAGCAATGTCCAGGACCTGCTCAGTTCCGCAGCTCCAAAAGCAATTCCTTATACACAGAGCACGACCCTCCTCCTGGGGGATGACCACTTAGGAGAGCTTGGGCAAGAGGAGTCCTACCCTTACTTCCTTGGGGTCTCTCTTGGCTGCGTTATAGTGATTGTATTTTTTGTAATTTTCATTAAACACTTAATTGACAGCCAAGCACCTGCCTTACAAGATACGCAGGCTGAAATTGCTCAACCATTGCTACAAGCTTAATGCTTCTCTGAGATGGAATTGCATATAAGGAGATTGCACGATTATGTCAATGTGTAAGTTTCACATTCTAAAAAAACAGTTTCAGACATCTGCAGAGGCCATCGAGCAGTTAATACATATTTTGGGGCACACGCGCGCGCGCACACACACACACCCAAACACCTGACCCTGTAGAGGATTAAAGACTTGAGGGTATTTTTCCCAGATTCTCTCCCTTAGGGGTAGATAAACACTACTTTCTTTGAACTTGGCACATAACATGTATATATTTAGCAACTTTGCACTAAAGTATCTTATGCATTGCACTTTAAATTACTCTTGAGTGAGTACTTTTCTTTGAAATGCACTCTATAGATTGTCCAGTCTTATAACTCGGGTAGAAAACTTCTTGCACCTAGATTACAGAATATTTGTATTTCATGGTCAGGCTGAAGGGCATTTCTAATCATTCCTGAAGAATGTAGGAATCTCCTTAAACTGATAGAACACGAAAAATGCAGAACTGTTGAAATCAATGAAATGAACTTTGTCCCCAGCAGCAGGCTATACCGGTGGGTGTTTCTTGTCATGGTTCTTTCCAAAGGATAGAGACTCCAGCACTGACAGGTGCATCATACATGCTATTCTGCCATCAAATTAATCACTGCTGAGCTGGGCATGGTGGCACACGCCTGTAATCCCAGCACTTGGGAGGCTGAGGCAGGAGGATTGCTGTGAGTTTGAGACCAGCCTGGGCTACATAGTGAGTTCCAGGTCAGTCTCAACTACATAGTGAGACCCTGTCTCCAAAAAAAAAAAAAAAAAAAAATAGCACTGCTGATCCCTGATTAGCTATGTGCTCTGATTTTTATAATAGTGAAGACTCCATGGTCAGAGGTTTCTTTTCCATGTAGCCCAGCATCGACCTAAGGAGCAGAGTTCAGACACCATCTCCGCAGTGTTTCCTATTGTCTGTAATGATCTGCTTCTTTGGAAATCAAATCTCTATTAATCACATTAAAAATCAAATGAGATAAAATGGTGTTTGGTTTTTGTTTTGTTTTTCTGGTCCCAAGTAGTAACAGAACACAAATATCTTTCAGATTGGGGTCTTTGAAGATCCAGGGTTGTAAAAGAGCACACACCCTCCCAAATGAAATACAGGCCACTCCACCCTTGCAAACCGCTGTGCAGAATCTGGCAAAGGAATCAGGCAGGACCACATCTGAGATGTCACACTGCACTCCACAAGTGGCCGGGGGTTCCCAATGGCAAAAACCTGTGACATAATTCTTAGTGGTAACAGGTATTAAAACACATGGTAGCCAAGATCATTGAGCTCTGTTTCAAGAAATATTTGAATTTCCCACCTGTCAGGTGCTTACTGAAATCAAAGATGAAGCCACCTTCACCAAGACTTACACATCCTGGGTGTTGTTCCCACCTGCCTGGTCATCTCAGTCCCTCTAGAAACCCTAACAATCAAAAGCGGGGCTTTAGAGCTCTAGGCCAGCAGTTGGGAAGGAGCAGAGGGTCACATGTGGCTTCTTAGAGGAAGAGGAAGCCCTGGGAAGAAAAGCTTTCCTTAAAAAAAGGAAAGCAAAGCAGATGCATGGCCCACAAGTAATACCACAGTCTTCCTGCACATTCATGTATCACTTAGCTCGTAAGTAGATGAAACAGCTTAACTCTTTTGGAAAGAAAGGAAAAATCAGATAGGAAGAAGGAAAGTGACATAGTTAACAATATAACAACTTCAGCGCTTCCTGAAATGAAGTGTTATTTTTAAATGATACCAATGAAGGGCTGCACCTAATTTTTGTATCATTCAAAATCTCTTAATAAAATACAATAGAGTAACTGGAAATGGCTTATAGTTTTTTTTTTTAAAGTTGGAAAAGCTGGATGGTGTATAGTCAACACCCCATCAGTCCGGTCTGCAGTTAGACTTCCCAGAATGTGTGAGCTTCGTGCTGAGAACTGACCCTCATCAATGGGTTAATGCAGTAAGTGAATGCAGTGACAAGTCAGTATAGTGACTTGACAACAAAATCAGTCCGTTTCAAAGCATCACCATTCAAATGCTGTCTGAACATTTAAATTGTTGCATTAAATTCATTTTAGAATTTGCTGTTAGCTTAGTAAGAAAGTACATTCTGTAACAATGACAGTTAAAATTCTGAGAGGAAGACTTGATCCATTAATGGCTTATTTATCTTCTAAAATAGTGGCAAAGAAGACAAAGGAAACGTTAAAAGCTTTCTGGGAAATTTTTATCACTCACAACCCTTTGATAGCTGTTTCATTTTTGGCTTGCGTGTGTTCATGGTCAGACTTTGTATGCAGTGAACACAAATTAGCTGGTGTCTCCAAATTATTTTTTTAATCTTTATTAAATTTGTTGGTACATATTAGGTATACAACACAGTTCCATTCATCATTGGGATCTTGTGCCTATACATGACTTAGGAGGTTCTTATTTTTCCCCATTCCCCAGCCCTCCCCTCTGCCCCTCCACCCTTCCCTGTTTACAAAGACATTGTTTCCATGTTTTTCCTTCTCACATATTTTTTCTTTTCTCCTTTTACCTTTCCCCTACCCCTCCCACTTCTTCTATTCTTTTAGACTTTTCTTCCAGTTACACAATATCAATTATACATTTTAATCCTTATTTACACTTTTACTTTTCCATACCAGAGAAATGATTTGGTTGTAACTTACAAATTTCACTTAAGAGTATGGCCTAAATGTGCATCCACTTAGCTATAAATCTAGTTTCTTGTTCTTTATGGCTGAATAGTAGTTCATTTTATTTAAAAAAAAAAAAACTCATATCTTCTTTATCCAGTCTCCAGTTGATGAGCAACTGGGCTGTTTCCAAGTTTTAGCTATTACAAACTGTGCAGCTATAAACATGGGTGTGCATATATTGCTGTAGTATGATTCTTTTAATTCTTTTGGGAAGATACCCAGCAAAGAAGCTGGGTCAAACGGGACTTCTAATCCTAGTTGTTTGAGGTATCTCCATATTGATTTCCACAGTGGTTGCACTCCCACCAACAATGAAGAAGGGTTCCTTTCAACCCACAGCCCCACCAGCATTTGTTATTGGTTGATTTCTTGATAGCAGCCATTCTTACTGGGGTGAGATGGAATCTCAGTGTTGTTTTCATCTGCATCTCTTGAGTGACCAGTGATGTTGAACATTTTTTCATATGATTATTTGCTGCTTTTCACTTCTTTGTCTGAGAAATGTCTGTTCATTTCAGATGCCCTTTTTTGAATTGGGTCTTTATATTTGGGGGTGTGTGAATTTTTTTGAGTTCTTTATCTATTCTAGATAGTAGACCTTCATCTGAGGAATAGCTGGTAAAATTTTTTCCCACATGGTAGGATGTCTCTTAGCTCTGCTTGCGCTTTCTCTGGCAGTGCAGGAGCCTTTTAAAAAGATGAGATCCCAATTGTTGATTCTTTGTGCTTTGTTCCCGTGCTACTAGGGATTTGTTTCTATAGTCTTAGAGAGTTCTACCTAACTTACCTTCCAGCAAGTTTAGTGTTTCTGTTCTGGTATTTATATCTTTAATTCACTTGGATTTTAGTTTAGTGCATGGTGAAAGATACAGGTCTAGTTTTACTCTTTGACAAGTTGAAAGCCAGTTTTCACAACATCATTTATTAAAGAGGCCATCTTTCCTCCAAAGAGGTTGTTTGGCTCCTTTGTCAAGATGAAATAGTTGAGTATGTCAGGCAACATAATTTAAACTAGCTGATCTTACTACTTGTAAATAAGAGATTTAAAAGTCAGAGGAATTGCTCTCTTCCACCCTCCCCAAGTTTTGTTCAGCATCCTCCTCCTTTTGCTATTTTGTGTAAATTATTAATAAGATCTTCCAAATTCAGTATGTTTCCCAATTTTCCTGCCACCTGCCATTCAAGTTTAAATTGCTTTTCAAGTGTTTTCTGACTTTATGAAGCTAGCATCTTATTATTAGTCTTAGTTTCTTAACATCAAAACAGAAACCTAGCCTTCCTAGAAAATCTAATGAAACACCTAGTTCTTCTAGTTCTCCAATTTTTTTTCAACTATGCATTCACCAATGGGAGCAAATTTAATAATCAGAGGCTGGTAAGATCTAAAAGCTCTTTTAACCACTTGACGGAACAAGAAGGCCTGCAGATCTGTGCAGTGACTTGCATGGTATTCGTGACAGGGGTAGAAGCTCCTGGAGGTTGCCTTTGTGGTCCCAGCCCAAGCAGAAGGTGCTACCCAAGGCCTCTGCTTTTAGCAGGCTCCTTTCTACACTTGTGACTTTTGGCTGTGCACAATTCGCCATTTTCTTCCAGATGGGCCTGGGCTGCAGGATAGAGACTGACCTGATTGCTGGGCTCCTCAGGATGGTGGTCCTCTCTGTACCTCACCCTCATGATTCCTCATTGCCTGGTGGGCAACTGGATGCTTTAAATGCATTTTAACTTCTGAAATCAATGGTGTTAAAGTAACTCTTAGGAGGGCAAGAGGACAGAAACAAGGGAATGAGAAACCAGGAAAGCACCAAGAAAGTATAGAAATAAACACCACAGAGATACCATCTTAAACCAGAAAGCATGGCCATCATCAAGAAATCAAATAATAACAAATGCTAGAGAGGCTGTGAGGAAAAAGGAACCCTTTTACAGTGTTGGTGGGAATGTAAACTAGCAAGGACAACCACTATGGAAATCAGTATGGAGATTCCTCAAAAAAGTAAACCTAAAAATTCCATTCGACCCAACCATTCCCCTTCTAGGTACCTCCTTGAAAGAGTTAAAAGCGTATTACAGTGATCCATGCATACTCATGTTTATAGCACACAATTCACAACAGCTAAATCTTGGAAGCAGCCTGGATGTCCATCAACAGATGAATGGATAAAGAAAATGTGGTGTACACATCGGCATACCGTTCTGCATAAAGAAGGCTAAACTTGAGTCACTCGTGGGGAAACGGAAGGTCCTTGAGACCATAATGTTCAGTGAAATAAATGAGACAAACAAGCTTACATATCACATGGTTTCTCTTATATGAGAAAACCAGAATAAAAATAAAGAGCAAAATATGAGGTAGATGATAATAAGTAGGGAGGTAGACATTTCTAAAAGGGAACGGGGACTGAGGGACGGATGGATGGGGAGGGAGGGGACAAAGAGTAGGGAAGGGAGTGACAAAAGAAACTGGAATGTGTTATGTACAGGTACCAACTCCACCACACAGTGAGTGCAAAGGTCATGTGCCACGCACAGATTAATAAAGTAAACTAAAACAAAAAGCTTTAGCATGTGTCAAAAATAAGACAAAAACACAGGGAATGAAATCGGGACAATCACTACAGGTTTTAATAGAATCACTACATGTACTAATAAAAAAGGGCTGGGGATGTTGCTCAGTGCAAAGGCCCTGGGTTCAATCCCCAGTAGCATACACACATACACTCCTGCACGCACACACAAATGAATACAACACAAAACAAAAAGCCAAATGTGTCCCAGCATTTCTGCCACTGGGCATTTCTACCCCAAAGAAATGAAAACTCGTGTTCACAAGAAAACCTGAACACAAAGGCTCATAGTGGCTCTATGTGGAATAACCCCACACTGGAGTCAGATATCCTGCAATTTGTTGGATGGCTTCATAAACACACCATGGAAAATGAGCAGTGAAGAACCGCTTATGCCTAAAAACGTGGGTGAATCACATTGAATGGAAAAACCAAGGAAGAAAAAGTTAAACACTGCAAAATCTCATTTATGTAACACTTCTGAGTTGACAACACTTTAGAAACAAAGGGAGGTTAGAAACAGGCAATGTAAAGCATTCTCCTGGCATTTAAACTATTTAAAATGAAATGTTTACAATATTAGCTACACTGTGGCTGCCCTAACAAAGAACCACATACTGTGTGGCTTAAACAGACATTTATTCCCCACAGTTCTGGAGAGTGGGAGGTCAAGTTCAAGTCTGGTTTCTTGTGAGGGCCTCTTCCTTGCCCTCAGCACATGGGAGAGAAACAGCTCTGGTCTCTCTCCCTTGTCTGAGGAGGGCCCTAAATCCCACAGTGGGGGCCCCATCTCATGGCCTCAGCTCACTGATTATTCAAGCCTCACCCAAAGATACTATCACATAGGACCTTGGGACCTCAAGATGTGAATTTCAAGGGGACGCAAGTTAAATTTTCAATGATCTTTAATGTTAGCCCACAACAAGAATCTTGATGGGGGGAGAGGGTATACATATTCAGGTGATAAGATGGTATGGAGTTTAATACATATGCAAACAAGTACAAGTGAGGTTGGGAAAATATGAAGAAGTTTGGTAAATTATATCAACATCGGCATCTGGCTGTAATAGGAAATTAACATTTTCAAAATGGGAAGTAAGCAGAGCACCAGGGGTGTCCCATTATTCCTACAGACTCATGCAAACCTAAATCATAATTTTTACATTTCTTTAATCTTCCTAAAAAGTTGTGAAAACAGCTCAGAACTCCTGACTTAGTGAAAGATTTGATCCAACATTTTATTCTACCATTGTTGGAAACATAAGTTTCCTGACTCACTTTTAAGTATAAAAAGCTTAGTAACAAATGCTGACATTATTGAGAACTTGGAATTTCCCAAACCATCCTCCAAGTGCTTTTCATGTAACAACCCTGTAAGACTTGCAACAACCATGCGGATCAACACTGTTTTTACTCCACTGTAGATGGGATTCAGGCTCAGACAACCCTGTTCTTCCAGCACTTTCTGGGACACTGGGCATCCACTGCAAATGACATGTGAGCACCAAGAGTAGACATCTTGGCCCTGTTCCCAACCTTAGGAGAAAAACATTTACTATCTTGCCATCTACTGCCCTATTACCTGTGCTTTTGTGTTTTGCTATATGCTACTCACCAGCTTGAAGAAGTTACCTAAGTCCGCACTTTGTTTAATGAGCAGTGATTTTCCCATGTGCCTTTCCACGTTTTCTTTCTGAAACAGAGAGGATAACATCAATTTTTTTCAGTGATGAGACTCATATTGTACTGCTGCAACAAACCTCACTTATGTACATGATCCCTTTGAAAGGTTGAGGAGTTCCATTAAATAATATACTGTTGAGGATTTTTGTTCATAGGTAGACTTCCTTCCTACAGGTCTTTTTAAGAGTGAAACAGGAAGCTGGGCGTGGTGACGCATGTCTGTAATCCCAGCACTAAGGAGGCTGAGGCAGGAGGATGGCCGTGAGTTTGAGACCAGCTTGGGCCACATAAGTGAGTTCTAGGTCAGTCTCAACTACATAGTGAGACCCTGTCTCAAAAAACAAAACAAACAAACAAAAAAGAGTGAAACAAGAAGGGGCACGGATCAGGGCTTCACAGAGATTCTGAGTGGAAAGTCATCTGTGCCAGGCAGGTGGCAGCAGCCCTGGGTCTTCCCTGCAGGAACTTTTTCATAAATATGCGTGTGCTGTTTATGGTCATGATTTGCTCGGGGCCGATTCCTATGGATGCTTTACGTTGCTCTGACCTATGGTGGTAAAGCTGAGCATGGTGGGTATGAAAGTAGTGATCAGGTGACTAGTAATTCAGATTTCCCTGCAGAGGGAGATACAGACAGCAGACTTGTGTGCCTGTGTGCCATCATCACAGAGCTGACAAGGGAAGTCAGCATTGGGTTCAGTGTATTAATATGAAATCAGATTTCAGGCGTAAAAGAAGTAGAAGACACAAGATACGAAGCCAGCACCTGGATAGCATTTGGCTTGCTCTGTGGATACAGACTGTGCTTGCCTTCCAGGAAGCTCTGACTACGGGATGTGAGGACTGTTTCAGCCCTCACTATCTGCTACACACACACACACACACACACACACACACACACACACAGTCAAGTGACATCACAGCAGGATCCAACTGTGTCCAAGGACACAGGAGGGAGAGGCAGGGCCGGCACTGACTGCAGGAGACCCAGGCCTGGAAAAGGGTTCTGGAGCCCAGGGTCTCTGTAGCACGAGCGCAACCATGAACAGACACAAGAAACCTTCAGGTATAAAATTTCTCCACTTTTCAGTGGACTCTTTTCCAGAGTAAAAAAAAAAAAAGCACCTTTTATTATTGTTTTCCCTCAGTTCCACTGTTCATTGAATTTTGAAAACACAGCAAATGAATTGCTCGTTGCCCACTGAAGGGAACTGCACCAACTATATTAAGTCATTCAATGCCTGTAGCCACATGCAAAACAAAGTTTAAATACCATAACCTTCTGTTTTATAATCAGCTTATAAAAATTTCTCTTCTTTGTAAGTCAATAAGTTGTAGTTCTAGAGGCTCTGCAAATTTACCTTGGCTTTCTTTCCAACGATAGTCTCCTGCAGGACTCCATTTTATACACTTTTTAAATTTTGGTTAAATGTTATACCTTAATCCTAGTTTCTACATTTAAAAAGACCTGTGATGAAAGTTTTTGCAAAATTACCAAAGTTCGCAATAAATCTTTCACAGTATGTATATTCTGCTAAAAGGTGAGAAATTTAAAAACCACTGATGTCAGTGTACTTGCTACAAAATAATTACAGTAAAATGTTTTGGTAGACTTTATTCACGTAATTTTAAAAATCTTAAGCAGAGTCATTAGCCATGAACTCAAACAATACAGTCAAAATATATTTTTCTTTAAGGCACTACTTATGAATTTCTTTAAAGCACACTTATTATTTTAACCTCTATTTTAAGAACTGACAATGAATACTTTATATCTAATCTTTGACCTTCACTTGTAACCTTATATATCAGCAAGTAGCAAAACCTTACAAATAAATGGAATTAAACATAGTCGTCCTTGAAGTATACAAGACACAGGCAAAGAAAGAAAACACCGAAGAACAATGCAATGGCATTTTAATCTTTAACATTCCAGTAACTCATTTGTGAATTCTTAAAGGAAACCTAATCATATAATAATACCACAAAGGCTAGAGCAAAGGCATTGAAGTACTTTTAATCTGTTGCTGTTTGCCAGAAAAATTTATACATTAACAATAGCAGGACAATTATTCCTACAATCAAACAGATTTATTCTGAATTTACCCACTGAATTAACAAAAAATACTCAACCAAGTTTTCCTATTACCTCTGTACTGGGCTTGTGAACAGTAAACCATCGGCTGGGGCCAAATGCTTCCCATTCCCAGAAAACACAGCAGCGTGTGAGTCAATCCCTTAACTAGACAGATACACACTGAGCCTGGGGGTCAGAAGCTACCAGTTTTACTAAAAGATTTTCTCAGTCACTACAGGAGTCACTGGCTTTCATAGTGATAATTTTCTTAAAGAGACATGTGAATTAGTACAATGTTTAATACAATGATATATAAATTCCTGTGATTTAACAAATACTACTTTTATCTCATCAAAATATACTTTAAAAATTACCTAATTTAACCTTTTCAGAATGAAATGAAAGGTGAGCTAACAAGGTTAAAAGTCCTGTAGAGGAGTTAAGACCCTGACTGGACATCTGGCTTATTCCATTCTATACCAAATCCACTCATAGCGGGCAACCTTGTAAACAGATTTCTAAAACTCACAACCATCCCTGAAACCATTCCAAAGACCAACTAGTGTCAAACATCCCACTATGTTAGACATTTTGAAAATGTCCACCCTCTAAAAAAACAAAACTTGAAATGTGGCAGTTGTTATTTTTTAAATAGAAATTGAAGTAGAAAGGAAATTTTCAATTTCATTTAGATCAACTACTAACCTTTATAATAACTATTGTATGTGGAGACAAAAATCAGAAAATTTATCCAAAAGCAATCAGTTGTCTAGTGTTCTTAACATCCTAAGTTTATGACCAGTAGGATGGACTCTTTATGTGGGGTACAGAAACAAGTGTTTCTGTAACAGACACCACAGGCCAGCCTCAGGAAGTTAGCAGTGACCCCCAGGACACATGCTGTGTTTGGTGACCGACACCACAGGTAACCAACATCTACCTGGGCTGTATACTTACTGTAGGTTAGCTCTGTATGTGAAAAAGTTACCAAGCTTGTGATCAGATAGCCAGCCAGGCTACTCCACCACTTAACATATGGACAGTGCAAAGATCTGAAAACCCTAAATTTCACTTTACATTTCTTTGTTATTCTATTGTCTAAAAAGTAACATAAGGGCTGGGAGATTCAGCTCAGTGGTTCCGTGCCTGCCTTACAAGCTCAAGGACCCGAGTCTGAAGCCCAGTACCAAAAAAAAAAAAAAAAAAAAAAAAAAAATCAGTAAAAAGTAAGATAAAACACCCCAAAGGTAAATACAGAAATCTCTCTTCATTGTTTTGATACAATCAGAATCAGACTTATATTCAGGTCACATGTTTTCTACAGCACTTAGACACTTCAGGGTACAATAAACAACATGAGAAAGCTAGAAATGATAACAAAAGTTAATGAGTTTAAAATTATGACTTTGTGAGTTAGGTAAAAATAAATAAATATGCAGTGCAAAAATAAGCTTTCCTGAGAGCTGTGTTCTAGGGGATGCCTGACCAAAGTCAGTGCCCTGGGACATCCTACAGTAGGTCACAGAACATCTCACGCATACACGCAGTCAAGCACAAGTGCACACATACACTCACATGTGCATACACACACCACACAAAGGCATTCAACATACAGAAAAGTATTTTCTCTCTTCTGACTTTCTTAGTAGCAATAATCTTCCAAAGATTCAACATTTTTCTTTTTTTTTGGTACCGGGGATCAAACTCCGGACCTTGCACTTGCTAGGCAGGTGGTAGAACCACTGAGCCAAATCCCCAGCCCCAAGATTCAACTTTTGAGACTTCAAAGGTTTAAGCATCTTAAAGATATAGTGGTGGCAACTGAGGCTTTGTATCACATGGTGCTGATGGTTTCATTCATCTTTTCATAGCTTTTCTTAAAACGGTTTCTTCAGAGGCAGGATTTGGGTGGGGAGCGTGGCTAACCAATTTTATTAACCATCACAGAATTTCCCACCTCTAAGGTTTACTTGGGATAAAAAAACTAAATAATGTGTCCTAGCCAGCTTGAACCACCAGTGGAACATGCACAACTGCCCCACTGGGCAGCATGGACCAGACGATGGGACTGTCCCATGTGGCTCGGGGACAGTCACACACATCCCACAGTGGTTCCAAGCCACCAGGCAGCGAGACGTATGAATTATGGTGACTCTGTGAACGTGTTAAAGGCAACTATAAAAATATAGAAAACTTTTCCTCTCTGATACACAGAATTCACAAATTGCTTCATTTACAAATATATAAATTTATTAGAAAAACATGCCTACTAAACTTTGGTGTATTTGCATTTAAAGATGTATCATCTTCACTGCGAAAAGAAAAAAGGGTGGCACATTTCTCTGGAAAAGCTATTTAGAGAAACAGATGGTATTAACTGATGTACTAGCAACTTTCCTATAGTCAGGGTTGTTTGTATTAGCAATGCACCAGGACAAGCACAAGGAAACAAAATACTTCCAGCACGCTTGATCTCAGCTGTCTTTCAAAGCATCCTTTTTCACGGTTATAACACTATTCCTTGACTGCGTCCTTAGAGTTGAGATTGATCAAAGACTGTATGAACCCCAGCCCGTTACTCAATTAAAGGATCATCGTCATCCTCTTGCAGCTGGAGTCGGGAAAATGGGCGGGGTGCAGAAAGTCTTTTCTGCATGAGTATTATGAGGCTCGTGAGCGCTGTCAGCACCAAGAGCGCACCGATGACAATCCCGATGGCTTCTGGGAGATGAATGCACCACTGGTCAACAAGTAAGCACTTGGTGTGCCCGAGGGTCCCATTATTGGGCTGTGGTTTTAATCCGAGGATGTGGCACATCATTGGGTAAATATCCACGATGTTTACAGTGCTCTGCTTGTAGCCTCTGTGAAAGGCAGGGCCGTGGGCAGCTAGAAACGGATGCATAGCAGGCAAAGAATTATCATAGCCATGGTCACCTACTGAGAAAAGAACAAAATGGTATTAGTAAGATTGGCCTTATCACAAAATAACTTGCTTCTGGTATAAATACACTCGCTTCATAAGCTGTATATAGCTTTATAAATCCAGCCTAACTTTTGTCCATTGCAATTCTGGTTAGCTGCACCAGACAGGAGCCAGAGTTAAAATCTGCCTTTCCTTCAGCTTAGCCATGTTCCCTGTTTCACATGCACCCCTCCTCCCCTGGGTCAGACATCAGACTGCTAACTCTACTCCTCAACCAGATTCACTCACCTCTCAGCCCCAGCCCTACTGACTCCACCTGCCAACTTCTACCACCATCTGTGAAACTCACTACACAGCACTGGTGATAGAAAGAGCGGTGAGGCTGAGAGTCCCACGTGCCTGGGGAGAGAAGACCCAGCCTCCCCTATCTCCAGTGCACCTGCGCCAAGAACTAGCGGCAGAACGCACCACTGGCTGGCGGTCAATAAACTCCTCAAGCCCAGGGGTCAGATTCAGGAGGTCGCCACACAAGAGGCTCTTAAACTGAATGTGGAATGAAAGCAGATAACACCAACTTTGGACCTGTGCAAAGATCTGACTCAGATAAAAACAGGATAAACAGGTCCCTGATGAACCTCCAATACCAGAGTCCCCATATTTAGCTTTATTTTAATAAATGTTGTCTTTTGGTGTACCTCAGTTGCACTTAATAAATTCCCACTTTCATATTAAGTGAGGATAACTGCAGGGTTAAGTGTACTGACATACCGTGATCAATATGACAAAAAGAATATAACGATTTCAATAATATAATCTGCACATGCAAATTATGGAAATAAGATGAGGAGGAAAGGCCATGATATTTGTCTGCCTCTGTATTGAGGGATTATGGAATGCTTTTGTTCTCTTTTCTGTATTGTACAGGTTTACAACATGGAGAATATAAAATACCATAAAGATAAATAATATACCAACTCCACTGACTATGAGTCTGTCTTATCCTTGACTGATGTAGCAGGGTCTGCAAACTCCAGCCCGTGGCCGAATCTGGCCCTCCGACTACTCCTGTAAGCCAGTGTCCAGGAAGCACAGCACCGCAACTCATATACTCGCCATGAAAGCCCTGCTGAACAGCTCAGATAATAGCTGGCCCATAAAACCTAAAATATTTACTATCTGGCCCTTTCAGAAAAGCGTGCTGATCCCCGCTATGGACTACAAAATCAGACTGAAGTATTAAAACTTAATGTAAATTTAGAAAAATTAGCTTCCTTGGAGGAAGATCCACAGCTCATCCCCGTATATTTCTGTTTTGGGAGAGATGTTGATAGGTCAATTTTATTTACTGGGGATTTTTTTGTTTACTTTCTGGTTCTTGCTCAGTGGTCAAAATATAGGTCAAAATAGAGGAAATCAAAGGAACGATTTTCCTCACTGGGGAAAGACTCAAGATTACAGAAAAAAAAAAAAAAAAAAACACACATCGAAAAAGGAATTGAAGTAGCTAGCTTCACTTCTGTACTTTCCCTTTATTTTCTATACATTAAGAGAAGTGATCCTGGAAATTAATGACAGTAACCACACTTTTGGTAAGGAAGTAAAACTATACCTTTAAGGTTACCTTATAATCTAAGGATGTTATTGTGGTTACTGTAGGTAATCAAATACTAATAACGGTAGCCAATAATCCTCTGCAAAAATCTAAATCAAATTACCCTCCTAACAAAACAATGTGTGGTGGAGCCCTAGACTATAACAGAAATACACTAAATACTTACATTTTGATAATGACTGATTTTGTACAATTGTCCATCCTTCATCAGCAACCAAAATAATAGGCTGGATTCGATCATTATGTTGGTAATAAAATCTATTAGGAATATTTTCTTTGAGATAAACATTCATGTGAGAGCTACAATTTTTCAATTTGTCATAAACCTCTGTTATATCTATAAAAAAGAAAAGTCACAGTTGACTGATTAGGAAAAACATGTTCAACTAGAAATAAATTTTGGACAATGTCATCTATTAAATCACTTTTAATTCTTAAAACAACAGAGAATAATTATGTGACCATGTTGGGGATGGAGACACACACAAGCACATGCACACACATTTCCCAAGCATTCATACACTTCACTTTCATAGAATGGATACTCTTTTCATATTGAGCTTCTAAGTAAACAGAAATTAATTGTGTATTACTACCAATTACTAATCGTAAAGAAAGGTGTGTTTTACCTTAAAACAAAGATTTCTTTAACACGTTCTTCTTGCTGGCTTGAAGCACCAGTGGGACAGGCACAAACGTCCCACTGAGTGCTGTGAATAACAGTGGCACAGAAGGATCTAATCACACATGGACTGCTGGTCGTTCAAGCCAGCAAGAGCGTAACTTTGAAAACAGTAACCCAGCAGCAAGACACATCTTATCACCAACACAAACACGAACAGCCCTTGGTGTGAATAATCAAGAAATACACCAAAACGCAGAGGAAGAATCACGGAACCTAACCCTTATGCCAACTGCTTGCAGCTTGTACATCCAGGGAGAGCACACAAAATGAGCAGGAGGATGGGTCCTGGGCTGCAAGGAGCCCCAGCAGGATTCATCCACGCACCCTCCCTCCTCAGTCAGTTAGTAGCTCAGCTAAGTGTCCACTTACTTATTTTGGGAAGTATTGCAGCCACGGGGGACAAGTCTATGACGCTGTAGTCTGACGGATCAATGCAGAGATCCAAGTTTATCAGTCTGCTCTTAGCACACTGGGCCATCCCGTGGTCACTCGTGATGATCACATTGAGACTTTCCCACAGGCCCGACACCTTGAGTTTCTGGACCAGGTCCCCAATAAGGTCGTCGACTTCCTTCAATACCTGGCTCATGTTTTCTTTATCCTCAGGTCCGTATTTGTGGCCACTTGCATCTGGTTCCTCCCAATAGAGTGTGGCAAAGGTGACGGGTGGGTTGGAAGCGCTGAGCCACTCAGTGAGGTTGTTTAGCCTCTCCCTAAACGTCACCGAGGGGCTGTAACTCATAAAATAGGAGGGGGTGGTATTGTGAATGGGGACGTCGGTGCCAGGCCACATGGCAGCCGCGCTCGACCTATTCTCCTGAAGCTGGTTTGTCACCCAGATCGGGACCGCCTCATTCCACCAGAAAGGGTCCTTGTCGTTGGAGTCAGAAAAATGTTTCTTTGTGACTGTGTCATACATGGAATTGGCTACGATTCCGTGGCTTTCCTCATACAAGCCTGTCACAATGCTGTAGTGGTTTGGGAACGTTTTCGTGATAAAAACATTTTTAACGTGTTCTACCAAGACACCTTCTTTAATAAAACTCTGGAGATGAGGGAATTCATAGTTCTGCAGATAGTCAGCTCTGAAACCGTCAAATGACACCAGCAGCAACCTGGGTGGCCAAGTATAAGAAAAGTTCCCTCTGCAGCCAGTCGCCAGGCTGGAAAACAGGAGCAGCGCTAGGAACATCATGGTGAGCACGCCAGGGACAGCAGTCAGGGCTCCTGGAGCGGGGACACAAGCCGTAAGTGGTCACGCTGTGGGACCTGCTTTAAGTTTCAGAGGTGCAGACAACAGAGGAAGAGGATTGGCACTCGTAAACTTTATACGCCCGCATTACCCACAGTGACTTAAAATTCGACGTCATTTCAATAAACTACAGTTGGAGTACACACAAATCGCTGTGCACCTGCCCGATTCCCTCCGGACACACTCCTCATGTTCCTCGCCCCCACCAATACTGCTCCTACTGGCTGCCCTGCCTCCACAGCAGCAGAAACTCTTCTTTCGACTAGAAAAGTGAAGAAACAAAAGGATTCTTCTGAACAAACCCAAATAATATCAAGTTTTCAGAGGCTCCAGGGAGACAGATGGTTTTTCTACTTTACTGAATAGTACCCTGCGGTTCCCTAACCCACAGAAATAGTTGGTGGAAGTCCAACCACATCGGCTCAACCACTGGCAGACAGGGGGGATAAGAAATAAATGTAGTGGGGTAAAAGGGCACACACCCGAAAGGCCAGTACACTGTGAGGCTGAGGCAGGAAGACTGCAAGCTCGAGCCCGGTCTGGGCAATTTCAAAGTAAAAACAAAAAGCGGAGATAATGCAATGTAGCTCAGTGAGAAGGCCCTGGGTTCGGTCCTCAGGACCACAAAAAAAGAAAGAAAGGTGGGCGGGGAGAGAGAGAGGGAGGGAGGGAGAGAGGAAGGGGGAGGAGGGGGGTAGAGGAGTGGGGAGATGAAAGAAGGGAGGAAGGAAAGAGGGAAGAAAGTAGCTATTTGAGAAAAAGGTCTCAGCCCAGTCTCCATCAGCCCCAGTATTCATGTGACAGTGACCATCAAGTATCACTGTATCAAGGGATACAGATGCCACAGTGACTTATGAAGAAATGCAACAGCTGTTAAAATAAATTTTATAATCTCTTCCTTCTCAAATCGCTATTTTACTGCCAAAGACTTAACTCTTCTTAATAACTTTAAAAATTGTTTGTTCTTTTTCAAAACAATTCATGGATTACAAAACCACTTTCAGCTAAGAGATATCCCTGCCATCAAGCTCCATCTTCTTTGGTATCTAGGAAAACAGCATACATAGCCAGGTGCAGGTGAGCACACCTTCAATCCCTGCTCCTCAAGAGGCTGAGGCAGGAGTATCACAAGCTCAAAACCAGCCTCGGCAACATAACAAGACCCTGTGCCAAAATGAAATAAAAGGTCCAGCGGGTACAGCTGAAATATGGAGTGGTTGCCAAGCATGCCTGAGACCTTGCATTAAACTCCAATACTGCAAAAAAGAAAGAACAAAACAATATATGTATGATTTAGGTGGAATGCTGTGCTCTAGAAAGGCCAAGTGCCCCTCCATTATTACAGAAGAGGAGGAAGGCTAGGTCGGCTGAGTGGTTTGAGGCTGGGGCTGGCGGCATGGCATTCTCTGGGTCAGTTACTGAAAGGGAGCAGGGTGGTAGAAGGTCAGAGGTCTGCAGAGCAGAGAACGCCTTAAATGGTCAGTGTGGGAATGGGAGAGGGTGGGGATGCAGCAGCACTGGAGGGCCATGCTGATGGCTGGTACCAGGGGTCGTCATCAGCAACACTGTTCTTCCCACCGACCAAGTGGCCCTGGCAGAGACATGAACAGAGCAGGCAGCTGACCCTAGCCGGGCTTGGAACGCTGACAAAAGGCCACCTATGCTGAAGATGCTGGCCTGAGAGCAGCTGAGACTAGAGCTGCACCCTGGGGCTGAAGGGAGACATGTGGGAGAGGCCCAGGGTTCTGAGGGAGTCAGAGAACAGACATGTGAAGCTTCACTGCCAGGCAAAGTCATGAAGGCCGTGGTCACACAGAGGTGTGGGGGGTTCACTCCTGCAGAGTGAGAAGACCCTGGTGGGGCCCACACGTACCCAGCAGCTGGCTACCAACAGCAAAGTTACACTTACAAGCCACTTATTGTGGATTCTTCTTTCTCCCCACTACACTACAACTGCTCGAAGGCAGAGACTTTCTTTCGATCTGCAGTGTGGTGGTCAGACACTCATGAAGCGAAGCTGTGACCCCTCTGAAAATCAGTGACTTAAAGCTTTGAAGTCCAAAGACAAGAATCTGTGAGAAGACCAGAAAAACTCTACCATTTTAATTGGAGACAACAGCTTTCTGAGTATGGGGTGCAGAACATCTGTCATTGGTGCCATCCAAGAAAACAGAAGTAACAAAAAGACTGCTCGCACAGACACAGCCACACCACAGCTCAACAATTCCAGCTATCAGGATCTACACAGGACTACTTCTCTTTCATTCAGCGTCGTGAGTTCTGCGGCACAGTGCTTAAGCACAACTTATCTCCTGCCTCAGTCTTAACGGGGCTTGGTATTATTTGGGCTGGTTCCTAGGGCACAGTAATTTTAGAATTTCTGTCAGAGGCAGGCATGTCCCCATGAAAGCTTGGAGTGAGCTGGGTGTGTTAATCTCAGATACTTTGGAGGCTGAAGCAGGAGGACTGCAAGTCGGAGACCAGGCAAGGTGGTTCAGTGATACCTTATCTCAAAGCAAAAATAAAATGGGCTGGGAGTTCAGCTCTGTACCTCTGAACACAGCTACTTCCTAACACCCAAATATTTATTTCCATTAACAGAGAAAGTTTAAAAGAGCAAAGAGGTGACCGTATATTTGAGAGGAAAATACAGTTATAAATTTATTTTTAAAAACCTTATTTACTTCTTGGCTCTTTGCCTGAGTAACCATTCTACATTCCCACAGAATCCCACTGCAAAAACCACTCTGCTGCCAAATCCAACTGGATGTACGTCAGAATGGGTGCGTCATTCATGCTCCCCAATCTTCCCCTCTCCTCAGTTCTCTGATCCTTTACTGTACCCTCCCATTCTCTCGGACACACGAAGATCTTCCGAGTTCACCATCAGCTGCCAGTCCAGCCACACTGCCTCTTCTCTCTGCAATGCGGCCATCCACAGTGCAGTCCAGGATGCTGCGCTCCCAATAGCCACAGCTCCCCCTCTGGCCTCTGCCTGATCCTTGGGTCCTCAGCAGCCCTGTCCAGGGCCCTGCATCTTTCTACTCGCTCTCCTCTCTTGATCATCTTCCCCTCTCTTACCCGGAATCCGCTGCCAACTTAATCTTCCTCAGCACAGCTCTGTCAGGACACTTCCCAAAAAGTAAATTTAAAAAATTCAAAGGAACCCCTTCCTATATAAAAAGTCCAGGCACCTTAGTCTAGCATTTGAACCCTGCCAGTCCTCAGATCCAACCTGTTTGCAAGTCACTGCGCGAGGTACAGAAATAACTGTCAGCCTTCACTTTCATTCACCGCACCTTGACTATCACGATGACACATGAAAGATAATTACCATTAATCTCGGTTACCTATAGATCACCTACAACAGCTCTTCTGTAATCGTTTGTGTTTCTAGGACATCCTAAAATTTAATTTCTTTTTCTTTCTTTCTTTCTTTTTTTTTTTTGGTACTGGAGATTGAACTTGGGACCCTGTGCTTGCAAAGCAGGCGGTGGCACCACTGACATAAATCCCCAGCCCCTAAAATTTAACTTCTAAACATGAAGTCTTTTTTTTTTTTTTTTTTTTTTTTTGTGGTACCGGGGATCAAACTCCGGTCCTTGCGCTTGCAAGGCAGGTCACCAAACCGCTGAGCTAAATCCCCAGCCCGAAAGCATGAAGTCTTGCTTGGACACTTTTAGGTTATTTTTTTTTTAATCCAACAAATATCTAATATAACTAAGTGCATAGCACAAAAATATATGCACATGTCATGTTTCAGGAGAAAAATGCTGCATACTTTCAAATATCTAAAACTCAAAACAGGGCATAAATAATCAAAATAATGAATCAGTCAAGGCAAAGACAGGCTTTAGACTTAAAATCAACTTTGTTCTATGATATCAGGACTTCTTTGTAATATGGTCCTTGAGATTCATACACTGCATTTTTTTTAAACTAAGCCCTTAGACGAATTACTACAAATGGGACATCACAGGATGTCAACAACTTTTCCAATAAAATAACCTTTAGGAGCAGAGGGATTCTGAGACAATTTAACCCATGGTGCAAGGACAATTAGGTATCCACCTGCAAAAGAATGAATCTGGAGCCCCAGCTCCTAATACACGTAAGAGTTAGCTCAAAATTGACCACAGACCTCACTTAAGAGTGACAGCTACAGTGTCTAAAATATAGGATCAACTCTTCATAACCTTGGATTGGACAAAATCTTCTTGTAACATATTAAAACTACAAGTGATAAAAAAAGAGAAATTAATTGGATGTCATTTAAAAACAAAATTTTGTGTTTCAAATGATTCCATCAAGTAAGTGGAAAGACAACTCAAGAATCAGAAGAAAATATCTGCAAATGATCTATCTCATGAGGGAATTATATGTAGAATATATAAGAACTGTTGTAACTCAGTAATAGTCAAATAATCAAATTGCAAAGGACCTAAAGGCATTTCTCATAGACAATACAGATGACAAGTACATAAACGGATGCTCAACATCATTAAAGAAGTGCAAATCAAAAAACCACAATGAGATCCTACCTCATCCTTACTAGAATGATTAAATTTAAAACATCATTAACAATTAAATGTTGGAAAATATATGGAGAAACTGGAACCTTTATAAACTGCTAATGGGAATGTAAAATGGTACCGCCACTTTGAACATCATTCAGGAGGCTCTTCTAAAGGTTAAATATAAAATTATTATAAGACTCAGCCATTCTACCAACAGATACATGCCCATGAAAAATAAAAACATGTACCTGCACAAAAACTTGTACACAAATATTCACAGAGGATTATCAGTCAAGAACTAGAAACAAATCAAATGTCCACAACTAATAAAGGATTGAACAAAATGCGGCATAACTACAAACTGAGATATCTGGCAATAAAAAGGAATAAAGTGCTAATATATGCTACAACTTGGATAAGCATTGGCACTTTATGCTAAGTGAAAGAGGCAGTTACAAAAGATCACCTGTATATGATTTCATTTAGATGAAATGCCTAGAAAGCGCAAGTCTATAGACAGAAAGTTATGAATTACATGAGTTATCCAGGGATAGATATTGGGAAAAGTAAATGCCAAAGTGTATGTGGCTCTTTGGGAGGTGATAAAATGTCTTCAAATTGACTGTGGTGATGGTTATGCAACTCCATAAAGCCATACATTTTAGTGAACTGAATGACGTATGACTTATACTTCAATAAAACTATTATTTTTAAAAAAGCAGAAGTGAAATTGTAATCTTAAATGCCCTACCACAAATAGGAAACATCTCTCTCATCTCATTATACCTCAAAGTCATATGAATTTTGTATCCCAAGTGTTTTAATGTGAAAATATCTTATACCACTTTCCATATGCAAAACACCACCATAAAAAAAACAAACAAAAAACAAACAAACCCTAAAACCTGTCATTGACCTTTTCCCACAAAATCCAAATCCAAATTGCTTTCCCAAACCTTGAGTAAAATGGGTCCTCAAGGAACACGGACTGTTAATCCTTAAATTGAGTAATCCCCTAGCACACTGCCTGGATCCAAGTGCACTGCACTTGTCTTCAAACTCACAGCGTGGACAAAGCAGAAAGATTAAAGACTGAAGCCGTCAGTGTCCCGGAAGTGCGCTCACACTGGACAGGTGATCTTGGTCAGTGCTATTTTCTCCAGCTTCAGTTTCCTTGAGCATAAAATGGGGACTCACAAAGGTTACAGAACAGGCTCTCAAAATCAGTTTCCCTTTTTCACTCTAGTTACAGAGCTGCTGTTTTTTTGGGGGGGGCGGGGGGCGTCTGTACCGTGACAGGCAGAAAAATATTATTATAAAACTAAAATAAATTATAAATAATTTAGTCTAATCTCCTTTTACATATGGTGAAGCTGAGTTCCAGTGACTGGCTGAGCTCAGAAATTGCAATCAGCTCTTACTAATTTCATGTCCTCAGTAAATCGGAATCCCCAAGCCAGTAGCAGAGCGCTCCACTTTCCAGAATGTCCACGTCTTTCCTTAGCAGGGCCTGGATCTAAGACCATCACCATCACATTCTATTTCATTCTAACAGCAAGTGGTGAGCTATAAACCAACCTCCAGTGAAAAATTCTCAAGTACCTTTCAAGAATGAAAATGAAGCCTTTAGGAATGAAACTGTTACAAACTATGGGGAGGAATTCTGCAACTTTTCACACCAAAAATATACAGCAAAGGGAAGAAAAGAGCTGACCCATCCTAACAGCAACTGAAGTACAATGTGTCTCCCCTCCAACTCAGGGGACAAAACACCAGCTACTTCCTCAGGAAAGGCTTTCTTGCCGGGATAAAGGCATGTCCATCCACTCTCGCTGGCATTCACAGCCCACGTGAGCCCACATGAAGTCCGGAAGGGGGATGGTGAAAGACATTTGTCACTATTGGTATGGCATCTGCTCTGTAATACACTGAAACTCCTAAATGGCTTAAAAATAACGTTGTATATACAGGCAGCTTACTTAAGATTTTACTTAAGACTATGCTCCGTTGTTCTTAACAGTCGAAGGGGAAATTATAATCACTCCCTGAAAAACTATTCTCATGTTAAAAGTTCTAGGAATCTGAATTACTCTCTAATTTTCTGGTGTACACAAAATTTTCTGGAACCTTCAAAAGTTACCCTTACTTGACTTTCTACATAGTAAAATACCCCTCCTCCACCCTCTCCTTGTGTTTTCATCAGAAATTCTTGCAAATTTTATTTTGTAATGAGAGAGAGAGAAGGAACAAACAGAAGAACTCTCGAGTTCTTTGTTTCCTTAAAACACACTGAATAAATCCAAAAAAAAAAGAAGACAAGAGAACCACAGTACTGAAACCAGCCGTTGAATTCCTACAGGATCTGGGGCTCCTGGGCCACCCGAGGGCTCAGCAAAGCTCGAGCTGTGCCCAGTGACCTGCATGCACCTGCCCACCCCCCTGTGCAATCCCGGACACAATCTCCAACAGGTCCTGGAGTTTCCCCGCCCCAAACAGGACGTTATTCGTTTACAGCATTGTTGGGACTAGGGAAGGAAGCATTGTTTATACAGGGCTGAACCCAGTATCCGGCCATAAAAAGCACTTAAAAGGTATCGCACTATCTGGCCTGCTGGCCTTCTCGAAAATCAGTTTTACATATATTATCGAGTCACATTTACTTAATTAACCTAAGCTCTGCTATTCAGGCAGGTGCAGCAGGGGCCCGGAGCCAGGAGAGTCGCCCCGAACCCAAGGCCCGGGCCACCGACCCGGCCTCCACTCCCCCGCTGGCCGCCGCGACCTTTCCTCCCCTCCCCTCCGGGTGCCCCCCACGTGACCACCGGCGCCCAGAGGACGCGGGTGCCCGGCAGGACTGGGTCTGGGCCTCACCATCTCGGTTTCCGTAAAATCCCCGTGGACTGGGGACGACGACCCTCTGTGAAACGCCTGCGCACGCGTAAGGCTCACGCGTGAGGCGCCCACTCGCCTGCGCCGCTTCCCAGAGCGCGGAACTCGGCGCTGGCGGGTGCCCAGTGGCGCGGGAGACCTTTAGAAAGGGAAAGGACGGCTCTGCGACGCCTGAGCAGACCGCCCGGGGACCTGGGCTGCGGCGGGCGCCTCTCCTACGCGCAGCCGCAGGGCGCCCCGGGCTAGGGCTGCTGGAGCCGAGTCTGAGACGCCTCCTACTATTGGATGTCGGAGCTGGCATCGGATATAACTCCCTTTCCGATTGGTTGGACTCACGTACTACCTGGAGACAGGTGTCACTGAGAAGCTGAATTAGAGCAGGAAAGACGAGTCCTGTCTCGCACCACGCCCCTTTCTTAACTTTAGGTTGGGTGCCCTTCAGGGGTTTAGAACCCAATGAGCTCCTAAAAGCCCTTGCCACTGGGTAAGCCGAAGTCACTGTCACTCCCCGCATCCCCTAAGGTGCGCCCGAACTAGGGTCTTGCAGTCTCCCGCGCCAGGACTGGATCCCAGATGAGCAAGTGCAGAAGGCAGGACCAGGATGTCACCTCTGCTTGGTCATCTTCACCAGGAAAGGAACTTTTAATTCTGTGTCTGCTGTCCTTGACGATCTGTCTAGAAACCATTTGGTCCAGTATTGCTTCTAGGCAGAACAGTGGTTGTCCACCTTTAGAACTCTAAATAAAGACCAGCTAAAATCTTCAAATTAAATTGCCGTCATTTTTTCTTTTCACACAGCTGAGAGAAGAACCCTTTTCTTGGCAGATGTGTATGTGAGTTGTGCTCCCGCCTTTCATAGGAAGACTGGTCCAACAGAGCTCTGAATTTAGCAGAAAGATGCCTTCCCACACACAAGTAGAGAGAGCTGAGCCTGGTGTCGCACGCCTGTAACCCCAGCACTCGGGAGGCTGAAGCAGGAGGACCACTGTGAGTTCGAGACCAGCCTGGGCTACATAGTTCCAGGTCAGTCTCAACTACATAGTGAGACCCTGTCTCAAAACAAAACAAAACTAAACAAAAAAGCCAAGCATAAGTAGACCTGTTTACACTCGGCTGTTCAGACCCAGCTGGCTAAGAGAGAATAGGGTTTTTTTTTTTTTTTTTTTTTTTTTTTTTTTTTTTTTTTTTTTTTTTTTTTTGTATCTGCAGCAGGAAGCACAGAACCTGGCACAGAAGTACTAGTAAATCATTTAACTTAATGGGGTGTTTGAAGGTGCTCTTGGCTTGTTGTGCTCTACCCCTCCATCTCCCCACCATTAGAAGGCGAGTACCAGGAGAATATTTCCATTCTTTTGTTCACTATCTTCAGCAGCTCAGAAGAGTCCAATTAAATGAATAAAAATATTAACAATATGCAATATCCTTGGGTGTTGTCTTAACCACTTTCTCCATTTTGGGGACAAAAGGAGGAAAAGTTTGTTTTGGTTCCCAATTTAAAAGTTTCAGCCCAAAGCTTAAATACAGAAGTGGCACGGTGGGAGGACCTTGGGCTAGGAAAGTTGCCCATGGCGTGGTAGCAAGGAAGCAGAGAGGAAAGGAAGAGTAGGGGAGGGAGCTATACCCTTTCAGGTCCCAGCCCCAGTGACCTGCTTCTCCCAACCAGGCCCCGCCTCCTAACAATAAATCAGCTATTGTGCCCCCATGGCCCAGTCCTCCTCCTAGACTTTCCTCTGATCCCAACAGGCTCTTAGGGGACATCCACATAGAAACCTTAACAGCTGTTAAGGACTTAATAGCTGCAAGCACAGTACCTGGATTTGTACCTTGCCATAGCAGACCTTTGATAGCAAAATCTAAGGTTGCATCCACTGGCCTGAGCTTGAGACCATAGACATTACCAAGAGTCTGGAGGCATCAGGGGAGACAATAGGGACTAGAGTTACTCTACTGACGATTAGTTTGTGATTTGATCAGTTAATTCCAGTGTCAGCCTCAAGACTTGCCTGTTCATTGGTGAACCAGGGGATCTTAGATCCATGGACTGTCAGACTGAAGGGATGATGGAGGCCACTAGTTCAATTGTGAGTCTTCCTGAGACTGAATTTGAATACTGCGTCCCCATTAGTGGAGCCTTCTCTGGCGATGTTCCCAACCTACTTGAGAATTCATTTCCTTGTCTGCCCAGCAGGCCCTGTCACAGTACCAACCTCTCAGGGTTACTGTGAAATGAGATAAAGCAAGTTCAGTAGTAAACACGGTATTTGACCATGTAACTGTTAGCAATTATCCTCATCATGACCCCGAAATGTTCTCCATTTTGAATAGGGTAAGGCCAAGCTCCAGGAGAGTTGTGTAAAACCTCATGTAGCAGAAGTAGCATTTGTTTTGGCACTTGGGGAATGTGAGTGTTCTGCCTATTCATTCACTCGCAGCATGATTGGTCAACAAGTGACAACGTCAGCAGCTACGTCAGTGACACAGCTAAGATAGCAGCTGGCTGTCACCAGAGGGTCCCCTTCACACACTGCCATTACCTGCGTGGTTGGGTTGGGTCAGAGAGTCCCTTGCAGTTTGCTCACCTGCTGTGTAAGAGTAAGTGATCAGCTGGGGATTTAGCTCAGCGGTTCGGTGGCCTGCCTTGCAAGCGCAAGGACCCGAGTTCAATCCCCGGTACCAAAAAAAAAAAAGAGTAAGTGATCAGCTGGGGATTTAGCTCAGCGGTTCGGTGGCCTGCCTTGCAAGCGCAAGGACCCGAGTTCAATCCCCGGTACCAAAAAAAAAAAAGAGTAAGTGATCAGACACAGAGGGACAAAATGACACCAGACTTCCATTATCCGCCCCCCCTGCAAATATTTAAAATTTCAGTCATCATTGAAATCTGTTTCAAATAGGCATGAGGAATAAGGATATGTGTGGTCTTGTGAATCACAGAATCCAGAGCAGGACAGATTTCAGGACTAGTTGAAGTAGCAACCCAACAATGTTGATTGCGTGCTGAGTTCTTTCTGGTTTTCCACTCAGCTCTTACTACTACAGTTGGCTTCTGGTTCCTTTAGTGGTAAAGATAACTGCCAGTGGCAAAGGAACCACACCCACTGGGTGGTAGAAGTGACTCGTAGGTCTTTTTTTTCCCTCCCTCTGAAACTTCCAGCCACCAAAGCAACCACTCCCTTGATCGCTTTGGTGAGAATAGCGTCACCCAAGTCTAAACCTGCAAGGATATGAAATTCCCAATAATTCTGAACATACTTTGTGCCAAGCAGTGGAGAGAAAGTGTTTTTTTCCCAAACATCAAGTTTTTTTTCGAAATGGGAATGAAGTAGAAGGGGTGCTGGGGAGCCTACCCAAAATCCATTAGTGTCCTCTAGAAATGTATGACAAAATGGGACAGCAAAAGTCACATTTCTAATGTGATGCTTAGATATAAATATTCTCTATGTAGGCAGACAAAAATAATAGCTTCCACCTATAATGTTCCCTCAGCTCAGCTTTTGAAAGGGGAATTTTACATGGAGAGGCTTTCAACCCACTTTGCCTTAGAGACTGAAGTGGGTTAGAAGCAATGGTCTAAATGTGTTCCTTAAAAGTGAAGGAACTGATTTGGCTAAACTCACACAAACGAGCCAGCCCCTCTAGAGTCTTCATCGCCGTGGGAAGAGGAAATGTGGAAGAGGTCATTTCTTTTCCTCCCATAAACTAGAATTTAGAGTCAGAATTTATTCATTAACACCATTTTAAAAGTTTTATTCTGTTTTCAAAGTTAATGACGCACCTCTTGTTACAGCTCTTTCTCTCCGAAACTCCTCACTGTGACACGCTGTTGGCAGGGGTTAAGTCAGAAGTTGGAAGTTACAGGAAAAGCTTTCAGAGCAAAAGCCACGCCCTGCCCAAAGAAAAACAATTTGTTCCCACTGCTCAGTTGTAAATGAACAATCACAAAACTGAAACTAAAGAATCAAATTTCAAATCTCTAGGAAAGTATTTTAAGCTTCACTTTTTAATATATATTAGATGTAAAGAAAATGTAATGCAGGCCTCGCGTTACATATACGAGGGGGAAGGACCTTAGGAATCCTAGCACTTTGGTGGTTTTGAAATTTAAAACTCTCCACCTGTTTTCAGCAAGGTTACATTCAAAGAATCACAATTAAGTAAGCTTAAGATTACACTAATTTTAAATATTGTTCAAGTGATCCCATACAATCCACCACGCAGTATTTACTTTCACACATTCTTCCCTCTGAGATATTTTTTTCGCAAAGATTTAATAAAGGGAGAGAAACAGTGCAAAAATTATTTTGAAGCTCTTCTCTGTGGAGGGCAAAGTGCTAACTTTTTCAAAAGACACAAGGACTGCGGATTTAGCTCAGTGGCACTGTTCCTGCCTGGTAAGTGCAACATCCTGAGTTTGATTCCTGGTATCAGAAAAAAAAAAAAAAATCCAAAAATAAGTAAGATTCTGTCCCTTCCCTCAAAGCGCCTTTCATCTAGAAGGCCGAAGGGGTAGAGTACCACTCTGTGCTTTTCTTTCCCAGCATCTTCTCCTCCTCCTGACGGGGGGGGGGTCCCTCTGGGACCAAACAGCATTACTAACTCCCCTCCTGTACCACTTAGTCCCTGGGTGGACTCCTAAGTGCCAGCTGTCCTGGATGGCCCTACATGGCAGACTTTCCCAGGGCATGGCTTTTAATGTCAAATCAGAAAAGTTGCCAGCACACTGGAGTGAGGTGGTCACCCTAACATAGGACCTGGCTCTCTTGCACCCTGAGGTCCACATTCTAATAATGCAGCTTTATTAAAGAGGAGGGTGAAGATCGCAGCATGGCTTCTATCTTGTACCCACGGTTTCCTGGTAATTTCCTATTGGCTTTGAGCTGTGTGGGACCTGCTGTTTCGGGCTAATTTCCATCCTGAAGATACCTGCCCTTTGTTCTGTGCCAGGAGCTGAACTGGCTGGCCCAGCCTAGGCAGACCTCTCAGCGGTACCCAACCTGCCTCGGGTACTCCAAGGACCCAGGTTAGTTGTGCAACTGGCCTTGTTAGACACATGGAAATGTCTGCTCCAGGTACCAGAGAGCACTGTGTAGTGCAATTTTTCTACCATCTAATTAAAATAAAAGATATGCCTTCTCACTGGCACCATTTTCCAGAGATAAACAGAAGGCTATGGGTTAGCGGTACCTGCATTGCATTGTGCTTCTCAGAGATAAACACATACCAAAAAATGAAACATTTTAATAAGTGTAACTCCTCATAGAAAATGATGGTTATAATATCGCAGGGCTGGAGAGGGGCAGAGCATTTGTAGCAGCTGATCCATGCATCTTGCCCAGGCCTGGGCCACATCCTAACAAATTGCGGACTGAGAACCACTTAGGGAACAAGAAATTCAGTAAAATATATGGTTAGAAAAGAAAGTCAGAATCTGTGCTCTACCCCAAGGATGGGCTTCAGGGAAAAAGAAGCGCATTCCGGGCCCCTTTCCCAGGAGCCTGTGGGACTTACCACTGCTGTTTGGGTAGATGGTGGGATCTTTAGCAAGTCCACCCACGGCTCTGGCTCAGCTCCCCAAATAACACTAACACCAGCACCCCGGTTTCCAGAGCCCCCCCCCACCGGCTTTCTAACCTCAGGCCCGGATGTTCTTCAGGGTCACTGGCTGTGGTCCAGCCCCTGGGAATCCCCAACCTACTCACCGGAAAACCAGTGTCATCTCCTCTCACTGTCCCCTGCTGCCCCTCCTGTTCCACCCTTGGACATCCTCCTCTCACTGTGTCAGTTCACTGTCACCCCGGGATCCTCACCAGGGTCACCTAATGGTTTGCAGAGGCCCCAGTGACTCTGGAGCTTAGCATTCCTCTCCCACATCTTCCTGACCCCCAGGGAGTACCCAGACCCACACAGGAGCCCACAGGGGCTCACAGAAGTTTGTGTGGAATCCTCCTGGATTCGTGTGCAAGGGCTGCCATAGCAGAGCCCCACGGCCTGGGTGGCTTCAGACACAGAAATTTATTTCCTCTTCTGAGGTCGTCGATGCTTGGCTCGCATGTGGGCACCTGCTCCTTGCATCTGCCCCTGGTCTTCCCGCTGTCAGTGTTTGTGCTCTGGTCTCTTCATAAGAATAGCAGTCACGTTACACTAGGTCCCACTCATAAGACCTGGCTGTGATTTAACTGCCTCTTGAAAGGCCCTATCTTCAATACTGTGACATTCTGAGAAACCAAGGATTAGACACAGTGTCCCAGCCTGGGTTAGCTGCGTGCTGTGGAATCCACCCACCGTGCCTGGTAATCAGCCTTTGCAGTAGGGACATCCCTGGCTTCCCAACTCCACAACCTGGCTCCCGGATTGGCCAGCTTGCAAAGCTGACTGTGACTTAACTTGCTTCTCAGCTCCTCCAGCGACGCCTCCTCTCCTTCCTTAATCCTGGTCCCCACCTCCCCAGCCCCTTGCCTTTTGCCTGCCTCCCCTGCCCCATCTGGACAGAGCTCTTGAGTTAGGAGCCACATCCCGGGGCTCAGCTGCACACCCTGCACCTGCTCATCATGATCTGGACCCACAGTCATTGCCCCGCACATATCCTGCTCAGCAGACTGGCCTCTTCCTTATTATTTCTGCCTTTCTCAAAGCTCGGAAGTTTATTCCTGCTTCAGAACCCACACATAACCTGGCTGTACCTGGAATCATTCTCCATGGGAGCTCTGAACAGCTCATGTCTCGGATTCACGGAATCTCTAAACAGAAATCTCCCCGGGGTGGTGAATAAACTCATACGAACATTAATAACATCAAGTGTTTTGAAAACCGTGACTGTAAAAATGAAATGATAGGGACCAAAGATACACTACTTAATGTTCTCTTTAGGAAGAGCTCCATTTAGGGCGCCTTATATATAGAAGGTCCGCTCTTTTGTTTAAAGGTATTAGGAGTTCTGCCAAAAGTCGTTCTGTAACTAGGCGGCCCAGTCCATACTGGCTGGCTTCCATTGTTTTCCCTGTCAAATGGGAAGCTTTCTGTTCGGCACCCTCATAAAGCTGCATAACACAAGACACGCTCCAAGGACAGAACGCTTGGAGAAAGCACTGAGCAAGCCGGAGAACGGGACGTGCTCTCGCCTGCCTGGTTCTCCTGGGCTCTCGGGACCGTCATGTCGTCGTGGACAACACCAGCGTAGGCACTCCACAGAGAAGCTTTGCTGGCGTCCATTTCAACTTCACTTTTCAACCTTCAGCTCTGTTTTCCCTGCTTCATTTGTTCTCAGTCTATGTCTCTTACGTCCCCTCTGGAACAAGGGGAAGTTTCACATAAATGTATTTAAAAACATCAGGCACTCTGTGTACTTGAGTCACAGTTTTAAAAATCAATTTAGAAATTCAATGACACTTTGGACTCTGGGATATATTTTAATAACCTTTTCTCTTTTCATCTTCTAGTTTGAAGACGACAGGAGTCATTTTGTGAACGAAGAAGTCGAACACATTAAAATACTCCAGGATGTGGGTTTATTTGCTGTTGCCTCACTCTCCACGCCCCTCCCACCTCTAGACGCATTTTTTTTTCTTTATGATTTCTCAATATGGCCAAAATGCACTTGGAAAGAACCTAATAATCTTTCTTCCCTGGGGCCGGCGATTTAGTTCAGTGGTGCCGCCGCCTGCCTCACAAGCGCAAGGTCCCAAGTTCAATCCCCGGTACAACCCCCCGCCCCACCAAAAGCCAACTTTCTTCCCTAAGAATGGTACAATGTATGCAACTATTATTTCTGAGGACATGTAAGGTATTGAATGATGAAAGTTCAAGCCAAAAAGGAACTCAAACGTGATTTAGTTGGACTCTGCATTTTATCTGTAAAAGCTTTACTCACCTGTTTGGTTCTAATAGCAAATTTGAAACACCTATGCCTTCCCCCAAGGGAGCTGTGAAGTTGATATCTTATGCTGTGGGCTCCTTGAATGGCTTTCTGACCATGTCCCTATGTCCTGTGTGGGTAGTTGAGACACTCTCTGGGTGGTGGCGTCATCTCGAGCAGTACCTTCAACTGGGAGGTTCAAATTCATTAAGAGGACCGGCACCGGCTCCTCTTTGAGGGGTCAGTTGGTGGAACTGGGGATGTTTGTCTTCTGTAGGATGTGTTTCCATCGCTGAAGCTTGAACACTGCCCTGGTGCATGAGGGTGGACAGGTAGAAGGTCTCCTTTGGAACATTTCATTCTACAGATTATGGAGGGCCTACTGTGCACACAGTAACTGCTAACCCAGGTCTGAGGAACCACAGAGCCACCATCCATAGGCACCTTGTAGTCTCTGTGTCCATTAACCAATCAAACAGAGGCCCGGACAGTGTGGTCAGAGGCAATGTCTCAAGCGGACAAACAGGCCATTTCCTGCTCTTTGTTACAGCGCCAGGCCTGCAGAGAGGCTTGGGTAAAAATGAAATTAAATGGCTTCTCTTATTTCAGTAGCAGAGGAAAACAGCCTTTCCAACGGCAGAGCTGGAAAGCACCTTACAGCATGGTGTGTGTTGAGGGGAGGCAGAGAAAATCTGTTCAGGGCCGCAGCTGTGACAGACTTGGGGGCACTCCCAGCCCTGGGCATGAATCTCCTCCCTCCCTTCCTCAAACAGTTTGGGGTTCTGCAGCATTCGTGTGCAACATCTAAGGGCGAGGGCCAGGGTCAGACTTTAGGGGGTCTGTGCCAGTGTTGGGGTTGTGGGAGAGCATACTTCAGACTTCCTGGTTTCACCCGCCATCAGGGTTGTGTCCTCCATTTCAGGGGGATGCTTAGGAGGGACACTCTCCGAAGTGAGTAGCTCACTGGTCCTAGGGCAGCGTCCTCCCTGCTCCCATGTTGTATGCAGCACACCCTCCAGGGTCACATGGAGAGGAACATACCACCAGCCGAGGGGGGCTCAGTGGCATGCTGCCTGTGGCCGGTGCCATGGCTGCGAGTGTGCAAAAGAGCCCACAGGTTGCCAGTGACCTAAGCTCCTTCTCCAGCTCTAAACAAGGACTCTGGACCAGGATCCTCTGTGCTTCTGTCAGTGAAGCCAAATGACATGCAGAGGAGCCCGGCAGCACATATCTGTGCCATATACTACTTTCCTGCTTGGTGGCCAGCCATATGCAGGGACATAGCTAGTCACCAGCCTCGATATGAGGTGCAGAGGGCTGAGTTGGGTGGGTAATACCTGTCCTAAGGGCGAGCTATTTTCTCTGCCACTCAGACCTCAAGCCGTCATTCTTATGCACTATCCTGGTCTGGGCCCCAAGACCAGATCTACACATCAGTGGAATATTACACAGGAAAGAACTGGAAGGACAGCAGGCTTATGGCAGCCACTGATTCGCCAGATGATCTACTATACCAATGATCTGGGGGTCACTTTCAGGCAGGTAAGAGACCTGAGAGTGTTTGTTGAGGTAAGAGGTAGGTAGGATCCAACTCAGCGCCCCCTGTGGGCTGAAGAAAGGCTCCTCCAGCCATTTCCTTGTATTGTATAATCTAAAACGAAAAATATATAAAATAGTTTTTTAAAAATCAGAATAAAGTGACTGCTCATGAATGGCACCAGTCCCCTTGGGTCCCCAGTAAAGTGCCTCCCTGTGGTCTTAGCAGTGAGACTGTGGAGCAGCAGGTCAGATTGGGCTGGGTGGGGAGGAAGTTCCCGGTCCGATGCCTATGTGGATGGCAACACCAGGCACCCACCCACACTACCTGGGTGCCTGCAGGCCCTGGGCAAAGTCTGGGCACTGCATAAGTAGGACAGATGCCAGGACCTTTCCATGACTATGTTTCCTCATCCTCAAGATATACTAAGGGCATTGAGATTGTCCTAGCCAACCTGCAGAGTTCCTGTTGGGTTTTTCTTCTCCTTTTGTTTTTTCTCTTTTTTTTTCCATCTGGTTACGTGGGATTTCTGTGCCTTGTCTCTCTGACCTAGCACCTGGAGGCTGAAACAAGGCAAAGAGTCAAAGGCAGACAATAAGTGACGGAAGCCAGAATGGGACCAGTTGCCAAATGGAACTGCACCTCTGTGACTCACTTCTGCCTGGCACCTTGGAACAACTGAAAACATGACCCAAATAACAGCATCTCAGCATCTCCGGCCAGGGAAGCAGCTGGCAAGTTGAGCAGCAAGAGTCGCAGTCTTGTTTGTATGGCCTTATGAATTCTGCACTTTGTGAGATAGAAATCTCTCCCTCTATCCTTTCAGCCAGCTTCATTGGCAAAACAGTACCCAAATGATCCCTGTCCTGACAGTCATGCTATGAGGAAGTGTGTGGTTGAATAATTTTTCTTCCTCTCCCCACAGTGAGAGAATTCAAAGACCAGCTCAAAGGCCGGGGATCCACACAGACACCCATAATTCGTATTTTTCCTGAGTTTTAAAGATAAGAAGTAAGACAGGCTAGAGATATACCAGAAAGAAAGTAAAATTCCTCCATAAACCTACTTTCGAAGATCCTAACAAACCATTTTTCTAAAACAGTACATTTTCTTTTGCATAAATTTAAAGTTTGTTGCATATAAATGCATCAGGAAACATAGCCATACAGCATCTCACTCTTCAGTGCACAGTGACCAGGAAGCAGGACACTTGCATTCCTGAAAGTCCCGCTTCTCCTTCCTGCTGCTGTTATTTGCAGCTGTAGTGGGCTGCGGTTGGCAGGGCTGTCCCCACAGTCCTGCTGCTGGGGGTCAGCTGTCTCATCTTCAAGCGGAGTTGTGACATTTGGACAGGACCCCTGCTCTGGGGAGAGTCTGTACCCATAGTGGAATGAACTCTCCACCTTCGTGTTTGGATTGTTACTGGCCTGACTTTTCCCCATTTCCTGCTCTCTTCTCTAGTAAGACAAGCTTGAGCTTTTCCACAGCAAACATTTGGTGGAAGCTGCCCTGGATGTTTGCGAAGTTTCTAAACACCTGTTCTGCACTCCTGGTCACCTACTGCCACCAAGCCTGGCAGGGAGAAGCAGGGCAGCCAGGCTGGTGCCCACAAGAGGCTGCAGGATGTGGCAACTTCTCAGGCTGGCCTGCTCCATGCCGGTGCCAGGACCAGCAGTGCAAACAGAGAACAATCAGCTTGCTATTCTCCACAGAGTCCCAGCGAGCACCCTAGGGCCAGGCACAGGCTCCCTCTGCTCCCCCTCTGGCTCTGCGACTGTCCAGTCCTCTGGGTGTTGACACCCAGCTGTGGGGCAGAAAGCGAAGCACTGTTTCCAGTGCCCATGCAGCAGGCACTGGCCAGGCCCAGCCAGGTGGTGTACGCCTCCCAGGATGCTAATCCTAGCAGAGGCATAGTTGCCCACCTCCGGGAAATTGGAACAAGGGGCAGGGTTGGTTGGGTCATTCTGACCTTTTTTCTTTTTATGCCATTATGACTCCTTTCACACTACTGCTGAAACAGCCAATGTGAAGCTGCTCTAAAAATTATTTTGCCATCCGCCTAAGCACATGCTTACACTTACCTTCCCGTAAAGGAAGCTGAAAGATTTGGAACGAGGGCAGCTTTTTCTTCTACTAGTGGCATTTTTGTTTTGGTTTAAAGTAGACTCAGTACAATCAAAGCAATTTTAGCTGAAGAGGTCTTATTCCTGTGGGAATACCAAACTGAAACTTGTTCTATTTTAATATGAATTTATTGCCCCATCATGACTAGATTAGTATCACTCAAGAGCTGGAATAAAACAATCTGTATATATCTGAAGAAACTTTGCCCTAAACAGCATTTTTTAAAAGGAAAACTATATTTTCCTTGCAGTTCCTCTGAAGATTTGTCTTTAACTTGAAGAAACTGAACATCTGGGTGTGTTGTCCTGGCTGCCTCGATGTTCCAAATGGATTCAAACCATCGATCTTTCACGGTCACTTTGACTTAGGAGAAAAGCCAGAAGTCCCATAGTACCAGACCTGGTGGATAAGGTGGATGAGGATGCAGCGTCACGTTTTTACATTCCTGCCTCTCCACCGGATGGCATTTGGCAGCAGCACTCACTGTATTTTTGTATTCACCTTATAAAGACCTCAGGAAAGAGGACTTCCAGAAAGTGTTAGAAAGTGTCAAGAACAGTGGGATGAGTGTGTTGGAAGTAATATTTTGAGAAGTATTTATGGCAATATGTCTTATACTGTAATAAATTCTAAATATTTAAACTTTCATTGTATATTTTGATCCCCCTTTGTAACTTTTGAGCTGGTTAACATTCAAAGTTCTAGGCCCCACCTCAGACCTGCTGATGATAGAGTATATGGGTGCTTTGTTAATGAGGAAATAAGATGAACGAGGAGAGGAATACAGCACACTCAAAGCTACTTTGCAGATTGACCGGGGAAATCATTAAAGAGAGAAAAATAATAAAGAGACCAATTATAGAAAGACTCCAAAGGAGTTTTGAAATTGGCATTGTTTATAAAATGCTCAGCCCCAGGTGTGCACAGACCCCAGCCTGGACCAGAGCTGCAAGGGGGCATGCAGATCCCAGCCAGGGCCCTGCCTGGAAAAGAGCTGCACAGGCACACAAGCAACAGCCAGAGGCCTTCCCAGATACCATTGGTAAGTGTGTGAAGACCCCAGCCAGAAGCCCTCCCTCTCAGACACAAGTGACTCTGGTGCATGGCTCCCAGTCAAAGGCTTTCATGAAACTGGAGATCAATAGCAATAGAAAACACAAAAATTTCATAAACACATGGAAATTGAACAACACACTTCTGAATAACCAATGGGTCACAGAGGAAATTAAAGAAGCAATCAGACAGTTTCTACAACTAAATGACAATGCCAATACAGCATATCAGAATCTATAGGACACAGTGAAAGCAGTCTTATAAGGGAAATTCATAGCAGTGAATATTCATATTAGGAAAATAGAGCAATCTCAAATAACCTGACGTTGAACCTCAAGCTTTTAGAAAAAGAAGAGCAGGACAAACCCAAAGCTCATACAAGGGAGGAAATTATAATGATCAGAGCAGAAATCAATGCAACTGAGACTAAGAGAACAATACAAAAAAAATCAATAAAGCAAAGAGTTGGTTCTTCAAAAGAATAAACAAATTGACAAACACTTAGCCAACCTTATCAAAAAAAAAAAAGAAAGAAAGAAAGAAAAGGAAAGAAAAGACCCAAATCCATGCAATTAGGAATGAAAAGGGTGAAATAACATTGGATCCAGCAGAAGTCCAGAGGATCATCAATACCTACTTTAAGAACCTATACTCCAATAAGATTGAAAACAGAAGAAATGGACAGATGCCTAGATACATATGAATTACCAAAGTTGAACAAAGAAGACCTAGAAATTCTAAACAACCCAGTATTGATCAACAAAATTGCAAACGTAATTAAAAACTTACTATGGAAGAAAAGTCTGATGATCCTGATGGCCTCACTGCTGAATTCTACAAGACATTTCGCGAAGAACTATTGTCACTACTGCCTAAACTCTTCAATTGAAAGGGAAGCAATACTTCCAAATTCATTCCTGGAAACAAGAATCACCTTGAATCCCAAAGCAAAGAAACCCCAACCAAAAAAGAGAGCTATAGGCCAATCTCACTAATGAACATAGATGTAAAAATCCTTAATAAGATATTGGCAAATAGAATGCAGAAGATTGGAGAGAAGATCATACACCCTGACCAAGTGGGATTCATCCCAGGGATGCAGGGATGGTTCTGCATACACAAATCAATAAATATAATATACTATATTAATAGAGCTAAGGACAAAAACCATATGATCATATCAGTAGATGTAGAAAAATCATTTGACAAATTCCCACACGCATACATTGGTAAAAACCCTACAGAAAATTGGAATAGATGGTCTTTATCTCAACCTGAAAAAAAGCCATCTATGAAAAACCAACAGCCAATATCATGCTAAATTGTCAAAAACTGAAATCCTTCACACTAAAATCAGGAACAAGACAAGGATGTCCACTATCACCATTCCCTGTTCAATATAGTTGTTTAGCTCCCCTCTTTTACTCATGGTGCTGGAGATTGAACCCAGGGCCTCCAAACTGAGCTACTTCCCCAGCCCTTTTTAAGCTTTTCATTTCTGAGAAGGATTTCGCTGACGGCCCGGTGGTACTCGAACTTGTGATCTTCCTGTCTCAGCCTCTTGGGTGCTGCAATTATAGATGTGCCCCGCCCTGACCTGTTTCTCTTTATATTAAAATAGAAAAGATATTACCCTCTGCCTGTACAGGTGGCCATTATCAAAAAGTCAAAATTGACGCCAGCAGGGATGTGGGAAAATTGGAGCCCCAGGAGCACAGCCATTGAGAAAGCAGTAGGGAGGCTCCGGACCGCATGCCCCAGCTACGCTGCTTCCGTACCCAGAAATAAAGAAGGAAGGGAGTCTAAGGGACAGCACACCGGCACTACAGCACCACCCCGGAGCGATGCTGTGGACTCCACCTGTTCCCATCAACAAAACAGAATCGCGTGGCTTTGCAGAAAGGACTCCCGACATCTCCAACATGGACGACCATGGGGCGAATTAAGCAAAATAAGCCAGGCATAGAAACTCAAATACTGCATGATCTCGCTTTAGTGTGGGTGAGAAAAAAGTCGATTCACAGAAGCCAAGAGCAGAATGGAGTTAGCAGGGGCTGGGTGGTGGTGGTGGCTATGAGATTTCGTAGGAGGAAGGGCGGCAAGAGATCTAGTGCGACAGGGGACTGTATTGGAAACTGTATTGGGGCTCCGTGGTGACGCAATTGCCCGGTACGTGCGGGCTGTGGGTTCGATCCTTGGCACCAAAGCAAACAAACAAGATAGTGTATATTTGAAAACTGATGGGCAAATAGATTTTAAGAATTTTTGTCTCACCAAAATGAGTTGTGGTAACACGTATATTAAGTGGCTTGCTTTGCCCATTCCTCAAAGTGCATTGCATTGGTACCGAGGCGTCATGTCACACACCATAAATATATACGACTTGCTGATCCTAAGAAGTAAAAAAAAAAAATTATTATTTATGTAAGTGTTGTTCAGTGAACTGTAGGGGTTAAGGAAAAGGAGAGCAGAGCTCTAAGCTAACGTGACTCACACCGATAAGATATTTTTAACATATGTTTAGATTTAAGGCATCCGTCCTTAAAGCCAAATTATTGAGAAATTAAAATAAAAGTCACCAAACCAAGAAATCTGTAAATTGTGACTTTTGCTTAGTTCTATAGCATAAAGAAACAGCTCGGGGGCCGGGGATTTAGCTCAGTGGTAACACTGCCTGCCTCGCAAGAGCAAAAACCCGCGTTCGATCCCCA
>NW_022900932.1:10952732-10964445 GCF_012274545.1 Fukomys damarensis | reverse complement strand
AGAGAGAGAGAGGAGAAAGAAAGAAAGGAAGGAGAAAGCAAGCAAGCAAGCCTGGGAGAGGAGGGCGAGGATTCCCTCTGGTGGACACTGGCTGCAAAATCACCCAGCAGTTTCTGTTCTGGAAGGTGCCGAAGTTCATTTTCGCAGCGTGGTCTGACCTGATTCCGGTACAGACATCTGGCCTTTTCCCTGACTCTAACGTACTGTGTTACAATGCATGAATTGTAAACATTTCTGAATATGATGACAGCAAACTGCGTGGGGAAGGTCCGGTGGGGATTTGGGGACGCCCGCCTCACTGCCCCATACTGTGCACCCCACTGAACAGCGCCACCTAGAGATGCCTTTGGAAGGCTGAAATTCCTGTAAAATGCAAGTGATCATGATTCAGAGCAGGAAGAAAGGAAGTCCAGTAATACGGAGAGTAATAAACGCACAGAACGGGTGCTACAGTGCTGGGGTCACATGTTACTTCACTACCCCCCCACCCCGAATTCCTCTGTTCTGAACTCTGGGTGGAACCCCCTAGGCTTAGAGGAGGGGAAACTGACACCAAGTTCACCTGTGTGATCTTCCTGGCTGTAAGCTCTCACATACAGGGTTTTGTCTTGGTTTGGTTTTTGCACTTCTGGGTCCTGAACCCAAGGCCTTCATGTGTCTACACCTCTAGCCCTTTTTTATTTTTTACTTTGTAGACAGGGTTTCACTAAATCACTAATTTTCCCAGGCTTTACTGGAACTTGCAATCCTCCTGCCTCGGCCTCCCAGAGTTCTGGGATTACCAGGTGTTCCACCATGTCCAGCTGAAAGCATAGTTTTTTATTCACTGTCCACCAATGCTTTAAGGGTCCTCTGTGCAGATTAGGAAACCAAGGCTTGTAGAGCTGAGGGGCTATGCCAATTTCCCAGGTGGGGAAGGGGTGGTGCTGTGAAGTCATCAGCAATAGGGATGCTTGGCTGTGTCATATCCTTAGGGGACCAGGGTGGGGACACGACTCCTCACTGGCCAGAGCGCTCTCCTGCAGCCATGACCACATTTCAAGCGAAGTGCGTGTTTGCTGTGGAGGAACTTGAGGGTGGGGTGGTCAGCTGAGGCTTACATGGAACTCCTGAGGGATCAGTGAGGGGGCCTAGTCCTGCGGCCATGGCAGAGGGAGGATGCCAGGCCCACCCCAGTGAGGAAGGAGGACAGGACAGCTGGATGCCATCCTCTGCGGAAAGCATGTATGTGACAAGGTGGCCCCAGCTGAGCCGTGGAACAGGGAGAGGACAAGGCCCTGCCTGAGGCACACACATCATATGCTCTTAACATGATATTGGTATCAGTGTGTGTGTGTTCATTTCTCTATTAAATGATCTGAAATGACCTTGCCACACTACCCATACTTGGCTAAAATGTCTTCCTTACTTGCTTTCTTCATATTCTCACAGTAATGAAATGTTATAATTTTACCTGGGCTCCTCCCAGACCTCTTAACCATGTAGAATCTAAAAGAGGACTGAAGTCCAGCAACCAACCTGGATATAATGACTAGGCAGAATTTGGAAAGTGAGGAAGTGTGGTAAAATTGGGGGGTTGAACACATACAGATATTGTGAAGAGATATAGTGTTAGCTTCTGGTTGCTGGGACCAAATACCTGGCACAAACAACTTAAAGGAGGAGAGATTTATTCTGGCTCATAGTTTTGGAAGCTTCAGTCCATGGTCAGCTGGCTCCAAAGCATAAATATCATAGCAGCAGGAGGTGGGAGAGCAACAGTGCTCACCTCATGGTGGCCAGGAAACAGAGAAAGAGGAAAGAGCCCAAGAAGGAGGGGCCTGGGACAAAAGCCACCTTTGAAAGCCACGCCTCAGAGCCTTGAATCATCCATTTGTGCCCTGCCTCCCAATAAGCCCCCCTGAGTTAAGAACGCATAAGTGGGTTAATCCACTTGATGAAGTTGGACCCTTCGTGATCCATCAAAGCCCATCAGCACAGAACACAGGAGACTTACAGGGGACACTGTACATCTAAACTGTTGCAGATCCAACCCTATGGTGGGTTAGAGTGGCAGGTTTTGGATCAAGAAGAATCATGAAGACACTGAGATTGCTGAACAGGGCAAAGAGGTCAAAAAGAAAGGACACATCGGTGGTGGCAGGAGGAGAGGAGAGCTGGGAAGGGAAGGGGAGGCAGTATGTGCCCAGGGACAGCAGGGACCCCACTGAACCCACCAGTCCCCAGGTGTCTCCTACACTGTTCCCTTTGTGCCCAGGCTGAAGTGAAGGGGTGGCGGGCCTGTCATTTTTAACCACAGGGCCTGAGTGGCCTCCCTGAGACAGGACTGTGTAAGACACACACAAGCGCAGGAGAACTGACTATGGAGTTCCGGGGCTGTGCATTCCAGCCCAGCAGAGAAGGTGGAGCTGATCAGCGGGGGCCACAAAGCAGGCACGGGGCAGGATGGAGGTTCTATGCAGGCCCTTTGGCCATCGTGAGGACTTTGGCTTTTACCCTGGGAAATGGGGAGCCACTGCGGGCGTGGAACAGATAGTAATAGAAGCTGCTTTACATTTTGACAGAATGGCTTGTTTCATATTACAGCTGGGGCTCTCAGTCCTGACAGGTGTGTTCTGAGATAACAGGGAGACCTGATTTATAGCCTACGAGACCTTGGGCCCTAAACTGCATGGGGAGTGTGCTCTCCACGTGCACACACCCTGGGGGCCCTCGTTCCAGTAATGATGCTGAGTGGTAGACTTCAGGGCGCAGGTTAGGGCCAGACCCTGAGTCACATGTGTCCAGAGTTTCGGGGGCAGCCATGTATCTTCCAAAGGAGCAATGTCACCTCCAGAGAGGTCACAATTGGGTGCTGGTAAAAGAAGAACCTTATTCTCAGGGTAGGAGCAGCCAGGGTGTATGTATGATCAAAAAAAAAAAAAATGGTGAGGGACGGAGGCAGGGATTTAGATCAGTGTTGCTGCCCCGCCTGCCTCACAAGCACAAGGTCCCAAGTTTAATCCCTTGGTGCCCTGCTATAAAAAAAAAACGAAAAGAAAAGAAAGAAAAAAGAAAAGAAAAAATGGCGAGGGACAGGAAGTTAAGGAGTGGCAGAAAGATCACCAAGCTAGGGTTTGAGGGCCATAGCTGGCGTCAGCTCTGTCCTTAACTCTGTGTAGGAACTCGGACCAGACACTTCTGCTGCTGTGTTCCAGATGAGTTTTGAAAGTGAAACAAAATCCTCAACAGAACCATCTATGGGTTATCTCCAGCTCTAAGATTATGAGGAAAATGTGTGCTGTTGTCATTCAGCTGTAAATGACTGATAAGGAACCCAAGGTATTTATCAGTCATTTGTACCCATCAACTTTCCTTTGCAATAAAAGGCCAGTGTGCACACCTGGCCTCTTGCCCTGTACCCATTCTTTAAGCTGTCCCCAAAGCTAGAATTTTTAAAAGTGCTCCTTAGGTTCCCTCAAGGAGATCGTCAGGCACAATACCGGGGCCTGAGAGTGCAGTTGAGTTTTGACAACAGGATGCCCATCAAATGCTTTGCAGCCTGTTGACCAGGGTCCCAGTGCTGCTCAGGACTCAGTTGTCTTAGGCACTGAAGACCCTTTCCAACCCGCCTGAGCTGTCCTTCCAAGAGATAGATGCTCCTGAGATGGGGTAGGGACACAGACACGAACAGGTGAAAAGGAGACATGGCCAGCTCCGGATCTGGCCAAAGGCACTGAGAAAACCTTCAGCAGCTTTTTCTGTGCCCTCTAAAGACTTTATTTTTCTTCCTGGCACTCCAATCATGTTTAAAATCCCCTTGAGGATAGAGACTGTTTCTTTGGCCTCTTTTAAGCGGTGTCCAGTTCAATATTCCGCACTGAAGAGAATTAGTGAATGTTTGCTGACTGTGATGACCACAACCAGGGGGTGGTTAGAATCAAGCCACATATCTTCAAGTCTTATTTTGCAATGGGCCCAGAGGCCAGAGCCTCTATTGTCTTTCCCTTCTGCCATTTAGCCACCTGGTGTGCTTTGAGATAAGAGAAGAAAAGACTCTGTTACCTAGCTGGAGCACGTCTAGCTCATTTATCACAGGGTATCTACATGCAAGGATTTGTTCTGTGTACTGAATTTGACAATAAAAGAGGCAGGTTGGCATTGTGAGGAGGTATAGCTGTCCAGGCAGTTGCAGGGACTTCTCCAAGCTGCCAGTGTTTGGAGACAATTGCCAGAGGGAGCTCTACTAGTGACAAATGGCTCGCTATTCAAAATTTTAGAGCACACTGGGAGAGCAATCCAATTCAACCTTTGGTTTAGCCACAGGACCAGGAAATTACTGGCAGTGAGAAAAAAATCCCAGAGTTGAGTCAAAACTGTTTAGGCACGAAGGAGTTAACCAAGCGTGTGAGCTCTATCTCCTGTCCAATGGACTGTGATTTGTATATTAAAGTCTCAGTAAATGATTGTTAGAGACCTGTCATTGATAGCTGCTGCTGATCCCTGTGTTCCAAACCCCGTCAATTCCTCGGTGAGGCAGCATAGCATCCTCAGACTGTTGACCTGTTGCGATTGGATCCATCAACATGAGTGATGAGGAGGACCTCAGCAACATCTATGACAAGATCCAGAAACCAGGGCTGTATGGAGTTCCAGACTCACCCCAAGATGATAAAGGCCCTTTTCATCATGATGCTTGTGAAGACTTAGGGCCAGAACGTACTTTTTCCACCACTGGGCTATACATCCAGGGATATGATCCCGTGTCACTCTACGCCATTAGAGGCAAAGAGAACGGTTTGGCCTCTCCCCAGCCAGAGGCAGGAGGATACTTCCTGCCTGATGAGTTGTGTCCCGAGTCCCAGGACAGGGACATCTCAATGGGTGAGTTACTGTCACCAGTCCGGGACCAGGAGCTCCCCCCAGCACAGCCCCGGGAAGACAACAGGGCAGGGAAAGAAGCACTGCTGTTCCCTTCCAGCCTCACCATCCAACACAGCCGGGAATTCTTCAGCAGATGGTCACTCACCGGCCTCTCTGAAGATGACAGCTTGCGAGGAATTGAAGCCACACCTGTGAGCCCCAAGATCTTCCTGTTTGTGAAGGTAAGGCTGTCTCCCAGCGGCACATGGCACACGCAGGTGGCATAGCTGGTACTTTATTCTGCTTTGGGGACCAGGGGTGGATTCGATCAGCCATCCCAGGGCTTCTCAAGATTATAAGAATCTGAAAGTGCATTTAAAGTGTTTCCTAATCACTGACTTTTACAAACCATGGGGAAAACTCTTTAGAGTTTGTGTGGGTGAATAGAATATCATTGCTCAAACCTTCATCTTTGGGACAAACATTCAGTGCATTTTCCTGCCTGCATAAATCTCCCCTGTCAACACGCTCTTTAAAAATGAGACCGAGGCTTCGGGAGAGAGTTGGGTCTATGTCCAGGATCTTCGGTTTCCTCCTGGGGGTTTTAAGACCGTGGATGCTTCAGGTATGTGATCAATAAGGGACCATCTCTGTCACCCAGCTTGCCCTACCAGCTCCAATGGGACTGAAATTCTGAAGTAAAATGGCTTCAGTGGTATTAAGATATGAACTGCATGTTGATATTTAATGCTCGTGACATGAAACAAAGAACTTTGGTGCCCTTGGCATTAGACCTGTCTTGTCTTAAAGATTAGCACTAGGAATGTTATCAAAATGAGATTCAGAGCTAAGTAGGCCACCCTTATCACTCAGTTTGGCAGATTCTTTTTCTCCAGCACCTCCAAGCACACAATATTTATCTTTCTATAAGTTCTTTACTGTGAAGAGAAAATTAATAAATACTTCTATTTCTTGCTAGTAAAGATGACTATTTCAAGAACCTACAAAAAGTCTTGACCATCCTCATTTTTCCTCTGTTTGACCTCCAATAATACTTCCAATGAAATATATTTTATTTACTCATTGAATGCATTAATATGTTTTACTGGGTGCTTTGTGTGTTCATTGTGTCTTACTTATTCTACTGCAAGATATTTTAAAAGTACCCAGTCCAGTGCTTGGCTAGTCCTTGGGCACCTGGCCAGCTTTTGCCTGGCACCATGCCAGGCTTTGGGGGAAGGAGGGGTAAGATGTGGCTCTTGCCCTTAATAAACCAACCCTAGAGTGCTGGAGACAGATTTGCACTTGGTAACTCATAAGAAACGTAGGAGATGGAACCAAAACATGGGGGAGGGGTGTGGAGATGGGGAGCGAGATTAGGTGTGCACAGAGGAGTAAGGGAAGGCTAGCTGGAGGCCCCGCTGAGCGGGTGCACCCTTCCAGTCTCCACATCCACATCACCGCTGTGTCTTTAAAGGGTGAAGGTTAGATGTGCTATGTATTCGGGACAGACAGAAGCATCCGTGCAATCTCAGGAGATGGACAAGGTGAATCAGCATCATCATCATCACCATCTACACTGGCCCATCAAGACATGATTTATAAAACTATTAACCTATTGCCACCAGTGTTGAGCAAACAAAGGTCACCAGGTTCAGGAACAGAGACCTCCCCAGCACCAGGAAACGCTGCCCATGAGGGGGACATACAGTTTTAAAAGTCACATTGCTTCATAGACCTGCATAGCCCTTTCCTCGGCTGAGGTCTGCTGGGATCAGGTCCCCTGCCACCAGAGTCTTTCCTGGAAGTTTCCATAAGCAATGAATTTAGTCCACTTGCCTTTGAGGCAGAGATTTATCCCTACAGGTCAGAGCGGACAAATCATATGACAAATCATATGGAAGCATCCTGAAGGCCATCGAGGGCAGCAGCGCAGTTTTGAGGCAGAGCTAATGAGCAAAGCATTGCTTTGGATGATAGATAAGCAGTCAGAAAGCATTTCCACCTGCCCAGTTGGGCTGGCTTGAGCCATCCATCCTCACCATGCTCCATTCTAAGATTAGTTTGGGGGTTTCAGTGTAAATACCTTGTGTGTTGTCGATCCTGGGCATCTCCAAATATTTAGACCCTTGGCTCCATCCAGTCACAGTTCTAGAGGAAAGGCCAGCCAGCGTGATTCTGTGTCTAGCTTCTCTCTATGCATTTCCGGGTATTTTATACTTTGTGGGGTGAAGGGGGATAAGTGAATTCAGCATGAAGTACCAATTATTGCTATTTTAGTACAGTTTGCAGTAAAAAACTGCTCCTATGGGTCTGGGGCAGTCTGGCCAGATGACTCCAAATCTATATACCTGGAGGAGAGCACAGAGGCCCCCTTGTCTCACGATCCTCTAGAGCAGCCTGCTGTCTCATCACATGTCAAGGATTATCCATGGAAATGTTTATGAGATCAATCCATCTCCTGGGTCTCTCGGTTCTCTCACAGCACCAGTGAAGCATGTGAAAAATGAAACCACCAGCAGGTGTAAACGGAGATCTCTGTACACGCCATAAATTTCTTCTTAATTAGAATGCTTGGGACACAATCAAGACCCAGCTTTGTTCCAAATCATTTCCTCAGTGCCCAGGTCAACTAGTTTGCTGTGTATATTAATGCCTTCAATCGATGAAGTCACAGAATCCTGGGGCTACCACAAGGACACTGAAAAACAGAAGTCAGCTGAGACCCTGGGCTTCGCATTGGGTGCTCTCCTGTGCACTGGCACTGCTGGCCTGGGCCACAGGACGTCCACCACTGTGCCCCAGGAGCTTGGGGAACATCCAGGAACTCTCTGCAATGCCTGCTATGCAGGCGGCCTAAGGGGGGTCCAGAGTACTCAGAGGTGTTAGCTGTGGTTGCCACGCGGCCCTTGTTCCCTGCTTGGGTGCCCTGTGGGAGAGGTGGGTATGCCATGGTGTGACCGGCTTCTCAACTTTGTTCACTCTGAGCCTTTCAGCATCTGGACAAAGCCCCTTGGATGAGGCCTGAGAAGCGTTCCCCATCATCACTCGGGGAGGAGGGCAGCTGTGCAATGACGGGGGTTGGCCCTCTGCAGTAAATACGCACACTGGAGTCCGTGTTCTTGCGAAGTGGAAGTTGGGATGTTGGTTCCTGGAACCTGCTAACTGAGTGTCCATTTAGCCACAGCTAATCCACCACCCTGACGGCCAAGGTCACTAACAGCACAAATCAAAACTATTTGAGTACTTTAGGTTTCTTTTCTCTTTTACCTACCCACAGTACAGCCAACCTCACCTTCTAAATTGTCCTGTTCACAGCCACTCGGTGCCCACCCTACCTGGACACTAACTTCTCCCAGAGCCCCACCAGCCTCGAGGATAGTCCACCTGTGCTTCCCTAAGCATCTGACCATGCAGCCCTCCTTCCAGCTGTGCAGTGGCTCCCTCTGCCCCCTGGGGAAAAGGCCCTTATGTTCCTTTTGGCTTCAGCCGAGATCTCACAGCTTCATGCCTCACCAGTCCTTGTTTACCTGTCTTGAAGAACATCTTCCCCATACCTGTCAAGTTGTCTCTGACTCTGGGCCTTTGCAGAGCTGTTCCCTTTCCCAGTCCCCTTCCTGGGGCAACCTGTACTTTCAGATGCAACTCAGCAGTGACCCCTCAGGAAAGCTGGAGGCAAGCCCTGCCCTGACCTCTGTGCATTCCTTTTCAAGGGCCGCCATGGCACATGCTGCAGTGGAGGGGCCTGAACGATAGAAAATGATTCCTCACCAAGCTGGAGGTTACAAGTCCAGGATGCAGGCTGGCTCTTCATGAGCCTCTCTCCTTGGCTTGTAGGTGACCATCTCCTCTCTCACAACCTTCCCTGTGCATGTTTGTGTCCTCATTGCCTCTCCTTTCAGAGACACCACACATTCTGGATTAGGGCCCATGATACTGGCCTCATTTCAACTCAATAACCTCCTCGAAGACCCTCTCTCCAAATGTGGTCCCATTAGAAGGTAGGTCCTGGGGATTATGAATCTGGCAGGGGTGGGGGGCATTCAAGCCTGAAACACTTGATATCGTGACTATGTGTTTATGTCTTCATATCTTTCTAGCAGTGATTTTTGAAGGAAGGTCTGCCTTGTAACCATTCTTTATACCTGGTCTGTGGTGCATTTCACTGATGGCTGCATGAGGGAAAAGGACAGGAACAAGTCATTCTCAGGGGTCTTTGGAGCAATGATGGAGGAGGTAGGATTGTGCCAGGACTTTCGATAGGAAGTAGAAACCCTCAAAGCCCCTGTGGGAGTTTGCAGGGTTGCTATGGCAACGTGGGATGGCTTAAAACAATGGGATCTGCCCTCTCCCTATCCTGAAAGTCATCTGTCAGATGTTGAGGTGTTGACAGAGCCATACTACCTCCAAAGATGCTAAAAGGAGAATCCTTTGCTTTTTCCAACTTCCGGTGGCTCCTGATGACTTTGATTTGCAGCTACATGGCTCCAGTTTCTGACTCTGTGGCCCCATGGCTGTCTCCCTCATGTCTGTATTTATATTCCCTTCTCTTCACTTCAAAAGGCCTATCATGGGGTTGAGGACCAACTCTAAACCAGGAATATCTCATCTTAGTGTTCTTACTGATGTCTATCATGACTCTTTTCCCATGTAAGATTCCATTTACTGGTTCCAAGTGGGTTAGGGTTAGGGTAGACATATTCTGGAGGGCTACTTTTTAACACACCACACCCCTGAAGGGAGCATGAGTTGGATCAAATCACAGGAACCTCTGGATTTCTCCCAGATGCAGAGGGTTCTGGGAGGACTCCATGATTTTAGTTCTCAGACATTCACTTGTTGATCCCAACAAGCCTCAAGTCAGGTGGAAAGCCGATACTCTCAGTGCAAACATTATTTGTAGAGCTCTGAAAGGACACCAGAGTTCAAGGTCTTGAGGATTCATTTGCACAGCATTTGGGACTAAAACACTATAAGGAGCTACCTATGAAAGCAGAGTCATCATAACTAACTCAAGGATCCTCCTCATTCCTGGCACCTTTGCATTTGTGCATCAGTGCAACTTAGCGAACACCATTCCATGAACACACAGAAGCCAAACTCAACACAGTGACAGGAAGGAAGCGAGCAGAGCAAGGCTGGGGAAGAGATCCAGGTGTAGATGCCCTTCAACATAGTGCCTATGACCTCTGGTCTCCATGACCTGGGTACAGACATGGTCCCCAGCTTTGTTATAGACTAACACCTGGCTCCCCCGGAAAGTGCTTTCCAGCACATCCTTCCTTCTGTGAACTCCACTCAAGTTAGCATCAAGTCAGCCCAGAGTTGTAGTTCATAAGAATTTGTGGATTGAATTAAGTTGGACCGGTTATGAAAAGGGTGGCTCTGTTCACTTCTAAGGGGGTGGCTCTTGGGTTCCTGAGGAAAGGCCGTGTGTCCCTGCATCTACCATTACTCAACTTTGGGGTGGAGTGGGGTAGATGGCAAGGAAGTGAGAAACACTTAGTGTGGTGGAAACAGAGGCAGGGAAATTCCTACCCACTGAATGCCCACTGTGAACTTTGCCCAGCAGGACTCCTGCCCTCTAGGAATGATCCCTAAAATAGGCCAAAAGAGTGAATCTGAGGTCTGATAGCAGCTGCACACCTTCGGGGAGCCATCTGCCCTGTTTGGGCCTCAGATTTCTCATCTATAAAAAGAAACCATTGAATGACACAGGACCAGGGTGCCCCCTTCCCTCCCAAAAGGCTTGTTACTTATACTATTCAAACTTTCAAAGGCATAAAAGACAGAGTCCTCCCCCCACCCTCCCTCCTGAGAGATTGCCATTTCCGTTTCTTGGGCAAGCTGTTCTAAAAAACATCAGCGTATATCCTTCCTGGGATATTTAGTGCCCATTCCAGCAAATACAGGTCCAAGGTTATGCTCCTGAAATTTCCCTTTGGTTTTTCCTTTTATTTCTACAGATGATATTGCCCCATATGGCAGTGGTGGTGAACCTATGGCACGTGTGCTGCAGCGGGTTGTTTCATATCATTGAAAGCTCTAAAAGGTTCGCCACCACTGCCATATACCCACCCTACTGTGCACCTTTCTTTTGGGTGGGAAGCAAATCTTCTGGGATGCAATTTGTACAGGTTAAAACTCACAACTTAAGCACACCCTTCAATAAACACTGACGGATGTGTACAGTTGTGTAACCAACACCACAGTCGTGATGTGGAACATTTCATCACCTCAGAATGTCCCCTCCCAACACACCCCGCCTCCTGGAAGTCACTGACTGTTCTGTCGACATGGCTTTGTCTTTCGAAAACTGTTCTATAAGTGGAGCTAAACTCTGCATGTGGCCTCTTTCGTAATGCCTTTGAATTCACTTGGGTTGGTACACACAAGCTGGCTTCCTCCTGCCCCAAACAGTATTCTGTTGCGTAGACTTGCAATGTACAATTCGCTTACGCATTCAGTAGCCAATGGGCACCTGCATTCTTTCCCAGCTTTTGGCCACTAATAATGAGGCTGCTATAAACATATAAGCTTCTGTGCTGATTATGTTTCATTTCTGTTGGCTAAATATCTAAGAGTGGAATCCTGAGTTACAGGGTCAGTGAATGTTTAATCTTATTTTCAAAAGAACTTTCTGATTGTTTCAAAATGGCCATCAAAATGGTCATCAGATGTTAGTTGCTTTCCTTTCAGCCTAGGCTGCGCTAGTCTTTCCAGGGGTAGGCAGACTGGTGAATGCATGACAGAATTTCACAGCAGCTTTTAAGTTTCATTTGTCGGTGACTAATGTTTCTATCTGTTTGTGTTTTTATTAACAACCCTTATGTCCTCTTTGCTGAAGAATCTATTCTTTTTTTTTTTTTTT
>NW_022900932.1:10911218-10952364 GCF_012274545.1 Fukomys damarensis | reverse complement strand
TTTTTTTTTTTTTTTTTTTTGGTACTGGGGATCAAACTTGGGTCCTTGTAAGGCAGGCGGTGGAACCACTGAGCTAAATCCCTGGCCCTGAAGAATCTATTCAAAAATTCAGCTTATTAGTATTTTCTCTTCTTACTACCAATTTTTTTAAAAGTACTGGGGATTGAACCCAGGGCCTTCATACTGATCTACTTTCTCAGCCATTTTTTTCATGTTTTACTTTGAGACAGAGTCTCGCTAAATCATTGAGTTGCCTGAGTTGGGCTCCAACTTGCTATCTTCTGCTTCAGCCTTTCAGAGTGCTGAAAAGACAGGCGTGGGGCAACATTTATAACTTTATAGATCAGGTAAATGTTTTTCAAATAGCTTGTAAGTCTGTGGATTGACTTCTTATTTTTGTAATAGTGTCTTCCAAAGAACAGAATTCTTTTCTATGATGTTCACTGTCTTAGTGTGTCTTCTGTGGCTATGACAAAATGCCTGACCCTAGGTTGTATATAAAGAAAAGAAAGGCTTATTTGGCCTATGATTCTGCTGGCTGCCAAGTCCAAACTGTGCATATGGGATTTGCCTTCTGAAAAAGGTTCCTTTGGGACTCCTGCTTTCCTTTCTCTACACACTATGCTGTCTTTCAAAGCCTTTACCTTGTACCTCAAGTTCTCAGCGATGAGGAAGCAGTAAAGTGGATGTCCCGGCCAATCATTCACAATACAAGCTAAATATGATGTCACCTGTCTTTTAACTTCTTGTGATTCAAGCCTTGAATTCCTTGGGGAAAATGCAAGCAGTGGGCTTTACTACTGCCACCTGGAACCTCATTCTCAGGCTACTGTGACACCTGGGCCGCAGGTCGGTATGTGTGCCTGCTCTAATGTGCACCCAAGAAAACACATTGACTGGTGGCTCTGCCCGAGATAGTGACTCCCTCAAAAACGTAAGACGTGCTCTGGGAGCAGAGCAGGGTACTAACCCTGGAAAAAAATGACCTGTGCATTCCTGTTAGTGCAGAGGTGAGAGATCAGAGCTCGAAGCCCTGCACTGCTTCCAGTTGATACCGGCTCCTCAGAAGCCACACCCTCTGCTGCAGGGCTTGGTGGGCAGCAGCCACCAGGCAACAGCTGAAGTAAATATGAGAAGGCATTGCATAGGAAACAAACAGTGCTCTGAGGTTGCAGCAATCACACCCAAAGGCATCAGGAGCTGGCGAGAGTGCCAGCTGTTCACTGGACTGTAGCTGCACGCCTTCTCTTGTACAGAAACACTTTGGTTATTGTTCTGAGGTGGCAACAGAAGGGAAAAAATGTGATGGAAAGGCTGTTGCTGCTTGCAGTAGCTACTCTATACATGGGTTTGGTTCTTCCAGAACTGCACAATTCAGAAGGAGAGCCACTGGCCATGGGTGGTTACTTAAGCTTAAATTGATTAAAATGGAATAAAATGAAAAGGCCGGCTCTTCAATTACATGAGCTGTGTGTCCATGCTCAACATGGGAAGCTGGAGGTCAATTCTGCTGTGGCAGAACTGTCCGCTGGACAGACTGGAGGTCAGCCCTGTCGGCTATGTCTAAAGACAAGAAGCAGGTGACCAGCTGAGACAGAAGACTTCCCCAGGAGCCGCCCATGGAATCACTCACTCTATAAAGCAGCACCCATGTTATAAGAATAAGTCTCTGGTCAGTTTCCCAGTCTTTCTGGAGTATATGCCATTAATGCATGGCAAATCAGCAGGCAGGCAAATCTTCTCTGAGCTTGAATGTTGGCCCACATGTGCAGACAGAGTGAAGGTAGAAAAGAAGTCCAAGGTAGCAGCTCCTCTGTGAGACTGACCAGCTGGTTCTGGAGGAATCATTAACACCAGGAAGGATCCAGGAACTAACACCAGAGTTCTGGTGAAATCAGGCTTTAGAATAAATGATGCTTGGTAGTAAGTAAGCACAGCAGAGCTGAAAATGTACAAGATCTAAGATGACTTGAATTTCAACTTTGTGTCTCCAGGTGATTGAAATTATTTAGTATCTGCTACATGCAGGTGCACCACTAGGTTACTGAAGTTGTGAGAGTGTACATGGGACCTGCACGCATGCTCCTGCAGGGGAGAGGGGACACCCCAACTCACAGTCACCTGGCCGCACAGAGCGGGAGCCCTTGGGGAGGAGTGAGCGATCAATCTCTCAGTATGAGGGAGGACACCCAGGACGTTTCCACAGCTCCATCCACAAGGAAGGGTCATGAAGGTCATACAGTGATGGAGGAGAACAACAGAAGAAGGGCATCCCAGGAGGAATCTGAGGGTCCTGGGCTCAACACATCAGTCAGTGTACATTGGAAGGAACAGCAAGCAGATGAAAATCAGGAGTGAAAGAGATTGTGGGGTCCACGGAATTGAACCACAGGGAAAGCAGAAGAAAAACTGGACTGCTCATGTAGGCAAGAGAGTTGGGTACACTAAGGAAGACAGAAGCAGGAGCCTGGCTCGCAGACAAAGACAGCACGTGACAGGACCCCACAGGCAGGAGATGACGAGGGCATCAACACGCACAAGGAGCAGTGACAAGGCAGTGAGGACAGCTCTGAAAGCCATGAAGAGCACAACTTGGGACCTGGCACCCAGCTGCACTGGGGCTTGTGACTCCATTAAGGAAACAGAGCAAGGGCTCCATGAGGGGGGTGGAAGAGAAGCTGTTTTCCATGTGCCCTTGGACTGCAAAGGCTGGTTTTCCCAGCAGGCTGGTAGACCTGGGGAGGAAATTCAAAAGAAGGGCAGGTTAGAGGGAGAGGTTGCACTGGCTTGTGGAGAGAATCACCACAGCCACGGATGTACACAGGATCACCCCAGAAGGCAAGAGAACATTGGGAATAAGGCAAGCACAATGACAGGGCAGTAGCTGATCAGCAATGGGCTCTCTGGCCAGGGGAATCACTCCTTTTTAGCCTTTTCTAGTTTTGAAATAGGCCTGCCTCAGCCAGGTGTGCACAGTGGCAGAAGAGGATCGAGAAGAATAAAGCCAGGCTAACAGCGTGGAAGGACAGACTGGAGTCCCAGCACTGCCCCTTTCTACCCTGATGCTTTGGTCGAGCCACTTTACAGCTCTGTGCCTCCGTTTCACCATTTTAAAATTTTTTGGCAAAATACACATAACATAAAATCTAACATCGTAACTGTTTTTAAATGTACAGTTTGGGGGCAAGAAGTATGTTTGCATTGCTGTGGGACAGTGACCCACACATCCCCGCGGGACTCTGACCACCTTGCAAAACTGAAGCCCTAGACTCATTCAACAGTAATTCCCCTTTCCTCGAGCCTCTGGGAGCAGCTGTTCCACTTCCTGTCTCTGCGAATTTGACTATGCTAAGCGCTGCCCAGAAGGAACACCGCATGTATGCCAAGTTTCACCATTTTTTAAAAAAATGCAGATAGCCATGTCTTCCTTGCAAGACGATTGTGGGATTCCAGCAGGCCATGTGAAACGTCTCATACATAACCGGTACGGGGGTTGCATCCCATGAGAGACGGCCACCGCGTTAGATGCTGAAGACTCTGTGCTGGACAGCTGTGGGACAACAAAAGATGAACAGGTCCTGACCCTGCTTCCAGGACCTTCGGCTCAAGGAAAGTTTCTGTATTCACTGCTAACTCTAATTAAGCCTAAGAGTGAAAAATTCAAAAGTCCTGAACATATTTTGGGGGGGAATTTAGAAGAGGAAGACACCATCGTGGGTTAAGAAGATCAAGGAAAACATCACAGAGAAGGAAACATTTCTTTGGAGGGTCTGCTCATCAGGAATGGTGAAAGGGATACTTTGTGGAGACACCCACGCTGCCTTAACAAGATGTCACGCGCCGAGTGGCTTAATCAGCCGAAAAGTTAGTCCTCACAGTGATGGAGGGCAGCAGTCCAAGCTCAGGGTATCACTATGTTCTCTGTCCAGGCAGGGCTTCCTTCCTGACTGGAGACAGCCATCGGCTTGCTGTGTCCTCACAGGCAGAGAGAAAGCCAAATCTCTATAAGCAGTCTCTACTTCTGAGGACATTAAACCTGTCAGATTGGGGCCCACCCCTACAAGCTCCCTTAACGTTACTGCCTTCCTTCGTGGAGCACCTCAACTACAGTCACAGCCTGGGTTCCACTATACGGATGGGGCTGTGTGTGTGTAAACAATCCGCCCATAACGGGCACGGAGGCGGGAGACTACAAGTTCAACATCCCCATCCGGAAACCTGAAATATTTCAAACTGCAGAAATCTTTGAGTGCTGACATATATCACAAGGGGCAAATCCACAACTGGTCTCCCAGGGCAGGTCACAAACAGGAGCACGAAAAGTGTCATCTAAAATCTCCAAGTCTATATATACAAGGTGTACATGAAGCATAAATGAATTTCTGGTTCAGTTCTGGGGCCCATCCGCAAGATACTTCATTGTGTATATGCAAATATCCCCCAAACTCCAAAATCCAAAATGGAACACACTTCTGGGCCTACGCATTTGAGAGAGGCTACTTAGCAAGTACCATGGGTTTGTAAGGAGAATTCCATGATGGCCTTGGACAGTAGCTAAGACTTTTAGAGGAAGGCCGGCCTGGATTAGGGAGCCACCTGACCAGGAAGAGATGGGCAGTCGTCAGGGAGCCCTGGAGAGAAATCAGTATGAAAGGCATTGTCCCTGGCCGACCGAATCAGGGCTCTCCGGGCATCGATCCCCATGCATGACTGTGTTATTTATCTCAATGAAATGTTTCGCATGGGACCCTGATCCCCTGAGCAGAATCACTCTGGACAGTTCAGTAGGCTGCAAAGCCCAGTCAAAGCCACTTGACCTGTGTTCCCAGCCAGGTATCAAGGTGTAAATTGTCCAGTCTCAATGAGAGAGCCCTTCAGGGCACGGTTACGGAGGGAACGCCTCTCCCCGGGGCAAAGTCCTCACCAGCCTCCAGGCAATTGGCCCTGGCAGCCACTAAAAATAGCCTCCCTATAAAACCCCAGTGCCCAGCAAGCGGTAGGATCACTGGCCGGAGAAACAGCAAGGCTGTGAGGAAGGGTGGCGTGGTGTCCACAGTACGGCAAGGACCGATGTGTTTCCTGACCCCACCAGTGCCAAGGAACACAAGGACTGAGGGGACTCTGGGTGGGATGGAAGGCCCTCTTCACACTGTAGCATTCCAGGAACTCTCAGCCTAGGGAGGACAGAGGAGGAGTCACCTCATGCTTTGTCCTCTCCTACACTTTGAGAGTGTTCAGTCCTCGGGTTACCAGGGGTCCCTGCCGGGTGTCCCCTCAGCACCAACCCTTGCCTCTGTGCTGCTGCCTGTCACCCTCTTGCACTCCCGGGAGCACTGGCTCAGCCCTCTGCCTCCTCAGAAGGTGGACAGTGCCGGGGAGGCACCTGTGTTCCTGGCACGTGGATGGTGACTCTGTCCAGCTCTGTCCCCTTCTCTGTCCTTTCCTTCTGTGACACCCCTGGCTGTCAGCTCTTTTGCGTTTGCTTCTGTCTCCTGTTATTTCTTTTATGCCTTCTCCTTGACTTGTTTTTTTTCTGTGTGATCTTAGGCATAGCCTGTATTTTACAGCTCTTCTATTAAGTGTATTATTTTTAACAGTTACTTACTAATTTTAATGGCTCCCATATTGTTGTCTGACTTGCCCTATTCAAAGCTTCCCACACTATACCATGAGGGCAGAGACAGGGAAGCCACACTGCCCATCCTCCCCTCGGTGTGGGCAGGAGAGTGCCCCCCCAAGCCAGGCTGAGGAGGGCTCTACCAGGGACCACTATGCCCAGCTGGGAGCTGAGTTCACCAGGCCCACCCACAGAGAGCCGGGGTTCATGCCAGGCTTCCGGTGCCCTCATGGAGCTGAGAGGTTCTGCTGGCTACTGCTGAACACTGTGTCTCCAAGATGAGCTGTCGGTCCTTCCGACACCTCTAGCCCTGCTGCTCCCTGGGTCTGCACAGAACATGGCCACTTCTCTGCAGCCCGCTGGGATTCATTCTGGAGACGGTGTTTTCTGCCCTGTATCATCGGTCTTCAAGCTCCCAGGTGCTCCTATCTCCCAAAGCTTGTCTAAATCCTTTGTGTGCCTTTAGTTTGCAATCATGGAGGGCAAATCTCTGAGAGGATGTGCTCCTTAACTATCTGACCATGAGAATCTTTTGTTTGGGGAGATAGGACCATGATATGGTTTCCGAAAACACAATGGAAAGCCTTGGGGCCTTCACACATGCACATTAACAATGAAGCCGAGGGGAAATGCGGGCAGCCTGAGCCCCGGGTCTGAATCACACCCCTACCCACACAAGTAACAGATTTTGCCTTCGTGGCCAGACATCCAGGCTGCAGGCAGGAGAGGTAACTGCAGGTGCCACTGGGTGAATGACATCCCTGAGCCTGATTTCCCAATCTGTGATTTGGGAATAACATCCGCTCTTCCCATTTTATAAGGCAGCTGTGAGCCTCAAAGGAAAAAAACAAGTGAAGCAATGTTTTATAAAATGTGAAGCACTGAACACATGGAATTCACCGTCGTGAAATTCAGTCATCAGGTTCCAGGAAGTGGAACAGGAAAGAGAAAGCGCACTTGTGCTTTCTTTCTGCCTTGTGTCACATCGCCCATGGCCCCGCATCCTGTATTTGGAGATGGGCCAAGCTGCAGATTCACAAGGACCAACAGGAAAAAAGCAGAGGCACCTGGATCCTTTCCATGATGGTAGCTCTCACTTAATCAGGATTTATTCTTTCTCGGCCAGAGAAGACCCAGAGAAAGAGACCCACAGTCCCTGGATTTGGAGACCACCAGTCCAGCTTGCTGGTTGTGGACAAGGAGAAACTGTGATCTGGAGAGGGGAGTATGGTTACCCAGGTCGCAGAGATATTGGTGGATGTGGAACCACCGCAGATCTCCACACCCTGGTGCAGGGGGCTCCCTCAAAGGAGCTCACAATGCTGGAGAGGAGGACCTGGGCAAACACAGGGAGGGAGGAGTTGCCCACCACAGCCTGGCCACAGTGGGGTGTCCAGCATTCAGAGAGGGGCTGTTGTGGATGACAACACAGAATGGCTCTTTTGTGGTTGGTATTTTCCACTTTCAGGATTTCTGTCTCTTCAGCCCAAAGATTCTTTAGAGAGGAGAACACACACACACACACACACACGCGCGTGCGCGTGCACACACACACACACACACACACACACTCACACAGGCCTTTTTGGAGCTATTGCTCTCATTTCTTACTTATCTTTAGAATACTTTGGGACATACAGTTCAGTCACACAAATTGAAGAATCTGTTATGAATGGCAAGAGCAGGTGTCTTGGTTTTGTTTTGTTTCTGTAGTACAAGGGATGGAAGCCAGACCTGGAATGCTCCAGGCAAGTGCTCTATCACGGACCTACACGTCAGCCCAAGGACAGTTTCTTATCATGAATGTCTAAGGAGAAAAGGACCCAAGGAAAACACTCTGCCTGGAGTGTCTGCTGCCCACTCCACAGTACCACGGAGTGCAAGGTCCTCTTGTGGCAAAGCAGTGAAAGGAAGGAGACACCCATTTCCCTGTCACCACGTTTTATTTAGCATTGAAATAATTATCCCTGTGCTTTCCAGACAGGAGACTATTAGTGCTTTAATTTCTAAGACTTCTAGAGCAGAAGATTGGTTCGCATCTGACCCTGCCCTAAAATGGATGACTCCATCTGGTAGTTGGCGGGCTCAGCCTTCCATCAGGAGCCCTGAAATGACATGGGCAAGAGTCTCAGGAGGCCACTTTCGTTTTCTTTGGACAAATTGTATGTTTATTGTTTTGATTTCCATATAAAAAGATCTTTCATAAAGCCGCCTCTTTTTTAAATTTATGTCAGAAATTCAATTTAACCAAACAGCCAGAACCAGAGCACAGGGCACGGCTGTGATGGAGCTGGGTGTGTCAGGGTGCAGGGCACTGCCCGGGCTACACGGATGGTTGCCATGAGCAAGCAGATTAACTCCGCTAGCTTGCACTTGGGTGTGGTCCCAAGGACCCAAGGACCCAGAGGACATGGTGAGGGGTCAGTGGGTGTCTGGAAACATTGGTGCTATAATTGTTTGCCACTGAGGACAGTGTGGGCAAAAGGCGTGGTGGATTTCTGAGTTTATCCAGCATAGCACAGATCCCTGTAGTCACCCCACACCCACACATATAAATGGATCCTCAAATTGGCTGTAGTGATGCACACGTAGAGCCCCCAGCACTTGGGAGAGAGGCTGAGGCAGAAGAATGGAGTGGTCGAAGTCAGTCTGGGCTACACAATGAGCTTGAGGCCAGCCTGGAATACAGAGCAAGACCCTTTCTCAAAAGTCAAAGCAACCAAGCAATGGATCCTATGACTACAGAAGTTTGAGAAACATTACTTTCTTTTTCATCTTGAAGATTCACATGGCACATTAGCCTACAAAGCAGTGGAGAACTCAGTCAAGAAGCCTTGCATTGCTTTAACTCAGCCTTTCCCATTCAGGGAAACAGCAAGGGTAACACTGATAGAGCCTCAGCTTTTGGCCTGAGGCCATTTACACAGCCTGTCAAAGCTAATGACAAAGAAGTGAAGATTTTATTCTGTGTGAAATCTGTGTTTTTGTGCCCAAGATGGTTTATGTGACACAATATTTTGTCATTTGTTTAAATAAATTCTGCCTATTGCTACAGCCAGGATCTGTCCAGGATTTGAAGACTGCAGTGAAACAGGGACTCCTGTCTGGGTCTGTGGGTCTCCAAAGCCCATGTTTAATCCATGTGTAATTCCATGTGTTATGTGAGTGCAATTAAACTCCTCTCTCTGAAGGTAATTCAGTGGTTGGGCATCCTCACCTTCTCTTATATTACCCACTTCCCCTGCCTGCTAAAATCAAAAGAGGAGAAGGGACAAAGGAAAGCAATAAGGGATAAAAGAAGGAACAAGGGAGGAAGTGAGAATGAAGTTCTTGCTGAAGCATGGCTAAGACTTAGCCACAGGGATAGTTGTGAGCATTCATTATGTTTGTGTCTTTATTGCTTGTCCTTGCTGCTATCACAACTCCTAGGAGATGTTATGTTTGGACATAGGCTAAGACATTTAAAGCCTTAAAACTATCTATCTTCTGTTACCCACCTACCCTCTGCATCCATCATTCACCCACCCACCCAACTACCCATCCACTCTGCATCCATCCATCCACCCACTCACCCATCCACGCACCTATCCACCGTCCATCCATCCACCCATTCACCTACCCATGTATCCATCCATCCATCCATCCACCCACCCACCTATCTATCCATCCATCCATCCATCCATGAGGAAAGGATGGTGGTGAATGAACTAGTCTAGGATTTCTCCCTGTTTTCCCCCCAAAGCAGCCCTAAGCAGTCCTTCCCAACCTTCCTCTGCAAAGCAAAAGAGAATTCCTGGAATCAAACTCTTATCTTTCCCAACTTACCTTATCTGAAAAATTGCAGGGGAAATTCAGATAGGACCCCTTTAGGAAAGTGCTTCAGAACAGTAACCTCCTTTGTTTGCCTCCCTGGCCTCTGACCACTATGGTTTTCAAATTCTCAATTTGAATTCTCAAATTAGATTTAGCCTGACCTTTAGCATCATGTCCCACCATGCAGAGGTCCTTTCTCTGTTCTTAGGTGAAGCCACCATGGAACCACCAACTAACCTGGCACTCCAGGCCCTGGGCCAACTCTTCCCCCAGAGCTAAGTGACCTGGACCAATTCCCAGCTTCCCATTGGCTGCACAGCTCTGTCTCCACTGACAGCCAGAAGGAAGCTGAGCTCTGACCTGGGCTGGGGTCAGGAGCAGGACCAGAGAAACAGGGCAGGGGTTTGGCAGAGGTTAGGGGTGACCACTGGGTGGGACGAAGCAGACAGCAGTGCAGGCAAGGCTTGGATGGCAGGAACCATTATTGCAGTCAGAGAAGCTGGGAGGAATGAGGCCCAGGGCTGTACGTGAGGCCAGGGACAGACAGAGGTGTGACACCAGGGGGGTGGATGAGTTTCCAGGCCAGGGATGGTGGGAAACAGGGGCAGGTCTAGGATTTGTGGGACTAGAAGCTTGTGCTTCACAAATGTGTGCAAATTATGAAAATAAAATTAGATGCAGAGTAAGTTTTTAGAATAAGAAATCAAATATACACTTTTAAGAAGCCATCAAATAGATGCCCCAAATCCAGAAAAGTAAATTAACATTTTATTAAATGTCCAATATTTGCCCACAATAGTTTTATTCTCTTTGATTTTTTGGACAGCCTATACTTCGATTGCATTTCCACTTGATGATTTTGTAATGTTCTTATTTATGGGAGAAGAGAAAGTAAATATATTTCCTCCATTAGCAGGAGCCATCAAAATTTAGTTTTAGTATCAACCAAAATATTATTGGGATGCAAAATGCAACAATTTATGATTTAAATAATTGCTTTTTTGTAGCTGTTTAACTTTATAGTCCCCACAGACTAGGTTCTAGCTTTATACATTTCAAACCTTGACCCTCTTCCATGCTACATACTTGTTTCACACATGTATACTTGTAGTGCTAGGGCCATGTGATACATTATATGTCCATGTGACCTCTGACCTTTCCCTCTTGGGTCATGACTTGGGCTAAGTTAGCACAATGGGTGTCAATATGTTTCTGGAAGCCAGTCTTTCACTAGGTCAGTCAACAATACAATAGGTATTACCAGAAATGACTTAGAACCACACAAGTCCATCTCGCTGAAACTAAACTACTTCCTCATTCAGTGATGTCCCCAAAATGCCCCTGGCCACTCCAATACCACCTGATGCTAGAGGAGACATAAAGAAGCCTAACTCACTTTGTCTTAACCAATTGCATCTCAAAAAGCTTGTCTGCAAATTTGACCGAAACCCCACGTGAGCACAACGGTAGGTCCCTTTCTGGGCCTACGAAGGAACCAGTGCACAGGAGAGATCCTGGTTCTTGAGTTGTAAGAGTGTCATAAGTTCCCCTTGGTTTAGGGCAGAGAGTTCTAAACTAATTCCTACACTGTGAAGGGAGGACAATCAAACAATGGAATGAATGAAGGCTGAACTTGGCCTCTAGGCATACAGTAAGGACAGGTGACAGCACCCCTAGCCCTTTGTGCACCTCTGTTAGGAACACCCACCTCCTGTCACATGCTTCTACTTAAGGAACTCACTCCTATTAACAGAAGAATGCTACTGCTGCTCTAAGTGGACTCTGTTTCCAATGGCCTTTGCTAAAAGCATCATGGGGTATGTTCCCAACTACAAGTCAAAACAGGTTTGGATGATCAAGGGATCTTTTAAGGGACCATGCTGAATGGACCACATGGGTTTCCATGAAGTTAGGAAAATGTGTAATCCCAGAAAGGCAAGAGCAGTGACCAGACTGATCAGGACGTTAGAACTTCCCTGACTACTGCTCTGCAGGAGGGAAAATAAGAGGTAGAAGACAGTAGTGTCATGGTGGAATCCAACCAGCAATACAGTATCAACCTGAATTTTATAAGACATAAAACAAAAAAGCCACCTTGTGTAAAACCCACACAGGTAGGGAACATATCACACTGCTAATGGGGTGATATTGTCATAGGGGCCTCAGAGATGCTTATCATTTTCTTCTTTGTCTCTCTCTCTCTATTTTTAAGACTAGATATAATTCATAATCATGTACCATGTTTTAAAATTATATCATTTTTAAAGAAAAAATTACCTTGAAATTTAATAGCGACTAAGTACATTTTGTCTGGCTCTGTGTTCTTGATTCAGGTGCCTTGCTTGATAAATAGGGAACCCAAAGGCAGGGAATAAACTTCCAAAAGCAATCCCAGGAGACCACCTTGGTGCCCAGGAGGCCAGTGGTCCCAGTCCCCAGGGTCACAGAGTATAGGCCAGGGCTCTGGGTGACTTTGTGCTCGTGAAGCCACACTCTGTCAGCCCACAGTGACTCACCACCCCGCAGGCACGTGGTCCCCACATCTGCCAGGGGAAGGAAGGGGACAGAGCAGGAAAATCATAATAACTTGTCCGTTATAGTATTAAATAGAGTAAATTTCAATTGGTTGGGCCAGATGGTGGAATTCTAGGAGCCAGTCTTTCCTGAAAATGTGAGATGTGCTAAGCTAAAATAGAGATTTTTTAAAAAGTATGTAATAATAATTTTAATTATTTTCAAATTTGTCTATTTTCTGAACTCTTGGACTTGCCTATTAAAAAGAGGCAGATAATCCCTCTGGCAACATTGTTGGAAACTTGACACAGACTCTCAGGGTTGGCATAAAAAATGCAAGAGGGCATTTTACTCCCAGAGAGGGGGTGTGGCCCGCTCATGACCACAGCTTAGCAAACTTGGATGACTGATTTACGTGAAGTGTGCCAGGGCCAGTGGCATCCCAGGAAGCCAGGTACCCAAGAGTGAAGTGTTTTGAATCTGATTTTCATTGCCCAGTGATTTTTCAAGATATATTTTTTGATTCAAGCTGCTGATCTTTCTCTTTCTTTGGCACCCATGTGGGGGGTTAGATTACAGCTTTTATTAACCATGGTATAATCCTAGGAGCTGCTAGATGTGCATTTTTATACGTTCAATGACTTTATGGCATTCAAGAAACAAACTGGGTCTAGGGAATTAGCTCAGTGGTTCTGCTGCCTGCCTTGCAAGTGCAAGGACCTGAGTTCAATCCCCGGTACCTCCCCCCAAATAACCCTCAAGAAACAAACTGCATGAGACAAGCAAATAGGTATTTAATCAAAGTCCCCAAAACCTCCCTATCTGGGCTCTCTGAGGAAAAAAACCTGCCTTTCTGCACCAGCTACTGGGGTCTTCTGTCCAGGGGGAAGCAAAGATCACCAAGTCTCCATTTTTTACCTTTCACCTTGCCCTGAAAGTTCTTAACAAAATCAAGAGCAAAAGAATTCAGATCCACAGTGTAAAATTTCCTGACACACACACTTCTGACAGGTTTGGTCTCAAAGGCAGTAAAACATGTCCTCCTGCACCATAGACTCTGACCTGTTTCCTGCTTCTCTCTTCCCTGTCCTCCCTTCCTCTCATACCCTCTTGGGTCAGTGCCCTTAGAAAAGAATTGGCTAAGTGCAGTCACATCAAACATGATTATGGCTTGAAGTAGTTGTTTTATAAAGGCATTTGCTATTTTATGACCCAAAAAGATTGACTTTCCATGTCAAAATGTCAGTCTGGCAGATAAGGAGCAGTCCCGGTGACTGCCAAGATCACCCCTGCTGCTGACTCTGGGCACCTTTGTGTCCCAGCACTGTGACTGCAGAAGTCTCTTTCCCCAGGTCCAACACGAGCACAAGCTCTGCCCATCCCAGCAGCCCACACAGATGCCAAGCCCACACCCTGTACACCTGTGAACTGAAGGCCAGGCTGCCCTCCCTTTAAGCTACAGCAGCCTTGGCAAGTCCTGGGCCAGAGCTTCTTTGCCATCACTTGCTGTAGGAAAACAGAGATGCAGGCTGGTGTGGGCCTGTCCTCAGAGTGTGCAGCGCCATGAAAGGTGCTTCTCTCTCCCTACCCGCACAGCTCAGACCTTGTTCTGGTAGTGCCTGCCCTGTTCTCTGAGGAGTGCTGTAGTTACTCTCCAACTCTGAAGCCACAGGACAGGCACCTGACACAGTAGGAGTTTCTGTTAGTATCTCATTTGGCAGCACAGAAATGCCAAAATTAGTTTAGCTGTGACACCCTTGTCATCGCAAACCTTTCTCTACCTGAAGTCCAGCCCTACCCACTTCCTATACATTGCAGGTAATTAAGAACATGGTAGAGAGCAAGAAAAGACATTAATTTGTTGGGAGTTTTGTGGTTGTTTGGAGACAGGTATCCATAGGAATTTAGCTAAGTTGCTAACTTGCCTAGAATGGGCTCAAATTTGTGATCCTCCTGCCTCAGTCTCCCAGAGCACTGTGATTACAGGCATGCGTCACTGACATCTGGCTCATTCATCTGCTTTTCGATCTAGTTTTGTGTGTACCAGGTGTGCGATTCTGGGCTGGCTTCTTAAAACTTCTAATCCACACCTTTCTTGTCTGCAAAATGGGAATTAAAAAAATGCACAGCTCACAAAGCTATAGCAAGGAATAAATGAACTAATGTATTAAAGTACCTGGCATAGTACCTGCCCCAGAGAAGGTACTTAGTAAGTGCACACCATAATTGTCACCACAGACAGTCTCCTCACCATTATATCGAGTAACAGCAACCTATTCTGTCTGTGCCAGTGGGACAAAGACATCGACTGTGATTTGTGGGTGAGCTAGGGAAGTCATGAGGTAAAAAGTGAAGGTGACCAGGGCCCCATCTTCCTGGGTCTCTGCATCCTGACCCAACAATTAGGAGCTGAGACTCACTATCCTCCTATCTTCCTGGGCTCGGGGACACGCAGTCTGTCTGGACTATGATAGAGCTGCTCCCCTCGTTTTTGTTTTTTTCTTTGTTTGTTTTTCTTTCCATTTTTCCACTAAGAGGACTACAGGCAGAAGCCACAACAAGCTGGGGGACAGCGCCCTCTAGGGGCCCTAGCGGCGCCTCTACCCGGAGGATCAGCCATCTGGCTGAGAGCCTGCACCCGTTGCTCCCAAGGGTGCTGTGCAGTGTGGAATCTACCCTGACGAAATGCAAAAGAAATCATTATGGGAAATTTTAAAAATTATAAGAAAAACCCCACTAAGACCAGCAACATCCCATAAAATACAGAGGTACAGAAACCTAAGTCATGTAAGAAATTATTAGAAAAAAATTAAGTCCTGCTGCATAGAGCGGTCATTATTTCCAAAGGTACACTTGACATTCAGTGCAGAAATATAGCCTTCATAATGTTTTCATCCAGGTAGTGAAGCACACGCGCCAGAAATACAAGCAAGGTAAATTTTAGTATTTTATTTAATCAACATTTTAATGTTTAAACAAGTGTGTTTGAAAGCCCGTTTTTGTTTATATGTTTGAGCTTATTGTTCTTCTTCCTGACATGAGACAAACTCCAACAAAAGAAAACACATTCTCTCTCTAGCAGCAATCACAGAAAGCCCCAGACATCTGGTCGACCCTGCCATGACACAGAGAGAACACAGCACCTTTGCTTATGGCTGAGCGCGCGTGGTGCTTTCTGGAAGAGGAGACATAAGAGCAGTGACAGGGATGCCATCCAATGCAAATAAGAATAGACATTCACTCACTACATGCCAGACACTGGGCATGTGCCAGATGGGCACCTCATTTAATCTTTGCAACAACCTAATGCGTTATTTACTCCTGCCCCTCCCATCTCACAGCTGAAGGAACAAGGCCTAGAGAAATCAAATAACTAACTGCTCCAAAATAAAAAAAACTTACCAATACCCATGGGCCTTTCTTATGCAACCACAAACCCAACTCACATGCAAATTATTAGGGACACACTGAAATTGATACACTAGTTTTTATTTTTTTTCAACCTCTGACTTTTGGCTTCTGAATGATAAACAAAAAAATTTTTGCATTTGAAAGTTCTTTCTAACCATTGCAAGGACAAATGAGAGTGAACGAGGGACACATCATAAGTGGACTCCTGGGAAAGGGTGGAAGGTGGCCCAGGTCAATGCTGGTCAGCTAGGGTCCAGTTAACTGGACTGGTGTGGCCTGAAGTTTAACCACAATGCCTGCTGCACAAGCTCACGGGTCCACTGACCAAAGAAAAATGTCTAATTTATATGAAACTTTCATTAAATCCTTACAAATGCACATGCATTTGTATTCCCTTCTGTTATTTCATAAAACACAAAAATGCACAACCCGGGAACATCTAGATTTTTGTTGTCGATGTTCTTGTTCTAACCAAGGTTTTTATGACTCGTTTTCCTCATGTGTTACTTGGAACAGCTATCTGACATTATTCCATGATTCTGATGTATTCTAATTTGCTTAGTCATTTCCCTATTGTTGAAGCTCCTGCATTGTTCCCAGTTATAAATAACAGTGCTATACTCTTTCCAGACCATTTTTATTTTGGGGGGTTTTCCAGATGTATGTTCCCAAGAGTTTAATTTCTGGGTTAAAGTGTAGAGCATACTGTGTCTTCCTTTCTGGATTCTCCTAGTGGTGCATTACATCTGCTCAGCTAGAGGTAGGGTGAGAGCTGGGAGCTCCCCTTGTGTGTTTTGGGGACTGTGAGCTCCTTGCCAGCAGGGCCTGGGTCTTTCATAAATTTACCTCTAGCATGGAGCACAGGGCCAGGCACAGATCCACCCCCCAGGAAATATTCGGGGTTAGACTGACTCTGTCCATTTCCAAGAAGGCCTTTGTGATTTACTCAATAACATTTTATGCCTTTCAGGAAGTCATTTCTTACTTACCTCCCAGATCTCGTGCATGGCAGGGAAGCAATGAAATGAGGTGCAGGGCACCCAGCACCCCAGAGCCACCTGGGGACATTTCTTTTTCAAATGATCCAGCCGCTGATGTTCAGCCTTCCATTCTGCACTAGGCCTTTACTAGTTGCAAGACAGTGTTCACTGTACTGTTCTATTCATTAAAATGTACTGGTAAAAGAGCAGGATGAACTAGTCTTCTCCTATGGAGGGCACAGAAAGCACGGACTTGCATTATACTGGGATCAAATCCTGGTCCCTGAGCCTTCTAGCTTATAGACTAATCTATGTGCTATATCAACCTTTTCACAACAGTAGCCACCTCATTCGTGTGGAAAAGGGAGAGACTGCCTGTGAACCACTTTGATCGGTGTCTGTCTTAACATGCATCTGGGCAAAAGTAGCTCCTGTGTGTGTGTGTGTGTGTGTGTGTGTGTGTGTGTGTGTGTGTGTGTGTTTATGGCAGTCCCAGTGTTGGGTGTATCTTGTATACTCATAAATATCACTTAAACTTTACATGAACTTCAGGGAAGTTTCTATTAACCCATTTTACAGAGAAAGAAGCCGAGGCTCAGAGAGGTTGGATGACCAAATTATAGGGCTAGAAAGTCTCAAAATAAGAGCTTCTGGGTCTTGGTCTAGTGTTCTTTTCATTATACTGTAAGGTAGTTGAAAAGCAACCAATTCATGGAGACATTATTTATGATTTTTATTATTTTATTGTTTGGCTATCAATAATAACCAAAACTTTGGGCATACAGCCTTTCTCTGGAAGTCTGGCAATTTCTGAGCATGTTTTCACTTTCATTTTCTACCTTAACTCAAGGGCCTGCAAATGCAATGCAGTATTTTTACAAGAATCTGCATCTGTCAATAAAATACTTTTTACTGACCGGGATTCAGCAGCTTTTTAAAAGTGTGTCGCTGTGTGGTGGACGCAAACTCATCTGACAAAGTTCGGGGTGTTTTGTTTTGTTTTTTAAATCATAGACCACCTCATACTCAGAGCCCTCTTTACTCCATGAAGGTTTTAACTGAAGGTTATAAATCTCCAGTTGCAGACACTGGAAAACCTAGCCCTTGATGGTATGAGCCCAAAAAAGGATTCTGATCCTCAAGTCAGGAAACTCTAAGGGTGTCAGTTTTGGACACCAATAGATCCCATCACTCAAACAGTGCATTAGAGCGTGGGTTTCCTCTCTCCTTAGCCTGGCCCTTGATTTCTCTCTGTTTGCTTTGCTCATGGTTAGCTGAGGTAGCTGGATGGAGCAACAGCTCTGCAGTCAAGTCCTAGATAAGTCCAGCAGGAGGGAAAATGGTCTCCAGCACATTTCTGATGAATGTCTCAGGACTGACCAATGTGAGGGCCCTTTCCACTGCTGAAGCCTCCGGGACCCAGAGGGCTGTGCACGGAGATGGTGCAAGGCCCCAAGGGAAATCCACAGACCCCTTAGTTGACTTGTCCTTTCAGAACTTGGTGTGGTCAGAGCATTTGTCCACTTCCTGTAATTTTGTGCGAGTCACTACCACACCCTTGTTTAAGTTGTCAAAGCCCAGCTCTGGCCATTTGGCATGATGGGGCACTCAGCTCCACCACATGCTCGGATCAGTGTAATACTAGTTAACAGCTGTGTGGATTTTAAGAAAATTGTGCTACATATATTTATCTTGCACCCCTTCCAAGATATTTAGTATATATTTGTGCAATCATTGTATTTTTATATCATCTTGTCAGTGCTAAAGTAGGAGCTCAGGCATTGAAGGAGGACAATCAGCGGAGCAAACACTCCTGCCCAAATGCAGGGTGACATGAGAATATGACCTTAAAACTCTCCTTTCCTGACTTTGGCACTCATGGTTTCCTTTCTCTAGGGCTGGATATTTTTTAATCTTTGTGTGCTATCACTTGGTCACGGCGTTTCCTGTCTTCAGTTTATCCCTAGTTCTCTCTTCCTGAAGCAGAATCCTAGATTTTCCAAGCCTGCCCATTCCTTATCCTGAGCCAGCCATCCACTGACCCCACCAATTCCACAGGCAGCCTCTAGGTGTCTGTGGCATGCATACCTCCTCCAGCTGCGCCCCTGTCCCCACACACAGGAAGCCACGTGGTTAATAGCATGAGCCATAACGATGGAAATCAGAGCACCGAGGCTGTTTGTAATTACGCTTGGGCAAATTACTTCATCTCTTTAAGGCTCTGCTTCCCCATTAGTGAAAGTGGACAAATAACACTACCTCATCTGGCTATTACAGAGATGAAGTAAGGGGTTTGGAGCTTCCAGCAGACTCTTAGTGAATGCTATTATTATTATTATTCTTTCATAACCTTTTGCTAAGTTTTAGTTCAAATCAGAATCTATAAAAACTGTGTAATACCCACGCCACTGATGTGAAGATAAACTCAAATGGGGGTGGGTGAATAAAAGAAGGCCAATGTTTTGCTCATGATTCATTCCATTGACAGTGATTTACCGTGCTGAGCACCTTACCAGTCTGCTTACAAGGACGCAATAAGGGACCCTGACATTTGCTAGATCACGGGAAAGAAACAGAGCTGGATTCCTGACCTCCAGGAGGTTGCCCTCCCATGGGCAAGACATAACCCAACCCACGGCTAAATGATTTGGGGACTGAGAAGACTAAGACTCCTGGTCACCAGCAGGTGACAGGCACCCTGCATGTTCACAGAGCGTCAAGGACGAGCACATGCAGTGTCTGGCACACAGCAGGCATCTGTGTGACATGAGTGCAAGTCCCCAAGGATGGCTGTGGATGGCTCTGGGCTTTGATCCCAGCCTCTCCCTCAGCTGAGCACCAGTAGGTCCACTGCTGTGGGGATAGAGATCCCCAATAAAGTTGGGGACACTCAAGGCACATCAGTTGACAAAGGAATACAGAGAACAGTGATCGACCGCAGTCCCCTCATGTCCCCAGCTGCGACCTCGTCAAGATGTGATCCCTCGGGACTCGCCACGCGCCTCCCACAGCGATGCGATACACCTTGCTTTAAGGCAGTTGTCATCAAAAGGCACCAATTCCCTCAGCTTAACCTCAAGTCCTTCGATTTCCAGAGAGTTGTGGAGAATGTAAGGCAGGACAGCCTTGTTTAATTCCTAAACATAACAGCTCTACCCTGAGCAGAGTGAGTCGGAGTTCGTGTCACCAGGAGCACAGAAACTGGGCTTGTGACCTGGGGTGTGCTGTGCTCCGTGCTGGGTCTGAGGAGCACGTCTAGAACACCTCCCCAGCGGGAGCATCACGACATCAGTCTACACACTCGCATCATCCACACACTCACGTGTGCTCACACACACACACACACACACACAGTCTAAATATGCTCATTCTGTTTTGTTTTCTACCTGACCGGCTGTCATTAGGAACCTCAGTTCTCATGGACTAAATGACTGTTTCACCTTTCAGAAGTTAATGACAAGATGAGAGACAGCACAAAATGCACAGAAAAGAGATACGGAGCAACAAGTGATGGCTTTACGGTGTTCGCAATTATTTAAGAATTTTGATCACCTTAAAGATTTACACACAGACAACTCATGATTTTCTGATGAAGCTCTGAACATTTTAAGACATACACAAATGCATGTAACCACCACACAAATAGGACACAAGCAGTTCTAGCCCCTAAGAAAACTTCCGGTCGCCCTTTGCAAACAAACCTTTCCCTACCCAGCCGGGGCAGCCACTGTTCTCTCTCCACCTTGAATGTTCTTTCTTTCTTTTTTTTCTCCTGAAGAATGTCATGGAAATTAAGCTATACAGAATGTAGCATTTGGGACTGGCTTTTGCCACCCAGTATTGTGCATTTGAGGTTTATTTATGCTTTACACCTCTTACCAGATTGTTCCTTCCTGTTTACAAAGCGGCCTATCATTGTTTGGATGTATTCCAATGTGTTTATTCATTTACTCAGTGAAGGGCTCTTGGCTTGTTTTCAGTTTGGTGAATCAGGACTAATAATGCGGTAAATACTCATATACAGACTTTTATAAAAGTAAAACCTTTCATTTCTCTAGAAGAATGCCCAGGGCACAGTAAGTGAATTGTATAGTGAGGGTACCTTTGGCTTTATACACAATATCCAAACTATTGTCCAGGATGATCTCACAATCCTGCCAACAATGGAGGAGAGTTGTATGGTTGCTCTGAATTCTTGCCAGCATGTGGGACTGGAAGGTGTACAGATTTTAAAACATTGTAATGGGCATACTGAAGTCTCACCCTTTTGATTTACATATCTCTGCTGAATGATGGTGAATATATTTTCATGTGCTGATTTACCAGTGATTTTTTTTTTTTGGTAAAATGTCTGTTCTGTTCTTTTGCCTATTTTTTAAAATTGGTTTCTTTTTTTTAATCTTTGAATTGTGAAAATTATTTACAAATCCTGAATACAAGTCCTTTGTTTCTTTCTTTGCTTGTGTCTTAAAGAGATTATATAGAATTATTATTCTTCCTTAACTCTTGGTAGAGTTCATTAATGAAGACATCTAGAGCCTGAGGTTTTCATTTGTTTGTTTGAAGGTTTTTAACTATGCATTTAATATCGTTGATAGATATGACTATTCATGTTATCTACTTCTTCTTGGGTGAGTTTTGTTAGCTTGTGTCTTTCAAGATTTTGACTATTTGAGTGACATGGTCCAATTTGTGTTTAGAGAATTGTTTCTAGTATTTCCTTAATATCTTTTTAGGCCTTTGGGGTTTATGGTCAATAGCTCACCTTTTGTACTTGAAATTGGTAACATATATCACCTCTATTTTGGTAAAACCTCTAGATTTCTATCTTCTTTAATGATCTTTTATAAAAAAAAACTTCTGATTTCATTGCTTCCCTCTGTTGCTTTAAGTGTTTTAAATTTTATTAATTTCTGTTCTTGTATTTATTATTTTATTCCTTTTGCTTGCTTTATGTAGAGATGGGTTTCCTTTTTATAATTTCTTTCAGTGAAATCTTTTTGAGACCTTTAATCTCAATATTGAAATATTTTCATATTATGCTTGTTACGGTTTATATCTAGATGTAACCTGGGGGCCTCATGGGCTCATAAGTGGAACTTTTGGAAGATGAGGGGATTATGTGCCCTGATATCTCAGGATGAGAACAGATGCCTCCTTCAGTGGTTGATGCCTCCAGTGTCTGTTAATTCTGAACTAAACAAAGTAAACTGCTGTCAGAGATAGCAGAAACTATTCTACACTGTGAAATTTTTTAGGTTTTTTGCTATATTCAAGAGTTTTCTCTATCACCCCAGCTCCTCCCTTGCCTCTCTTTCTACTTCCGGTCCACCATACCATAAACAGCTTTCCTCTGTCCAGAACCTTCTGTCTGCTATTTCTGTGTCTCAGCCTGCTGATGGACTGGAACTTCTGAAATTCGACACAAAGTAAACCTCTCCTCATTTATTTTGTGGGCATTAGGTATTTTGTTCCCATGAGAAAGAAAATGACCAAGACAATACTTGCAACTTTTGTGTCGATCAATGAATTTGTTAAAGAATGTTGCTTAATTTCTAAATTGATGTAATTGACTCTGTTACAGTCAGAAAACACGTTGTGAGATTTTACTTTAAATTTAACAGCTTTTTCTGTGAGCCACAATATGGCCCATTTTGGTGAATGTTCCATGTACACTTAAAATACCATATATTTTATTTCTGAATTGGTCGACTATCCCATAAATGTTAATTATGTAAAGTTGATTGATGGTGTCATTTAGGTCTTTGTGTTTTTGTTGATTTTTTTTTTGTCTGCTTGGGTTACAAATACTATTGGGGAGACATAAAATCTCTAACTATACCTGTGTGTCTGTCTCTCTCTCTCCTTTCAGTTGTATCAGCTTTTGCTTTATACTGAAGATGCCTGCACATTTTAAAGTTGTTGTATTGTTTTTTGGTGGGTGGAAATATCTCTCTTTATACCTGCTAATTTCCTTGTTCCGAAGTCTATTTCAGCTGATATTAACATGGCCACCTAGCTTTCTTTTGATTCATGTTTGCATGGCAGGGTTACCTTTCCAATCCATTTAGTTTTTCATTTTTTGATATCCTTGTGTTTGAACTGAGTTTTGTAACAGCATACAGTTAAGTGTTGTGTAGTTGTTATTCTATCCAATCCAACAATCTCCAGATTTTAGTTGACGCATTTATTTTATATTTAGCATTAAGTGTTGATATGGTTGGATTTAGCTATTTTTTTTAAATTTTATTTTAGACAGTGTCTTGTTACATTTCCCAGGCTGATCTTGAACCTGTGACATTTCCATCACAGCCTTCAAAGTGCTAGGACTGCAGGTGTGTACCCCTGAGTCTGGCTCCTGTTTTACTTTCAATTTGCAGTTTTTCTTGCTCCCCCTTTCCTGGCTTCTACATTGTCTGAATATTTCTCACCATTCTACTTCAACTTAACTATGAGTTTTGCTTTTACAACATCTGTTTGTATAACTTACATAGTTATCTTGGGGAGTTACAATAGGTGTATCTAAGTTCTCAGTATGCATATATTAGCCCTTTACTATTTCCAGTGAAGAAAATTGTAACTACTCACATCCCTTTATACTTTGTTCAGTATGTTACAGTTGTCATATTATGGAACCTAAATATACCAAAACCCATGTGAGGTATCATTCTTGCTTTCTTTTTTCTTTTTCTTTCTCTCTCTCTCTCTTTTTTTTTTTTTTTTTTTTTTTTTTTTTTTTTTTTTTTTTTTTTTTTTTTTTTTTTTTTTTTTTTTTTTTTTTTTTTTTTTTTTGCTACAGGGGATCCAACTTGGGTCCTTGCTTTTGCAAGGTAGGCGGTGGAACCACTGAGCTAAACCTCCGGCTCACTCTTGCTTTCAACAATCACATAAAACTATGGCTTTTATGCAGATTCACATGCTGCCCTTTTGTTGTGCCAATGCTGACCTTCTCTGTATAATGCCAATTTTATCATACCTGCTGCCAAGTAAGCAGAAAACATGTGCAGTGCTTTTTTGGTAAAGACTTTTCTGAAACTCGCACCAAGTTTGTAAACCTGTGCACTACAATTAGCATTACAGACAAAACTAGAATTGACTCTAATCATTTATGCTTTGACAGTAAATAGTGCTAAATTAGATCTTTTTATCCTGAACCAAGGCATAATATGAAATTAAAACTAGAAATACACACAGAAATAGTTGGTGGCCAAAGCAGATTTTTTTCTTTCCTTCTTTCTTTCCTCCCTTTCTCCTCTCTTCCCTCCCTCTCAACCTCCTTCCTTCCTCCCTCCCTCCCTCCCTTCTTCTCTTTCCTTCTTTCATTTCTGCACCAAGAGGGTTCATACTATAAAAAGTATCAGTTATGTAGGGATGGCCAAATGGAAGATATTTTCAGGAAATCGTGATTAGAAGGAGATTTTTCTACTTTCCAGTTAGTAGTAGATATGTGGAGAGGATACAATAGTGAAAGTCAGCTCTGTCGATCTTGAGGTTAAGGAAAGAGAGGTCATGCCACACAATGCTCAGATCATGGCCAAGGAAATGATCTAAAATTCCGCTAAAGAAGTTGTCCCTTTAAATGCCTCCAAATGTCTTTCGTGCCTATCATTTTATTTGCTCCTACTACACTGCTATTAAAGATGCTGTCCACACACCAGCGCAGGGAAAGGATGAGCCTGGCCTTCATGCAGGGAGGCACCATCTCCCTCTGTCACCTTGGTCCTTCTCTAGCATGTTGTCACTGGCTAGGAATGCAGGCTGTGGAGGTGACTGTCTATCTAAAGGCTTTGGTGATGTCAGCCTGAAACCAAAGAGGCAGTGAGCAAATACACCTCACCTTGATTGAGCTATAGTGCCCTGGAGGTTGCATGCAAGAGGGCTTGGAGATGCTTTCTTCAGTGAGCGGGGACCATTTGCATGTGGAGGCTGTGGGGGGACAGGCTGCATGCATGGTGCTCAGGATGCTTTGCCTTCACTGATCAGACACGGACCCATTTGAGGAGCTCTATCTTTCCCCATCTCGCTGTGGTGAACGGTATCTCTACTTGGCCTGTCCGCGTTAGCTGGCATGCCATCGGTGTGACAGAAACATCTGAGATGAGTCAACATAAAAAGAGGAAAGGTTTGTGTTGGCTCTTGATATTGGCAGTTTCTATCCATGACCAATTGACCCCATTGCTTTGGCCTGTGGGGGCACCGGGTGTCATGGGGGAGCTGTGGTGCAGGAACCCCATTTACCATGTGGCCTACAAAAAGACAGAGAGGATAGTCCTCCCAGAGTGTGTGCACCCGTGCTCAACTTCCTGCCACAGGTGCCAGCACTGCCAACAGTGCTGTGGGCTGGCCACCATGCCGCCTTTAGCCCATGCGCCCTGGGGACATTTCATATCCAAACTCTAGCACCACCATCTGCCCTATCCCATGACAACCCTGGTCTCTCTATCATGTGGTGTCAGCCTGACATGTACTGTATGTTCCATGAGACCAGGATAGCCTCTGTACCAGAAGAGGCATGGTACAGTAAGTCTGAGAGAGAGAGAGGAGAGAGAGAGAGAGAGAGTCACCTGGTGGAGGGATTGAGCCTATAGGCTCAGTAGCCTCACTACACCTGAATCCTGACTACCATTTCTGAGCTGGACGATGAGGGACAAGTCACTTCAGTAATCCATGCCTCAGTTTCCCCTCTTGTAAAATCAGCTGAATAACACTACTTGTAAAAGATTAAACAAGTTGAGACATGTAAGGTGCTTAGCACATTAGCCCGGCACATCCTAAGTGCTATTATATATTTTTCTTATTAAGCAATTCATTTTTTCATAAAACAGTGGAACAAAAACATATTTATTAATAATGCAAAGCGAAGCACAGAGTTCACTGAAGAGAAGGCAAAAGCAACAGAGAAGGTGACCAGATTCTGATTGCAAAAAGTGAGCCACTGTTTTTAAGAGATCCCTAGGATGGGAATGTGAGCGGGCATCAGTGCTTTAGAAACCCCTTCAGTGCTGTGTAACAAGAACAAACTCTGGCCGGCCGTCGTGGCACACACCCGTAGTCCCTGCACTTGGGAGGCTGAGGCAGGAGGATCACTGTGAGTTTGAGGCCAGACTGAAATACATACATAACAAGACTCTGTCTGGAACACCCTCACACTCTGGGATCTGGCAGTCCCACCCCAGGCGTATTTCCAAGAGAAAAGGATTGTGGATCCAACCTAAGAATATTTGGCAGAGAGAACGTTCATCACGCAAATATCCACGGGGCTTGTAACTAGATTCCATACGGTGCCCCTCGGCAGAAGAACAGATAGGTGAATGGCCACAGTGCAAACACGACACACGACACGTTACCCAGGTCACCGGCAGAAGGCTGACTCGCAGCAGGCGCAGTGCCAAGACCCAGGCAGAGGAGACAGGAGTGGGCCCTGATTCCAGTGGGGACGCTGCTTATCCTTGGGGGATTCTGGGGAGCAGAGTGGGGGGCATTTCTTCATCTGCTGCTCACTGCATGGTGGGGCCAGGTGGGGGAAACTCTCTGAAGTGTGAACCTGTGGGGTGTGTGTGTGTGTGTGTGTGTGTGTGTGTGTGTGTATGCTGCATGTGTATCACGTGACCCTGTAGAAACAGTAGAAAGGAAAGAATAGGAGGGGCCGTGTCCCTTGCTCCCTTGCTGAGGGTCCACTGACAGGTGACTCACCCCTCTGTCTTTCCACCAGCCGGCTCTGCACTCTTCTTTGCTCAGCAGACTACAAAGCCCCCATGTGCCTGGTCCCCTCTCCCAGTGCCATTCCCCTATGGCGGGTCCTTTCCAACTTCCTCACCTCTCAGGGCCCCTTCCTGCCTTGGACATGCTAAATAAGACAGGAGGAGCTTTCCAAAGTGGGAGCCAGTGGCACAAAACTTTACAACACTCTTGGGAGGCTGAGGCAGGATGATCATAAGACCAAGCCCAGTCAGCTGGGGAACTTAGCACTTAATAAGACACTGCCTCAAAAATTAAAATAATAACAATAATAATAAAAGGTTGAGAGTGTAGCTCAGTGTCAAAGCCCCGGGTTCATCCCTGAACTGGGGGAAGGGGTCATTTAAAACTGGAAAGCCATCTCTCCTGAGTGCCCGGGTCCCTGCCTCTGCTCTCCTCTCCTCTCAGCACCCGCTCCGGCCAGCGGGGTGGCGGCTCTGTCCCTGTCGGGCAGTGGTGGAGCCGGTCCCCCTTGACCCCGCCCCCGGCCGGGGCTATTTTGGGCTGGCGGCTCGATTGCTGACAGTCCGGATCTGGTGACACTGCCGCCGCTGCACTTGTTGCTCCGGACTTGTCACCGTCACCGTCTTTACCCTGCGCTGCCCCCGCGCGTACCCGCCCGAGGGTCCAGGAGTGGATGGTTTAAAACACGATACTAAACACGCGCGGGGACGGGACGGGGCGTCGGCATGACGGACACGGTGACCGCCAACGGGGACGACAGGGACCCTGAGATTGAGCTATTCGTGAAGGTAGGAGGGGGACCGGCCACCCACAGTGCCCTTGCGGAGACCCTGAGGTGCCACCCAGATCCACGCCTCAGTGACACCTGCAAACACCCCCAACGCGTAACCCGGATCCCCTCGCGGTGTTCCGCGCTCGCTGTCACCCGCTCCTAGAGTGGGGGACGACCAGCAGGTGTCTGTGGTCCTGAGGAGGTGGTTGCAGGATGGGTCCCAAGGCAGGGTCCCCACGGACGCCTCGGGTAACCCAGAGAGGGGACTTGTACCAGCGGGATCTACGTCGGCTAAGCAATAGTAACATGTCTTAACCCCTTTTTCTCACTTCCACGCAGAGCCACTGAAAGCAAAGGGAAGAGGACAAAGTTGTTCTCTTCCCTGACTGGCTGAGCGTGCTGCGCTCCGTTAGGACCCGGGTCACAGTCCCGCCGGGCCGGGGATGGGCTCACTGTCACGCCAAGGCCCTGAAGGCGACTGCATCCTCACCTGCAGGAGGGGACAGGGACAGGCCATCCGGAGTGTGACGGGGGAACATTTGATCAGGCTCCTGCCCCTACCGCCTTGGAAACCTGAGCTCGGGAGGAGCCAGCGGGGGAGGGGCGTCATCAGGCTTCGGAGCCCAGTCCTTTCCTGGGGACAGAGCCCTGGAAGGAGCTTTCCTGGAAATACTGGGAAAGCCGGGACAAGGTGCCCGGAGCCTTGCAGGGTCCTCCTGGCTGGATGGACAGGGCACCTGCTCTCCTGGAACCGAGAGGGTATGGCTTTTTGCAGGTCATCAATATCTGCAAGCCAGTTCAATGGATTTTTGCAGAAAATTGGAGTTCTCCATCCACCCTGATAACACTCTTTGTCCACCTAAAAACATAGAAAATTGATTGTGACTTTTTTGTTTGCAGACTGTTCCGTCACCTTGTCGCAGTCTATTGAAAGGGGGTGTTAAATTTTGTCTGCTGGGTTTTACAGTCATTATGTTTGTTTTTGCAAATGACACAGTCCTTTAGTGACACTGCTTTGGTTTCCAGATCTCCCCTTGGGTCAGGATCTGTAGACCCAGGGAATGAAAGAAGCTGATGTCCTTTCCCCGGGGACTGGGCAGCCTTGGACTACAGTGGGCAGGAAGGGGGTACCGCGTGCCCCACAGTCCAGGCCTGCAGCCCAGAGGGTGAATAGGCAGAGTTTTCACAATACAGGAGTCTGCTGCTCTCCTTAAGAAAGCTGTTCTAGGACTTACTCAGATTCCCTGGGAGTAGGTGGCGTTCAGGTGTCAAGTTCCACAGGTATTTGAAACACAAATTGGTTCTTTAGAGCCCAAGGAGCCCTTTGCCCTGCTACTAGGGGTGCTAGGCAAAGAGACCAACTCTGCCCACACCTTGGAATTTCAGGTTGGCAGCCTGGGAGATTTCATCCATTTATATGAAAAGCTCACTGCTCAGCTCTCCCGTGACCTCAAAGAATTCTAAAATGCCCCATGTTGCCATTTGCTTTGTTCCCTAAAGGAAAGCACTCCACAAGAGCCAGGCCGGACTTTGGGCTGCTCAAAGGCCAGATTGATGGGGAGAACAAAAACAGTTAAGAGAGGAAAGCAGTTTTGATTCCCCTCCTCCCATTGCTTGAGCTTCTGGTTCTTGTTACCATTTACAGGGACTAATAAAGTCTGGAAAGATTGTGAAATAAAGATGCCATCCAGGACTTGGACTGTGTCATTTTAGGGAAGCAGCATCCTGATTTCCAGAATCAGACATGTATGGGGCTTGGAGTTCCTCTGAGCTATGAGAGCTATGATTCCTATAGAAAGAAAGGCCTCCCTGGCTCATGGTGTCGGGTGGCTGAGGTGCTTTCTAAGATGTCTCCCTGGGGGAGCAGGCCCCACCCAGTGTCGAGATGGGGTTACTGAAAGCACCCACAGCTCAGCCTGCCTGCTGGGTCCACCATTCCACATCATGATCACCCAGGGACTTTGCTGGGCGAGTGACCTTCTCTCAGGTCAACGCAGAGTCACTACCTGTTACTGCTATTCCCGTGCTAACAGCAACAGGCAGCACTGGGATCCCACGGAAGCATGTTCCTATATCTTATCTCACTGGTCCCCAGCATCCCAATTTATGAGAATTGCTTCACTGGTGTGAGAAATGAGCAAAACAGAGCTGACTCACAGGGACCTCTGGAGACAGAGGCTGTCAGCACATCCGGGGAGCTTCGATTGCCCTCCAGCGATGGTCCAGGGAACTGAGAACAGAACACTGGTTGGTCCCACTTTATGTCTGAGCAGCTGGTGTGCTCAGAGAGGGTGTGGGAAATGCCCCAAGGCAGAGGGCAAACAGCATTCACACTCGCCCTCAAATCTCAAAGCTCAGACTCAATTTCCAGTTTTGAGCTTTCAAGTAACACTGTGATGACAATGTTGTGTAATTTACTAATCTGTATGGATGTTTTCATAGGATGTTGTCAAGGAGACTGCTAAGCACAAGGCTCAGGCCCCTTCAGGGAGCATTCTGATGGAGACTTTGAAGAGATGGTTTCCCTGCACTTTTTAGCTTTTTCATCTTTAATAAGAAAGGTTAGCTCAGGGGAGCTCTGATTCTAATGTTCCGTAATACCTCTAGATGGGCCAGACATTTGGAGACAGAAGATCTGAGTTCAAGTCTTTTTTCCACCTCCAATTAGCTAAATGATTCTGAACAAATTAACTTGTGTGAGCCTTAGTGTGCCCCTCTTAAAACAAGAGAGTGGTTCAAACAAGGCGAGCACACAATTTGTTGTCCAAACCACGTTGCCTTTGAGAGTGATAGGAGGTGCTACCAATACTTCCTCTGAGACAGTGGGTGTAACCCAGGGTTGTTTGGAGCAAATCGGGAGGTGTGGTCACTTTGGTTAGGAAAATACAATCCCCACAGACTGGCTGTAAGACTCCATGAGAATATATAGGGGAAACATCCTGGGAATCGGAAACTGTTCTGGACCCTGGGCTTCCATCAGGACATGGGTACATGCCAGGGTCAGGTGGAACCTCTTCCAACCCAGATGTTGCTGACTTGCCTTAGGGAACAAAGGCCTGACTCCTTTTCCCTCTCTTGCAGGGATATTTTGAGATTCAGTGAGGTCATACTCAGCTTGGACTTTGAACACAAAGGGAGGGTAACAGGTTAGAGAGTGTGTCTTGGATGTGAGTGCAGTTTGTTGAAGGACAAAACTGCAAGGAAGTAAAAGCAAAACAGAAAGCAGGTTGGGAAGACAAACGCAGGATGTGCTGAGTGCATTAGATCCAGACATTCCTCCTGTTCGTATTGTATGGCCACTCTTAGATGCACCCCTGGGCCCCAGATATTGGAAGCCACCCAAGTGAAGTGACCACGGTGGAAAGATTCTGTCCAAACATCTAGGGTGGGGGCTTGGGTTTCGTGAGAAACCAGAGTTTGTTCTTCAGCTTAGCTGCATAGTTAGATCATTGTGGGAGATGCCAGGGTCTCCCCAGGCTGGTGACATCAGCATCAGTGTGTGCAAGGCCCAGAAGTGGCATTTCCAACCCACCCCAGGGGCAGGGGACAGCCATCAGCTTCTGAGTCACTAGCGGTGGGTCTGGCAGGAGGCAGTTGCTGACACAAGGGCCTTGCTAGTGTGGATTCATGTCCACAGCCCCTCATGGCCTTGGGACACCGCTGTTGGGAACATTGCTGATGGAGAGCTGGCTCCCTCAGGGCTCAGCTCGCAAATGCTGACAGCTAGCGGGTCCTGTCCTCAGAGCTCCAGAACATTTGTGCATGTGTCGGTGGGGGAATAAATAGGGCCCCCTGACTGTCTCCTGCAAATGCCAGTTGCTTCCTTTATTGTGTGACCCAGAAAAGCTCTGACAGTGGCACAGGGCACTGTTCTAGGTCATGGGGGGCCCCATGGGGTGCCCATCTGACTTCCAGAACAGACAGGATCCAGGCTTTCTCCCTGGCCACAGCTGCTCAGGTGGCCCGGTCACCTTGGTCCGCTCCCCTCAGCGTGAGCTCACTCTGCTGCCCATGCTCACCCCTCACTCTGTGCTCTTCCGTCCCGCCCTTGGTAGGTTGGGATTTGCCAGCCGTGACCCACTCTCAACTCCACCTGCTGTGGATGTCATGAGCTTCTTTTCCAGTGAGCACATCCAGGGAACGTGGCACACAAGGGCAGACGGCACCCACCCCAGTGCCAAGGCAGCAGTGGTCTCAGTTCCTGCCTCCCCGCTGACCTGGGCTGCTCCAGGGGTGTTTGCTGGTTCTGTCCAGTCAGGGTAGACAATCAGGCCCGAGGCTGTTGCCACTTTGAAGGAATAAAGACAAGAAGACTATGGTTCATCAAATGCCCTCTGAGAAAGAGAGAGAGGCACAGGAGGGGTTAGCAAAGAGGTGAAGTAGGAAAATAACTGTAATCTCCTGGGCGATGGAAACTGCTGAACAATGGCTTGGTGGCAAAATGTTAGGTTGTGTCCTGCAAGTGTTCTGCTCAGTGGGGGCTGTAGTGTGAAGGGGTTTTGGGAAGGTGGATGGAAATATGTTAGATTTCTGGCCAGATAGTGTGGATGAGGTGAATGATAATCAACAGAAGCTCATTTCTTAGTCCTGGCAGTGAACTCTAAGATAAAGGCACTGGCTTATTAGGTGTCTAGCGAGGGCTGGCTTTCTGGTGCACGGATGGGGCCTACAAGATGGGAAGCTGGGTGCTCACATGGTGGGATGGGAGGACTCTGGTCTCCCAGCCCCACTAAGGCACCAATCCAATCCTGCATTCCCTACTCTGCTGTAATCACTGAATCACCTCCCCAAGGCCCCACTGATCATCAGCATGGAGATCAGGTTCCAGTGCAGGAATCTGGGCGACACAAACGTGGGGGCCACAGCAGAGCGGACCATGCAGCATCTGTAAGGGCAGGCTGTGCGTCTGGACTTTACTTATAATGCAGAAGACTGCATGTGCTCTTTTCTGCTGGCAAAGAGTTACAGTTTAGAAGAGAGGGCACCTCTTTGCTACCTAAATATGGGACCTATTTAAGGCCTGGGGCATGGGACAGAGGTAATGTGGGGTCTCACCAGTGTGTTAGGGTCACCCACAGGCTGTGTGTGTAGAAGTTTGGTGCTGCTGGCCACCCTACACCTGTGTGGACCTCTCTGGACCTTAAAGTGATGTTTTTCCACTTCTGCTCATTGTCAATCCCTGATTAGGAGAAAGGAAACTGGAAAGTGCACAAAAGTGAAGGGAGGGAAGATGCAGCTCCAGCCAGAAGCCCGTTACTTAAATAGAGAGTAAATGAGAGCCTCAGACTTGTTAAGGACTCTTAAGGAGCAGAGCTGGGAGGTTGCCATGGCAATGGATAGTGGGTCCTTGACTCCTCTCAAGGTCTCTGTGCGCCCAGAACCCATCCTGCCTTTAAAGGTTGGCCTGAGCTGAGCCCCTGTACGTACACCCAGCAAGGGACAGGGAGGCACAGAATTGCCCAACTCTGTACAGGTCCACCATGGGTTCTGTAGCTTTTAACAGCATCTCTGGGACTTGTCTCAGAAGATAAAGAGGCCTGTGTCTGTAGACCTGGGCCATAAATGCCCCCGAGTGTTTTTTTGGATTTTTTTTTTTTGTTTGTTTGTTTGGTTTTGGTACCAGGGATTGAACTCGGGACCTTGCGCTTGTAAGGCAGGCAGCAGCACCACTGAGGTAAATCCCCAGCCAGACCCTGCCCCAGAGTTTTCTTGTGGGGACAAAGGGACTTCGGGAGAGGGGAATCACGTGGGAAAAACCATGCAACTTTGTCTCTCTTGCACGCTCCAGAAGGTCAAGGGGGATCTGACAGGATCCTTTGGAGGCTCTGGTCAGAGAAGGAGCATGCACACCCTTTGTAAATGAGAGTTTTCAGCATTCAGACAGAAGGTGTGGCGCTGGCTGGCCAGGCTGGATGCTGAGATAACAACCCAGGGGCTGCTTCATGGGACAGCTCAGGTGGCATTTGGTGTGTGGTTGCCTTTGCCTGAGTTTCTTCACCTGTTGCGCTGCCACTTCCCGGGGCCCCACATGGCCCAGAACGGAGGGAAGACACAGGAGGTTCCCTGCCCAAAAAGGCCCACATGGCATCCGCCCACTTCCCAGAGTCCAAAGCCCAATCCTGGGGCTGTTCTCATGTGCTTGGGGGCTGGGCAGTGCCATTCCCTGCTCACCAGGATGGGGGGGAAGCAGGCTGGAGAACCTCAGGCCAGCTTCCACTGCAGGCAGGCACAGTATTATGTATGTTCTTGTTTCCTACCACTGTGCCACCCCAAGTGGCATCCCACTGAGGTTTCTTCACCTCTGCCCACCAGGCCCAGTGCCATCACTTGGTTTCCCTGGAATTCTCTCACCCCTGCCTCCTGATGCTGGGCAAGTTCAGCTGTTTGCACATAATGCTGAAGTCACCGCCTAGGCCTCCCTGCTTTTACCAACCTAATTTCCTAAATTGGTTTCCCTCATTTCTTAAAATGGATGCTCATGTGTCTGTGCCGTCTTTGGAGCATGTTTCAGTCTCCTGCCCTTTAGGAAGGAGGGTATTTAATCCACTGGGCTGGGGCTCCTGGGACTGGGGATTCCTCTACACAGAGTCAGAAGGAAACACTGGACCCTAAGCAACCTAACTCTCACCATCCCAGGAACCCCAGCCTGGCATGATCGTGAGGATCACCTAGAGCATCTTCCAAGTGTCAGCCCTCACACATGAATTGGGGTCACCAGCATCATCAAGGAAGAGGGCACTGACATCTGCAATTTGACAAGAGCCCCAGGCAGCAGGTTCAGAGGCCCAGTGCAGTTATGGACCTCTGCCCACAGGCTGCCAGGCTGTGGGTTCCCTTGGGTGAGGATGCCTAAGATGGAACTTATAGCGACACGACAGTCGAATGTCAGAGGGAAATTCAATGGCTAAGTCATCTTCCTGTGGCTCTCAGTTCCCCTGAATGCATGGAGTACTTCGGGTTCTGAAATATTGGATCTTGATTTTAGAACCCGCTCTGTGGTTGGCGGAATTGTAACAAAACAGTCATAGGCTTTTAAAGTTGTATTTCTCCCTAAGAAGCTCCTCCTTTCCATACCGAGGTGTAAGCTTTTCCAGGTGGAAGACGGTGGGAAAGAGGGGGGCACGGGTGGAAGGTAAGCAGAAGAGATGCAGAAACCCAGTCTTCGTCCCGCGGTCCTCCCTACCCTCCCAGAAGTCAGAGAATCCATCTAGAAACAGAACAATAAGCTGTGGGATGTGCTCTTCTGAGCACCTGTCTACCCTTTGCTCCTGGATGCTATGGAGCAGGGCCTGGCATTATTCCCAGCACGCACACTGAGCCCCCAATGAACGCCACCAAGTTGGGACTCGCCAGAGCCAGGCTTAAGCCCTGGCCTTGGCACCATAATCCTACTCTCTGCCACCTTATTTTTCTCAGAATGCCCTGGTTTTATGAGAAAACCAGGGCCAAGGCTTTCCTCATTCTCCACAGGTCAAAGGCCAAGGTCAGATAGCTCCACTTAGGCAAAGGTGGCAGTCACCAGACAGGAGGAGCTGGAGCACCCGGTGGACACAGGCGGCCTTGGAGGAGCATGAATCCTGGGGGTAGGGGATCAGGCCAGCTCCTGACACTCAGGGGACTGTGATCCGAAGCCAAAGGTGAGGGCAAGGGATCCTGAATGAGGGGCACCGGGGTCAAGAAGACAGAAAGCAGAGGTTTGCAGCACAGGTGGGGAAGGAGCTGAGGTTCACTCCAGGGAGGGACATAAGGGTAGAGCCTGGCTAAGGTCAGGCAGAGGTGGGAAGAGGCCATTGACCTCTCTCCCTTCCAGAGACCGGCTGCCAGGGCAGATACAGGGCAGGAAGGGAAGGAACCCCAGGTCCTCCACACCCACCAAGATCCCAAGGTCTCTCTAGGCACTGCCTTCCCCAGAGCAAGGGCATCGCCAGAGAAAAGCAAGGAGCAGCCCTTCATGCTATCTCCCACTTCCAGTCACTGAGAGGACACTATGAGGCTTATCTGGGAAATGTTTCCATCCATGTGCCAAGAACAGCTCTAGCAGGGTGAGGCCCCTCTCATTCCAGAGTGGAGATAATGCCCACACCTCCGCGGGTACGTGGCCCATCAGCCAGGAGGAGACGGGTTTACCAGACACACCGAGTCCATGGAGGGTTCTAGAAGAAGGAAAGTATGGTACACAAGGAGCTGGGAAGAGGGGGTAGGGACAGAAGACAAAGATCACCGTGTCACAGCCCTGCTCCTGGGTTTGGTGTTAATTCCTTCATTTATGGATCCAAGTGAGTAGGGAAAGTGATCAAATGAAAATGGTCTCAGGTCAGATGGACCCTCTCCTCCCTCTGGCTTTTCCTATGAAAGAATGAGTGTCCCATCGTTTCATCATTGTATGTATGCACTTTGCATTTGTATGTGTGTTTCATGCATGCACATTGGATAGGATGGTACATGGTATAGAGACTTTTGAAATTTGAGGTCCCAGCCTGAAATGCCCACACCATATACCATCTGGCTCTACCACTTGCACAGGGATGATGCCTGTCATGTGAACATGCGACCATCTTTGTATTTACTCCACCAGCTGTGGAGAACAGCAACATAATGGCATTCAGGAAACTCTATTTTTGGCTCTGCCTCCTGTTGTTAGATTATTTTGGACAGGTAGCTTGGGGTTCTTCATCTCTAAAATAAAGAGACAGGAAGAATGGACATCCCTGAGGTCCTTTCCAGCTTGATCCTTTGATCGTGGCCACGGGTGAGTCCCAAAGCCCTCTGCTCTTGAGGAGAGGGAATTGAGCTGCAATCGCTGGGGTGCCCAGAGCTGTGGGCTTGGCATCCGCTATCAGCAGCGGTGGCTGGGTGGTGCCGGTTGTACGGAGCTCTGTGATCTGGAGTTAAGTAGTAGGATAAAGCATTGTGAGAGTCTTAGGGGATATTCCTGGGGGTGCACAGGTGAGGGGCTCCCCTTTCTGCATGCGATGCTCCTGAGGTCAAGGACCCACATCCTCATGTCAGAGGGGCACGGGGATGGACGCGTTTCTTGCCACCACCACCTCGCCTGTCTCACCAGCTGCACTGGGGCGCTGTTCCATCAGGTGATCCGCCTGGTGGTCACTGCCTGGCCTGGCTCCCACCAAGCCCCGTGCTGCTAGTGTACGCTGCCCATCTGGGTAGTGCTCTGTCATGTGGGCATTGGGACACAGCCGCCTGGCAGTGGGAAGACACAGCCAGTCTGCACAGGGACGTCACTGTGCAAAAGTAGAATGATGACCTCAGGTCCCAACCAATTCTGTACTCGCTGGGTGAGAGGGGCGAGGCGTCCTAAGAGGCAGGCTGGGCTGCGGGGCCTCAGACTCTGCTGGAGGTGAGACTTCCTGTCTTCTGAGGTCACACACTCACATGCAAACACTCGGTGTGCTCTGCCCTTGACTTCCCTGCACCCTTGACCAAGACACGTGGCCTCTCTGAGGAATTCTTCAACTCTGACACCACTGGAACCACATTCCTAGGCAAGCTGGATCCTGGCCTCAGCTCTAACTATGCAAACTCATGGTATCCACTTAGGGACTCTGGCTTGTGTTGACTTACTGTGTTAACCTTCACATTAACCAGTTTCAATGTGTGTGTAAACATCTAATTTCTTCATACCCAAGGCCCTCTTTTGCAGTAGACTCAGAGGCCATGATCTGGCAGGAAGCTGGTTCTTTCTTATGCCAATAAGTTATAATAAAAGACAGTTGTATCCATCAATCCCTATGTTTATATTTTGGAGGTATTTGAACTGTCAACACTGACATACATAGTAGACATTTGTCCTACTTCATTGCTACTTAGCACCCTTTGAATTCCTGTCTCAGGCCCAGTGTCTTCCCGACAGAAGCCAAGAACTGGTTTCCTGGTCCAATTCCTTTTCTTTTTAAATTAGCTATGAGGAAGGGTCTGGGTTTGCAACAGAAAGCTCTGGCTGTTATTTCTTTAGAATGAAATTATACACAAGATATTCTTTACAGCCTCATCTATACTATGCTATTAATTAAAAAGGCTGAATGCTTAGGAATGTCCTAGTCTTAAATTTATTTTGTAACTCCAGTAAATTCTTCGGGATGCTTTGAATAGGCAAGACAAAGATGTAGACCTAGCATCGAATGCTGGGCTTGTGAACACAGAGCATTTTGACCAGCATCGAGGAGGCCAGGCAACATCCAAACATAGGGTGACACCTTTGTACCCCCTCTTCATCCTTTCTGGTCCTGCCAAGTAAAGCCTGACCAAGTGAAGTCAAGTTGTAGGAGTTCCTGAGCACTTCCATCAAAGAAAAACAATAACGGTAATAATAGCTCACATTTACTAAATACAATGTGTGTTCTTATTCCTTGATATGCACTTGCCAACTATTTCTCACAGCTCTGTGCAGTAGACATTATTAGGAGCATCCCCATTACACAGAGGGGGAAAGTGAGGCGCCCACAGTTAAGTGGTCTGTCTGATGTCAAATAGGCTGCAAGTGTTCCTAGCTTATCTCTCGCTGGAGGAGGGACCCAAGCAGCCAGTGCATCCGCCTGGTACCTGGCGTGAAGGAGTGGAGCAGTCACCCCTTGACCATCTCATGCCTTTTAATACATTTCATAGTCAGTTTGCTAAATACTATCATCGGCTTGAGTGCTGATAATATATTAACAGTATCTGCCCACCATGCAGTAAGTCCTCCACTTATGAACAAGTTCCGTTCCAGGAGAATTATCCCTAAGTCAGATTCATTCAGCTGACAAAGTGAGCCCTAGACAGTACACTTGTGAACGTTGGTGATTCAAATGTTTGTGAGTCGCCGACTCAGCTGTTTTGAAAAATGTAATCAGGCAAGCGGCTGAAATCTGTCTGCTAAGGGGATGAATGGGCAAAGACCAACTGCAGACATCACTGCCACCAAGGGTTGGGGGATTCTGTGGTACCCGTGGGAGCTGGGGGTGTAGGGACCAGGACTCCCCATGAGTAGCTGCATACTTGGTCTCCTTTATGTACCTAGATTCACCTGCTTTGTTCTTCTCTCACGGAAGTGGTGTTGGGTATTAAAGGTCTGATTAACCCTAGGGTTATCCCTCACTGACCAGGCAACACCACCGAAGACAGGTGCCATTTAGCCTACTGAAGCCCCAGGCAGCCTTCACTGAGGCAGGGCCTGTTGGGGACTGTGCTGCCCCTGACCCTTATACACAAGTGCTGTGGGGCCCTGTGCAGAGGAGGAGGGAGACTAATTTGTGTTGCTCTCAGGGAGGAGACCTGAGGGCTGGTTTGAAAGGTTTAAATGGAGAGACCAATGTGAGCCTAACATCCTGGAGAACTGCAGTCCCCAGAGAACTGTCCAACAGAGCCACCCTGATACAGAGGGGTGGGGTACCGGAACAGCGTTCACCTCACACCCTCAGGAAGCCTGTGTGAAGTTTTCTTTTCCCTCACTACTCTTTAGTGATCTTATTCTGAAGTCCATCTTTCCCCTTGATAGTTCTCTTTGCTATGATCCCACCTTGCTTTGATTTTGAGCATCCTTAAAACCTTTTTGGAAGTTGTGTACAGAAAGCCCTTAACTCACCATGTGAGTGAAATGGGTGACCCCACAGGGACTGCTGCAGGACAGATTCCTGTGTCCACGCCCCCACCTGCTACCTGGTTCCTTACAGGTCCCAGGGAACAGGAGCAACTGTTAGAAAACGAGGTCCCATTCCAGGGGCCGGTTGATTTAATCTCCTCCTTGGTTTACACCTTTGTGGTAAGGAGGAAGGGCAGGCAAGAGTGTGCAGGTGAGGGCGTGCTTTGGAAGTGCAGCAGTTATTCAAGGAACAGAGGAGTGCTTTCCTACTCCTGTCCCAAGCTGAAGTCTTCACACACTGTCTGATTTATGTCACTGCAGAACTGGGCTGAAAGCCACGCGACGGCAGATGCACTGACTCTGTGTTCACCATCTCTGTGCACAGACCTAATCATCTACTTGGTGCTCAATGAGTTTTTCAGTGCTTCTTTGATAAAATCTTCCTACCCTGATGATCTGAGCTGTAAAATATAAAATATGCTCATGATTCTCTGTTGTCCAAATGCACGCTCGAGCATCAGAGTTTGCAACTGCAATGTAAACATTAGAATTTCAGAAAATTCCCTTTTATAAACAAGCAGATGTGTTTGGCTCACATGGCCTCATAAAAATCTCTTCCAGCTCCCAAGATGTGGAAAGCAGGTCAGGCCCAGTGGGCTTCAGAACCGGCTGGAATCCTCAGGCTTTCTCATCGCTATAAGAATACAAGAAGCACTGGGCCAGGGCTACTCTCCCAGCCCTTCCAAGACCGCTGGTGCTGTGGGGGTCTCTTTTCAGCTTCAGCTGAAATCTGTATTTGCCCACACTGTCCCCCTTGAGGGAGCCACACTGATACAGACTTAGCACAGCCATTCTGATATGCAACTGCACAAGTATCTGGGCAGCGCATCCTACAGTAGGGTTGGCTTGCTGATAGACAGGACTGAATTCAGTGCTCTGTAGTTCAGAATGTCCCCAGGGAGGATTTGTCTTCATTCCGGTGTACCCCTTCACGGCCTGGTGATGTACGTGTACGGGTGGTCATTCCGCTTCTGACATGTAGACACCGCAGTGAATACCCCGCCGTCTTCAGACACAGCCAGCACTCTTGTCACTTTCTGGAAGGGATGCCGGTTGGCAATGAGCTCAGACAGTGGTTTATTTCACCAGTACCTGCCAAGCACCTCCTAGGGTGTGGTCTTGCAGTGCATTCCATGGTGTGTAAGCGTCAGAGTTAGGGATAGAGCTTTTAGGCTTGAACACCTGCTGCCACTGCAGGATGGGGACAGCATTCACCTCACACCCTCAGGAAGCCTTGTGAAGTTTTCTCTTCCCTCACTACTCTTTAGTGATCTTATTCTGAAGTCCATCTTTCCCCTTGATAGTTCTCTTTGCTATGATCCCACCTTGCCTTGATTTTGAGTATCCTTAAAACCTTTTTGGAAGTAAGTTGTGTACAGAAGGCCCATAACACAAAAATTTAAGTCCAATTTTTAAAAATCTTGTTTAAAAATGCAGCTTCCGATGAGATCTGTATTTCCCCGGGCTGTGCACCCAAGTGTTGAATTCTTTGTATGCATTAACCTCCTCTCCCATCACACAGGCCCTCTCTGCTTAAACCCTCTCCCAGGGTTACCTCGTCGCTGCCTTCTCAACCTTCTTTCAAAGATGCCTTGGGATCTTTGACAGATGCCATGCCCGCCCTCTTCTCAACCAACCGAATCAGAATCTCTAGAGTGGGGGGCCAAGCATTAATAATTCTTCACAGCGATTCTAACATACAGCCAGATCTGGGCATCACTGGTTTAATCCACTGAATCTCTAAAATGGCTGCACACGAGAGCTTTCTGGGAGCTTCTAAAACCTACAAGACCCTAACCTCAGCCCAGGAACTCCAGTGTGGCCAAGGAAGTCTGTATTTTAACACCAGACCTCCAGACATGCCATTTCTTTGCTGAAATGCTTCCCCTCTTAGAAACCAACTAGAATTCTATTGTTTTAAAGATGTATTTTCTGACTGACAAATGCATTCTTCTGTATCCTGTTCCTCCATCTCAATTAATAGAGCATGGATTTGCAACACCAACTCAAGGCGTAATTATAATACCCCAAAATACAAAGAAAACCTCAATTCTTCCCTAATGGCACAGCCACCCACTGACATTTTGGACCTTTTAACAGTGCTGAGATTTTTGTATGAGTGAACGCTTTGGTGTCAGAGTCCAGGCATGGATGGGGGAGGGTGCAAGCAGAGACGGGACCCCAAATTGGGAAGGAGGAGTCAGTGACCCATGAGCATGTGTGGAGTCCACCACATGAGTGGCAGCTGCCATATGGCACCGGGACCCAGGTGTCAGACATGGTCCCTGCCCACAGCAGCTTGCTCCTCATAGGGTATAGGCATTCAACCCATATTGCAGTGCCCATCCTTACAGGGGTGCCAAGAAGATCACTGAGTCCGTATACACAGATGCCTGTCATTAGTATTATTGACCTTTGTCTATGAATCAGAATTCAGTTCCAGACCATGACAGCCCCTGGAGGTGCCCACAATTCCTAGTCATGTGCCTTCTCCATCAGCAGCTCACATCATAGTCATTGGCTTTCCCAAGGTCAGAAATGGTCTCCTCTTTCATGAGCTTTCACCCAGTTAAGTCAGGCCACCTGGCATGGTCTCTCTTTTGATGACTCAGAGTCAACTGATTTGGTTACATCTGCAATACTCCTTAGCTTTATCATATTCTTTTTTTTTTTTTTTTTTTTTTTTTTTGGTCTAACAT
>NW_022900932.1:10901112-10911199 GCF_012274545.1 Fukomys damarensis | reverse complement strand
ATTTTTTTTTTTTTTTTTTTTTTTTTTTGGTACCGGGATCAAACTCGGGTCCTTGCACTTATGAGGCAGTCACCAGAACCACTGAGCTAAATCCCCAGCCCAGCTTTATCATATTCTATTGGTCACAAAAAAATCACAGATCTCATTCACCCTCAAGGGGAGAGGATTATATACAAAAGCGTGAAGGCCAGAAGGTGGGAGGTCATGGGGACCTTGAAGGATCTGTCTGCCTCAGGTTAGTTGAGCTCACTTTAGTTCACACAGACCGCCATCTTGTCTTCACATAGACTGCATGCGGGTGGAGTCGACATGAGCCCATTTCATACAGAATGAGACTGAGTTTCAAAGACCCAATTTCTTTTCCAAAGTCACCCAGCTAAGAGGGACAGACTAGGTCTTGAATCCAGGCTTCTCTGACATCAAACCAGTCAACCTACAATCTGTGCTGGGCAGACGTACAAAGTTGAGGAGCAAATAGGTCAAAGTAAAACTTTTCTTTCCAGTGCAATGACACCCTGGGAGTACTGCAGGCTATCAGTTCCCCTCAGACTGTGAGCATGTCTCTGACCTTGGACCTTGGTCAGTGTACTTTCTGAGGGAGGAAGACACCCTTACTCATCCCAGAGGTTACCACAACTCCCTGGTGTGAGTGTCCGTGTTTAGGATTTTGCCACAAGGACACTTTCATGCATTGTCCCAAGACACTACCTGTCTATGGTTGCTGGGACTGGATCTGAAACCCACCGTCTTTTAACACCCTTTGCCCATTGTGTGCTTGTTGGCCACTTCAAATGATCTTCTAAGACAAACAAACAAAAAAAGGTCAAGATACAGGATGAGGGTGACATGTGTTCGGTTTAGGCAGTTATATTTTTATCCACCTCTTCAACTGGCTGACCTATGGCTGCAATGGAAACTAGTAACTTAAACATGAGTGGAAAGCCCTTTAAAAAATAATAGCAGGACACTGGTGTGGCCTCTGTGAAATTGTGGGCGAGGTTTTCAGATGAGGACATATCACTTCCCTTGGTTTTGATCTTAATAGAGCTTCTCACTGGTAAAACCCCTGCAGCCTTTAAAGACTATTTGCATAATTATGTCATTTAACTGACTGACAACTCTGTCCTCTTGATCCTACTTTATAGGTGAGGAGGAGTTTCAGGGGGAGGCTTCTTGTCTTGCCCAAGGCCATTCAGGGTCATTCAGAGGAAGAGGTGTTGCTCACACACAGGTATTAACATCCAAATTCGTGCTCTATACTCCTAACCTTTGAACAAAAGTGGTCATGTCACTGGAGAGAGCTCACATAAGTGAGGATCTGGGTGAGTCCTGGCTTACACCATGGACACACCCAGGAGTGCACTGAAGACAAGTCCAAGGTCACCATCCTGTGGGGGAGTTCTTCGAAGCACTAATCCAGCTCCAGTGCTTTTGTTCTTGCCTTCCATGCCGAAGGTCAGGTAGCTTTGACAGCTGCCTAGCTCATTCCAGCTAATTCCTTGGGGATTTCAATATCCCCACTTACAAAATAGAACCAGGACAGAGAATCCTTGCAGAGGAGAAGGGCCTTGGTCATTGTCTCATTCAGTGACACTACACTGATTCCCATGTTTACTGGCACCGTGATTGGGCTTTTTTGAAGGCAGCTCCCAATATACTGGCCAGAGTGATGTTAGGCATAGAGAAGTGGTGAATGTAAAACACCACTTCCAGGAATCTATGTTTTAATCCAGGGGTTTCCTTACTGCTTTTGCCCAAATTTTAAACAGTTTTGACTTCTGCCAGCCAAAATGATTCCTTCCTTACAGAGGTAACGACAGGAGCTGATGTTAGCTAAATCTTAGACTGTTTATAACTCCTGCAGGATGCACTTTCAATAGATGGGGTCTCCAACCAGAGCTCAGTGTGGACCCATCTGTAGAGAGGGCTGCCTGGAGCCACTGCCTTGGCAGTAGGACCCCCCGCCACCCAGAGCCACAGAGTCAACCACTACCCAGAAGGTAGAACATCAGACCAAAAAGGATAATTCTCAAAACTTAAGATGTAATGGGGTTTTCCCTGCTAGGTTTTGCTCTGGTTTGGCACTCATGGTGTCTCTCACTCTGGCTTCTCCCTCCTGGAATGTCTGTCCTGGCTGTCCCCACATGGAGTGGTGGAAACACATAGATTGTCTGACTTCACAGGCGTACAGCTCAGGAGGAATTCTTCCTCAGGATGAGCCATACCTCAGGTCTCCCTCTTACCAGATCTGGATTTAGATGAGACTTTGGACTTTAGAATTAATGCTGGGATGAGTTAATGCTTTTGGAGCCACCAGGAAGGAGGGTGTGTATTTTGCATGTGAGAAGTTCATGAATTTTGGATGCTATGGGCTGACTTGTGTCCCTTCTTTCCTCCTCATTAAATTCTGATATTGAAGCCCTAATCCTCAAAGTGACTGACTGGAGATTGTGCTTTTAGGAGATAATTAAGGTTAAATAGGGTCATAAAGGTGGGTACCTAATCCAGTAGCCTTCTAAGAAGAGATCTTTTCTTCTGTCTATGAGGACACAGCTAGAAGGCAGCCTCCTGAAAGCCCATCCCAGCAAGCAAACTGGCCATCAATTCAACCACGGGTTTCCCAGCCTCCAGCTCTATGAGAAATGAACTTTTATTGTCAGACCCACCCGGTATACGGTATTTTGTTATCTCAGCTGAGCAGAGTAAGGTACCTCTTTAAGACCTTGGTGTTGTGATTACATCACTAACGTGAAATGCATCTTATAGATCCCTCTCAGGTCAATTCTTACCCTCAGCCCATAAACCAGTAAACATTTTCTCTGCTTTATCCGTACCAGCACTGTAGAGAATGCGGCAGGAGGTAGGACATGTTCCTTCCTCCAACAGAGCCAGGTTAGCAGAATAGCCAAAGTGTGGACCCCCTCCCACCCACTCACCCAGGTAGCCTTCAGGGACCAGCAGAAGACTGTGCTGTGGGTGGAGCTGGAAGAGAGGAGCGATGACTTCTGCTGGGTGGTTATCAGGAAGGGTTTTGCAGAGGGAGCAGGGGCGCTAATAAGCATCTCCTGGAAACAAGCATCATTGGCAGTCCCCACAGTGGCTGAATGAAGGGGCCAAGTGCCCAGTGGACCCACACCATTATTCCCACCCCACCACTGCCAGCCTCTGAAAAGATCAGATCTCCAGTTTCGTGGGCTGCACTGGAGCCACACTGGCTCTCAAAAGAAACACACAGCCACTGAGGTGTGAGTCCTTCATGGAAAGTTACTCAGGTCAGTGTCTTTCTGGAATGCAGCATCGGGGTTGTCTGTCCCTGCACAAGCCTCCCCCTTTATGTTGGGCAAGGTCGCCATCATGGTTTTTTGTCATCTAAGCAGTTCCATGGTGCCACAAGGGCACGAGCTCCTAGCAGGTGTGCTGTGCACTCGAAGGGAGGTGATGTCCAACCAGGTTCACAGGCAGAGGGGAAATCTCAGTTCCAAGCCCAGGAAGACCTCACAGCCAAGCCTAAGAGGTTTCTAGTATTTCCAGGTGGAGGAATCCTTTTCTTTGTCCCACTACATCACACATGGAACTTCATTATTGTAAAAAGATCAAAGAGTGCAGCTTTGGCTCAGCCTTCTCTCCCCCAGGAAGCCCCTAAAACACCTCCATGAAATATGGAGCACTAGGGACCATGGTCCCAAATCCCAGTTCAATCTCACCTTCCCCACATGCGGAGACCACTACCCTCTGTTCTTAGCAATAAGGCCCCCTTCCTTCAGAATCAACAGGGATTTTACTGCATGAGGTCCCACAGCTACTGAAGGGACTGGTTCTGAGTTTCCCGATTCCCAGCACATAGCTGGACTCATCCAGTGTCACTAAGCATCCCACGGCCCTGTATTCCAATTACACCAAAGAATCCAGGGACACAGGATAGGCTTTCCATGGAAACCACTGGAGCCCCAAACTAGGCACTTGGAAGAGAGTTTATTAAAGGGATTCTTTGCAAAGCTCCGAGCAGAGTTTAGAGGCACTGGCAAGAGATGGTAGAGAATATACCTGAGAGGGCAGCGGCAAAGAGCCTTTGCCACCTGGAGACCTGAGCCTTTACCTAAACAGAGTCACGAGGATGGGTCACCGCAACCCAGACTGGCCAGGAGGGACAGAAACCCAGGGCAGTAAACACCTCAGCTTCCTGCTCCTAGGACCTCCAGCCACCTCTGATGCCTCTCCCTGGTGCACCACATCCTCCACACCCAGAGCAGGGAGCCCCACGATGCCAACCCCAGCACCCCACCTCCTCCCAGGATACAGAGCAGATCAGAGAGAAGGACATAAGGACTGGGGCTTCAAGAGACAGAGGCCTCCAGCAGGCTGGTTAGGAAGCAACCGGCTTCATGCAGAGCTTACTGAATCCCTGGCTTTGGGGCTGAGTTTAACAGAGACACTAGCGAGAAGGGGAAGTTGCACATCTTCTGGCTCTGCTGTCCTGAAGGGGACCGCAGCATTTAGATTCTCCTCTGGGGTTGGGACAGAATCCAGGCCCCCACACCACTGAGCCACACCCCAGCTCACCTGAAAATTTTAATATGTGAGCTTAGCTCATAAGTGTCTGGCCTGGATAGGAGGAATCACTTCTTATCTCCTGGCCCTGTCTCTTACCATCCCTGCCTCCCTGTTAGACTAGGTATCAGGGGGGCGCTTGCTCTCCTGGCCCTATGGTTCTCTCCCTCTGGATGCACCCTGTATCCTCTCTCCCCTGACCTGCACCCTCTGAGCCTCTCAGCCCCTCCCTCAGGCTGATGAGCTGCCGTGGGGTCCCCCAGTGTGCCCTGTGTGCAGCCTCCTCACAGCTCTGACCCGTGCATTAGATGAGTAGACCGCTTTTCTGCCTGGCATCTGTCCCTCGAGGAACGAGTGGGGTCCAGGATGGCAGTTATTGGTCTGGTTTCCTTAGCACTGAGCTGGTATCTGGCGCAGGGCTGCTGATGGGGACAGAAGGGTCCCTGAGTCCGCTCTTCTTCCCTGTGGTATGTGAGCTTTCCATCACTGTGTCAGAATACCGGAAACAGTCAGGGTAAAGAAAGAAAGGTTTGCTTTGGTCTGGGGTCTCTTGGCCCAGCTGCTCTGGGCCTGTGGTGGTGCAGACATTGTGGAGGAAGCATGGGGCAGAGGACTGTTCACCTCATGGCAGTCAGGAAGCAAAGAGCAGAAGGGACAGGGCTACCCAAAGCCCCATGGAGACATACACCCGAGCTTCCTCCTGCTGGGCCCCACTTCCCAATAGTGACACAGGTGGGCCCACACCTGGGCCTTGGGGTCAGTCAAGGTCCAACCCACAGTCCAAGGCAGCTCCTCAACCTGCCTGGACCTCCTCACCCCAGCCAGTTCCCACCTACTTCTCTGTGCATCCCTTTCTCTTCACTCCTGCACACCCGGACTCCCCACAGCAGGAGCCAAGCCAGCCTGAGCCAGGCTCTGGGTGTTCAGCAGGTTGCTACAGACCTGCCCTACCCCAGTCACATGCCATGCCAAGTACCCGCTTGTGTCTCCACTGCTATGGCTCCATGACCATCACTCCCATTCCCACTCGGTTCTTTCAGCGGCACTGGAGTGGCCCTCAGTTGACTGCACGCACCCCATCCTGGAACAAGTGGGTTTGTATGGCTTCCTGGCAAGAATATTCACAAAGCTCTACCTGACCACACCACCCTCCTTCCTCTGGTGCCACATGGATTTTAGATGTGGGGCAACCAGGCGGGAAGAAAGACCCCAGGGCAGGTCTGAGCATTGAGCAGATTTGTGGGGAATCACAGGCTCCCATTGAAGGCAGGTTGTGAGGAAGGAAGCCTGCTGCTCTCTTTCACTGAATTTCATTTTCCTCTACGTCCCAGAGCCCCCAGGCTTTTCCTGTGCTGCCCATAAAAATAGGCAGTAGGTCTTGCACTTGGAAACCTATCCCAGCTTTATCAAGGCTGTTCCGTTTCTGGACTTGTCATTATTCTTTTCAGTGCTTGGAAGTTCCAACTGCGTGTCATGTAGACTGATTTTCAAACAAGAGATAAAAGCGTCCATCAGTATAAAATGCTAACCATGGACTTCTTGGTTGTCCCTTGTTAAAACTTCTCGTCTGTGCAGCCACACGGCCCGAGACAGAGTTGACTCAAGCCTTTCGCTCCATGTGCAAAATGGCCAGGGCGTTTCTGGCAGTGGGTGCTAGGCGCTTAGTTTGTACCTCAGATTAAGTGACTATCATCTACCACGCCTTACCACGCACGTCCCACTCCACGTTGCTACTTTTCAGAGGAGCAAGGCATGGCAGAGAACTCTGCAGGTTGCAGGGCCCAGGAGCCCCTGACGGGTTCTTTTGCCCTCTTTGGGGAGAGCACTCTCAGGGCAGTGCGCCAGGATGTTCCTTACCATCTGGGTACAGCGATGATGAAGGCAGTGACATTACGAAGAGTGCTGCGTATACTTCACTGTAAGAAGCCTGGAGCGCTGTCCTGGGACAGAAAGCAGACACATGCAAAGGCCAGAGGGTAGACTCAAAGAATGGAGAAGCAGTATTGTCCATTCTTCAGGGGCTTCCATCCCCTGTCTGTCTATTTAAAATTTATTTGTACATTGCAACTATTGGTTATAAATCATCAAAGAGCTTAAACACAGCTTTTTTTGTAAAAGTCGAAGTCCTGACAGGTAGTAATTTCCTCCTTTGCTGTGTAAGCAGAGGGTTGGAACACACTGCCCATTCAGCAGAGAAAAGCCAAGTGAGTACGGGAGTGTACTTCATGCACTACACAGAAAATTCTGCCTGAAGAATCAGCAGCAAGGTGCTTTGGTGGTATTAACACTGGTTTCCAGACCAGTAGCCTTTTTACTTGCTCTGGTTATATTAGGCAAAGGCCATAGGTCAGAGTCACTGGAGTGTCTACCACCCACCTAAACATTTAAACCAAGTCTGCAGTGGATATCAGTTCCGAGAATCACTAGCTTTGATCCCATGGAAGATAAAACTGTGGTGCAATGAAGCAAAAGAAGTAGGAAAGCGCTGAGATTTCTGAGCTCTCTGATGTGAGCGCCCTGTCCAAGTGTGGGCACTGTGTGACGAGCTTGTGAAATGTAAGGGCCGGATCTAAGGGTCCTCTCGAATCCTTGGGGAGAGGAGAAATGTGCACATTATCCGGTAGCCAACGCGTCCAAGTTCTCAGAGACATCCCAGCTTCAAGCTCCCAAAGTCTTGGGGCCCCCTCGGTCCCCAGCATTCCAGGCAGTCACCCTGTAGTTACCCATGAAACAAATAAATATGCAGGCAGGCAAAACAGTAAGTCCAGCGAGCAAACGATGAAGATGAAAGGGCACTTACTTCCCCTCAATGCACTCAGAGCCACGCCTTTACCTGGACACGTGGGGCGGCTACTTACCACTTACTGTACCTAAGATTAAACAGGTGCTTCCCAAATTAGGATGGGGTTAACTCTGATGAACCCACCAGGAGCCAGAAATGCATGCAACACGGGCAGCCTGTGAATACTGCGGGCTGGCCTGGCCTACCTGAAATGTATTCCGACCCCTTATTCGAAGCTAAAACTGGACAAAATCAGCAAGAGCAAACTCTACTTTATAATAAAGTGTTGAGTACTTCAGGTGACTTGGTAGAGACAGCGAAAGCCAGAAAGGTCAGAAGGTTCACTTTCATGCCATGGGAAGGTAGAAAAGCTGTAGGGGTCCAGCCATGGTAAGCAGGGAACACCTGTAGTTTTATTATATTAACATTTGTCTTCCTCTCGCGATTAGAAGCTGTAACAGCTTCCAGCAGTCAGAGGCTTTCCCTGCACAGGCTCCCACCGGGCCCTCTGAGAGGTGGGCACCCGGGCCTTAGGGGTGGGGGGATCCAGATTGGACTCAGGCTGCCGGCTCCAGCCAGGGGGCTTCGCCGTCACCCAAGCCTTGTGACACTCACGTCCTGCTCCTTTGCCTGTGCAACACAAGGCAACGGGCCACTTGTAACTTATAGCACACACAAGCTCAAAGCGTTTCCAGAAGTTTTAGTTTTACTGTGTACCCTGGAGTGAGGGTGGAGAGGGGCTGTCATCATAGAGAAACTGAGGCTCCCCCGACCTGACCCAGCTTAGAGATTACAGGTAAAAAACCATCTTGTGTTTGTGATTTGATGTACATGAACTCATGGCGCTTCTGAAGATACTTTTAAAAATCAACAGCTTAACTATATTTAAAAAAGAGATGTCCAGATTGAGAGGGACCCAGACAAAACCCCATGCTGTCTGCTCAGGGAGACCCTGAGACCATCGCTGGAGACGCCACGTCCACATACCCTGGAAGTTCCCCGGGACTGGGCTTGACACACACATTCGCTCTGACCAAAACGCACTTGTTCAGGTTCCTGTGGAGGGACAGGGGCCATGGGGAGACCCGGGTAGGGGACATCACTCCTCAGCACCTGATGACTTCCTATTTCATCACAGTCCTTTCCTTCAGCACTCTCCGGCCCACAGGTCAGTGGGCAGAGCGACACTGCTGCATCTCAGGCCCGAGGGAAGCCCATTCTGCCCCTTGGTCTCACCAAGCTGTGTCTGGGTCATGCTCTGGTCTACACCCAAGCCCTGTGGAGTCCCAAGGATCAGTACCAGGGTGTCATAGGGTTCCCCTCTGGGTTTACTTTCTCAAGCATCACTTTCCCCTTACTCTCCTGTATCTGTCTTGAGATTACAAATATATGATCATTTTGAAAAATCAAACCCTAAAGAAACACATAGGTCCACAAGTCAGGGTTTAAATTTCTACACCCTGAACTTTAAGATGACCTGAAAACATAAGGTTCTTTTCATGAATCAGTGAAAGTCCATTTGGATGTAAAACTGGACTGACCTTTCAGACTTGGCTTGTGTTGCCGAGTGTCCTATCTCATGCTGCAGACTTGACAGTGGACCCGGGCCTGTTGGGGACAGAAATGAGGTCTCATATATATTCGCCTATGCATCTTGTCACCTTTCTACATCCCAAAATATTTTGGATTTTGAAACATATCTGGCCCCAAGAGTTTCAGAATTTCTTGCTTGGAACCATATAAAGAAAGCATTAGGGCATCCTGAAGTCACCTATCTTATCAGCATGAGGTAATATCCCTATGTCCTCCCAAGCACACATCCACAAAGGGACACAACCAAACACATGTACACTAATGAACAGACATAGAGTTTTGTTTTTAATTAAAAAAAGAAAAGATACCAGCTTGGTATAATAGCACATTCCCGAAACCCCAACACTCAGGAGACTGAGGCAGGAGGGTCACAGATTTGAGGCCATCCTATTGTAGAAAGACCCTACCTTAAAGGGGGGCCCCACTGTTTACCTTTATAACTTGCCTTTTTCTATAACCATAACATTCCCCCCTGCATAATAATGCAGAAGAACACAGTTCATTCTTTTCAATAGCTGTACGATATCCTACAATATCAACCATCTGCTATCAATGAACAGGCAGTTTGTACTACTTTGCTTTTGAGGATCAAATATTAGTAATTATAAAAGGCAAATTATACTTAGGGTTTAATCATATATATGGGGGCAAAGAAAACCTTTCTCTCCATGATACAGGAAGAAACCCTGAGACAGAGGATTCTCCTTAGAGTTATTTGCAGCATATTCTTCCTTGTTTTTCTGCAGCCTTGGGCTCTGTGTGCTGTGGGATCTCAGAAAGTGGACATGGTGGATGTGGGGACCCTGTGGGGGCCCCTCTGAGAGCCTAGCAGCTCAGGATCTGGGTCCCATGGGGAAGAGGCAGGGGAGCTGGGGATGAGGATGGAGCTGCTTGGGATCACCCTGCTCGGTGACACTGGGCACTGCTGGCTTCTAGCAGTTTGGCCAAGTCATGGAATTTCCATAAATAATCCAACCACAGCTCCCATTGCAGCCCAGTGTCCCCTTTCAGCACCTGGCTGCCACTCCCACTTGCAAGCAGGCTCCTCCTCTGCACAAGGTACTGAAATTTGGCTGAGATTCACTGACAACATTTTTAGAAACCAGAAGGGCCAGATTACTACACACAAAAGTAGAGATTCCCCCCCCCCCCGCCAAACAGGAG
>NW_022900932.1:10880272-10900842 GCF_012274545.1 Fukomys damarensis | reverse complement strand
TCCCCCCCCCCCCCGCCAAACAGGAGCTATGTGAAATCCAAATGAGTAGAGGTGCACTTTTAAATAAATTGTTTTAGAATGCTTGATTTCACTGACCGCGGCACTGGTTGGGAAGGTCTGCACTCTGTGCTGCCGGAGGTCATTGTCTTCCAAACATTGCAAAGTGCTGTCTTCTCAAACATGGACAGACATAAATCACCCAGGGAGGAGAGCTTGGTAATAATGCAGGCTCAGATTCATTTAGTACGGGTGGGCTTGGGAATCTAGATTTCTAAGAAGCTCCTAGGGTGCCGGCTTTGCAGGTCCATGGACCTACTTTGAGTAGCGAGGCTGAAAACAGCCTGGAAGTTCCTCCCGTCAGAGAAACTTCTTGTGGGGGCCACAGCCGGGAGCTCCTGAGGGGGCTCAGTTGAGGGACAGAGTGGTGTTCATCTTTCTAAGAGACTGCAGTGCTCTGGGACATTAAATCCCAGCTCTGCACCGAGGAAAGGGGGCTCACGGGGTGGCACCTGCTCACTGCCCTCATCCTTTCTGGGCGTGGCCTGTGCATTGTACTTGGGGACCCTCACGGAACTTGTGAAGCAGGTGGCTGTTGTTACTAATCCCGATTACAAACAAGGGAGACAGCTCTGAGGCCACTGCAAGCCATCTTTTAAGAAAATTCCACGGACAGGAGAAAAAAGTCCTCCTTGCTCACAGAGAGGTGTCCAACTATGAGCGCTGTGGAGTCCTCAATGAACATACCCTCTGCTTACTTTCATTGGCTGTTTCCAAGACCTTGTTTCTTTTTAGCCCCACAGCATGTTTCTGCTGCCAAGGGCTCTGCGCGAAGGCTCCAGTGAGTGGGTCTGGCCCCGAAGTATGTGACACATTGAGAAGGGAGAAACTGTGCTTTTTTGTTCCAGTTTTGCTCCATTTTTTTTCTAGCTCTTCAGCAGATTTCTTGCCTCCATGAAGATCAATGTTATAAACAAAACTTGCAGTCACAGACAAGGCTGACGTGGTTCCCTGGGGATTCTGGAGATCTCAGAATCTCCTCTGAGTGTTGGGAGATGGAGCACATTTGAAAACTTCTTTGCAGTTCTTCATCATGCAGTCACTTGAAGGGGCTGATCCCAAACACAAGGTGGATGCTGTTATCACTTCTGGGTCATCTCGTATTCTAAACATAGCCCAACAATAGCAGGCTTCCTTCCTTAGGAGTTTCTTGCAAGTAAGGGGAAGGTGATGTGACTTGGGCTTGCTAGGGTAGCCATTGTTTGGCAGAGTTCGAGAGGGGAGTGGCTGGCCATAATGCAGTTTTTAGCAAACAGGCAGACCTACCCCATGTGGTCCCCTGCAGTGAAGTGGAGACCCTGTAATGTGATGTAGCCACATGACCATCTACTCTGGTCCTACAGATAGGATGTCTCAGGGAGAGCTGAGGATGCATTCTGCTCGACACCCCAAAAGGCTGCTTTCAGGGACCCACCCAGGATATAATGGACAGAAAACAAATTTTCCTGGTGCCTGGTTCCCTGGGAGCATCATACCAGAAAGAATCCAGTGGAGGGAAAGAACAATTCCTGCACATCGCTGAGCTTGGAGTCAACCCCAGGGGACAGTTTTGTACCTTTGTGACAGCTAACTCTGACATGACAGAGAGAGTTTATATGAAAACTCTTCACAAGCGAGGGTCAGATCCAACTTCTTCACACCCAGTTAACATGGCTGAGCAATGAGCAGAGAGCGAACCAGAGGACTTGGGGTTAAGCATTATGCAGGCATCCCTGACTCATGGGCAAGGATGCAGGGGACAGAGAGGCCAAGACTTGTGCAAGGATGTATTTATCTGGCAGAGCAATGGGGACCAGCATGCAGCATGCTTTGGGGTCCCCCTGGTCAAACAAGAAGCTGATGGGCAATGTGTCCCTTCCAACCACAGGGGATCTTGTGGGAAAAAATATATGACAGGTCTTCCAAATTTTTCCTTTCTGCAGAGAAACCCACTTTCAGCTTGTAGCTTCCTGGGTGAATGCCTGGACTATTGTGTGGATGGTATAATTACTGGGATAGGTTTATTTTTTTTAATGGAAGTACAATAAATAGAACATTTCCTGCCTTAGTCTGCCATTTGGGAAAGGTTTTCATTTCCTCTTTTGGCCTGGAGACTAACAAAAGACAGACCCCTTTTCAATTACAGCTCAGCCCAAATTTGCACACATAACTCTGCCAAGCACAAGTTCAGACTAATTTTTTTTAAGGCAAGAAAAATGAAATTGAGTCTCCTTGTCATGAAACCTGGCTCAGTTTCTACGTCTGTAATGGTGAGGCTGTTTTGCAAAACCCCTTTCTAAAGCAGGAGGTGCACAGTTTTGCACTGTGTAGGAAACCAGGTGGGTGAGCTCCATAATGGGGCTTAGGGCAGGTAGGGGCATTCGCTATAGCCCAGTGGCATCCACCGACTTTCTCTGCACCTGTGGTGGTGGCATAGGAGAGAGGAGAGAGGTGAGATGAGGTCCAGAGGGCAGAGTGCCAGGAGGAGCTGTGCTGAGCGCTGCATCAGGAACTGTGCTCCCTTTAGGTGTTACCTAGTTCTCATCCTCACTGGAGGACACGAGGGGAGGGATCTGGTGCAGGAGCTACAGTGTGGCTCTGTCTCTTGTCTTTATCCTGACCAAAACCTCCCCACTGGGGAGGAAGAAACCTTGATTAGAATTCAGACCCTACCTGGAATTTGTTCATAACCTAGAATTTTTCTCCCTATGCCTTTTTTTTTTCTTTTAAGAGAGTAAATGGAAAGATAAACAAAGAATTCAAACGAAGTCTTCCAAGATGACTTTCGGAAGGGCTCAGTTCTTTTTGTCGCTGTCTGTGTTAGTCCATATTCTGTTACAATAATGAAGTACCTGGGGCTCGGGTCTTTATAAATGACCCGTGGATCCGGAAGCTCAAAGGCGTGGTGCTGGTGTGGCTCTGGCTCCAGGGAGGACTTCGTGGCAGAAGGCATCATATAGCAGAGCCCATGCGTGAGGAGCTACACGGCAAGACAGGAAGCCAGTGTGGGGAGAGGCTATCTTGCTCTTTGTGTAGCAATCCTCTGCCTGGAAGCAAAAACTCATCTCTGAAGTCCAGCTTCAATCATTCTTCCCTAGACCTCCCTCCAGGGTTCACCTCTTAACAGCACCACCACTTAACAGGACTCAGGGTCAGGACACAGCACAGCCTTCTGTGAGCGCGTCTACAGGGCACACACGGACGCTTTGAACAGAGATTTCCACCAACTCTGCTTGACAGCAAACTTCACCCTACCTATTGTCTATGTGCCCAGCTGTGGAAAAGTCCTTTGAGCTCTGCACCTCAGCTGGCCCAGGGTAAAGAGTGAAGGGCTTAATGAAGCTCGATAGACCTGGGTATTGGGGTACCGCTTTCCAGAAGGGGTACTTCTCCTGCTGCCCCATACCACAGTGTGTTAGAATGCGATGGACAGGTACTGGAGGGCAGCTAGTAGGGGGGCAAAGCCTCTGCACCCTGGGCAGGGTGTTCATGTCCCCCACCCAAAACAGGGGCATCAAAAACTATGGTGAATGTGTAAATTAAAACATTTTTATTAGTAAGAAACCCATTGCTATGAATCCCCATCAAATATTTTCAATCTATTCAGGATATTGAGACAGCTACGCTAGCACAGCTAAAGACACTCAGGAAAGAGAGCTTTCAGAACTGCTTCACCAAGTGGCAAGAGCAATAAGATACATGTGTTCCAAGTGAAGGGGAGGATTGTGAGGGTCTCCTGGTAACAGGCAACACATTTAAACAAATGTAAACATTCACGGTGTGTTTTGATCAGCCCCTATACAGTGCAGCACCTTGCCTGCTGTCCCCCATTTGCCTTCTGTGGGTAGAATGTCACCTTGCAGCTCCTTCAACTTGCAAGCATTCATGGACCCCATACCATGAGCGGGGACAGCTCAGGGAGATGGTATTCAGCCACTGGAATTATTAGATGCAAATAAAAGATCCAGTGATATTCACCTTTTCCCAGCTATAGTTTAGAAATATTCTAGAGTGTCTTTCATGACTTTCTATTCCAATATCTCCACTTTGAAAATAAAAAACCTAATGCCTAGAGGGGAAAAATTACTCATTCAAGAGCAAACTCTTTGTGCCCAAACTCGGGACTCCTGGTCCTCTGCTCTTTATTACTCTGCCACTCTTGTTAAAGGGCAACCTGGGGACTCAAGTCAGGGACCATCCTGTTTCCACTTGGCTAAGTATCTCACCGTGCACATGTGGGAAAAATCATTGCTCCAAATTCAGTGTTTGAGTTAAAGGCCTCCCACCTTCAAACTAATTAAAAAAGAATGTGGTGTTGTTTATATGTCTCACCCTTCTAACCTTCTAACCAACTCTGGGGCCATTTTTCTTTTAAATTTCTGTTTTGCAGTGCTAGGCATTGATTTCAAGGCCTTGTATATGGTAGGCAGGTGCACTGCCATGGAGCTGCAGCCCCAGCCCTTTTTAGTTTTTGAGACAAGGTTTTGCTTAGTTGCTCAGGCTGGCCTTGAACAGCGGGCCATCCTGCCTCATCTCCCAAGTAGCGGGGATTACAGGCATGAGGTAATTGTAAATACAGAATTTTCAATGACAGGAAGTGCCAGCCCTTTCTTGGGGGACCTTGCTATATAGGCTCCTCACTGTGAGCTGCAGAGGAAACAGGTTGGCTGGGTCTTACCTAGGATAGAAGAGGTAAAACCCTACCTGGATTCAAGACTTCTAGGATGCTCCTATTGCCCATCTTCCCACTTTCTTGTTGAAGTCACCTTAGGCTGTGTCAATCCAGCTTCCCAAGTAGCCAGGTGACCACAGTGGCTGAGGGTGGAGCTAAAGCCAGACAGCCAGGAAAGCCAAAGCAGGGATTTGTGGGACGCTGCATTTCAGAAGATGCAAATCTTCTAGCCATGGCTGAGAAGGGAAGCAGCTGGAGAGACAGGAGGCGGTCAAGCACCTATGGCCATTCTGCACTGACCACAGGAGACCTGGGCCCAGTGGCCTGGATGGCTGGAAATGGTTACAGTATTTCCTGGGAGGACTGCCCGTGGAGCTCTTGACATTGCATATGGCTGCCCTCACATGAGCTTTTCCAAGCATCTTTATCCAAGTGCTCTCTGCTCCCAGATGATTCAAAATGGCGCCCTCCTTCAGGGTCTATGCCGGAAGGGAAGATGAGGGAGGGCATTGCAGAGTACAGGGAGGAAGGGCCAGGTCATGAAGATTTCAGAAGAGAAAGGGAAACAGGAACCAGAGTCGAGGGAAGCAACACCCAAGCCCAGGGCAGCTGGCCCAGCCACTCACCCATGTCCCAGCCCAGGGACTCTTGAGTTTCACGTCCCCAGTGGAATCAGGGGCCTTCTGTTTATTTGCTTTCCACCAAGCTCCTTAGGCGTAACTGTAACCCTATTGGCCCAATTGCTATTGGTCCTGGCTGATCATGAGAATCACCTGCAGAACCATGTGAGGAACAGGTAGAAATCTGAGCCCTTTTCCAGATGAATCCCATTGGAATAGCAGAGAGTAAGGCTGGCTGGACACCACGTTTTATGTTGACTATTAGAGGTGAATTTTCAATCTCTACCTGCTTTGTTAACATCATTTAAAACACTAATTTTATACAGATTTTGCCAAGGTCCCAGAATTAAGGAGCCCTTATTAAATCTAATGATTGAGATTAGATTTAGCACCATGATGTTTTAATATATTATACTTCTAAATTTGGGGCTGATGTGCACTTAACCCCACCCAATTGAGAAGTAGGATATTAGATTTTGTGATTTTTTTTCTAATGTCTTTCCAGACCAGCTTATCCTATTAAGATTCTATGTTCAAGCTCAACCAGGGCAGAAGGAGGATGACCAGTAACTGAGGAATCACGAACATCAAATTTCATAGGAGAAATAGCCCATGTCAGGATATCCTTGTTCAGTACAGAGATTTTAGGAAATCACAGACTCATTCCACAAGTGTCAGAGTAATGGGTCCATGGTCAAAAAAGCTGGAACTAATATCCATCCATAGCATCTTGGATAACAAATAAAAAACAGGTCAAGGGAGGAAAGCAAAAGTTTTGACAGTGGCCTAATTAAGTGAGAAACATGTTTCTGTCCACTGGAGTCTCAGGTGAGAAGATCCCTTCTTCAAGTTAAACCCTCGAGGAAGGGGCTGTTTATTTGAGGCTATTGGTCAGCATCCTTCTCTTCTTTTGTTTTGGTGTGTTTCTGAAATTGAAGAATTCCAGCTCTCAGCTCTCCTGGTCCGAGCATTACCTGGTCTAACACAGAGCGTGACAATTCCTTAAATATTTGTGACAAGGGCCCCAGATGTTGAGAGCACAAAGACCTTCACTGGGCTCCCATAGGAAACTGTCTGAGGCCTGACCCTTTAGCTTCACCCATCTGTCTTCCTTGGGGTTTAGTCCTTCTCATCCTTGACTCCTAGGCCCCTGGAAAAAAATGTTTGGTTGGAGAATGTTGCCATGCACAGAAACTCAGTGGCCTGGTGGAGAACAGACACATGCCGGCAGCTAGGCAGATGTGGGCACTTTCCTGTCTCCCTTCCTGGTGAGTGCATGGCTGGCCTAGCTGGGGGGCATCCACCCCAGCCAGCAGTGGAGGCTGTGATTCCTCTTCCCATGTGTGCTTTCTCTGTGGGAGCTGCAGCTCCAACACAAAACCCTGAATGGCCAAGCCACTGCTGAGATTTGTGCTGTCACAAAAGGGTCCCCTAACTCTTCTCCAAGGCACAGTGTGTTGTGACAGGCATGTCTAATAAGCTCTTCCTAAATGTTTGTCTGTAGTTATCAAATACTATGAATATTGTGTTTTTCCATTTCCTCTCCCAGGTGTATCACTGCCCCATGAGGTAGATATGGAACCTGTGGCAAAGTGTGAGTGTGAGTGATCTACCTAGTGACAAGCCACCCAGACTCAGTGGCTTGAGTGACCCTTATTTTGCACAGGAACCTGCGGTTGTACCGAGGCACTGAGGCTTAGTGGGAGTAGCTAAACCTACTCAATAGGTGCCACCAGGGACACCTCAAAAGTCAAGGTCTTCTGAAGTCTCACTCATTCACATGTCTGGTGGAGATACTCAACACAGACTAGACGATTATTGGGGAATATAATGATCTGGAATCATCTGGAATGTTCTGGAGTCATCTATGGTAGAGTATGTACTGTTGGGGGTCCTTTCTTTGCTCTAAGATTCCAGGGCTTTGTTGTTTCAGGAAGGAGTGATTCCACAAACTCCCCATGCTTGAAATTCAGTTCAGTTCAGGACAGGTTTACTGAGGCCTACAAGGGACCAGAAAAAGATGAGTGACACCAACTGGCTATAAAGGTGGGCTGTGGCATGGCTCCCCTCATACCAGCATCTGCACGTTGTAATCTGATGTTCTCCTCACTTGGGGACATGTCTACTGAGTCTTCTGCTTACTGTTCCTGCAGGCGGGCATTGATGGGGAAAGCATCGGCAACTGTCCCTTCTCCCAGCGCCTCTTCATGATCCTCTGGCTGAAAGGAGTTGTGTTCAATGTCACCACTGTGGATCTGAAAAGGTAAAGGATGCTGTGTCCCTGAGCACTGGACTTGGGGTGAGACAGGGAGCCTGGAGGACAAAGGGCAGAGCCTCCAGTGGCTCCTGCAGCCTCAGCATGGACTTCCAGTTCAGATCAGCGTCCCCCAGCTGCCCCCAGACTAGGAGGCTATAAGCATGGTGTCTCCAGGGGCTGAATGTGTCCCTTGCTGCCCAAACTGGAAAAAAGAAGGAAAGAAGGATGCTGGGTATAGCTAGGAGTGTCCAGCAGAGGATGGGTACATGTGTCTAAGGACATATAAACTGCCAGCCCAGGAATACAGTGCCACCATCCCCAAGACCCCAGAAGGCTCAGATGAGACCTAAACCTTCGTTTCCCAGACTGTATTTCATCTTTCCACATCTTTAGTGTAGCAGATCTGGACTGCAGGCCTGGGTGAAGAGGGGCTTGAGTTACGTTTTAATTGTTATTATTTGGGGGTTTTTGGGTGGTACTGGCTGTCTCCACCTTTCTGGTGGGCTCAGTGTGCTCTCCCTGTCACTTTTATATGAATTATTCAATGCCCAGTTCCCTGTTATCATCCAGACTTCCCCACTACGATGTTATAAGCACTACTTTAAAATCTGTGTCTAAAATTGTCACTATCTCTTCCTTTTGGGTGGTTCCCATCCTGACTTCCTTGCCCTTCCTTTTCCTAGCTTCCAAAACTTCCCCAGCCCCTCTCTCTCTGCTCACAGGGCTGTCTTCCACCACCTTAACTTCTTTTCCATCCTCAAAGCCCATGCCTGGTCCTAGTTCAGATCTCAGCACCACCAGATTGACTGTTTTCTCATTTTTCAAACTGGGCTTCATCCTTCGTTCTTCTAAATCCTTTTCTCTTCCTCCCAACCTGCTTCCCAAATCTTTTTTATTATCCCCAGGTGATTCCTGCTAAAACAGTGCCTTTGTCAAGAGTCTCCCCTGCTCCAAAACCTTCGTTGCTTCCCCCGTCCACAGAATGGATGCCCTGAAGCCCTCTTCCTCCCGTCCTTCTTGTCCCCAGCTCTGTCTCCCAGCGTCCTGCTCACCTGCCAGGTGACTTCTAGCTGCTGCTCTTGCTCCTGGCAGCCCGCATCTCTGTCTACAGAGGCCCTCTCCTGTCTCTACAGAAACGTGGCCCCAGGCTTGGTGTCACCCCATCCCCTCTCCACACACCAGCGCCCTGTGGAGAAGACCGACTCCCCAGCATGACACACAGAACAGTGACAGGCACACTCAGACCCTCACCAAGGTGTCCAGCTAGACACCTTTCCTGCTGACACGGGAATCTCCCTGGGTCGAACCCATGTCCCTCCTTGCACCACAGTTTGGAAGTTTCCCGTCATCTTTCAGATGAGACCGTAAACCCCTCAGGAATCCACAGGCTCCTGTCAAGATTTCTTGTATTCCCCAGCTGCTCACAGGCTCTCTGCTAGTGCCTCAGGCATAAGTGAGCCCCTGCTTGCCACCCACTTAGTGTCTGCTCAGCTGGAAAGAGTGGGGCTTCCACATCGTTAGAAAGGACAGCTGCCTGCGTGGAAAACCAGGGATCTGGGAGCATTGCCTCTAAAATGACCTGTGTTCAGCTGAAGGCCAGAGAGGAAAGGACGCCCCACCCAGCCACATGATGGTGCTTGGTCCCACCAGTACCTACCCCCCCAAAGCCAGCCTCTCCCCAGCTTTGTAGGTAAGGAAGCTTTTATGCTGCTGCCTACACACAGACCTCTTGACTTCTAGGAAAACCGATTTCTTGTCCGGGCTCCATCATTCATTGGCTGAGTGACCTTGACCTTTTCTGAACCCAGGTGGGCTCCTCATCCAACTGATGGAGATAAAATAGTGACAGGTGATCTACAGGATGGTGAGGAGGACTGGGTTAGGCAGACCATGGGGAGCACTGCATTTGGGATCACACCTGGCTGACCACAAGACCTCCCTCTGTGTCAGCTAGACTTAAAACCACACCACAACCACCTCAAATCCCTGCATCCTTAAGGCACGGAGAGGCAACCGCAGGAAAATAAAACTTTCACAGCCAGTGTAATTCCAGTGATCTGCCAGGTGGTCAAATGCATGAGCTGTGTCAGCACCAGCACCGGGAGGAGCCAGGAAAGAATGTGTTTTCTCGAGGTAAAGGAGGAACATACGCAGAGTAAACACAGAGATGCAGTCAATTGGATTTTAATCATACTTTCAGTCTCAAGTTCTGAGCCACAGCCCGTGTGTTTGGGAGCAACCAGGAGTGGCGAGTCATTGAGTCACTGACATTCTTCATGTCTCCTCCCCAGTTGATTACGCCAGGAATTTGTTTCCTTACAGGCGCCTGCCCTGTTGCCCTTTTCTTCTCCAGCTCCTCCTTCTAATATTTTCTACCCAGAACTCCCACAGACAAGTGGCCGCCCCCATAGAGTGTTGGGGCTCTGGGGCTCCCGAAGGTCACCCCATTCCTCCCCTCCCTCCCTCCCTCTTCTCAGCGCGGTCCCACCCTGCATTCCCTCCTTCACGCCTGCCAACACTTCCTCCTCCTTCTGCGCCATCCTTGCTCTTGCATTTGACCGCCTGGCAGATCACGGAACCACACTGGCATTAACAGAGCCCCCCACCAAAGCTTCCCTTCTACTGCAGTTGCCAGAATTCAACAGAGAGCCAGGGTTCTGCCCAATGGCACAGAGCAGGGCCACATTCAGCATGGCTGCGGCTGAGTGTGAACTCTCAAGCCATGGGCTGTCCTGTCCCTTCCTTTGACTGGACATGTGTCCCAGGGATCCGTCCTCCTCTCCAGACTCTCCTCTTTCCCATTTGCTCTTCTGCTGGGGGCGAATTACCTGTTGCCTTGGCTATCTTAGATTTAAGTGTCTGACCCAGAATCCTCCAGGCACACCACGCCTTCTCTCTTCTTAAGGACTGATCGAACCTGCTTTCTTCTGCCGTATATGTGTCCCATAAAAAACCCAATTGGTCCCAGATTGCTATACAGGGAAAACAATGTTCACAAAGCAAGTACTCTAGCTGAGTTCCATTAGAAAGCAGAAGATGTATTTATTTAGAAAACGGATTATTTACAACTTAAGGTAATGCCTAGATACCGTTTTTCTTAAAATGTGTAATTCTTGGAAGCAATAGGGAGGGTGGGGAAGGGACGGTGTTAAAAAAAAAGAATTGGGATGTATTATGTAAGTGTACCAACTCCCCAAGACAAATGTAATCAGTACGTACTGATATGCAGATATGTATTAATAAAAAAAGAAAAAAATGTAAGCACGATTTCTAAGAGAGCACTTTCGATATTTTAGGTAGAACACAATTTTTTAAATGTGTTAAGGAAAAATAGCTACTTTCCAGAAAAATTAGAACAATCCTCATAATAAGAATAGGACTGAAGCTTTTTAGGAACTCCAGACCAATATCGGATTTCTAATTTTGTAGCTAAAATCACTCCCTTTAAAATTAGAAATGAAATTTGATTTGTGTAATCATTAAAATATCTATCTCCTGACAGCCTCCTACATGCCAGGCCTAGGCATTTGCCTCTAAGCTTTTCCCTCAGTCTTGAATTTAGGGCTTCCTCCTTCTAGACATCTTCCTACTCAAGAAATTTGGGTCTGTCCACTTGGACCTTACTGTGTCTGCATTAGAAGTGTCAACAATCGAATGCCTTTGTGAGCACATTGCCTCTATTTCATTGTTTTCAAAACTGCTTTTCAATCTAACAATTTGTGTATTTTGGTGGATACTAAAAGGCCATATCTGTCCAGGGCTGTTATGGATGGAAAAGGTGTTCTGCGTGTCAAGAGGCTGACCAATGTTACCGTCAGCTAGGAAACAGTAAATCTAAGTTACACAGAATGAGGGTACCTGACCTTGAACAGAGAGCCCAAGGTCCTCCCTTTTGTATTTGAAGGCATTTCCTAGGATAAAAGTGTGACCCAACTCATTCATTTTTAAGGTATGGAATTATGCTCAGTGCATTTTTGTCAGAATAATCCATGAACTTTTGAAAGCCAGGGGCAACTTCTCTGCTGTAGAACGAAAGCTGGGAGCCAAGCTAGAGAGACCTGTGATTCCCTCGACTTTCTCCCAAGTTTTCAGCTCTGGCTCTGGCCTCCCTGGGGAAGGGTTCCTGTCACACCATGTCCAGCTCCGGGGCTTTCTCCATCCCCCCATGCTCCAACTCCACACCTGTCATTGCCTGGTGTGTTGCGCAGCACAGATCTCCTTTAGAGTTAATCACGGGATTCCCAGAATAGGACTCCACTCCATGGAGGCTAACATCCAACCCTTGCTCTCTCTGCAGAAAGCCAGCGGACCTGCACAACCTTGCCCCAGGCACCCACCCACCCTTCCTGACCTTCAATGGGGAAGTGAAGACAGATGTCAACAAGATCGAGGAGTTCCTGGAAGAGACCTTGACCCCTGAAAAGTAGGGAATGGCTGGCTTCTTTCTAGATTGGAGGAAAGGGGAGGGGTGATTGTGTCCTTGCACGTTCTTTCTTTCTGAGGAGGAGGATCACTATCACGTTCATCTTCCTTCCACCAGATTGTGAAGTTTCCACCATGCAGGCAGGGCTAGACCCTTCCCTCTCTGCCCATGTCACCTTCCCTGAGCTCAGCTCTGTCTGACCCAGGTCCTTTCTCAGGACTACAGTTAAATGTGGGAAGCTTTACCAGCACGTACCTGCCATGTCAGTAATGTGGGGAACTAGACTCCCCAGTGGCGGAACCTCAAAAGCATAGAAGCTCCTACACCAGACAGTGGCTAAGGCGGAACCCTCGGAGTGAGACCACCATCTGATGCCTTGTGCTCAGCAGATGGGGCCGGGGGACCTCCCAGGAGCTGTCGCCAAGTCAGTGCACAGGCCCCTGTAGACACTGCGGGTCGAGCCACAACCTCTTTGCTTCCCCACCTTCCTTGGCTGTGGGGGAGGTGGCCAGTGTCCATGGAACCCAGAACAGGGCAGCCTGGCCTCTTCTTCTCCAGGAGGCAGCAGAGCCCCAAAGCTCTCTGCCACATGCTTCTTGTCAAACTGCCGTCTTAAGGCCACCAGGGAACGGAGACACCACGGGAACCTTTTCCCTTCAACCACATCCAAACATTCCAACAACTCTTTAACATCACATTTGAGGGCTGGGCATTTTAGCTCAGTGGTGCCACCACCTGCCTTGCAATCACAAGGACCTGAGTTCAATCCCCATAGCTAAACAAACAACAACAACAAAATCACATTTGATTCTACAGAGCATTTGATGTCAAAATGAAAGTGAGGAATCCAGGAAGTCTCTAGTTGTTTGTAAGTGAGACTAATATCCATCTCTTTCGGGCCATGAACCTGGCCAGCCCTAGACAAGGGAGCCAGCCCAGCGTTTGGTCTCTGGAAGTGGCCAGAGGGTCTAGGATGCAGAACCGAGTCAGGGGGCCCAATTCGGGCCACCTCTGCACCAGCTGTAGACCTCGTCCTGTGTCCACAGACAAGCCTGTCCCTTCCAGGCCCTCCTCATTTCTCATCTCTAAAATGAAGGGTGCTACGACCCAGTCTCCATGTCCCTTTCAGGCCAAGGTCTATGATCCTGGGAGTCCCCAGAGTTCTCTAACATCTGGCAGCCATTTAAATGAACCATAGTGATTCCACTGCCACCACAGCCACCTCCCACAGCTCAAGAGTGACAGGCCTAGTTAGTGAGCCAGATGAAGAGAAAAAAAATGACAGATGACTATAAAGGCTTGGGGTAGGGGGTGCTTCAAAGCATTAAAACCAACCCAAATTAATAAATAAAGCAACCAAACAGCTTCCAGTTAGAAATGTCACCCAGAGGTCACAAAGATCCACACTGACTGATAATAACGCTGACTGGGCCACCGTCCCTCTCTTCCCACCCTGCCTGGCCATATGCATAGAAGGTTCCTTAAATTAGGGCTGCTCGTGATGACGAAGCTGTTGGGTTAAATTTTGGGTAGCCTCATCTCCTCTCAGACTAACAGTCTCAAGAGCAGCCCAGCTCCTGTCTTCCTCCAGCAAACATGGCCCTGCAGGTGGTGGAGCTGGGCAGGTCCCTCTCCTTACCACACACCATGCTCCCTGGAGAGGAGGTTCCGGAGGGACATGTCAGGCCACCCCTGCCAGCATCAGAGCAATGCTGCCGGTCCCAGGGAGAGAACACATCCGGAGCCCTCTGGGAGACATTTGGGCTCCTTGCCCTCAGGATGTGCTGCTCATCCGGGCAACGCTCCGCTCCTCTCGTCTTCTTCGTTGTGAGCACTTGCCAAGCGCCCACCCTGAGCGTACACAGAGAACTGGGTCCCGCTAGAAAGGGGACCCAGTGACAGGGACAGGCTCACCTTTCCCGAGCAACAAGGCTCACAATTCAGAGCGGCACCTCTTCCTTCCAGGTATCCCAAACTGGCCGCGAAACACCGAGAGTCCAACACTGCAGGCATCGACATCTTCTCCAAATTCTCCGCCTACATCAAGAACACCAAGCAGCAGAACAATGCGGGTGAGTGACACGGCCCACCCTGAGTCCCCGGATGTGCCCGCCCCTGGCTAGGATGGCCTCCACTTTCCACGGCCGCATCAAGTACTCAGGCTGGAGAAGCTTCTGGACCGGCATTGCTTTTCATTTGCCTGCTCGCAGCCCTGGACTTGGGGTTGGGGTTGGTAGAGCCGCCGCCTGGATGGTGCGAGGGACCAGGAGGGACATCGATGTGGGCCTACACGGAGGGGCATTGCCCTGGGGCCCACATGACATCCTGTACAGGGGTCGTCAGCACTGTGCCTTGTCCCATACTGGAGAACTGTTCACCAAGGAACTCACCTGTCTATTTCCTTCCTGTCCCTGTGAGATTTCCGAGAGTCTACCAGGTCCAACGCTGTAGCAGATGCTGGGGGCAGGTGCCCTTCTGCATCTTCCCTCCCCAAGAGCTTGCAGAGGATCAGGGGGGACTGGAGCCTTGTCCTGTCCATCAGGCTGTCCTGGGGCCTCTTCCTTAAGCTCACAGCACTTCAGCCTCTCATTTGGCATAGAACTAGGGTTGGGGTTGGGAAAGGAGAAGGACCCCTGGCCAGTGCCGGGGAGACTTGGAGTCACAGAAAGCCAAATTAGACAGGAGGTGTTTAATGGGTTACTGGAAGGACTGATGAGCTGTAGAGATAAAGAGAAAAAATCCTATGGAGGAATTTACCTCAGGTTCTTTGAGGAGGCCTCTCATAGGGAGGTCATAAAGACCAAGGGGAACCAGGTACACGAGGTCACAAAATAGAGGAGTCTGGGAGGGCAGGGAAAGCCAGGCACAGAGACTGGAGATGCCAGAGCCTGCCGTTCCAGCCAGCAGCATGGCTTCCGTCCCAGGGGCAGTGGCAGCCCTTACAGGTGAGAAAGGTGACTCTGGGGACAAGAAGTGTGTGGAAATATTTCACATATCCTTGGCGCTCTTGCTTCCTTGTTTAGTTGAATCCTGTAGGGGGTTGGAGGGTGTCCCCCAAAATGCAAGGCCAGTTGAGGCCTCAGAACGTGACCTTATTTGGAAATAGGATTTTTGCAGGTGTAATTAGTTAAGAATCACAAGATAAAGTCATCCTAGATCGAGTGTGGTTCCTAAATCCCATGACTATCAAAAAAAAAGAGGAAAAGCCAGGTATGGTGGCACACGCCTGTAATCTCAATACTCTGGTAGACTGAGGTAGGAGGATTGCAAGTTTCAACCTAGCCTGGGTGACTCAGCACATGAAGACGGAAGCAGAGACTGGAGTGATGGGGTCCCAGATGCAGGGTATGTGGCTTTGCAAAGGCTAGGAGAGGTGAGGGGGCACCGAGTGACACTTGGGTTTGGACCTCTGACCTCTTCTCTTGTTAAGTCCCAGCCAGTGGCATCTTGTGGCAGCTCCTCGGGGCCACCATGGGAAAGAATGCAGCTGCCCCTCCCTGGGCCCAGCCCCAGCCTCCACCTCCCTCTTCTCAACCACACACATCTTCCTCATGCTTGCCAGAGTGACCTCTGAAGGATTACCTCATTTGAGCCTCCACACTTTTTGAATTATAAATGGTATTTGCAGATTATCCAAATTTACAGTTCTCAGGTCCCCAAAGCCAGAACAATGGTTTGCATGGAATGCCGTGTATCAATTTCCTATATACATATGCAGTACTCTCCGATTTTCATTGCTTCTCTCTTCTGTTTCACCCTGTCTCGGTCTGTTGTAATGGGTTTGGCCCCTTGGGACTCTGTCTTTCCTGAGTCTTCTGCACATTTCTGAGCTCTGGATTTCAGCTTCCCAAAGGAGTAGCCATCATCCTATGCATAGGTACCTCTCATCCCTCCGTTGTGGCTGTAACCTTGCTACACCATGGTCACCAGGGCCTAGAGGGACAGGGGTCCTGTGTCACTTCTGCTGGGGGCCCTGTGCCAACCAGGGTCTCAGCCAGCAGGACACTTGCCTGGGGAGCAGTCCACAGCCCCCACCTTGGGGTGTCAGCCTGCATCCAGCTTCTGCCACAGGCCTTACCATGTCTTCTCCTCAAGATCTCCAGCTCTGCAGCTGTTTCCCAAAGTCCTTTCTGCAGATTGTCCCTCCTGCGAGTGGTAGTTTTGCTCCTGAGCAAAGCCCTCCCTCCAGCCAGTTCCCACACACAGTTCCCCCTCCTGCCCTGTCAACACGAACCACAACAACCATTAGGGGAACTGGTTCTAAAGCATGGGACTCACCACCCTGCTGGGAGGGGAGGGAGAGCCCTACGTTCAGATGTGGCTGCAGTGCCCCCCTCCAGGCCGTGCACGTGGTTCTGCCATCCAGCAGGGAACATCTCTGTCACCGGTCTGCTCTCAGAGGTTCCTAGGATGCTGGAGCTCAGGGCTGAGGAGGACACAAGCTTCCCACATTCCCTGCACACATCTGTAGCATCCCTGGGTTCTGGGTCACCCTGAGCACTGCCCTGTCCATCTGCCTGGCCTTGGGGCAGAGTCCAGCAATAGCCCCAGCTGCCACCTCCTGAGCCCCATGTCCTCAGCAGCTCCCATCTTTTCACATACTGGCCTCCCTGTGCTCTGCCTGGGACATCATTCTGGCTGTGGGGTGCTGCCTTTACTGCAGGGGTCTCTTCTGCACCCCCTTTCACAGGGGCCCTCCATTTCCAGTCTCCTAAGGGCCTGCGACGTCTCCATCAAATTCTCGTCTCACGTTTTATATTTCCTGCCCTCAAACTGCAGACAGACAGAGTCCCCACACCTCTGCCAAATGTCTTGGCTTTCCAAAAATTCATTTTAGGCATAAAATACCATATTTTACTTGGTTTTTCACCATCTCTTTTTTTCCTTATGTTTCAATCCTATGGATTCTTAGGGTTTATTTCCCTTTCTACACACATTGCCAGGCATTTGATGAACAAACAGACCAAATGCGCATCTTTAACTCTCTATTCTTATTAACAAATCGGAAAGCCTCTTTTTATTTCTTCCAGCCCTATCCCTTTTCCCTTGGACACAGTCAACATTCCTGCCCAGAATCACCACCCTTGTTTTGGATGGAAGTGTCAGATTTTCATGTGTTTTATGCACTTCCTTTCTGGCTGGAGAGGAGAGAGCATGGGGTGTCAGCCTGAGACCTCTCCTGTTCCAGTCATATTCGCCCCCTCCCTGCTCTACCCTTTTGCAGTTTCCAGGCTGTCAAGGGAAATCTGTCTACTCCTCTTTTTTACCCAGGAGAGCTAGAAAAGTCCCCATCTGTGTCTTTTTTTGCGGGACTCATTTACCCTCTGCTGTTGGGCTTGGGCTTCCCCAGGAAGCCCACATATGTCTCCTGGCTGTGATTTCCCAGGTGGGGTGATTTCCGTCTTTCTAGGCCTCCCTCCAGTTCCCTCTTCTCTCCTCACTTTGAGTCTACTTTCCTCTTTGCTTCACCTGCCTCTGTGTTCCTCAGCCTTGGGGCTTTTGTCCTGGCTCACAGTTGTGCTCCACGCATCCTGGGAGGCTCCACAGCCCTGTGCAGCACAATGCAGCTCCACCATGGACTAGGAGAGAGAGGAAGACAGGAAGAGGACTCTAAGGTGGAGCAGGCGGGCAGGAGGCTGCACCAGCACCAGCAGCCCAACCCGTAATGCCCACCTCGCATGGTGACGCAGGGCCCCTGGTCAGCTACAGCCCCACAGACACTAGCAAACCAACCTCCCTGAAGCACGATGTGTATTCCTGACCTGAGCCACAGGCAGAGGAGCTGTTCTTTCCATTTTCCTTGGCTCCTCTCTCCTATGAGCCGCTGCAGGCTCTAGATCACCAGCTTCAAGAGTTTTAGACTTCTCTGCACACCCCGCCTCTGGGCCTTACTCCCAAACCCTGTCTCCCTGTACTTTCTCTCTCTTCTTTCTCTGCCCCTGAACCCCATTTACTGCTTTTTGTCTGGGTCTTTTCCTCAGGACGTGTGTCGTCAGGAATGAGCCTGGCCAACACTGGTGGGAAAGGAACGTGCCGATGCCCAGTGAGATCTTTCTTGTCCTACCAGACCCTCAGTGGTTTGTGTCCACACAGCACAGACAACTAGTGTGGGCCCAGTGGGCCCACCCTGCCCCCTCCCTGCCCCTCCCTGCCCGGTGGACAAGGTGTCACCGGATTTCAGCTCACTCTCCAGTTTACAGTGAAATCTATGGAGTGGGTACCAACCAAACAAAACGAGAGTCCCAACAATGGAAAGGGCAGAAAGAGGCCGGACCTATGAAGGTAGGAGCTGCCTCACCCAAAATGCCATCCACCAGAGATGCTATTGCTTTAAATACCACTGAGAAACAAAAGATGCTCAGACCCAAAAAATGCTTTCACTTAAACACTAATATATTGATTGTAAGCCATGGCCTGATTTCAGAGATGCCAGTGTGTGGAAGAGATATACACGGTGGGCCCTGTGGGCTACAGAGGTGATTCCTAAGTATCTTTCCAGGTCCAATGTCCATTCCTTCTTCACAGCTGCTTAGTGGAATGCTGAGGCCTCCCTTCTGCTTGACTTTGGGCTACTCTGTTGGAAAGAAAGGAATCAAGGCCCAAAGTGCTCTTGTATCCCTCTGGAATCGCCATATGTACTGTTCCACATGCATGGATGCGTCAGCCCTGCTCTCTAGCAGACATGGAAGCAGGTGGCCCTTCCCTCCTGGTGAACTTTTCCTTTGAAGGTTCAGGTAGCAAATATCTCTGGCATTCGCTAGCTAGACAGTCTCTGCTCTGCGCTTCCAAACGAACCATAAAGTCCTTGCGTGAACAAACCGCATGGCCGGGGTCCCTGTAAAGCTTCATCGGTGGACCCTGGGAAATGGGAACTTGGCACCGTTTTCACATCTGAAAAAATAACCATTCTTCTTTTGGCATTTTTTCCAACTTACCCCAAAACGGTGAAAATTTCTGAACTTGAGGGCAGCATCAAAGTAGGCGTGGTCTGGACTGGGCCCTTTTACCGTAATTTACCAGCTCTATCTTAGCCGTCCCCAGCCACGAAAGCGAGTTCTCTAGATTTCTCTGCCTCCTTCTCCTCTGTAATAAAGGAGATCAGATCATTCCGGCGCCTTCCCACTGCATGTGCCCGCACAAAGCATCGTTCCTGCACACAGCAGGCATGATATGTAATGGCTGACATTGCTGTTGATGTCACACAGCCTTCTCCTCCTCCAAATAACCCGGTGTTCGGCCTTTACCCAACCAGCCCTGCTGTCCCTGAGATGTGGAAGTGTATGCTGCCCTCTTCTGGCAGGCCAGGGAATCGGCTCTGGAGGCCCGTGGGTTTCCCGGGGTCTTCAAAGCGACCCGCTGCAAGGCTGCTTCCATTATCTGTTCCCCACACAAGGGAACAGCAGGTCCACCAGGCCCGAGGGACCCTCCGGAGTCCATACCTGCCGGTGACAAGCTCCCCCAGCCGCCTCTTTCTCCCTTTTCTCTCCCATTTCCGCCACCTCCAGCCTGTGCGTTTGTGAACTTCCGTGACCTAAAACAGGAAAGTGTTAGAAAGGATGTGGGTGGCCTTGGGCGGGTGCTGGCTGCAGCTAACTAAGGAGGCCTTCATAGTCAAAGGCCAGGCCTTCCCCAGCGTCATGAAAGCCAACGCTGTTGGGCAGTAGGGGTGGAGCTCTTTCCCAGATCCCCGGCTGTGGAGAGCCGTGTGTAACGGAGCGCGTGTGTATTTATTACTCCAAGACCCTTCAGCGCCTCCCCTTCCTCCCTCCGCTGGCCCCGGCCTCTGTCACATTGCTGCGGGCCCAGCCTGGGATGCTTAGCCTTTCCCAGAGGACAGCGTGGCCGCCACCCACTCAGCCTCCTGCTTCCGGGGCCTGAGAGGAAGCCAAAGTGGTAGCAGGGGCAGGCGGAGCAGGGTCCTTGAACCTGATCTCCTTGGCATTCAGAGGGGACGCTGTCCCAGCTCAGGACAACAGTCCCCCTCCCAGAAAAATGCCTCAGAAAGAGGCCCCGGTAGGCCACATCCAATCTTCTTGGGCTCCAGGGTGGTCAGACAGACCCCAGACTGGGGGTCATAGCCACCACTTCCTTGTAAAGTGGCCGCAACTGTCTCTTTCCAAATGCCTCTGCCCAGAGGGGACCTTCCGCTACCTTCCTGGCTGCCATGCCAACAGCCACCTGGCAGGGTGCTTGTTGGCCTGTTGGGTTAAGGCTCTGCTTTGATTAGCATTCCTGCAAGGAAAAAGAAATAACCCAACTGTGTGGGACCCAGCTCTGAGGCTCCCCTGCAGGCTGGGCCGGTGGTGGAGGGTCCTGGAGGCCAGGCAGAGGGAGGGGACGGCAGGAGGGCTCCTCTGGCACCTCCGTAGGAGCACCCAGGGTGCCCCCAGAGGGTCTTTGCTTTGCTTCATTGTGGAGCCGGATGCTTGCAATTTAGGATTTAACAGACTTTGCTCCTGAGCAAAACCCCGCAGCCACCATGAGGATGGCAGTGGGTGGCTTGGGGTGTTGAATGAAGTGGCCCAGGGTCGGGGGCGGGGGCGGGGGGGGGGCCTGCGTGGG
>NW_022900932.1:10812649-10880217 GCF_012274545.1 Fukomys damarensis | reverse complement strand
TGGGCTCATTCATTAGGGGAGCTCTGCTGTGTGGGCTGCAGGCGGGAGGAGCGGAGACCACCAACACCCTTCCACGGGCGGAATTTCCCCGTCTGAGCAGAATGTGGGCCTCTGGCCTGGCCTGGCCTGGCCTCAGCTCAGCACCAGGGGATAAAGGAGCATTAAACGAGCCATTAGCGCACAAGCTAAACACTCTCTCCCCTCTGGCCACCTCCACCCCGTCCAGCACAACCGACACCTTGTCTTTGTGCAGTGAGCACTGCGGGCTAATGTGTTTCTCAGGCTCCCAAGCGAGCACACACTTGGTGTGTGTGTGCCGATGTCACCATGGACTGGCAAAGGCCGTCACACACTCTTAGACGAGCAGGTTCACACTTCGACAATCTGGAGCAGGAAAGAGGCTGGCGTGCAAAGTTCTGTCAGGGGTGGTGCCCAGCTGCGGCCCTCGCAGCTTCACGGTGGGCACAGAGGAGTCAGGACCACGACCGCCTGTGTGTGCCAGTGCTTGTGTGCGAGTCCTGACTGTCATAGTCAGCTCAGCCCGTGGACTGTACTGTGAGCTGGATGTAGCTTTGGGGAAAGGTCCTCCTGCGCTCCTGTGACTCTGCAGGGGGAATGAATGGTTCAGAGACATCAGCGTGTACGAGGAGCCCTCCCCGTTCCCACAGAGCACCCCCATGCGAGCAGAGCTTGACAGTGTGTGAAATCCAGCTGGTCTCCTGGACTGTCTCATACACAATCCCGCTCTCCGTGTGCCTTCCCGGTCACACGCGTCACTGCTGTCCGACAGGACGGGTGGCATCGTCTCCGCTCCATACAAGGACACACGGAGGCTGGAACACTGGGGCCAGCGGTGGAGCCAGGATGGACACACCAGGCATTCCTTGGCTCTTGAAAGGCCCTCGGCTACAAATAGCTATGACTAAAGCATCAGAGGTTAAATCAGGAGCTGAATTTGGTCTGTTATTTGGAATTTAATGGCAGCATAGAGAGGATGATTTGTTGGGGGAAAAGGTGCTGTCCGGATGTTGATAAAAACCCTGGCTTTCTTTGAGACTCTTCTCAGGGGTGCCGGATAGCTCCCTCTGTCTGTGTGGGGGTGACCCACGGAGTGTCATGAGCTGTGGATGCCGCAAGTTTGGGACCTCAGTGTGATGTAGCTCTGCTGGTGTTCAGCTCGTTTGCTGGAGCTTGTTTTCTGAATCCCTGGGGCTGGAGGCTGGAATAGCCTGTATCAGTAGTGGCGAACCTGTGGCACGAGTGCCACGGCAGGCTGTTTGTGTCACTGGAAGCCCTAAAAGGTTTGCCATCAGTGGTCTATATGGACCTGGGCGATTAATGAGAGAACAAGTGGAAGCCAGCGCACGTGTGCCTTTCATCTGCCCTTGGGAGACGCCCAAGGCCCGGGTCGTTCTCCGGGTGCCCTTGAATCCCTGCTACCACGGCATCTTCAGCAAAAGACAGCATTTGCAGTGAGGTGACATAGACAAAGAACTTTGAGGCTGTGGGCAGCAAGTTGTGGGCAGACAATTGAGTGATGGAGAGGCTGGCTAGGGACACTTGTCAGTGCGGATTCTTCCAGGGCCACCTCTAGGCCTATGACCTGTCGTGGGTGAGCAGCAACCTTTGGTCCTCCTGTTGTGGTGAATCTGCGCTCTGCTTCCAGCCACACAAGGGAGACAGGCTCTCTCTCTCTCTCTCTCTCTGTCTCTCTCTCTCTCTCTCTCTCTCTCTCCCTCTCTCTCTCCCTCCCTCTCTCCTGCTGCTGCTTCTTAATTGTCTTCTTCAGAACAACCATGCTTTGTATTTTGGGCAGCACATTCTGGGCCCCCACAGGCTGCTGTTCCAGAGCAGACATGGGGACCGTGGGTCTGGGCAGGCTCAGGAGCCACTCTGGGGACTTCGAAGCTGCCAGTGGTGCTGGGAGGAGCTGTTCTGGTCTTACCCCTTGTCCTTGTCCCCAGAGTCCTGCTCAGCGCCCCACCCAGGGCAGGTACACGGGGAACATTTCAAGTGAATGAAAGACCCTCTCTGAAATACTTTACCATGCTCCCACCCGGCCTGTCCCTTCACCCAGAGATGGCAGAAGAGTCGTCACCAAGCCAAGGAGGGCATTTTCTCCACATGGTGCCCTGGTCCAGCCGTTCCAGTCACACCTTTGGATTGCATGGGAGACATCCCAGAGCCGGCCCTGCCCCTGTTCTGCGCCTTCCCGCAGACAAGTGTGTGTCACTGGCTCCTCTTTTGGCCCTGATGACAGACCTGCAAGAGGGGATCGCAGGCGACACACGTGGACCCCTCCACCGGTCCCAAGAGACCAAGCACTGTCCTTATTAAAGAAAAGGGCCTTACAGAGCAGGCACCAAAGCACAAAGGGGCATGCAGAGTCCCATGATTTGGGACTCCTTTCTCCCCAGATCCCCTGAATAGCTCAGTGAGAGCCTACTACCAGGCCCTGTGCAAGCCACTGGAGTAAAAGGGGAATAAGGTTGTACTGGCCATGCCTCTGTGCATCAGCAAAGGCTAGGGGTCCTTCTAAATAACAGAAACCTGATCACAGTGGCTAAAGCAAATACTCATTTTACTCAGCAAAACCAAAACCTATAAAGCATTTTACTGTGCACCATGCCATGTTCTTATCATTCTTGATAAATGTTTACTTCTTAATAGGAGTTTGATTTTCTTACATTGCTACCAGCCCAGAAAGCATAATTCTAGGCAAATATAGTTGCTTAAAGAAGTCAGGACCCCAGGTTCTGAGAGCTCCCAATTCTTCATCTTCACCGTGCAACTTTTATCCCCATGTCACAAGATGGTTGCTTTACCTCCAGACATTACACCTGAGTTCCAGGCAGTGACATCTACCTTATCTGCCCAGGAGTCCATTCATACTCTTTTCAGCTTTTTCTTTTTTGTTTTGCTGGCAGTTGAACCGAAGGCCTCAAGCATGCTAGACAGCTGCTTTAGCACTGAATTACACCCTGGACTCCACTGATACATTTCTACTTGCATTGTATTAGGCAGAGCTTGGTCATTCACGGTCCTTTACCCAAAAGTCTGGGAAGATAGGTAATTTTCACCGGGCACATTGCTACCCTGAAAAAAATAATGAGTTCTGTTTTCTATTAGTACCAAAGAGGAGAGTGGATTCTTGCATATAATTCACTTTCAAGTTAAGGTATTTTCCCCCTATGGTGAAAATATCTGATGTAGCTGTGCGAAACACAACAAAACAAATAAAAAAAAAAACAACGCTATTTCAGATTCTCTTTTGGGCTTGACAAAGTATAAGATTGCACATTACATTTATTCTGCTACCCTCCACCTTCCAACTGTTGAAGACCTAAGACTTGTGGAGAAAAAGTCTGCAACTAAAACGCCCCGCCAGGACCGCCACGTCTAAACTGCAGTCCATGCAGCGGTGGCTGGGGGTGCCCAACTGTGCCCGCTGCCCACCTGGGGCCCCTGCGGCCCTCTGCAGGCACTGACGTGGTCACCCTTCCCAGCAACGGTAGGAGCTGTGATCTCCCTGGGGCGCGGAACGGGTGCCCAGCTGACAAATGAAAGACCAGCCAATGGGAGGGAATGTGCACACAACAGTCTCAGGAGTAAACCGAGCCAGGAGATATTTAAACTTAAATTGCGGTGGGCAGAGTGGCAGTTTTTAAATTTGCAAACGGCTTTTCTGTGAACGCACTGGAGGATGCAGAAAGACAAGATGTGGTTCAATCATTTTGGCCTAAGTGTTCTAGGGGAGGAGGGTTGAGACCGCTCTGGGTCTACGTGCCGGGACGGGGAACCAAGAAGTTAGACTGTCCCAAACATCTGCATTAAACCTAATGTGGATCTTGATGCCTAAAAATAACCTGTTGTAAAGTAACCATAAAAATCCCATAGACTTCAGCCTGATTCAGTAGGCTACATAAAGTATGAGTGGCAGTAATAGCTCCAGTCAGTATTTATGTCCTCCTTTCTATTAGCACAATGGATTTTACAACTATTTATGAGTTTCTGGGAAAGCTAATAGAAAACACACGCATGGGTTCCTGCAGTAGCCACAGAGGAATCAGCAGAGGGCGCCACCACCCCGTGTCAGGAGTGGCAGGCACCCTAATTCCTTTCCCACCCCATAAATAAACTTGTGAGGCGCTTGCCTGGTACAGATTGCAAGATCCAAAAAGAAGCATAAATTTGAAGGCTGTGTGATCATCTTTCTCTTCAAATTTACTGTGGCATTTAGGAGATTCAGAATCTTAGGTGGACCTGGAATTTGTCTCTCTTGTCCAGTCCTCCCAACATACTTGAGAAATAAGTCCTATGAAGGGCATAGCAAAGTGACCCTAAATTTTTTACCACAATAGCCAAATAATTGCTAAAGGTTCTTGTCCTTTTTTTAAAAAAAAATTGTGTGCATGCACGTGTGTATGTGAGTGTGCGCGTGTGTGTGTGTGTGTGTGTGTGTGTGTGTGTGTGTGTGTGTTGTGTCCGCTCTTGCTGCTTGGTATTATTCTTCCGAACCTAAACCAAATATAAGCAGACTCATTGAGCTAACTCAAAATATTATTCTTCAGGAGGTTTCACGCAGAGCTTGGGAAAGGTCGGTGGAGAGGCCGTCTGTACCCTAAGCAGAAGTCTCTCCTTGCTTGGCCGGCACCCCCCCACTCATGGCTTCTGCACCCCTCTTCTGGGGGTCTGTGCCCCCCTCTTGAAGTCTCCCCTCCTTTCTCACAGCTGGGCAGAAAAGCTTCTCCCCCCATAAGGGTGAAGGGGCAGAAGTCTTCCTTGTGGGGTTTCCGTTCCATTCGGTTTAGCATTCATAATTTTAGTCATCGGGAGCCAGCAAGCTGTGGCCATGAGTGTGTGACGGGCAGAGAAGTCCCTGCTGTGCCAATCTCCCTGGAAACACGGCTGCTTTTTCCTCTCCTTTCTAATACGCTTTGGTTACAGCCACATGAACTCATACAAGACTGCAAAGCAGAAATCTCAGGTCATGCTCCAGGTGTCTCAGAAGTTGTTTCCTTCATCCTAGGCAAAATCCACGTGGATCTCTTACTTTTTGTCCCACGGTGTCACACACCGGTGGCAGCAGCCGCCCCAGGCATGGGCAGAGTTAGCACTTGCTGCTGAGAAGCCACGTGCAGGCCCAGGCAGTCCCTCCACTCGGAGAGAGCCCCTTCTAGACTCAAGCTTGTCACCGACAGTTCCAAGAATTCTGTCTCAAGTCAAGTGTTCATAGCTAAAAGCAAATATGCTATCAAATTAGCTGGGAAGCAGATCACAGGGGGGCGCTGACCTCTGTCCCCAGGGAAGTGAGGTGTACAAGGACAGTGCATGTCTGGCATGGGGACACCAAGGAACGGTAGGACGTCCCTTGGCACCCAGAAGTGGTCTCTCATGGAGTAGAAGCGTAAATTTGGGAATTCGGCAGCCCTGCCTTTCAATCCTAGTATTGTTCCAGACTCACAGAACGGGACTAACATTTTGAAAGCATGTTTCTCTTCACCTAAGTATGGATTCTACATCATCCCGGCCATCTATCAGCTACGGGTGGACTTGCGCTTCAGAGTATAGATGGGATCGGGATAGAGAAAGGCCATTCACTCTTCAGCTTTTGACAGACCAGCTTGTATTTCCAACCGGAGAGTAGCTACTGTCGGGATTTCCTAAATCCTTGGATCTGCCTCTCTTCATCCATCGAGGGTCCCTGCTCAGGACTCAGTGTTCCGAGAACCGAGCACACTGCCTGTGTCCCCAGCCAGGAGGCTGGGGCTCTGGGCTTTGTGGGCGGCCTGGCATAGGGAAGCCACCCTTTCCGCTCAGGGGACTTGGGGAGAGATGACAGGAGAGGGGCTGGGAACCCCGTGCCCTGCTTTGCTTGGGTATTTTTCCAGGGCTTGGAGGGGGCCAACATCCCCTTCCTACTGCAAGGAATCCGGGCTCCCAGGGCCTCCCAGCTCATGGACTGCAGCACCCTCACTTCCCCAGTGCACCAAGTCACAGCAACTCTGTCCCCACCCCACCCCAGCGACGAAGTGGAAAGAGCAGGGACAGGCAGGTTGCTGCAAAACTCAGCACTTTTATGCAAAATAGATGGAGAGCACCACGGAGGGACTGTTTGGATTATGACATCAGACTGGGTTACCGTCCAGAACTCACTGAATGAAAGCTGTTGTTCCCTACCGTGCAGGGCACGGGAGCCTGGAAGGAGGAAGCTGAAGACTGAATAGGGCACATTTCCACTGGACACCCGGGAGTAGTTTGGTGTTTAAGGGCCCAGCTGGGTGTATGCTTGCACAAGGGAGTGTTCCCTGGGTAGTTGGAGACTTGGTTTCTCCTCCTGCTCAAGGAGGCTGTCACAGCTCCCATCTGAGCAGCTACCCACTCCCAGGGTCCCCTCTGAGATTCAGCAAGTGCTGGGGAAGGAGGCTGGCAGGAGCCATGACAGACACAGGATGGGGGGGTTGTCTCAGTGGTGACGGGGACCTTTCCCTTAGGGGGACAGTGGAACAGACACTCGTCCTGCTGCAGAGAGGTCAGAGGTGAGCTTTGGCTCCTACAGAGAAGCCATGCAGTAACCCACAACCCTGTGACATCTGTCCCTCACCATGCAGGCTTTGAGCCCCTGGGGTCCTGGTGACCTTGTGTTTCTGGTGCTGCACCCAGCTGCCAGCCAACCCAGGCACCGTGCCTGCTGGCAGGACCTTGTTGGAGGCCAGCTTAGCATCTTGGCTCCCCGGTCCCCACACAGCCTCCATTCCCTGGTAAGACTATATTATTTTCCTAGCTCAAATTGCCGTTTCCAAGTCATTATTTCTCTGCGACGAGAAAACAATATTAGGTCTTATGTAATATCAACCTCAATGAATCTGGAAGTGATCATGGAATGGGTGGATTTTTTTTTTCCTCCTTAAAAAAAAAGAGAAAAATAAATTTGAGATTGTTTGCATATGGCTGAGAATATTTATGAACTATTCCCCCTGTTTCCTCATCGCATATTTTACCCGGCGCGTTTGTGTGTGGTACAGACTAAATCTTGATGGGGAGCAGACTCAGAGTAGGAAGAAAGCAGCTAAGGGACTGTGCATCGTCAAGCCCCGGGATGGAAGGACCCTGGGTCTTGGGGTGCCTGCCCAGCTCTCTCGATGTGGTCTGTGTTTGCCTGGGGATGTCTTTTGGAGGGAGAGCTTCAAATACAAACAGGAAAGGAATTAGCATCTCCTGGTCCCTCTAGTTTCTTTCACCTCTGCCTCACTCCTTCCAGAGCAGAAAGGTCAACGTGAAATTTCCTGACCAGGGCCAAACAGATCATTCGTCAAGACTCCCAGCCTGAGCCCAGCACCAAGGGATGAGTGAGCAGGTGGTGGGGGGAGCTGGCAGAAAATGTATGGGTGCTGCCCTGTGTCATTGGGTGGCAGTGTCTTGGCCGTGTTTTGGCACGCGGTCATGGAGTGGCTGTCAATGCAGCTTTTCACTGAGAAGGCAACCAGGGGACCTTGAGGGACAGGGTAATGGGTGTACGTTAAACAAGGAAAGGGAGCAATGCTTCAGGACATGGTTGTTCCCCCTCTGAGCTAGTGCCATTCTCTGTCACCCCTGGGAAGTTTCAGGAACACACTGACCAGGAGTTGGGCAGAGAGCAGGGTGATGGCGCTTTGGGGAATGCAAGAGCGATGACACCATCAACGGTGTCCTGGGACAGGAGGGGCCCCGTGTCAGTCACTCACCCTGCGTCATCAGAGTTAATCCTCAAGGAGGCTGAATGAGGGTTTAGAGATCTTAATTTCCTATCGCAGGGAGAGAAGAGAAGCTCAGTGAATTGAGGAGCTTAACAGCGGTCACCCTCGGTGTCAGGACTGGCAGGACTGGTGAGGCCAACGTAATAAGCACAAATAAGGGATTTAAAAATTCAGGTCCAAGGCCTTGGAAGGGCCCCGTGCAATGCAGGGACCTTCACACTGACACCTGGCACCGTCACAGTGAGTCCCCTCAGAATCTAAGCCCAGGCAAGCTCTGGGCCCACGGCCCCTTCCCGCTGCCTCAGCCCCGCTTCTTTCTACTGTGGTCACCACCAGCCCCAACCTTCACATGCCAGACAAAATTACACTTGTGCAAGGAGGACACAGGACACCAACTTGGTACATCACAAGGCATGAGCCCCACAGCAGCAACTGTGCCCATCCCCAAGTGAGGCCCCCTTCCGCCTCCAGGGACCACCAGAGAGGGCAGTAAGATGGGTTCCAGAATGAGCCACAACTCCGGTCATGGTTTTAGGCTCTGTCGCCAAGTTTCATGGGCAGAGACAAGTGCTGTGGCTGCTCAGGTGGTCCAGGGACGTCTGGAGTTAGAACTTGCAATGTCTTCTTTTCCTTCCCCTCTCTTCACATCCCCAGGATGGGGTCAGTTGGCCAAATTCAACAGGCCCTCTCTTTAATTTAATTTTTCTCTTTCCTTTTATAATCAGGACTTTGCTATTGTCTTTGTAACTGGAAAGAGTAGAGGATTTGAGTAACAAACAAGTCCAGTGCAAGCCCCCAGAGCTTCGGGGAGACGCACAATGCATATTGTCTCGCCTGGTTCCCACCCTCGCGCGAGCGCCTACTGATTCTATCGCAGTCTAGACGACCACTAAGCGCACACAGCATTTTCCAAGGCAGCTCACTCGGTTCCCCCAGACTGGAAACACGAAGCAGATGAGGCCACGCACGGTCAATGCCACCCCAGGGAGAAGGGAGCATTGAGAAACCATGCCCCGCCTCCAGCCGGCTGGAGATGTTCCAGTAAGGGTTCAATTGATTCATCTTGGGCTGGGGTTGTTCCATTGTCTCTATCAAGAGGAGGCGTCTGCTGAAAGGCAGGCGCGGCTGTGAGAAGTGGCTGGGAGGGCACCTCTTGGGGGACGTGAGCCACGCTGCAGTTCTCTCACTGCCTGGCTTCTGCTTCTGAGGGTGACGCCCCTGCGCCGTGCCTGGCCTGTGCCCCGGCACTGATGTTGAGCTCCACCAGAGCCTGGGGACACAGCTCTCTCGGGGACGAGGCTGGTGCCAGAGGTGCAGTGGCTTGGGACCCAGCTGCACCCTGTGCCAGGATGGGAGGGTTCTAGGACAGAGTCTGGTGATTGGAATGGACTCTGTGGTTCCTGGTGCAAGGACTCGGGCTGGTGGTGATGTCCCACGCTGTCCTCTGGTGGCTTTGTTCAGCTCCCGTATTTAAGTGAATTGTTCGATAGGTACACATGGGGGCAAGACAGTGACAGTCTCCTGCCACCCCGTCTTCCGTGGGCGTTCATTCTTTGGGCTCCGTCCCCAGCAAGGCTCTGAGCAGCTGGGATTGCGCACTTACAGTGACACCGCTGCCTGCGGCACTGGCCCTAACCTGGGGGACACCCCTGAGTTGCAGCAATGGGCCCTAGAGTAAGCTGCGGGCTGCCTCCCAGGTGGGCACCCACGGCTTTTCTGAGGGCTGCCTTTGCTCCGCCTACTGGAGGTGTCCCCTGCCCCTCCGGTGTTGAGTTAGCCACAGTGACTGCTTCCCCAGGATCAGGTCCTGTCTCTGTTCCAGGACTTCTAGACATTTCTATTGTTTAATCACCTTTCTCTCTACACAATTAACATGCGGGCTTACTGTAGAATATGTATAAAATGGAGAAAGGCCAACTAATGTAAAAGTTGAGCATGCTAGCACCTGCACACAGTAAGCACTATAAACTTGTGGTAGGAATCTCAAGGGCTGCGCTTCTGTTGTGTTCCAGGCCTGGTGTGTGCTCATCACATGCTCTGGTTAGCATGTCCTGGCAATAGGACACCTCGTGCGGTCCCCCTGGATGGCTCCCAGATGTCCTGCATGGGTGGTGAGCTGGCAGAGGCTGGAGGGCAAGAAGCCAGATTAGCTGCCCTTCTCTGGGGTCCCTGTGTCCCAGTGCAGGACTGAGAGAGTAGACTAAGTTCCCTTCCTTTGCTCTGCCCATCAGCCCTAGAGCGGGGCCTGACCAAGACCCTGAGGAAGCTGGATGACTACCTGAGCAACCCCCTGCCCGAGGAGATCAACACCGACACATGCGGGGACAGCAACAGGGGGTCCCGGCGCAAGTTCCTGGATGGAGATGAGCTGACCCTGGCAGACTGCAACCTGCTGCCCAAGCTGCATGTGGTCAAGGTAAGAGAGCTCGGGCCACGGGGGTGATTCGGGGTAGTGCCACATGTGGTCCAGCGCTGGGAGCCCCTGCTCACTGGCTGTCGGCCTCTCTGAGCTTGTCAGTGTTTATTAAAGGTGTGGATATGGCTCATTCTAGAGTTGCATAGAAAAAGAGGTGATGTGGATATTGCAGGGGCTCCGAATATAGGAGTGCGCACTGGGTGCAGTCAGAGAACCCCAGCGGCCCCTTCCTGGAGCTGCACCTGCCATAGCCCACATATCCATTGGTGCAGCCCCACGCTCCCATCCGTGTCCTTGGTGCACAGACCCTGTAGTGGCTCCCTGGGAGACACCATCCTCTTCCTCACACTCGGCTGCACCGATGGAGGCTGCAGGAGCAAGGGATGGGGACCCCTGCAGACCATTAGTGATGCAGCAATCTGAGAGTCAGAAAGAAGGGAATTTCAAATCAGTCCCCAGATCCAAACTGGTCAGCTTCCTGCTGCGGTGGCATGTTTCTTGGTGCTGGGGACCCTGTGCTGAATGACCTGGCCTTATCACTTGTTTTGGGTTTTTTTGTTTGTTTGTTTTTGTTTTTGTACCGGGGATCGAACTCAGGCCCTTTCGCTTGAGAAGCAGTCGCCGGAACCACTGAACTAAATCCCCTGCTAGCCTTACCATTTGGCACAGCTCTGATTGCTGCAGTCACCTTTCCCTGTGGGCGTCCCACGTGTATTCCCTGCTGCCCTCCATCCTTAAGAGCAACACAGGACACTTACCCTCCTTCGCGTCTCTGAAGAAGTTGTGGCCAAAGCCTCCAAAGGAGCACGCCTGCCACAGCCTTCTCTGATGCTACTATCCCCAGTTTCTTTCTACCCTTCACCGAGAAGAACTAGACCTCACTACCCATGGGTGGGGTTTGTGCCTACCATTCCCCAACCATAGTCCTGAGCTGCAAATGTAGATTCTCTCCCGCTCAGAGCCCACCCCAGCTTGGCGGATATCACACAGCCGGGTATGCCACTGGTGTTTCTGGCCTCGATCAGAGACAGGAACTCACGGTTGAGCAAACACAATCATTACTAGGAGGACTCTTTGGGCTCAGAGCCAAGCCAGTGGTCGCTTGCAGGAGAAGCCAAGTGAGGTCACTGTGGGGTTATTCACCAGTGCGTGCCTCACTCCCCAGAGTGTGCTTTCTTCTCCCTTCTGCGGGGGACACGTTGTACCCCAGGGATGTCACTTTTCCCACACTGGAAGGAAGAGCGCAGAGTCCATCTCTCCTCTTCCTTTCTCCTCTTCCTCCTCCCGAGCTTCGATACATACTAACCACACACTTAAGAATCATTGCTTGAATCAGGCAAACAAAAGGCTCTCCCAGCCGGGTGCGCCAGCCTGTGATTCCTCTGGCTCCTTCCAGCTGCAAATGGCCAAGTGAATGCTGTCCTTGGAGGACTTCAGCGGACTGCTCCCTGGAGCTGGGAGACGGGACGAGGATGGCTGGGAGGAAGGGCGCTGGGCCCTGCCGCTGTCTCCTTCTGTTTCTCCTTCTGATTCCACTTATCAGATCCGGGGCCTGGCAAACTTCTCTGGGTGCTCAAGAGCAGAAGGGGAGCTGCACGGCCTCCAGTTTGGCCTCAGATGCCAAAACTTAATCTGGGCTGTGGGAGCTGTTTTCCTATGAAAGCTCATGTGAGCATGGACGTCCCTGCTGCGCGTCACAGCTGCGTGTGGCCTGGCCCTGGCCAAGGACCTGAGTGGCCAGGTATCCCTTCTGTTCCAGAAGGCAGCAGGTATCCAGCGTGGCAAGGAGGGAGTCTCCTGGCCTGGCCTGGCCCAGCACAGTGACCGTGTCCCCCTGAAACAACTAGGGAGAGAGACCCAAACCCAAACCCAAACAGATGCCTTCATCTCCTTCCTCACTTCTCAAGCTACGGTTTGTCCTTTGAGAACTTGGGCATTCTCCCAGCACGCACAGGACCCTGGGTTCGATCCCCAGAACTGGAAAAATAAAAAAGCCCTGAAAATAAAATCCCCACACGGACACATTTCAGGCTGCGCCATCGACCCATGAAGAACGTGTGACTGGACGGCTCGTTTTCCAGGGCCCCTTCCATAGCTGGCTCTTGCATGCCGGGACGACATCTTCCCCACGGGTTTGCCCTAGAGGGAAAGCAGATGCCTCTCAAAGGCATGGGCAGACCGGGGCAGCGGCATCCCACAGGGAACTGAGGGGGGCTGTGGGCCTGGCATGGGGGTGACTTCCATTCCCTCCCACCCTCATCACAGAACTCTGGTTCTGTCACCTTTGGTCACTGGCCTCCTCTACACTGGACACTAGATATTGCAGGGGGCTCCCTGGGGGCCATCCAAGCTCGTCATTGTAACTGAGGGAGTTTCTTTTTATTTTTTATTTTTTTCCAGTACCAGGGATCGAACTCAGGACCTTGCTCTTGTGAGGCAGGTGCGGTGCAATTGAGCTAAATCCCCAGCCCAGGGGATTTATTATTATGATTAATTATTATTATTATTATTATTTGGTATGGGGGATTGAACTCCGGACCTTGAGCTTGTGAGGCAGGCAGCAGAAACACTGAGCTAAACCCCCAGCCCTGAGAGGATTTCTTATAAGAAAGCCCTGTGCAGAAAAGAATGGGAACGGCCACAGTTTCACCTTCAAGGCAGCCACTGCCCCTCGTAATAGAATTGTGGCTATAAAAGCGCTATATAATAGGCTCAGTGTAACAGTCTGTCTTGAGCTCTCTAGACCACTGGATCTTCCTGGGCAGGATCACTTTCAACAGCTCTGCAGGTGCCATTGTTCTTAGCATTTATCCACCCACTCATGTATCCCTGGCCATTGGTATTGTACCGTTTTTTGCTATTCAGGATACCTTGATCCTAACAGTGTAGCTAAACCTTTGTCCGCGTCCATGACTATCTCCTAAGGAAAAATCCCCAGGTCGGGAGCCTGAAGGACAAATAAAATCGACGCAGGAAATATCAAATAGAACATGGAGACAGCCCCGCCCCCACACTGCAAACATTTGGGGCACAGCCAGGGTCCTCCGGCCGTGCCCACGCCCTGGGCCAGCCCCTGGACACCGCCTGAGGATGTCCCTCCTCCTTTACCTGTCTCTGTCTCATCTCTCTGTTTAGATCGTGGCCAAGAAATACCGCAACTACGACTTCCCCGCTGAGATGACAGGCCTGTGGCGGTACCTCAAAAACGCTTACGCCCGGGACGAGTTCACCAATACCTGCGCAGCAGACAGTGAGATCGAGCTGGCCTACGCCGACGTCGCCAAGCGCCTCAGCCGGTCCTGAGCAGCGCCCTGCCCGCCTGCTGCAGAGGACGCTGCTCCCCCAGGGCACCGGCTTCACAGGCTCCACAGATTCCTTTTCCTCGCTGCCTCTGGAACCTCTTCATCAGGCCGCCCTTGCTGGCTCCCAGGAACTACTGCTTGCTAGCTTCGAAGGTTGGCTGCGTCCCCTGTCTGGATGCCCATGAAGCTGGTGGACAGGGAGGACAGAAACAGCTGCCTCTCACCTGCCAGCGGAGTCTGGGCCAGTGGATCTGGGGTCGGTCTGGGGTCTACCAACGTCCTAACATCTCTCAGATGCTTCAGCAAGTGCAAGACCGGCTCCTCCATATCGGACGTGCAAGGCCAAGGACCCACGCTGCTCTAGTTAGAGTGAGTCTGCCCCTTGCTAGGGAAGGTAGAAGGTCCGGGAGGCCCCAGCCGGCCTGGCTTTGGGCATCTGGGGACATATTTGCTGTCAGCTGCTCCAAGACCGGACTGCAAACTCCCTCCAGACATACTGGCAATCCACGCCCTCGGCCGACCATGGCCTTCGCCTGTCGAGGCATCAGGAAGGAAGCTGGTGTGCAGTTCCAAACTGGGTGACTGGCATAGGGGAGGAGGGGGAGCACTGTTGGTGCCAAAAGGCCCCAGGGGTCTATAGTCATGGGTTTGCACATTCGGCAGTGGTGTGTGGTGAGATCGCATGCCTGGCTTGACTGCAGGTCACCAAGTGGCTTCCGGTCTGTGAGGAAGGGGTGGGGTGGAGGGGGCATGGGTGTGGACCAAGGAGTTCTTTATGAGGCTCGGTGCCCCTGGTCATTGTCAGACTGGCTCCTCTCTCACGATCTAAGCCTTGGACTGCTGATGTCACTAACTACCAACCTCATAGTGAACACCCCAAACCTGGCCAAAAATGTCTTTCTGGTCTCTCTGAGCTGCCCGTGGCCATGGGTCTGCGGGCTGGTGCTCCCAAGGTTCCCTGGCAGCCCATGGAAGAGGTGGAATGGTGGTGGGACATCTTTGCAGAAAGTCATGGGCCATCCTGACCCAGAAACCATAGGGTGTGAACTGGAAGAAACACAGGTCCCCATCTGGATTAACTTTCCAGACTGCTAGATGACAGAGGGCAGCGGTGTTCCTGCTCATTGTCCTCCGTAGTCCTTTCCCCTGCCTGTCACCTCCTGGCCTTCCTCCTGCACAGAGGAAACAGAGAGAAAGGGACTAAGTCTCAGCTCCTCTTGGGGGAACTCTGTGAAGAAACCTCCCCAACCCCTCCCTCCCTCTGTGCTCCGAGAGGAGGGCGAGGATCCTCCTGACCCAAGGGAAAGCACCCTGCTGGGGAGAACAGGATGGCCAGGTCCTTTACACAGAAACAGCAATGAATCCCAACCCACACACTCATCTGACGCACTGACCCCAGGAATCTCCACAGAAAAAGTGACCCACGATGAAACCTGGGGCAGGGAGTGGGGTGGGGGGATATATTCCTGCCCCCCATGAAGAAGAGGATGCCGTCAGCTGGACATTCCTGTCCCCCACCAGAGAAGCCTTCTGCACCCATGACGACGACGTCTAAAAGGAAGTAGGTGGCAGCTGTCCTGGGCACTGCAGAGAGAAATCCCACACCAGCCTTGGAGATAAGAGCACAAGGATCCTGAAGGCCTTCTCAGTAGAGTGAGTTCCTAGCATCCTCGAGCCTCCCCGGAACCCGCAGTGTGGTGAGATGACTTCCAAGTGGCTGGGTCCTGGGGACTGACCCGATACCTGGAACCTATGAAGTCTAGAAACAAATGAGCCAAACCAAGTCAATGTTGTCCCTGGGCGCTCCTCCTGGGACTGAGTTAGCTCACGGAAACAGCAGTATTAGGCACAGTAGGGGGTATGATAGAGCCACTATGAGTCTTCTGAAGGCAGGCAGGTGTTATGGAGAGAAGACGCTTGATTCAGAAATGTCTTTTCGTTTCAGCTGTAAGGTATATAATACAACTAACTGACTGTAGATTAGAGTCCTGATGTCATCACACTAAGTAAAATAACAATACTATTAGTAATATCACCTTCTGATTTTTTTGTCCAAACCCTCAGGCCCTTCTGGGCACTGGCCTTAATCTTGCCCCATGGCATCCTCCATGCTGTGTGACCCTTTTTGTCCCAAGGACTCTGCAGCTCAGAGTCCCAGGGGAGACAATCTATAATCGGTCCCGGAGAATACATTAGGCAGCTCAGAGAGGGCGTCATTTGTGTTGAGGTCGTATTTTCTTTTGTATTTTTCTCTCCTTTGGCTTTCACATCTCCATTTTGGGCGGAGGGGCAGAGCAGAGGCTGAGAACTAGAGTCAAACTCAGCCTTACAGAGTTGAATTCACCCCTGCTCAGGACAGCTTATCTCTGCATGTGGCTGAGAGGAGTGTTGGATTCAGTTTTAATAACTCTGCAAGATGAGCTGGATCAATATAATCCTGACTGAACCAGAGCACAGTTCCTTTATCTCCTGACAAAGGAAGGCAAATGCCGATGAATTTGGAATCACAGACAGGAGTACGAATCTCTTCTAGCCGCCTGGTGGCAGGCAAAGCAGCAAAAACGGGGCAGATGCTTGGCCACAGGATCTCAAGTTCAGCTTCCCAGGAAAGGCCACCTCCTCCCTCCTCAAGCTGCTGGTGCCAGAGAGGAGCGGGGCTTGATCTTCTTGCAACACCAGAAGTGTCTTCTGGCCATTCTCTGATGGAGCAAGGGAGCCCTTCATTGCGCCTGTGCTACTCAGTGGTCACACTGCAGTTGACAATACCAAGCATCTTAGGGCAGTCACAAGAAGGAGCAGACCCAGGTGGTCTAAGAGCTCCACGAGTCAGCAAGGCCTACACACAGAATTGGGAAGGAGGCAGAGACAGGAAGGTCTCTCTGGAGCAAGTTTATCATCACTATGGCAGTCTGTCCAAGGGTCTAGAAGTAACAGGCTTGCAGTAGCTGCATCTGTGTTCACCTCCACCCTCAGGGGCCAGGGGCCAGCTCAACAAAATGCTGGTGTTGTTCCTTGGAAACCCATGGTTAAAAACTAAGCTCAGTGTTCTCAGGGGGTCACTTTCTTAGGTCCTTTATGACATTAAGAAGTTTAAGAAACCATTAGAGAAGGGAATGTAGGCATGAATACCCAGTCGGTTCTGACACCAGCCCCTCTGCACCCAGGCCCGGGCCTTGCATCTGCTGCTGTCCCCTGTTCAGACCACACAGTCCATGTCCCCTCACGAATACCACTCTTTTCCCTTCCCTGTATCCCTCCCCAGCCTAGCTGCAGAGACTCAAGTCTCTTAATCCGATATGACCCAAACTGCCCATAATCTTATTTAATGTTCTTTAAAGAAATAGATTTGATTCCCTGTGCTAACCAAAAGTAAATGAAATATTGCCTCTGTGGAAGGTTTGGGCTAACTTGTATTTCTATTAATGCAATCTGATTTTTGGCAAAACACAGTTTTAAAGATCTAATTCGTCTAAGGCATTTTGTATATAGTTAGAGGTTTCACAATATTAACTATGCATATATTTAAAATATAAATTATCCCGCTGATGTTTGAATTTGCCTTTTTTTTCCTGGCCTCTTAGTTGTACCATTTTCTAAGCTGAGGAGTTAACTGATTTAGTAAGAGATGCCTAGCTTTTGTAAAAGAACAAGCATTCATTTAATAAATACACTCCGAATGATGGTTACTAGATTTCCCTGAGACCTGTAACTGTGGTGATAAAATAACAGGCCTTGCTTTCCAGCCTTAATGAATATAAAATGCCTTTTAATGAAGATAGAGCTGAGTGCTTTCCTCATGACTCTGGAGCAATTATAAATTTGTTTCCTGGTCTTGATCAGAATGAACTGATTTCAAATAAAGTTGGTTTATTTTCAAATATTACAAACCTGACCATCAGCCTTCTTATTTAAAGTGGGGATTTCCTGTGCTGTTTTTTATTTGCTTTTGTTTTTGGTACCAGGGATCAAACTCAGGACCTTGTACTTGTGAGGCAGGCAGTAGAACCCCTGAGCTAAATCCCCAGCTCCTTTCCTATGCTGTTTTTTTGTTTGTTTGTTTGTTTGTTTATTTTATTTTTGAGACAGGATCTCACTATGCCATTGAGACTGACCTGGAACTCACTATGTAGCCCAGGCTGGTGTTTTAAATGACAAATCTGTAATACTTTTTCCTAAGTAAAGTTTATTATTTTGCTATTTTAAAATATGTGTATTCTTCTTAAAAATAAAAAAGCAGGGAAAAGAAAGGAAAAGGAAAAAGGCTTGGGAACCAACCATCCAAACACCACTAATTTTTAAGCAAGGCCAAAACTTCCTTCCGTAGTACCTGGGTTAGGGGACACATTATGGACACCCCTGCTGCCTCTCAGTTCTTGTCTATATTGTCACCCCTGAGTGCAGGCCAAAGGTGACAGCCCAGGTGTGACATACAGCATACCCTGAGGTATGGCACTCAGGGCCCTAAATTCCCATCCTGACTGAAGGCCCTTAAATTTCACTGAAGCTGATTTAACATGAGACTGATCCATCCATGAGCACGGATGCTGCTGACCCTCCTGGGTCCTCACACGCTCCAAGCATGTCCTCAGAACGGGAAGAGAGGAAAGGTCCCCGTGGGAGGGCAGGCTGGAGCTCAGGATGACAGCCGCTCACCATCCCAGTGCCCCTTGTTCTCTGCAGAGCTCTGCTGCAGTCAGGAGACAATTCTCTTCCTCCCCACTGTCCCAGCCAGTCCCCTGCACTGCAACCCTCCTTTCACTCAGAAGACAATGACTCTACTCCCGGTTCTATGGGAAGTCACAAATGGTCTATGCTCGGTTTCAGGGAGCCTGGCCAAATCCTGCCCAGTGCTGTGTGGGCAGATCACCCAAGGGCTTCCAGGAAAGAGCCCCTGGTTCCTACCTGTCTTAGTTACTTCTCTCCCGTTGCTGAGACAAAATACCCAATACCCACAAGTTAAAGGGAGTTTTATTTAGCTCACAGTTTGTCGATGTTTCAGTCCATAATGGGCTTGGTCCAAGGCAGGGTGGCGTGGCAGACAGGCATCACAGAGGAGAAACAGTTCATGGTAGGTAGAAGGCAGCAAAGCAGCAAGGGTGGACCACAGCTCTTTCTCTCCCTTATATCTCAACCAGACTACTTGGGGGGGTAGCACTCCCACCCTTAATCCTAGTGCCCTTTACCCTAGCATTACACCATGAATCAATTCCAGCATCATGCAGTCTAGATCCAGCTACCTCTAAAAAAGCTCCACCTATGACTGCATGAGGCAAACATAGGGAAACTAAAGAAAGAAAAATTCCTAACTGTAGGCAACAAAAGGGTTACCATTCTAGACCAAACCTAATGTGTACTGTGCCAGCACAGTTTTGAGAGCACTGGAGACATATTGGGGAAGGAGAGGGGAAGGTGGTAAGGGGTTCTCTGACTTACAGCCTTAGAAACACTGTATGCACAAGTACTGGACTTGTGGTGAACTGTATTCTACCAGAAAGCTCCCCAGAAATTCTCACGACTGATGGAGCTCTTAAAGTGCCAAGTGAGATCAGACCTGTCCCATAGGGGTGTTCGGTGTGGAGGAGTCTAGAGAAAGATGGAGAGTTGGCCAGCCCAGCTCTGGAGTTCAGTGCAATATGGGCAAGTGAAGCAAGGAAACCCATAAAAATCCAAGTCTATATTTCTAGTATAAACGGTCTCCAAAGTACTATGGTGTCTAAAATAAAACCCAAGATACAGGCAAATCTCCAGCCTTAAATCTTAGATTAATTAATGGTAGAAGGAGATTTTATTCAGCGGAACCAGGGGGCTTTTGGGAAACAGTGGCCTCCAGTCTTTCCTCTGGCCCCCACATTCTCACATATCATACAGCTCCATAAGCTGGATGCCTTAACAGAATGTCAGGGATGCTTAGATTCTCCGAAAACACAAACCAAGATGGCCCTAACTCTCTGGTCCTTCATTTATCAAGATGCTGGGTAAGTGGAAAACAAAAACTAGGAGGGAGGTGATGAGTGCAAAGGATCATGACTCTGACTGAAACACTACATAATAAAGACCACAGCAGGGCCAAGTTCAACATCCAGGAGAGACACAGAGCCCGAAGCTGTCCTGTGGTTATTTAATTCTAGAAAAGGGAGCTATGTCAGAGCGCTGAGGAGGATAATGAAAGGAGCAGTTAAAATGTAAACTGCCCACTAGAGACTGTTTTAAATGCTTTTTTGGAGTACCTTACAGGGAAATCCAAAGTCAATAAAAAACGGCCCCATAAATGCAACAAGGCAGAAAGCCAACTAGATAATCAGGGCGACCACTTGACCCACAGCTGCCCTGGGAGACAAAACGGAGAAAACATGGAGGGGCAGGGGTTTTTCTTTTTGGCTCTGTAAAGATGAAGAAAGGCAACCGTGGATATTTTCACTTCCTGTTTTGAAAGATAATTTTTCATAAACAAAGACTCAAACACAAACAGGTCCGATGGATTGTGGGCCACAACAATGGCCAAAAGTAGTGCTGGGAGTGAAGCCACTGGGTGAAATGCAGGGCTGCAAGAAAGATGGGAGCAAGCATTCGTAAGAGTGACAGGTGCCAAAGCAAGCCCAAACTGCACCCACGGACTAGGGAATTCTGAACTGTCCTTAGCAGCTGAAGCTTTGATGTCCTAGTATCTGGCCACCGTGGCCAAAGCAGCAGCCATGTGCTGTGCTTTCTGCAATAGTCTCGGCCACAACACAGCAAGCCTGACCCCTCCTAGTGCAAAGCCTGGACGTGGTCACTCCGGCTTGCAGCCCCGACTGCCACACCACGAGGCGTGTTACCAGCCACGACGCTGAGGCCAACCTTGGACTCCCACGTGATACACAGAACATGTTTATGTTCTCTCGACTCCTTACCACATCCCTGCATGGCAGTCTGTTTTATTTGCAGGTGGGATCTGGGGCCCCTAGGAGTGAGGCGGGTCGTTCATACTGATAAGCCAGTGAAGTCTGGCCATGTCACCTGGAACCAACGGCAAGACTAAAGCAAGACAGCCTCCCTCAGACAGAGAGGCAGAGATGTACGAGCACCAAAAGTGATGGGAAGTACTGTGAGCGGGCGGACACAGAGAGAGTGTGCAACCAGGCAGCACACTGCACTGGGCGCCTTGAAACCGTGAAAATTAAAGACACCCTCTAAATTGCTGTACCCTTGCAGTCTATTCTGTGTGAATGCACGAAGAGAGTCCTAGGCTCTGTTTATGTTACACTGCATCATTTCCATTGCATAGATGTGTTTTTATTTATTTATAAAGGTTTCTGGTCAAAAAGGAAAATCACGTGCCACATAAAAGTCATCCAGTTCGAAACCATTGCAATGAAAAGTAGACAAGTTTTCCTACCCTGAACATTCCTACAGGGGCCCCACAGTTAGCACAGTGTCTTTGCACAGTATTTACTTCCAGAAGTTTTCCATGTGTATACACACTCAGATATAGATGAGAGGCCCTGCGTGTGTTCTTTTTCAGTAAGAAAACAGGCTATGTAGGGGAGGACATACGGATACAGTATGTTTATCACAAATGGCAGCGCAGTGTTTTTATCTTGCTTTTTTTTTTACTAAGTATCTCCAGGGAGCTTTTCATTTCAGTGTGTGCTTTTATAGTCTTTGTGACAGCTGCATAGTGTTTCGCTGCGTGACTGTAACTTAACTCACCCAACTGCTCAACTTTCCTTATACATTCAAGTCCTTTCCAGTCTCACACTACGGCCAACGTCCTCAGAGGTATCTTTGGAAGAGTGTAGGAAAATATGTGTGGGAGAGGTTCCTGGAGGTGTACTAACCCGATCCCAGGGACAGGCACTTCATTCGTTAATTTTATTTTAAATAGAAAGTGTATTTCCATGGTTCAAAATTTAAATACTGTAACAAGATAAATATTGGGAAAGCCTCACACCCTGCCTGTCCCTGATCGTTGTACTTCCTTCTCTCTCTGGAAATGTTTTATTTGTTCCTTCTGAATCCTTCCCGATTGCTCTTTCTGCAGTCGGGATGCAAGGAAATGCACATAGAAACTTAATTCCTCTGCTTGCCCTCTAAGCGAGCACTGTGCACCCCTCTCTACACCTTACGTGTTGCACATCGTACTACCTGGAGATCCCGCTGTGGACTGGATGTGGCCCCCACATGACTGAGACCCAGCGTGACGGTCTCGGGAGGTGGAGGCTTGGCATTGAGATCGCGGCCCTAACAAGCACAGACGTAAGAGAGGTGATTTCTCCATTGCCCACTGTGCGAGGACACAAGAGGAGGAGGCCCTCGAGAGACACCAGATCTGCCAGAGCCTTGATCTTGGACTCCCATTCTCTAGAATGGCGAAAAATACATTTCTGTTGGTCACAGCCACCTAGTTTACTTCATTTTGTTACAGCAGCACATGTAGACCTAGACAGATCTTTGCATATGCGCACACAGCACCGATCCCCATCCCTTTTCACAGGTGCATGCTACTCCCTTGCACTGTTGAATTCACCCCCTTCTAATGGACACTAAAGCTATTTCTAAGTTTTTACCATGGGAAACTACATTAATTACATTGCACCAGATTGTCTGTCTTTAGAAATACAGCCACAAAAGCTATTACCTCTCTTAGAAGCTCTTAGAAGGTAAGCGCTAAGCTAAAGAAGCAAGCTCCTACCTCAGTCCAGAAATGTATGTGACAAATCAGGGAAGCAGCTGTGATTTCCACGTCTCCAAAACAGACATGGTTGAGTCCCATGTCTCCGGCCTTTTTTAGGAGCAGGGCTTTTCAGGTAACCAGGCTGAGACAGGTCAGTCTGACTGGTGTGTTTATAAGAGGAGCACCCTCAGAGAGACAGGGGAGGCCACATGGCACAGAGGCAGAGATTGGAGTTGGGTTGCTCTAAACCAAAGGCCATAAACTTGGGGCCACCAGAACCTGGAAGAGCAGGGGTTCTCCCCCACCCCGGAGCTCTGGGAATGCAGGGCCCAGACAATGCCTTGATTCTGGATGTCTGTCAAGCACCAGTACCTGCGTGAGAGTAACTTTCTGCTTCATGAAAGTGGGATCCAGTCATGGGAACCTGACGTCCTGTTATCCTGACGTGTCCTGAATGCTAAAAAGTATGACAGGAAGAGACACATGGCCCTGAGTCCCCCTCCACAGTCCCTCCCCTTGCTTTGAGCTCACTGACTGTTCTTGAACTTTCTGAAGAAGCCCTGCAGTCCTCTTTCCTGAGTGTCCTTAGTGGTGCTGTCATGGTTGCCTCCATGGTATGAATCGGTTCAAAATGTTTACCTTTCACGATCCTTTTGACTTTGGGGAAGAGCCAGCAGGCACACAGGGCCAGATCCAGGGACTAAGGTGGATGAGGACCCAGCCTCCTATTTTCACGAGCTTGCCTTTCTGTCAGATGCCATGCAGCAGCAGCTTTCACTGTATTTTTGACCATACTTCAAAGGGCATCCAGGAAAGTAGATTTCCAGAACTGCTTCCTAAAGTGGCAAGAAGGATGGGATAAGTGTGTTTGGGGCAAGAGGGACTTTCTTCAATTTAAACATTGGTCCCATTCCTTGATCACTCCTCTCATAAACCTCTGCACTGGATGGGTATGGGGAATGTTCCAGGCATGTCTGGAGATCAGAGATGGCTCCTTCCTGTCACTCCCTGTGACTTACTCAGAGCTCCCAACACCCAGAGGCACCGATCTTGTCTTGCCTGGCTATATAATCTGGAAAATGAGCCTTCCTCTGCTCCCACTCCATCCTGAAGGGGCAAACTCACCAGCTTCCTCCAGCCCACGTGCTCTTGAGGTTCCCAGGGACCAAGGTAGAAGAGACCCATTTCTAAAGCCATTTGCCTGGGAAGCACCTGGAGGACTTAGCGGGAAGGTTCCTCCTGCAGACTTCCTTTCAGGTGATCACGGACTTGGCAGCAGGTCACTTGGCTTATCCTCAAAGAACAAAAATCAAAATGCCTTGTTCTCCTGCCCCATAATTATGTTACCCAGTTACTCCCTGTGAGCCAGTGATAAAAGAAACCTACCTGGGGTACTCAGCAGGTAGCTTTGATAGGTTTATATTGCCACCTGGAACAGGGTTGCTGAGGGGGATCCAGGGGTATGGTCCATACAGGTATAACTCAGGGCTCAAGGACAGGATGCAGTTGTTCAGGGAGGGCGCCCAAGCATGTGCACCCTTGGTAAAGGGCCAAGCAAGTGTCCTCCTCTGTGGTCACCTTTGATGATGGACCCACATGCAGAGGCAAAGCCTGGGCCAGGGTCAGGATGAGGACTGGGGATGCTGCCGAATGTGTCCCCTCCCTCACGTCACATGGTCTCTTCTTTCACCTGCCCTGGGCCATGGGTAAACCCACCGGAGCCCCCGATGAGCCTCAGACTATTGTGTGACTTGGTACATTGGGGCTTTAACTTCAGCTTCTGTCCTAGTGCATTGGTCCTGCTCACTGGCATCCACTTTCATTTAGGTTCCCCCACTCTCATCCATGGAAATTATTTCCAATTCTCACGCCATATTGGTTTCTATGAAGGAGAGCTCATGTCTCCACGATGGCTTCAGAACCGCAAGGTCTCCATCCACTCTGGGCCACATTGAAAGCGTGTTGACGGTTCCTTTCTCTGCATCATTTGAACATGAGTCTTTCTGAATCGCCTGGAAGAGCCCCACACTTCCTCAGCTTTAGGCTCTCTCAAAGGAGGGGGCCTCTTTCTCCCTAGGTGGCTATGACTTCAGCTCTGTCAACCAGTCCCTTTTGGTTGAACTCAGATTCGGAAGCTGTCCGAAGAGTTGAGGTTCTTGTCTTCTCATCTTTTTCCTGTCAAATTCGTATCCACAGTGGGGAAGCTCATTACACTTCCCCTCCATATGTTTTCCTGGTCAGTCCTGTTTCTTTTGGGGAAAAATAAACAATGGTCACCTGTTGCCAGTGGAAGCAAAACATGATAAAAATATTCCGGGGAGGCATCTTAGTTCAACCTGCTGTACCAATCACTGCAGATCAAGTAGCAAATAAACTACCCATACCTCTGGTCAGAAAGTAATCACATATCTCACTGCTAGGGTTACTTTCTGATGTGGACCTTCATGGTTCCATCACAGCCTAACTTACTAGTCAGCCTTAATTTCTTCTTGTCATCATGATTGTATCTTATTCTCCTTGCTGGGGCCAACTTCTTATCCTTCTGTCCTTCATCATGGTTCATGCTCCTCTCATGGCCTGCAATCCTCTCTTCAGCTTCAAGACGCCCTTCCGACGGTGCCCCACTGGAAGCCACAGCATGCTCTATCTCCGTGGGAACTTTCTTTGTACTCTGGTGGCAGGCCAGGTGCATGTTTGGCTGTAGCCATGTGTGTGTTCCCTCTCCTCCAGGATTTAGAGTCACCTGAAACCCAGGCAATATCTCACTTATTTCTGAGCTCCAGTCCCCCACACTGTACACACAGGCACTTAATAAATGCTTCTTGATGGAGCAGTCAGCGAAGCTGTGCCTCATGGTGACAACCCCCTCTGCGTGCCCAGTGCATGTCATGGCCCAAGGTGCTCCCACTTCTCTTCCTCCTCCTCACACACACTCTACTCCACATTCCTTGTGAATTCCAGATCATTAGAGATGCGAGAGACCATAGAGGTGTCCTCCTGTTGATGATGACAATGGCTATGGAGTGAGATAAAGCATGCCAGGAACAGATATGTTGGGAACCCTGAGCTAAACAAAATCTCTGCCATTTGCTGTGGTTTGGATAAATATCCCACAAAGACCCGTGTGTCAAAGTTTGGTCCCCACCCTGTGGTGTTCTTGGGAGTAGTGGAGACTTTAGGAGGAGGTGCCTGGTAAGAGCAAGTGAAGCCATGGGTGGCATGTCCTGGAAGAGGCTCTTGAGACCCTGGCCCTTCCTGTCTCTTCTTTTGGCTCCTGGCTGCATGAGGTGAACAGCCCCCTCTTCCCTGTCCCCCGCCACATGTACAGTGCAAAGCAAAAAGCCAGAGGAGCAGGGCTGAGACCTCTGAAACTGTGAAACACAACAAACCTTCTCCCCCAATAAGTTGATTATCTAGGGCATTTTGTTGCAGTAACAAAATACACAATCTCTGTCACAGGAAACTCCATCCAAATCAGTGGCTCCATCTTGATCTTCTCCACCACATTCTGGCCACACCACTAATTTAGCACTTTGCATGGTGGCTCGTGTACGCATTTAAGTCTGGAACAGAATTATAATTTTCTAAAAGGGAGAAGCCATTTCCAGTTCCCTCTAGTCTTCCCCTCACAGAGTCAGCAGTGTGCTCTTATGAAGAAGAAGGAGTAAACTGATGAATGAGGGAGAGCAAGGTTGAGCACAACATTTTGAAAGCGATCACCTCTCTTTGGGGACTAGAAGAGATGCACCATTATTCCACGTACCACTAAAATGGAGGATGCTTTCTATGATCTCATCACAATACTTTCCTGTCACGAATTGTAAGGAACATCCACCTTTCAGGGGTGTTTCACTGAAAACACGTGTACCTTACAATTAGTGAAAGTCAGTAACTTTACTTAAAGCAAAACTCAGTTCTGTGATAACCTCCTTCCATTGGGAATTCATTTCAAAACTGTCCAAAGTCTCAGAGAGGGAAGAGTGCGGGAAGGAGCCAGGCGTGGGGTCACAGGGGTAAGAGGAACAGTCAGAAAGCTCTGCCCAGGGCCACACGGTGTCTTGAGGTTTTCAAGGGTGGTGGCCATGCTGTTGAGCAGCCTCCAGCTGGAATCCAACCAGCAGGGCACAAACGGCGTCGGTTAATCTGGGATTGGTAATGACATGTTTGTTTTGGATTGGTGAGTGCCATTGTGGCTTTGAAGCCATGGTGGGTTGTTGTGGATGGAGGGTGGGGGGATGTGTGTTCTGGACACGGTCGTGTCATGGCCCCTGGGAACCACCCAAGAGAATTCCGGGGTGGTTTTGGAGTTGGGAGTCTCTGACTAGAAGTATTTGCTCCAAGAAGCTCAAAGTGAGGCAGCGACCACACACCATGGCCCCGGGAGCCAGGGCCAGAGCTCACCTGCTGCGGCCACAAGGCACTTCCTGTGGGCCCTGCCTCTTCGTTGCCAGGGACTAATGTGCTCTAGAGTTGATCTGCACATTTCCACATCACTCATTCATTCATTCATTTGTCCTTCTGTTTTTAAGGAAGCTGTCTTTCTCTGTGTAAACACAGGGGCAGGGAAGCCACTTCCCTGTTTCCAGAACACGGTCCAAGCTCATGAGTCCGACATTTCAACTCATTTCTACCCAAGCCCTTGGTGGTTTTCCTTTGGCCAAATCCAACCTCCTGCCCAGGAGAGGGCAGCCGGGGGTGGAAGGGCACTTACAGGGCTTATTAAAGAGGGCACCAACGTCTTCTGAGAGAGAAAATAGCTCTTTCCAGAGAGATTTTCATGATTAAGTGCAAATGAACCCAAAACACATGGCTCACATTTCCCTGAAATTACACAGTCTTAAAAAATAAGGGGGTGGGGGAGGATGGCTTGTCTGGTAACCCCAAAACATTTAAGAAGAAACACACAAACTCATGCAAACAAAAATAAGCCCAGCGATGGTCTCCAAGGCCTTGTCCTGGTAGCCAAGGCTTCACCCATGCTTCTTGGGGATTTGGCTAGTGCTGCCTGCTCCTCTGGGCAGAGACTCTGAGGCCTGTGCCCACCCCCCTGCCCAATGTGCTGTGCTATTGTACAGGGGGAGGCAGGACCGCAGGGGAAAAGCTATTCTCTGCCGGCTAAGCCTCTCCATTAGTTACCTTTACCTTTATGAATGCTGTTAAGATTGGGGCTTTCGCGTACATAACTTTAAATCAGTAATATCCTTCACGGGCCGTGATTTGTTGGCTCCATATGTAACCTCTTGGCCCATTAAATTGGCTCTGACTCAAATCCTGTTGCTCCTTTACGTCCAGCGTTCTTTTTGTTGAAAAAGGGGGACACGGAGTGGCAGAAGGAGCCGGCAGAAGAAACGAGGGGAAACGGGCAGAGAAGAAAAGCTGGGATTCCTTCTACTGAAAATTTTAAATGTGGAACTCATTGTCTGTACTGGCTTTGAGGCAGAAAAAAAATAACCTAAGAGTTTAAATATTTGTTGAAGTCTGGGTTTCTTGTTGTACCCGTCCGCCCGCCCCATTCCCTCTTGTAAAATTAAAGCTGAAGCTAGCAGTTTGCGTCTAGCTCTCGAAATGTCACCAGCAATGCTGCTTTTTCTGGGCAACGCCCGTGGGTCACAGGCTGCAGCTCAATTAAACTCACCCTGCTTCTCTCAGCTCCAGCCTGACAGCTGCATTGAATTTGGGTCTAGTGTGTGATTTATTCCGCCTGCTGATGTGCTGCCGCGTGATTTAGGAGGACGAAAAACCTGGAATGCACCAAAAAAGCAATATATGCATTATTATTAATAATAATAATAAAGATAAATGTCAGCCCCCAGTGACTCTGGTGGCCCTTACCACCCCATTTAACATTCTAACGGTGGCATGTGGCCCCTGCGTGGCACTTGGTTCTGTCTGGTGCCTCCACGGAGGCTAAGCAAAGGTTATTTGTCAAATGCTGGGTTGCACTGGAGCAGAGGGGGTATATTTTCAAAGCTCTGGGTCAGACAAGCGCAGCTGCATTCCTGTCCTTGTCATTGAACTTTGTCACATTATTAAGCTGTCAGCAACGCCAGGGCGTTGTTTAGATTTCTGGTGGGAACTCCTCGCACATGCTCCGCGGCTCCGTGGGGATTTTATCAACACCATTGTAAAACACGCACAGACGAGCTGTGCTGCGGTCACCCTGGGAAGACCTGGCTGCTCAGCCTCACAGCCAGGAGGGGAAAGGCAGAGCCGGACCTCATGGTGCCCACGGGCGCCCTCCCATTCCCTGCCAGTACTCACGCCCTGTGGGTCCCACGGCTGCTCTCTGGGTGTCCGTGCTGCACATTTGGCTTTGGCCTTGGCCAGATTCAATGCTAAGAGCTCCGGAGTGCAGACCCGGGAGCCGAAGGAGATGGTGAGTGAAGTCCAGGTTTTACCCCTGAGCCTCCCTGTTTGCCCCTCTGTCCCCTCCCCAGAGTTCCTTGGTCACGCCTGAGACGCAGAGGTCTTCATTGTGTTCATCCTCTTGGCTGGCAGCTTGGGAAGCTCCAGGTACAAGCGAGAGAGGGGCGCTGTCCCTATAAGGAAGAGCCCTGCTTTAATTGCAGCTGTCAGCAGCAAACTGCAGGCAGGGCCCGGCCCCGGATGCCCAGCATCCATCAGATCGCAGTGCACCCCAGGCCCAACTTCTGCCTGCAGAGTGCTGCCTCCCAACAGTGGGGACAGGGAGGGTGATGGGACTCCGGCAGTGCAGTCCCAGGACCCCTAGGGTCTGTGGAAACAGCCCAGCGCCACCCAAAGGAAAGAGGCACGTTCAGGGTGCCCTGGTCCATCAAAACAGCAGGACAGCTTTGAGCAGTATGGGGAAGAACACAAAACTGTGTCCCTTGCTGACTCTCTGACCTTAAGCCATGGCCCCCTGTGCAATGGGTGGCAGGGAGGATGGTTACACCACCTTGAATACTCCTCAGTCGTTCCTGCCGTGTAGACAGGAACACGAGGACACTCAGTGAGCCACAACCCTTGTTACTGTGCCCACTGCAGCCAGTGAGTCGCTCTCTCTGTTAGATCACATCTCTGGCTCCATCAAGGTCAGAGTTTGATCCCCAGAACCAAAACCAAAACCAAACAAAAAAAGATGCAGAAGATCACTGACTCTAAATCATAGTACAGCTTGCGGGGGGGTGATTTTTTAAAATTATTACAGTAGAAGACACATTGCCACGAATCCCCCTCCAAATCCTCCTCCTCATTTTGAACACCGATCCCATCCCTGTTGCCCCTCCTGAAGCAGTTCTGGAAGTCCTCTTTCATGTCTTTATAAGATGTGGTGAATATTGCTACCAAGTGCCATCCAAGGGAAAGGTGGCCTTGTAAAAATACCACAGCGTGCCCTCATTCACCTTATTCACCGGTGCTGGAACTGTGCATCTTCTGATTTTTCCCTGAAGTCAAAATGGCCATGAAAGGTAAATGTTTTGAATGACTTCAAGGCCTCAAAGTAGCTATGACAGTATACCTAAAGATGCTCAGGAACGAGGGCTTCTACAACTGCTGCACAAAGTGGCAAGAACGGTGGGATAAGTGTGTTCAAAGAGAGGAAGGGTAACGGAAGTGTGTTTTTTTTACTGTAATCATTTTTAAGATCGAAATATTCACTATATGTTTTTGTCACCGTGTATGGAATGGAATCTTCTTACCAATGCATACGCACGGACCCATTTCTACAGCTGGCTGGCAGATGGATGGACAGATGGGAAGACGACAGATGACAGGTTGATGGATGGGTAGATGATGGATGGGTAGATAGATGATAGACTGATGGACGGATACATAGATCCCGATGGAGGAAGGAATAGATGCGTGGATAGATGACAGGTTGATAGATAGATGGTAGATGGACAGATGAAAGATCGTGGATGGATCAACACATAGATGGATACTTGATAGACTGATAGACATTAAATGTCAGACGGATGGATGGATGGACTGGTGATGGATGACAGATGGGTAGATAATTGATATATGAGTGGATAGAGGACAGCTTGGTGGATAAACGGTGGACTGATAGGTGATGAATAGATCATAGATTAATAGATGGATAGATGATAGCTGGATAGATGTAGGATGGATCAATAGATAGATGAGAAACAGAAAAAGACAGATGGAGAGGGGCAGGGGGCTCCATCCACCCAGGTGATCATCATGTAGAGTGAGTCCACAACTCTAATGCTGTTTCCTGAAGAAATCATAACCCAGGCCTGGGGACCCGTGGAATGCCTAGCTCTTCCTGCTCCAGTGTGTGGCTGCCGCAGGTCCCAGGTGTATGAAGCCGAAACACTGTCAACTCTGGCCCCCGGAGAAAGCGTGCTCAGGACCCCATCCTCTTCCAACTTCCACGGTTCATTTCAACTTGCCTGGTCCCAACCAGAGCAAAGGAGCAGGAGCCACTGTTCAGGTTGGCAGGCTCATGGGGCTGGGGCAATAGAGAGATGGAATCTGCTCCCAGCCTCCTCTCGGGTGGCTGCTGGGACTGCCGGACAGTCACAGGGTCAGAACCTCTTGAGGAGAAAGAGGAGAAGGCCAGGCTTAAAGAAGAGACCGTTACTGCTGCTGCTGCTGCTGCTGCTGCTGAAGGAGCCACTCCATGCAAGGGTTCAGGATTCTACCTTGTTCTTCAACTGTAATTGGTGTGGGAAAAGCACATGAAGAAATGCAGGAACATCTATGAAATTTCAGTGTGACCTCGGTCTCTTGAGCCAGCCTGGGACAGGACACCAAGGAACTGGAGAAGAGGATGCAGCTGGGCTCAAGCAGACTCAATAGCTTTATGATCTTTTAAAAAAACATTCACAGCGGAGGAAGAGAGGAAAGAATGCTTGCCCTGAACCACCTAATTCTTGTTGTATCATAATCACCCAAAATTTAAATGAACTCTTCACATCTGTGTGTTTTTTTTTAAGTCGCTCCTTCTACTCAAGCAACCAAATCTACCCCACCAGCCCATGAATAAAAATAGGAAAGCACCCAGAAACTGACTTGGTGATCTCTTCACAGAGTGGGCACTCTCTGCTGAGATACATGTGTCCCCAACAAGGACAAGCACAAGGGCTTCAGTTCTTGTGTCTAGGGAGTAGTTTGCCAGCCAACTCAGCTAAGCATAAGAGACTTGTTTACTTTGGGAGCCAAAGGAACAAAACTTTAGAATGAGAAATGTCACCTAGAAGTGGGTCTGGGATGATTGTCTTTCTATGAATATATGGTCCAGACTTAGCTGACATCCCCTCCTTCCTTCCGGTCCTTCCTCCTTCTGGTCCTTCCTTCCTTCCTTCCTTCCTTCCTTCCTTCCTTCCTGTCCCTCTAGAAATCACAGCACACCTCTTGACTTCTGAAAGCAATAGCATCACCCATGCACCAGCTTTTCCTCTATGGCTGTACCTAAAGGAGTTTGGTTCCATCTGATGAGAGTTAGGTAAATCCCAGCAAGTGTTATTAGTCCAACCATTAGCCTAAGGTAGTTAGTACTGCAGTAGGAAAGAAATTATCATCTTTACCTTTGCTGGATGATTTAATCTTTTGCTTATCTTTAATTTGGCTTGCTTGCCTTTGAACAAATGCAAAGCTCCCTTTCTCCTTTTTATTTCAGTGGGTAAGAAAGAGTAACTTTGGGAAATAGTCTACTGAATCTGTGAAGAAGATATTAAATTAATATCTACATAATGAAAAACCAATTGTCGTGATTCTATTTGTTCTTAGCTGTATAAAAATCTATAGCATGAAAATGATAATAAAAGTCTATGAATGTCATGGTCTTTGAATGATAATGAAGTCTACAAATGTCGAGGAGAGAAGCCATCCTAAGTACCCATCCCACATCCAAAGAGGGTTTTCCTCTTTGCCCATACTGGTCCCTCAAATCTGTGTCAGCTCATAAAGACCATTTGTGCCTGCAAAGAGTACCCCAGCCGTTACCTTGGCTTGGGCCAGCCTCCCAGCCTGGGGGCATTTGGCTTGGCATTTAAGGGCTCTCAGAACCCAGCTCACACTGCAGGACCAGCATGGAGAAGATGCCTGGAGAAGACACCTGTCCCCTGACATCCATGAGGCCATGGCACTTAAATCTAAAACGAACATCTACCCCCAAGGGCAAAAAGATGATTAGGAATCAGGAAATGGATCACAGTGCCACACACAGGTGAGACGCTGGTTCTCAATTAGAGGTAGGACAAAGTATCTTTCCTGGGACCAATCTTAGCATATCTCACAGACAGAGACATGGAATGACATGCACACTTGGGGAAGAGGTGAGAGATGCCACCAAACTTAGTGGTGGTTCCCTGCCTGCGACTGTCCTCGAGAATTTCACTTCATTTTTGTTTTTTACCTTGATTTTAATATTTGTGATCTTAATACTGTCAGAGAACAAAGGCATACATAACAGGTCACAGTTGACTCTGGCGAGTTCATACAACGTTACAATTGTTTTCTTTTATGTTTCTAACCCCTACCTCTCCAAAATCCACCCCCCACAACCACCAATGCAAAGGCACTACATTAAGAATTACCAGAACTGGGTGTGGTGACATAGAATTGTAATCCTGGAGTTGTGGGAGGCTGAGGCAGGAGGATTGCAAGTCCAAGCCCAGAATGGGCAACTTAGTGATTGAGGAGACCCTGCCAGAAGACTGAAAAATAGGCTATCGATGTAGCTCAGTGCAAAGGCCCTAGGTTCAATCCCCAGTACAACAAAACAAAACAAAACAACCAGCCCTCTATCCCTAAAAATCAGGGTGCCACACTATGAGAGTTGAACACTGGGAAGGAGAGACGGCTGGATCGAGCAGGTGCACTACCGCCTTGATACTGGGCCTACGACCTGGACAAAATCTGTCAAATTTTCCAAAAACTTACTAGAAAGTGAAAAATCTCTGAACTTTCCAGTAAGAAGTCTCTTGAGGTCCTCTATAAAAGGCGGATCTTTGGCCCAGGTCACAGCAAGCCAGTGGAAAGCTCGGGTCCCGGGCCCAGGGATCTCAGACTCCCAGCATCGCTGAAACCCACAAGGGGGACTGAGTTTAAAGACAGGCCTCACCTTGCCCCTCTCCCTGGAGTCACTTTCTGATGACGTCTTTCACATGCTTGGAAACCAGCAAGCATTTACAACAGGAACCTGAGCAAAAGGAGATGTGAATATTCAAAAGCAGAGAATGTCTTTTCCCTCCGAGGGCAGAACTGATCTGGAAGTCATCTGGCTTCGATATGCCTCTCCGGCAACCCTTCGGATACAAGAACTCACTATCTCTCATTTCTTTTGTTGCAATTTTCCAATAAAATCTGGCAGGGGCCCAAGTTCTCAGAGGACTAATACGGAGAAGAATGTCCCTGATTTCCCTTCAAGATGAGAAATCATTTCAACGTGAGAGTCCGGCCGCGGCTGGCACGGTCCCCACAGGTACTGGGGATTCGGGAAGGAGACCCGGGTCTCACTCCGTCCCTCTCGGCCACATCTCAGGCTTATAATTATTCAGTCAGCAGCCCAGAATTGTGGGCTACTTAGTTTTCTCTGAAAGCACTTAAAGACAGTTTAATGAAAGGAAAGAGCTGAGGGGAAACGGGGGGGGGTGCTTTTTTTAGGAACTGAACAAAATATCATGTTTTCTTCTCTCTCTCTCTTTTTTCCCTTTTTGCAATATTTCTCCTCAGAGAAAATTATAGTCTTTGGGGCCAGCAATGTGCTCTGTATGTTTGCTTATTCCAGTGGTTAGAAGGAGACCCGCGGGCAATGGTGTGTCAGTATAACATTCCCAATAACCCCGATAGGTTTGTGCAAACAGCGCCGCGGGCCAGGCGTGTGCAGGATGAGTTCACGGTGTGTGGCGAAGTTTCTAGTCGTCTTTGTTTATTTGCACAGCCTCTTGCCTTCCTCTGGAATCCGTAGTTTGTATTCCTTTTTAGTTTCTGCCTCTTCCAGCTACACTTTCCTTTAACTTATCTTCTCTGCCACCTCCCTCAAGCAGGGTTGAAATGCTTCTGTGCCAAACAATTTGCAAAGGAAATGGTTCTAGTTAGAAGCAGAGGAAAATGGAGGCTGTAATCACAGCATAGGGTTTTCAGTTGTTACCACTTCTTTCCCTTCGGTTTGTGTCTGGGCCTCTCTCTACTTCGTGTTCCTGTCAGGAGGAGCCCGTGAAGAGATGCTCCTGCCACCCCTACAGCAGGCCAGAGAGCCCCAAGTAAAAATAAAATCACACTCTGTTTACAGCACTGAGCTGTGTGCTCTTGGGACACAAAGGAGCAACTCCCTTCCTCCCTTCCAGACCATGCTTTAAAAAAATGTTTCTAAATGTGCTGAAAGATGTGGGCAGTCTAGCTAAGGGTCCCAGATTGCAGAGAAAGAAGGGCCCTCTGAGGGATGGACAGTAGTAGGAAGGCCCAGGAGGGCCCTGGAGAATGGAGGGGGGCTTATAAAAGCTGAGGAAAGCAAAGAAAACTTTTTAGAACTTTCCAGAACTTTCTATGCAGGAGCTTGGGCAAGAGCAGCCTGGGTGAATCACAATGTTCCTGGCTTGGCTCTGCCCTGGGAGCTGTGCCCACCTCTCTTCAGGGAAACTTCTACATAGATTCTGTGTTGGCTAATTTCTCCATTTTGTTGGCCTCTGGTGCTAACAATAGGTATTTTATGAGATTTATCCTCTTACAACTTTATTTCTCCTCAGTCATTAGATTCTGACTCTTTGGGGACACAAACACTTGGAGATTCTGACGGAAGTTATGGGCTTTCTCTTCAGAAAAATTAACATAAACATAAACATAAATTAACATAATTTTTAGGATCCATTGAAATTCCCTCAAGAAGCCCAGATTAAAATGCGTTGACTAAACTGTCCTTGAAGGTAGGTTGATCTTTGCTCATCTTAGGGGCCACTATCCAGAACATAGTAGCTGGTGACTGAAAGCTGAGTGAATGATACAACAGTGATTTCTCCTTCCCCCTCAACTCTTGGGCTCATCCTACCTCCTGATGACAGGTGCCCATGGAAAAGGTCTCATAAGACGTGCTCACTGTGACTTCTGCCTCTTTCCTGGCACCCAGAGCTTGGCCACTTCCCAAATCCATTTCATCATGGAACCTACCCACCCTGCATTGCGTGTCCTAAGCATTGGGATAACATGGCACAAGGAAAGCCATGCTAAGGAAGGGAAGCCGTACCTCTCGCTCTTCCGGTTTCATCCCCAGGTACCGAAGCCTTACTTCCTAACCTGAGATAAGTCCATGGGGTCATTGGGATCTAGTGAAATGGGATATGTATCCTTGGAAAGTAGGAGAAGATCCTTGGTAGAGGGAGGAAGCTTGTAGCATCTCCCCACTACACAGTGTTCACAGAGTTTATCCAGAAGGTAGAAAAGACACCAAAGCTTAGCGTACAGGTTCAGAGTTGAGCACACCATTGTCTGACGAGCATTCTTGTGAGTCCCTGATTCCATCCTGAGGTTGCTTTTCCTTCCTTGTTACACACACACAGACACACACACACAAACACACACATTTTTTTTTCTTTTCTTTTTCTTTTCTTTTTTTTTTTTTTTTTGTACCTGGGATCGAACTTCAGTCCTTGCACTTGAGAGGCAGACGGCAGAACCACTGCACTAAATCCCCAGCCCCCATCCTTTTTTGAGACAGGGTCTCACTATGTAGTTGAGACTGACCTGGAACTCACTATGTAGCCCAGGCTGGACTCAAATGCACAGCGATCCTCCTGCCTCAGCCTTCCAAGTGCTGGGATTACAGGCATGCACCACCACACCCAGCTTCGTATTTATTATTGATTAAGAGCCCATATTAACTAGTTACATATTAACTTGTAGAAAGTTAATAGGGTACATGCCATCTTTATCTGCTAGAGGTGTAAGCAATTTCTGCCTAATAGAAAAGATAACCCCCAAGGTTATAGTTTTATTTTCCATACAACCATCACTAGTTTTGTACACAAGCCCCTCTCTTATTCAGCCAGCTCAGTTTTGTTGTCTGCATTGACTGTGGTCTCTTGCATTCTCTTTCACACTGGTTTTGCATCTTGCAGAATTCCTGATTCATGAGTCTAATACCTCTTTGACTTGCTCTATAGTTGAATGGGAATTTTCATTTTAATTATTCAAAAGCTCCGATGCATTTCAGTTGTGGGCAGAGGCCAGCAGCAAAGGTGTTAACACCCAGAGTACAGGGAGTGCTACCTTGCACATGAGGTGTGGACGGAGGTCATGTGGGACCTTCTTAGAATGCAGATCTGACCAGCAGTCCTGCCCTTCTCCCCAGGGCCTGGCAATGTCCCCTGTGCTGGTCGGTGACACCCATCTGTGAGCGTCTGTAGAATGTGCTGTCCTCGCAGAGCTTCTATGGTTCTGTCCCCTCCGTCCTCCACTCCCCAAAGTCACATCCTCACTCCAAGGGACTGGATGTCCTGAGGAGTTTCTGGGAACTTGGAGGGAGGTTTAAGTGTGCTGGAGGGGTGTGGAAGGGAGGGAGGGAGACAAAGGCGTGGATTGACTCATGCTAGAGTCGACTGCTCCAGTGCTCCAGAGAGAAAGACGATCTCCCCACCGTGAGGGGAGGGAACCGTCCAGTGCAGAGCCCTGGCCAAACAGCACAGGTCCCTCCCCTGGCTGTAATATGCACGGGCAGGTCCACACCCAGCGTTTCCTGCACACCTCCTCTGGGAAGAGGTGAGGGAGACCCTTGTTTTCAGTGTCAACGCCTTGGTGGCCAACTCTGCTGCCTGCTATCTTTCGTCCTGGAGCACTAACGACCTTAATCCTCCACAGTTCTTGGAAACAGAGATCTCAGAGATGCCAAGAAACACCCCACCGTCATGTTCACCTCTGTCCAGGGGCCTTGATGAAAAGGAAGAGGCCAATGTTACGCTTCCTGGTGGTGCGTAGCTTCATCCCTGGGTCTCAGACCCCTCTTCAGAGGCTGAGCTGGGGAGAGGAGACAACCAAGAGGAAGAAGAGAGGAACTCAGAAGGAATTGTTGGTGGAGTGAGAGTTAGCCCATGGAAGGTCATTCTGCCTTTTATGGAAGTGGTGTTAAACACCCTCTTTGTTAGACTGGTGTTTTGCTTTGTTTTTGTTTTGCCAGTTCATTGAAATTAGAAAGTTAACAAGCTGTGCTTTGTCACAAGCCTATAATCTCAGCACTCCAGGAGGCTGAGGCAGGAGGTTTGCAAATCTGAGTCTAGCCTGGGCAGCTTAGAAAGGCCCTATCTCAATATTTTAAAAAGAAATTTTAAAAGGGGTGCTGCAGAAATAGCTCAATGCAAAGGCCCTGGGTTCAAACCTCAGTACTGAAAAAATGTTGTTAACCCTGTGTTAGTCCCCCAGTTTGGGGAGATATTGTTCTTTGGAAAGCAGCACCCCAAGAACCCATCTCAAACCTGGGCTCTCAGGCTGCAGGTGAGATAGAGCCCCTGAATACCACGGTCAGCCTGAGCGACCCTCTTCCTTCTGGCAGGAAACCAGCCCTTTGTTCTAGGCCGGCAGCATAAGGTCCTGCAGGTGACTTCCGGCCAGTACCACCCTGTCTTGTGACTAACAGGTAGTGAGGAGTCTCCTTCACCCCTTACACAAAGTGTGAAGATTTGGAACTGAGTCTTATTCTGCCACTTGAACTCCATAAACTTTTGCCAGTAACTGGTGTCATCTTTGTGAACCTGAAAAAATTTCAGAATTGCCAAGGTAATAAAACCAGTCGCCTATCCAAAGAGCTCTATAAAACAGCACGTGAAAGAGCTATGAAAATACAATTTGTTATGAGCTCCTCCTCCCTTGCTCCACATCCCCGTGAAATGCAGAGAGGGGGTGGGTAGATTTCAGGGTCACTGGCACCTGCTCTTGGTGTGGGATAGTTACATGATCTTGGCTGTCTTTGTCACCCTGGGATCTGTTGAATCATCGAGGCCATCCAGGTAACACCAGGATCCATAACCGAGATTGATAACCCCTACTTTGTAGAAAATGAGGTAGAAGGAGATCAACCTAAGGTGTTAGGTGACAAAATCTCATTTAACTCTAAGTTGAATCGAGTATTAACGTTTCCAGTCACACATGGAACAGCAAGAGTCCTAGAGATGAAATTAGTACCCCAAATCATGCAGGTGTCCCTCCTGCTAGGTCCTGTACACTTCACAGAAGATACATTACATCAAGGGCTGTGGGTTAGCTCAGTGATGCCGCTGCCTGCCTTGCAAGCACAAGGCCCAGAGTTCGATCCCTGGTACAAAAAAAAAAAAAAGAAACAAAGAAAGAAAATAAAGAAATATAACATCTTCTCCATTCCCACTGAAGTAATTACACCACACAAACACAAAAACTTGGCATCTGTAAAAATTATAACTATTAAAAAAATTATGCCCATTAGCTTTCTCTAATAAACAAACTCATCATTAGCCAAAATGTACTCTTTTTGCTACAAATTAAATGTGAATGAAATGCCATTGGTTTTTCTTGGTAGGGCTGGTCAATGAAATTGCCCCCATACCTGAAGGGTTAAGCAAAATTCTTCTATGGGGTTTATGTTGAACATTAGCTAACTCTTGAACTAATATTGGACATTTTCCCATCAACACACACTGAACGGAACGTTCGCATCTGTTACCGATGCTAAGCATTTAATTGGGGGAGTGGAAATATAATATAATAAAGAGAACGTATACTTGAGGAAAACTGAACTCCAGAATGTTTCAAATCACAACATGATGCCTTCCACTTGATTTAATCAAGTTCTTTTTTTTTTTTGTAATAGTTAAAATGAGAGGGAAGAGAAAAGAGGGAAAGTAATACTAAAATTTATTCCTAATTTTAACTCTGAAGTATACAATAATCATAGTGATTTGGCAAAATAGTCTGAAGTTTCCAAAGCCAAAAAAACAAAAAAAAAACAAAAAAAGGCACAGCTCTGTGTTTTTCCTATAAGATCTCTTTTCAGGAAGATACAGTAAGTTTACCTTAACTATTTTAATATCTTGACCTCTAAACATTTAGATGTGGGTGATTGGAACATGTATGTTGTAGAAATGGGGCACAGACCAGCCTAGAAGTTTCCTTGGAGTTCTTTAAGCTTTTAGACCCAATAAGTATCTCAATTAAATCCAGGGACGTGACCCGGATGTGGACCCAAAAAGCCACACACCATGTGCTGATCTGTGATTGACCTCAGAGTGCACGGAGGAAGAAGGAAATACAGTCTGTGCTCCTGACAAAACTCCTGACCCTGTCTACCTCACAAGCCCTCTCTCCACCTTCAAAACCATTCCTTCTGGGAAGTCACCCAAGATGGGAGGAGCCCGCAATGATACTGCAGCCCTGGAAACCATGCCCCTGCTCAGCTTGTCCCTGTCCCCAACACAGAAAACTTCAGTAGATCAGGAGGGATCTACTAGAACAGGGGTCAGCAATCCCTCCCCGCTTTTCTACAGCAGGGGACACAGCCACGCAATCTGTTCACCTATTGACCAGGGCTGCTTTTGCATAACAAGTACGGCTTTGAGTGGTTGCCACGGAGACCATGTGCACATAAAGTTTAAAGCCTTTACCGTCTACCCCCTTCCAGGAAGCGTTTGGTGCCCCTGTGAGAAAGGGCTGCTTCTCCTCAGCACCATCATTTGCATTCTATAAACTCTGAAGTTTGGGTTCTCATCTTTCAGCAACTCTGCACGCGGGAGGGGAAGCGCTCCTGTCAGGAAAGCTGTCCTACCCTGGTAGAGATGGTGCCCAAAAACACCCAACACCAAAAGGTTCCTGTGACACTTGTGAGAGATGAGCTTCAGGGACTCCCTGCCCTTGGGCCTTGGAGGGTCCTGTGCTGCGATTATACGGTTGTGTGTTTTTGCAACATTTGAAAAATGAAATAGAGAGACCATTGCCCCTTTTCATTCCAACTTTCCCCCATTGTGTCCCCCCTGTGTTGAGTGGGGCTGGGATTCCTGTGGGGATTTCGAGGATCCAACTAAACTGGTGTTGAGAGCTGGAGTTGCCACTACTTGTCTTAGTCACTGTCCTCCTTGCGGGGACGAAATACCCGATATACGTCACTAAAAGGAAGAGAGGCTTGTTTCGTGGTTTGTGGAGGTTCAGTCTTCGTGTGGTCGGCCGGCAGAAGCAGAATGGCGGGAGGGTCTGGTGGAGGAAAGCAGCTCACCTCATGGGGTCTGGAAAGCAGGAGGATTCTGGGGAGAAGCCGGGAAGGGTGCTGCAACCTTCCACAGTGACCCACCTCTTCCCACCAGGCCCCACCTCCTGAGAGCAAGCCCGGCTGAGCACCGGCTATAATCCAGTCACCTTCCTATGATCCCACAGGGTGTTACAGGAACATCTAGATATAGTCTGTAACATTCCTACTTCGGGTTTAGTGGGACACAGCGACAGACTGATGACAGACACGCATGGCATGCTCATTTCTCTCCTTGGTCACATTTTTGCTGGTCCTCCCCAAGATAGGAAAATTCCTGCAGCTTACAGGATCAACTCAGCTTTGAGGGCTGTCTGATCCTGTCCTATGACACCACCTCTGAAAGGCAGCGGGGAAGAAAAGGCCTTTGAGAGGTGGGAAGTCCAAAGCCAGACCATGGAAAAGTCCTTCTGGCCCTTTCAACCCATATATGAAAGGAACTTAGTAGATCTGCCCAAGTCTTTTAATGTTCAATGACCCTCTTGATAACAGCTTGTGACGTTGAAACTTTTCTATCAATAGTAAAACAAAAATGACAACAACTCAATCAACAAAGCTAGAGACCAAATTGCTTCTACTTCTTTTCTTTTTGTTTTTTGTTTTTGTTTTTGAGACAGTGTCTTGCTATGTGGCCCAGGCTGGCCTTGAACTCGAAGCGATCCTCCTGCCTCAGCCTCCTGAGTGCAGGGATTACAGGTGTGTGCCACCACGCCTGGCTGATTGCTTACTTCTTTCTGCCACAATATTACAAGAATGTAATTGTATGAAGATTTGATGGGTGTATGTGGCCAACAAATATGGGAAAACTATTACGACAGAACATGAATGAAACAGTTGTTCATTAATAAATTAACAAATTAATTAATATGGTGTTTGTGGCAAGCTTCTGAAAATTAGTCATTTCTTGTGATTCTACCTTCAAATGGCACATCACAATTGTATATCCTTTTTCATAAACATGGTACCCAAAATAAAGCAAGCCTTAGGCCTACAAAATGTATCCTACTTAACATAGCTGTGCTGTGCACCCTAATATGTAATAAAAACAAACATTTCTTTCTTTTTCATGTTGGTCATCATAACTCATTCTATGGTCTGGTGGTGCACACCTATAATCCTGGCACTCTGGGAGGCTGAGGCAGGAAGGTTGCAAGTTCAAGCCCAGCCTGGGCAACTTAGCAACTCAAAGATCTTAGTCTCTTAGCATTAAACAAACAAACAAGTAAATAAGGGCTGGAGATGTAGCTCAGTATAAAACACTGGGTTCAGTCCCCAGTATCAAAAAAACAAACATACAGAAAAACCTATGTAAATGAATTTTTGATTGAAGTGACTCCATTACTGAGCAGAACCTGTGCCACTCCCAGCAATCCCTCTATGCGGTAGAAAGAGCCCATTTCAGAGTTAGGGTGACCCAAGCCTGAACTGCAGCTTCTCCTTCCAGGCCTGTGTGCTTTTAAACACAACACCTATGTGCCCTGAACCTCAGTTTCCCCAGCTGTCAAATGGGAAAGTATGTGGCTCCCACAGGGTGCAGAAGGCACAGTGAGTCCAAGGCTGGGTCCTGGGGCCACCATGCATCGATCCCTACCCCAGCCACACCCTCTTCCCTACTCGTCTCTCCGGGATGCTCCCAGGAGCTCGGCTCATCACACAGCTGGCAGAGAGAGACTCAGAGGAAAGCACTGTAATTAATGTCACATTCGCTCAATTTCAAGTCTAGACAATATTTTTCTAAAACAATTGCTTCTGAGGGCCAGGAATAAAACAGAACAATGTCAGTCATCAGCACCCAGAAGGGGAGGGTAAACATTGCCTGGCGGGCTGTTCTGACTCTGATCACGAGCCCTGTGCTCCACTGGGAGGTGAGGCAAGGACTTCCACACTTTGCTGCACTGTGGTCCAGCCCTGCCCAGCCCTGGAGCTCAGAGCGGCAGGCCAGACCCAGGGAGCAGAGACCAACTGCCCCTCCCTCCAGAGACCACTGTTCCCCATCCAGTGTGAGGTGGGGACTCCAGAAGCCACAAGCAGCCCCAAATCTCGGGCCCGGGGCTCCCCCAGTTCAGCTCCTCAGGGACCTTGTGTTTCATTCACCTGTGACTTGGGTGACCCTGTGCCTGGCACAGCAGAGAAGTTGAGGGAACTGCAGTTCCTTGATACTGGCCCCGATGCCGGCAGCCTGACACTGGGGATTGAACCCAGAGCCTCCACATGGAGCTACAGCCCTAGCCCTTTTTAAAATGTACTTATTTTGAGACAGAATCTCAATAAGTCACTAAATCATGCAGGCTGGACTCGAACTTGTGACCCTCTTGCCTTAGCCTCCCAGAGTTCTGGTGTGACAGGCCTATGCCAACACCCCCAGCCCTCCAGGGTTGCTGGTGCTCAGTGACAGCTGAGAGCCTCCCGCTCAGCACATAGTGGGTGGCTGGAAGGCCCCTCTTCGACTCACTTGAGCAGGTCAGTTAATTACTGTGACCTCAGTTTCCTCAAATATAAAGTAATAGGATTGCTTTTTAGCAAAGTTCATCAAACGCTCTGTGAAAACTTATTATATTACCAAATAATGCTGGAAAAGCTCTTCTCATAGAACCCTACTGCTTAGGAACCTATTGAAGATGCCAAAAAGTTCAACCAGGTGCCAGGGAACTTGATTAGCTGTGCTTAACCCTGTGCTTGCTAAACACTTTGGAGTGCGCATGCTCTGTGTTAATATCTGGACAGCAAGGCTCAGGGGTCCATAGGGGGCTCTGTTCCTGGCTATGACAGATCGCAGTTTGCATCCTGTGAAAAGCCAGTGACTGATTCCAAGGCACATCTACCTCGTGATTTATGTATGCTCGCTGATTCTGTGAATGCTACCTACACGCATAGCCTTCCCTGTGATTTATAGAGTTTCTCCACAGATACTCTTCCTTAATCTTTGCAACCACACAGCTGCAGAGTTGAAAGTCTTTCATTTCCATTTTGCGAAGCAGAAAACGGAGGGAACTCTGTCCCGGGTCCACTAGCCAGACCCCTGCACAGCTGCACTGACTTCACAGGTGACCACTGCACCCTGAGCGCAGACCCTGTCCTCCTGGATTGTAACTGTTTTTCTGACTCCTCTGCTCAGGTTAAAACTCCGCTCCTCCTACTGACTGTGTGACTAGGGGTCCTGAGAGGCTTGGAGGTCAGCCACACCCACTCCTGGAGGAAGTCAAGTCTTAGTTGAGTTCAGGCACCAGGTAAGTGGTATGGGAGCCAGGCATTGGAGCCTGGGCAGAGGTTACCAGGCACATAGAGCATAGGACTGGAGGCACCGATTGGAGCCTCCCTTCCCTATTCCACTTCAGGTGATCTGGAGAAAACAATGCAATGGAACCCGACATTAATCTCTTCCCCTGACCATGCACATGTGGGGCTCTGTCCTGATTGGTCTCAGCATGCTTGTAGCTCCGTACCCTCCACCAGCACCAGGTGGAGGAAGATTTAGGATGCAGTCCTGGCCTCTAAGATGAGAGAGCATTGTCCCCCTCTGATCAGAAGCCACTGATCAGGGCTGGCAATAAAACCAGGACACAAAACAGCCCACCTGAGCTTCCCTGCAGATTTTCCTCCCATGCTCTTTAAAGCTGTGTCTCTCACTTTCCATATTCAGCAAAGGTGACCATCTCACAGAGATGAAAATCCCACATCTAGACAGCACAAATCACCAGGGCCCTGCTCCCGTCTTTTAAAGTGAAATGGAGAGGTACTGGCTAAACAAAGTATTTATTCTGTTTTCCAAACAGAGTGCTTTCTTTGGCCAGGCCAGATGTGACCTAATCATGAAGATGCAGTCGCTTCCGAAAGGAAGATAAAGGAAAATAAATGTAAGTAGTAAAAGTGCAAATTCTTACTCAACAGCAGAAGGAAGGATTTTCTTATCATAGCTGTTTGCTCCCGCTGTCCTCTCCAGTTAGACAGAAAATGTTAAATGTCTCTGAAATGATCTAAAATGGTATGGGATTGTGTTTGTTTTACATTTGGGGCTGGAAAAGCAGACAGCCACTCTTGGTAACGGAGCAGGAGAAGGTCTCGGAACTGTCCTGATTGGATTTGGGACTCCAGGTCATGACAGAGCCCCTTTGTTTCTGGCATGAGGTAAAAGCCCAACAAATGAAATTTTAAAAACTGAAACCCAGTATCCTCCTTGTCCTAAGCAGAAGATGCCCAGAATCACTAAGAGATGGCAGTTTTACGTGCATGGTCATAGCTGGGCCTGGTGGCAACACTGTGATCTCAGGGCCACGCTGAGGCAGGAGGATCACAACCCAGAGTCTGGCTTGGGTGACTCGAAGAGCTCTTGTCTCAAGAAATAAAAAAGGCTGGAGATGTAGCTCAGTGTGATGGCCCTGGGTTCCATCCCAGTACCACAAAAATAAACGAACAAGCAAAAGAACACGGGCAGGCTTGAGATGTACTTTGTAATAAATTGTTAATTTATTACAATGAATTGTATTCATTGGAAAACCCTATACTTTTTCAAAAAATATATGACAACGATAATTGGCATCCATAATGAGTTGCTGGGATTTATGATCTCTTAAATGAAAACATTGCTATAAAGAGTGTGGGATTTGGAGTCCACTGAACTGGGATTCTGTTCCTGGCTTCTCCACTTAGGGGCTGCATGACAACAGGCAAGACAGTCGAACTCTACAGTGCCCGAAAGCTTCTTCAGGGCTGGGTGGATGAGCCACTGGGCCTACTTCGTACGGAGGCCGTGAGAGATGGTGGAGGGAATGCATGGAAAACACCTAGACTATGTATCCTTGTCAGAATCACCCGAAGTATAAACATGAGAAAATGAAAGAAATGAGAAAACAGGGAAGGAGGAAAGCAGGAAGGAAAGAAGGGCAGGAGAAAGACAGGGAGGGAGGAAGAAAGGAAGGAGAAGGCAAGAAGGGAAAAGGAAGGAAGGGAGATGGAAGAGAAAGTGAGGCGCCATTTCTGAATCCAGCCCGTCATGTTACAGCCTAGGTCTCCATGACCAGTTCATGGATAATGCTTCAAGAATTCGACTAATGCGATCCTCCAATCCCCAGCTCGCCTCCTTTCACGCTCCCTGACTGTGTATCATTGCAATTCTTTTGCAAACTGCTCTCTCTGTAGCTTACAGTGCAGATCACAGGGCATGACTAATATTCATCTTTTATCTCCAGTGCATTGCTCGGCTTTTGACACACGGCGAGCACGTAATAAACATTTGTCAAATGAGTCAGTGAGAGAGTGAAAAGAGACTCTCGCCAGGGGCCAGACCTGTCTTCTGCGAAATATTCAATGATTGACAGGGCCTCCGCTGGCAGGTACTGAGGCAAACCCCGGTGGAGCTGCTACAGAGCCTCCTCTCAGGGCCGAGAGGACAGGCTCCGTGGCGGGCCCCGCTGCCAGACGAAAGCCGCACCATGTGGCCATTTACATCGCGTTCTGCAAACATCCGCAGATCCAAGACAGCCTGGCTCCCGCTATCCGAGGACCAATTCTGCCCCAAACACACTGGCTACTGTTCTCTCTATTGAACTGCAGGGCCCCGTCCTGGGTATCGATAAACAGCTGCAGCGTCAAATTAGTACTGTTTACTGTCAAATTCAGATGGGAGCCAATCTTTTGTGCCCTTTGTTTACAGCGTCCAAGCTGCCTGTCCCAAACCTCCAAAGGAAGTAGATGCGAGTGAATGGCTTCCTACAGGGATGCTGTCCCAGATCAAACAAGAGGCAGATTTTGTTTGTCTTCTAAAATAAACTATCCTTTCAGGTTCGTGGGCTCGGAATAACAGCTATCAGATTTCGCCAGCTGTTTTTTATTCCTTCCCTAATTTTGCAGCTCGGGCTTTTAGAAAAGAGGGCTCTGTCTTTGTTCCAGGCCCATGATGCTGGGTCAGTGCCAAAGGGAATCGAATACCTACAGAAGCTGGGAAGCCCAGGGAGGGGAGAGCGGGTGTGTTTGTGATTTGGATGCGTGGCAAACAGCGTTCTGAAAACCTATCTTGCAGTAAACTGCTTACTGTCAAAACCTAAACACTGCAATCATCTCTAAATAATAGCTTCACATCCCCTGGTCCTGTTATTTAATGTTTATTTTCCTCCTAAGCGCCTCCTCATTTGCACAGCCCACAGGAGATCTTCAATCTATTCCTCTACGTTCTTTTCCTAACATATTGAAGGAGGTAGAAGCCATCAGCAGGGTGACAAGATCCCGCCACGTCTGGGGACACGGTTGGCGACCTCTTTGTCCTTCTGTCCTGTTTACATTCTTCTCATTCTTGTTCATCACTGTTCCGAAGAAGAATCTGGAGAGTTGGCTCAGTGGGACCCGGACACTCTGCTTCTGTGGCATTTGCTGGAGGAGTCGAGCCACCCTCGGGACATAGGCAGTGACCATGTGGGTGTGAGGACTTCTAAAGGGAACTTGAGCTGGCTCTTGGTGACAACCACCTCTTTATTTCATACTCACAAACTGATTTTTCAATGGCTTGATTTAGTCTCGAGCAAGAGCCCATGACATTGCTTGTATTGTAATTAGAACCTATTGTTTTTACTATCTTTAAAAAATAGGACCAAGCCGGGTGTGGTGGTACACTTCTATAATCCCAGCAATCTGGGAGGCTGAGGCAGGAAGATCACAAGTTTGAGCTCAGCCTGGGCAACCAGAATCTCAAAATTAAAAATTTTAAAGGGCTGGGGGTGGGGGTTGGCTTTGGGTGTAGGTCAGAGTGAAGGTTTGGAATCAGTCCCCAGTACTGCAAAAAATAAAAAAGACCAATAATTTGACAAATTTTATTGATCTTTCATTTTATTAAAAAGTGACTTGATACCTCATATGATGAAGTTTTCAGCATGATTTTAGAAGGCAAGTGCCATGTCCCACTTCATCAACAACAAGCCAGCACGAAGAGCAGTTAATCACACAATAGAGAAGACCGGTTTGTCTCCCAGTGTGGACTCCTGGAGTCGCCTGGCTCCCTTCCTGCAGTTCAAAGGTCCTAAGTCCTCTCTGATGTGACCCCACCCTTGTACTTCAAATGGCATTGCGGTTTGGATGTTTGGCCCTGGAATCCGTGTGTTGGGAATTTAATCCTCGAGTTATACCTAATGATCTTTGGAGGTTGAGCCAGCCCTTGAGAGTGGATGAATCCTTTGTGCATGGATTCACAGATTCATGGGCTGGGGAGGTACAGGCTGTTACAGCAGCAAGTCCTTTGTGGCGCCTCTGAGACCATGGGCTACACCTTTGCCGCTTTCTGAGCACCTTTGCTGACTTCCCAGGTGGGGCCTCCGCCTTGGGTTCCTACCTTCAGAACTGTAAGAAGCAGATTCCTTTTTTTTTTTTTTTTTTTTTTTTTTTTTTTTTTTTTTTTTTTTTTTTTTTTTTTTTTTTTTTTTTTTTTTTTTTTTTTTTTTTTTTTTTTTTTTTTTAATGAATTACTCTCTCTTTGTGTACAGCGACCCAAAGGAGATTGTGATATCCTGCACCGGAAGCTCCAGCCCAACCAGGCCATTTCACTTCTGCTTCTTGGAGCCAGCTCAGGGTACGGGTTCCCACAGCAGTTCTCCCTTTCCATGTCTCCACCTCCCAGGATCTAGTTCAGTAGCACAGTGCCCACAGGTCCTTCCCCTGTGAACACACAAATGCACAGATACGTACACATGCCCAGAGCTGCACCCAGGGCCTGCCACTCACTGCACAGGGACTCCAAAGAGCACCTTGTTGGGAGGACCCTTGGCCCTCTGCTCTTCTGAGCCACCCGGGAAAGTACTACATGGCCCAGGCTGGGGACCAGTGAGGACACCAAGCCCTGCTGATACATAGAGCCAAGAGTGCACAGGCTTCTGTCACCAGTACTGTTCTGGGGACTCATATACTTCTATTCGCCTAAGAGCAGCCAAAGACAGGAGAAAATGGTGGCTCACACGGCTCATGCAGAACAACATGGCCGCCAGGCCCTCTGCCCACCTGGCCAGCAATGAGCTTCTTTCTCCTCCTCTCCTACTGTTCACCCCCTCATCCCTTCATAGGAAACTACTCACCACGTACCACTGCAGGGCGCACAGGGGGAGACCGGGTGGGTATGAGGTGGAACCTCCAGAGTTTGTAGCTCAAAGATTATAACTTGCTCTGAAAGGCAACCTCAAAGGTCCCAAACCAAGGCAGTAGATATGCAGGGTCTTATCACACACTGAAAACCAAAACACAACACTCTCCAGGCTTGGAAGGAGGAAGCACCTTTCCACAGGCCTCAGAGGCAACCTGGAAGTCGGAGAATGGGAACAATTTTAGAAGAAAAGTGGGGGCACATCAGTGAGTGCGGGAGCTGCAGGTGGGCCTGAGGCAACAGCAAGTGGATCCAGGGCACAGGGCACCTTTCATGCCCATCACAGAAACCAGCCAGGAAGCCTGAAGACGCCGCAAGAACTAGGCACATGAACTCCTTTCCAGACTAGTGACGGGGACACAGAAAGTTCTAGAAGGGTAGCGACATCCACCTGTGTGTGGGTCACTATGTGAAATGGACCACTGTGTGCAGAGCTGCCTGTGTCTCCCACTTTGACCTGCTCTGTGCCACCTGCACCCCCTCCCGTGGGGCCTGTGGACCCCTCCCCGTCCTGTTACCTGTGTGTAGAACAAGGCGTAGAGGAACCTTGGAATGGTGTCCCAGCATCACTGTTTTTCTTAGCACTTTCATTTCTCTTTAAGGAATCATATCCAGTCTTGTGTTGCTTAAAGGTGGGGACTCTTTCTGGGTGCTTCATCTCCTGGGACTTTGTCAACGTGTGAAGGGCTGAGTGTACTTACATAAACGAAGACAGCCACAATATCACGGTGTCGCCCACTCTGCAGTTAGCCAGTCACCAAAACATCACTGTGATGTGCCAGCTCTGGGCCAGAGACATCATTAAAGGTATAGTCAGGCAATCTCCGAAAACTGGGGTGGACCTTGGCGCCGAGGGACAGAGTTCACCATGGGCAACAACATCACCGCTGACGACTATTGAACACCGGGCCTCTGCTACCGTAGGTTTGCAGTGTGGATTCAATTCACCCTTGTAGCTAGAGAGAAGTGGCTGACTTTCCACAAGATCAATACCAACACTTTGATTTTGGATTCTTTTTGGTTGTATGCAAAATCTAGCCCCAGAATTGAGTTTTCAACCTCCAGCCTGGGGTGACTCAGGGCTCAAGCTGGGAATTTTGTACTCTGGAGGTTTGCTTTGGCTCTCTCCTTGGACCCAACCAGTTCTGAGACCTGGACTTCTTTCTTTCATTTTTCAAATGCTTCCTTAACATCTGCTATGTGCCTGCCCCGTATTTTGGTGAACAGCACAGGCACAGTTGCAACTTGTTTTCTGGGGTTTTGGGAGCTTGGAATTTGAGAAGGTAGGAACATCTGTCCCCAACTCATGATCATGAATCCTGGATGTAAGTCTTGACTTCAATGATAATGATGCTAGGACTTGGGCCAAACCTTTAAACCTCCCAGAGCCTCAGTTTCCTTGCAGTTAGAAAGAGAATTCAACTGGAGGATCGTAGCCTTCCATGAGCAACCATGATTTCTGGAGTCTCAAGGAATAAAGAAGAGTTACAGTCAGACCCCTCCACCCCTGCCTCAGCTTCCTGCTCAGTAGGGCTGACGGGTCCTGCATGCCTATGTCCCCAGAGAGCCCACTGTTTGTTCCACGTCACTCTGACCCTAAACCTGCTCCTTTGTGACCTGACATTGTTCCTCTTTACTTTTCTCTCATTGTTGCAACAAAATACCTGACACCCAAAGTTAGAGCGGAAGGGGTTTATTTGGCTTACAGTTTTGTCCATAACCTGCTGGCTCCAAGGCAGAGAAAGCAAAAGCAAATGAGAGAAACTTTGAAACTGTCTTTTTACCCCTTTTATCTTATTTAGACTACTTAGGGCAGGTAGCACTCACGCCCTTAATCCTACTGCCCTCAGGCCTAGCCCCACCATTAATCAGTTATGAACTCTAGATTCAGTGACCTACAAAATAGCCCCACCTGATTCTCATGAGGCTTGGGGGGCATCTAAAGGAAAGCCATAAAATCTCACTTAACAATCCAATCATTTACTCTATAAAGAGCTCCTGTTAGAGAGAGTCCGTGTGTGCAGAAGAACCTCTTCTCTCAAAGCTCCTACCTCACCTCTTTTTTCCCCCCACTCTTCCCACAACTCTTTTTCTGAGTTTGGAAAATTAGACCAACAGAAGATGTCTTGAGAAAAGACACACATGGGGAAGTATGGCGGCTTTAGATTCCTTTGGCTCCCAGTACCAGCCCAGGAAGCATAAATTAATCTGATCCCACAAGCCTCTCGAAAGTGTCTGTTAGATGTGCTGTTCAGTCACATGGTAGCTCAGAAGGACCTAGGTTCCAGTTCCTTTCTCCCACTAATGGGCCCCTGATGCTGGCCAACTTGTGGACTTCCCTTCTCTAAAGGGTCTGGAGCCCCTGTCACTAATGATTCTCCCAGCACTATCATTTTAGGGTGCTAATGAATTCAGGGAAAGAACCCAAAACCCATCTCCTACAAAAATGCAAATGCTTTGCCATTTCTGTTCTTTATTTGACCACAATTACTGGAATTATTTAGAGCATATTTCCATGTTGAGGCCTAATCACAGAATTTCCTAATTTTATTTGTTGTTGTTGTTGCTGTTGTTGTTGCCATTTGAATCCAACTTGTTTTGGGTGGAAACTCAGCCCTGGGTGTATTTTTATGAGTGTCTTAAAAGAGAGATTTAGACACAGCCCCACTGCCTTGGTGTGGAATTCCCTGAAGTTTGCTGGAAAATCAAACATCAAGTCACTTTAAATTTAGGTCAAACCAAATTTTAATATCCAAAGAATTTAATCAGAAGGCTGGAGTCTCCATTACTGCTTTAAGATACCAGATTTGGCATGTGCTCTTTTCTGTTATGAAGGACTCTTCCCATCTCAAGGCTAACGTGGGACATATCAGCCTTCAAGAGCTCAGGAAATATATTTGGGGTTTTCAATTTAACTCTATGCATCCTAGCACTTATTACATAAAGAAATCCATGGTTCATTCATATGCAGTCTTGTAGATCATATCAGATTTATTTCCCCAGTTTAGGCTGATTCGAGACTTATCAACACATTCCAAAAAGCACATATGATAAGATCGCATTAATTTGGACTTGACTAATTTAGGGTTTATGCACCATGAGGGAACACGGGGCTAATTTTAGCAAAGGGTAGTAGACGTGGCTTTTAAGGAACGTTTAATATCCTTAAGGAGACATTGTTCCAAGTGCATTAAAATAGATCTTAACGCTTACACGAATCTCCAAAATTGACTTACTAGCTCCCTCTGCATTGTATGCATTTAGCCATTTTTTGGTGACATTGATTAGAGCTGAAAATTATTTTTTAAAGATTCTAGATTTCTAGCTCGTGCTCTTTTGGGTATATGATGCCACAGCTTAACGGAAATGAATACTAGGGTGCCACAGGATAAAACCACACTGGCAAACGGGATGTATTTGATCATGGTGCAAAATGTGTCTCATGTGACTCACCCTGGGGTAATGGTGACAGCATTTGTGGTGGGAAGAATATTGGGGAGTGAGAGAATTAATCAGTACCACAGGAGTAAGGCCCAGGAAGGCAACAGGATTTAAGTTTCCCCAGGTCAGTGGGATTGGAGCGAGCCTTGGAAAGCGTGGTTGTGGGCTGCGGGGCCAGGCTGTCTCACCACCGTTTCGGTCACTGTAGCGCTCACTCCAGACCCACGCTGTGCCTCCTCCAAAGATCTTTCGCTGACCCAGCTCTCTCGTCCTTCCCACAGCCCCTGACTCACCGGGGAAGGCGCGCAGAGAGCCCGCCTACAAAATCGCTCCATTTCCCAAAACGCGGACTCAGAGTCCAGGACTTCTTTTGTTCCAGAGCCTCTGGCTCAGTGGCAGCTGCATAGAGAGAGATACAGTCACCTCTCGGGGCCCGGGGACACACATGTCAGGCCATGCTGCCCTGCCTGCTCCTCTGCACCTCTCTCCTCCCGCTCACCTCTACACCAAGGGCGGGGACATTTTAGTATTCGAGAGAGATGCACCGGGGATCACCAGGGCCACATGGATTTTCTCCCAGTTCAGCCCTGGAGCCACAGGCCACAGTAACCTGATGCTTGACAAGTTCACCGCGCATCCTGGAAGCTGTTTTCTTTCTGGTTTGTGATTTTCAATAAGATCCCAAACAACCAGGGCGGGGGAGAGCAAGCAAAGAGAGAGAAAGCCCTGACCTTCCCAAACCAGACATTTGTCATAGTCATCCACACTTCGACCTCAAGAGAGGTCACCAGTACTTACAAACTGGCTGTGGGGCTGCATGCAGTGAGCACCAAAGACGTGTTCAGCCTAACAGACCAATTAGCCAAGGACCGGACCCACTTCCTTGCTCCTTTCTGAATTCCTTAAACATGTGTTTCTTGGCATCTACCCTCTTTGCCACATAGACCCAAGCAACAAATCGTCAAAGCCGAGGAGCCGAGGCTCCATGACAAACCACAGGCCAGAGCCAGCGATAAGACAGACGCCCAAATTTGGTAAAAGAGAAGGGGAAAAAAATGAAACCAAAAAAAACGCTGTACTGGCGAAGCAGCGTGCTCCAACGCGCAGGGATGGCGCTTTACTTCTTCGAAGCTGCTCAGAGATCTGCTGGAGCGGAGGAAGGCTGGAAAGAGAAGGCCTGGCACGGGGTAGGCCATAAACGGCAGCTTGATGAGGTTCCCACAGGCCTCCCACTGGTCCCCAGCCTGCAGGGCCCACACACCAAACCCTCGGGGGCCGGGGTGTGGACCAGAGCCTGGTCTGTAGATAACAGGCTCACCCTCCCCAGGGAGAATGCGGGAGGCGTCCTGAGACGGACCGGGGCACCGCATGGACTTAGCAAGGCCTTAGAGGACCTCTCACCCCAGCGAAGTATGTCTGGTCCCATCCAGGTCCGGATGTCCAGCGTGTGCTGTCTGTCACTCTCCCTGGAACCCTACCTAGATCCTGGGCAAAGTAACACCATGAAGCCAGGAATGTAGCTCAGCCAGCACAGCGCTTACCTGGCAAGCATGAGGCCCTGAGTTCGATTCCTGGTACAAAAGCAAAGCCACAGAGTGATGTTTTGGTGACTGACAAAGTGCAGAGGTGGTGACACAGTGACGTGGTGGCTGTCCTAGTTTATGTCAGTCCGTTCAGTCCTTCACACAGTGACAAAACCCCTGAAGGTAGAGCTAGTGTCCAAAACCATGTACGCTCTGTCTCTCTGAAGTACATGTACGCAGCCCCTTCAAAGATGCCCTCAGTAATCCAGGGTCTTCATGCTGAGCTACAGCCTCAGCCATTTTATTTCATTTCATTTCATTTATTTTGAGATAGGGTCTTGCTAAGTTGCCCAGACCTGGTTTGAACTTATGGTCCTCCTGCCTCAGCCTCCCAGGGAGCTGGGGTTACAGGCCTGGGCCACCACACCGACCGGACTGTTTATTTTTCAACTGAGACAGTGCAGGGTGCAGCTGTTGCTCACCAAGCAGAGAGAGGAGGAAAGGGGTGGGAGGGAAGAAATTAATTCACTTTGGAGATAACTGGATACTGATGCATTAACTGCAATCTGTAGACAATGGGAAACTTTGGAAGCAGTTTTTTTCTTTTCTGGTTAAAACAATAAAAATAACAACAACAAAAAAAATCCCACCTTTTCGGTGTTAATCTTTCTAAATTACTTTATTGATTTCCTACCTTAGTAACTAAGGCCTAATAGCCTCTGTAGATATCTGGTGACCGTAGAATATTAGAGATGTAGCTACCATGCTATAGAAGATGGTTCTGAACCCTGACTTTTATCTCTGTCTCCTCCCCCAGTGCAAGCTTGTTACTTCTTGAGGCTGACTGAAATAAATTCTAATCATTTGAAGAGTGTGAACAGTTAAGCCTTAAGTAGTTGGGACTCAGCAAGTCCAGAGACTCACAGTCTCCTAATTTACAGCATGGGGGACTGGCAAGATCCTATGATCAGACACCTGGTTTCCTTTATGCAGGCCATCTGGGAAGTGACAGGTTTAAGACTAGTCAATGTAGCCGAGTTGATAAGCACATTGTGTCTAACTCTAGGTCTTGTGTTTGTTCAACCTAGAAGGAGTGAAATTATCAAGGGACCAGGCAAGCTGTCACACTGATGGGAGAAAGGACCAGGTGTTCCCCTGCCTGTCTAGGTTGCTGTTGATTCTCAAGTGCTAAAAACTCCCAACTATCACCACATCCAAAGGAGTTAGAGACACTTTTCTCACCTTGTAAAGAATGCCTTGTTTCAGGCCTCTCTTCCAGAATGGAGGGCAGTGAAGACCTAGAACAAGGTCCTTGATTAGTAACTGAGCCCCGTCCTTCCTGGAAGGGAAGAGTCCTCATGGCCCAGAGGCTGGGTTCCCGAGGGAGTGGGGTCAGGGTCTGCCCGGCTGGATAGGGGTGAAGGGGACTCGTGGCTGGAAAAGTACTGGTGAGCAAGGGTCCCAGGAGGCAGGAAGTGGGGACATGAGCCGTGAGAGCAGAAGAATGTCCTGGAATCTGACAGGGATGGAGGAGGGGACAGGGCTCCCCCAGTGCACCCCACACTGTTGCAGAGGCCACAGAGAAGCCGGCAACAGGGATCCAAACACCCCTAACTCCATGCCCAGGGAGGACCCAGGCGATGTGAGCCTGAGGCCAACGATCCGATTGGATTTTAGGGAAAAAAGAATACAGCGTCGTGTTACAGATAGTGAATTTGTTACAAATTCTAATGTGTCACAAACCTAAGTTTTTACTTAGAATGAGAAAAGGAATCACCACATAGTACTAAAGTTTTCAAAAGCCACTGGATGCCACAAACATCGCATAACTTAATTCTGGCACACTCTGTACTATTTTTCCACATTTTGGTCTGCATATTCTTCTCGAAGCAGGGCATCTTTAGATGATGATGATTTTTAAGTATTATTTTCTGTAGAGAGAGCAAAAGGCAATTCAGCCATCTAGGATGGTTGGTCAAATTTTGAGTTTGTTTTTTGAGTACATTTGGAGTAATGGCTTGGGTTAGGTGTTTAGGAGAACTAAGTCTTCCACTGACCAGTGTGGACTTGTGGTGATGGGCCTTTTCCAGCACATAGCTTTGTCACTTTCCTGCCCTGCAGGACTCCTGTCCTCCTGTCATGCAGTGCCAGGTGCCTGAGGGTACAGGGAAAGGGCCCTGTCTTTTTATATCGTAGTGGGGAACAAGTACACCATGGGTGGGAGGGATATCCCTGCCATTCCTGCCCATCCCCGCCATGGAAACAAAGGCAAATATACTAATACACCATCCCCAAGAAGTCTAAGCCAATGTGTGTCCCCAGTTCTGTCATCCTTTTTTGTGGGGGGTACGGGGAATTAAACTCAGGAACGTGTGTTTGCGAGGCAGGTGGCGGAAACTGTCATCCTTTATGTAGATCTCCAGAATGCCCATGGCCACTCCAGAGCCGTCTGACTAGGAGGGAGTTGACAGAAATGGAAAGAATAAACACTAGCTGAGCTGGTTCTGTTACAAGAGCGTATTTCTGAAAACAGGCAAAGACTGGGCTCCAAGGCTCCTCTCACACTGGGGTCAGGTTGGGGTCCTCAAGTCTCAGGACCACTGGCTTCACTGTAAATCCAGGCCTTAAATCTGGAAACACCAGGCCTGCTGATAAGGCCGGATGCGGCCCCTTCCGACAGGCAAGCTCCGCTAACATCTTGGTTTGTAGTTAGGGGCTGGCAGTGGAGCGGTCCCAGATAATTCTCAAAGCGAACCCATATGTGGCTGAATTTGTCCAGTGAGGTGGTGAGGAGGTGAGGAACCACAGCCAACATCTCTATCCGGTGGCATCTGCCTGTGTAAAGGAGGAGGCCCCATTGAATCTTGGCTTCTGGAACACTCTCCCCACAAGATCTCCAGAGCTATTATGTGGATTTGCCCATACGACTGTGTTCTGCAGCACCTAACATTTTCATAATCGCTCTACTTTACATTCTCTGTACCGATTTTCAAATTGACAGACAAAATGTGGGAGATCTAGGACATAAATTTCATAACCCTGAAGGTAAGAGTGAACACTACAGTTTGGAGGAGCGGCGTAGGTAAGGTGGAAAGCGCTGGAAGCTTAGGTATGCTGATACCTTGTGCTTCCGCCATCCAGATAAGCACCTGTCAGCTGTGTCATCAGTCATCCAGGTACGCACCTGTCTCTGTTGAGACATTCTGAGTCCTCTGGAGATGGAGGAACCAAAGAAAAACATCCCCAGCCCCGGGGCACTTCCATTCTAAATGACAGGTTAATAGATACAGTCTAAAAATTAATGAATCACTAAATAAAAGAATGGCTATAAAAGTAACCGCAAGGATAACTGAAGGTGATGTTAATAATGCAAAAATCCATAGATGAGACAAGGTGAGCGTGATACAATCAGTGCTGTGGTCACGCAGCGGGGTGAGTGTGATTTGAATTTGGCAAGTTCAAGACAGGGCTGTGTAAGAGAATGATCTCAGATCATGACGGGAATCACCAGAAGGAAACTTGTGTGCCTGGGGAGGCAGCATTCAGAGTGTGAGCCCAGGGCTGGCTGATGGGAGACAGACAGACCAACAGCCCGACACTGTGTTCACGTGCACGTATTACTGCTATTCCTAAGCAAATAAAATGATTAAAACAACTTCTCTCACCTTGGGAGCAATGCTGGGTAGGTATCCTCGTTCTGTGTGCAAACAAACAGGTACCAGCCCTTACCACCTGCTTGGGGTGGGATAGCAGGACTCTTGCCTTCCAGCTCCAGTGCTCCACCCCTCATGCTTCTGCTTCGAGGTGCAGCCTATTGGGCTGTGTTATGTCTTACATCTAGATGTCCCGCCAGAGCCTCGTGATAGGTAGCTGGATCATGGGTGTGGTTGACGGACTTACTGAAGAAGGAAGACCCTCCTGGCTGTGGGTGGCGCTAACCAATAGGCTTTTATCCTGGATGGAATAAAAAGGGAAAGGAGGAGGAAGGCCGCTGCTTGCTGTCTGCCCTGCCATGCGCTTTTCTCCTCTGCCTTGTCCCTCTGTCACGCCACCCCTGCCATGGAGCCAGCTCTATAAACTGTTAACTAAAATAAACCTTTCCTTCTTTAACTTATGGATGTTAGGTATTTTGTTGCAGCAGCACTGGGAAAGTAACTAAGACAGGCTGCAACCCTTTGTGCACTGCTGGGCACCCAGGCAGCTCCCTGCTCATCCTTGGAAACAAGAAGCATTGGGGTGCAGGATGCCGTGGCCCAGCACAGGCTAGGTGCATCACTGGCCCTCAAAAACGTCACTTCCTTTATGCTTGGGTTTTAATCCATCCAAACTGTTGAGCCCCAACCCCATGTGTCAGCCTCATTGTCTCTTCACGTGCACCACTGCTGGTTCTGACAGTAATCGACAGCCAGGTATAGGAGCAGCTGTGTCGAAGGCTGTCACCACGTGGTAAGGTCGAGAAGCCTGGGTTCACAGCGCCTGGTGGGAAACACGACTGCATCCATTCAGTCAGTGTTGGTCCAGGGATGTGTGCTTGGGGTTGGAAGACTTTCACCTTCACCTGCCTAAATGCCCTTCCCACTTCCACACTGAGCCTTCATCCTCAGAATCACTCCTTTGGGCTTGAAGCACTGTGGGTTACTCTGGTCTCCTAGGAATGAATGCCAGGGGTTTCCATGTCAGCCTCCTGGAAGTGATGGCTGTCCAGCTCAGAGAGCAGAGTCCCTAGGACCAGGCACAGGCAGCGGCCTGGGGATGGTGGCAGAGGAGGAGGGGGAGGGAAGGAAGCAGGGGAGTCAGCTCACCTGCTCTGCAAGTTTCATCCCTTTAGAGCAAGGAGAAGCTGTGGTCCGCACATATACTGGGTGGCAGAGGGCAGAGGATCCATATGGGGTCCAGCATGGGCTATGCTGATCCCTCACGGCACTGGCCTTTAACCCGCAGTCAGCCCCGTCTGTGCTCACAGTTGTGAACGGACTGAGCACAGTGGCTGAACGCCATGGCCAAGTCACAGGGTGAGGGCACGGGCTGGGAATGAGCTCCAGCGGAGGACGCCCACATCACACTCTGCATCCCTCCTTGAGCAGCACGCACACAAGCGCACACACACACAGCCCCCCCCCCAGGACTCTAGGGGACCCCTGCTGTCCAGGGCTGTGAAGTACCAAGTTCTGCCTTCTCGAGCTGGTAGCTTCAGCAGCTGTGGCTCAGGGGTGGACAGGAGGTTGGAAGAGATGAGAGTCCTCGTCCATCTCAGCCTGCAGGCCATTTGCCTACACTGCTCCCTGCCGGGGCTGGACCACGGAAGACACTTGATGACGGAGACAGGCCCCCACCTCTCCGGAGCACACGGGTGATTCTTGGGTGTCTTCTCCGTGGTGTGCAGGAGGACTTTCCCGACCACCACCTTCCTCTCCTAGGCAGTTTCCACCCCGACCTGCGGCCGCCCTTTTGCTGCTCTGTCCACTTCCGGACAGCACCGTGAGGGTTGGGGCAAGGAAACGCTTCGAGACACAGCCGATACAAGTTCACAGGGCAGCCAAGGGGGTTAAATGCCCCACTGCCGTCTCTCACTTCCCTGCAGACTCGCGCAATGACCATGGCTCCGCACCTATCCGGTAAGAGGCTCTGTCCAGGAAACACAGCAGCAGCAGCACCAGCCCTTCTCTCTGTGGGGAAGGCCCTGGAGGGTGCATAGGAGCCCAATCAGGGCGTCCCTGAGCCATGCGGGAGCAGCCTTATGGGAGCAAGCGAGCCAGCATCCTAGAACACCCAAGGCTCGGGCCCGACACTGCATTCTGAGCTGTCCCCATCACGGGCTGTGTGGTCACTAACAACTCAGAGTCTCCGGGCCTCTGCCCTGTCCACTGGGAAATCCAGAGCCCCACATTCACACAGACAGTGTTAGGAGAATCCATACTTCTGCTCAACCTTTCTCTGAAGCATTCAGGGATCAGCACTAAGGAGTAGGTACTGCCCTGGTGCAGCTGTGAACAGGGTAGGCAACAGTGTCTCTCGCCCTGGATTCTTACCCTCGATTCCCTGGGGAGCAGACACGTGGAGGAGCAAGCAGCCCTGACAGGATCTCTAAGGCCTTCAGCAAAAGACATGGCAGGAAAGGGTGGAGGTTCAGGGGAAAGAAAGGGGAGGTTCTAAGAGGTACCATGGGGACATAGGCCCAAGAGAGGAAAAGAAGCAAGCTCAGAGAAAATTGGGGAAAGAGTGTTCTAGGTGGAGGAATGGCATGTGCAAAGGCCCTGGGGCTCAGGAAAGCATGGTGCATTCAACACACAGGAGCTCAGAGCAGCTGGGCAGAATAGCTGGTAGAAACACAGTGTAGGGAGGGGCTGTGCATTTAGCACTAAATGGGATAGGAGCCAGGGGAGCTTTGGGAAGAGAGTGACATAACCTGACAGGTTTCACAAGAATCTCTCCAATTGCTGTATTTAGAAAAGAGGATCCAACAAAGTCATATTTCCCTGGATGTGTCCAACCACACAGAGCACAAACGGAAGTGAAGATCATAAAACTCAGCCCTGCAGGTGCTCCAGGGAGCGAGTTCCTCAGGAGACCACAACTGGGGACTTGCTATGGACCACTGTCCCTTCCCACTGAGTGGGCCAGGTTAGAGTCCCGCCCACCCCAGAATCCTCTGGGCCTTGAAACTGCTCATCAGAGAGCATGGTAGGAACAGCGCTGCAGACCCAGCCTGGCCTTGCTAAGAGCTGCTGTCTTCGCCACCCCCTCATGGATCCTCACTTGGGATGGCGCCTCCAAAAGCCCCTGTCATGTGCAAAGGCCCGGTGACAGCAGCCCAGGGCCAGCTTTTCCTGGGGAATCCAAGTTGCCAACGTGTCCATCTCCCCTTGCTTCCCGACACACTTGGACCCTTGTTCTCATGGGCCCTGGGCCGGATTTTGCCTCAGGTATTTGGATTTTAAAAAGAACCTCTCTTGTTTGGCTGTGTGTCTGTTCCTTTGCTTCTTCCCCAGAGCCTTTCTAGTTTGTGCTTTTCCTTTGCAGTGATGGACACTTCTTGGAGTAATTTGAAAAGTGTGAATCGACAGGCTCTGCATGAGGTCCTGATGCTTGCTGGGCTGGGGACAGCTGTTTCCTTCTGACCTAGTCCTTCCCAGGATTCCTCCTGAGCACCGCCGGGTGTCTGAGCGAGGGTGGGGTGGAGGTTGCATGTTAAAAAGGTAAATGGCTCAAAGCTCCGTAACTGCTAAGAATAAAGAGCTTCAGGATAATTCCCTTGTTCTCAAAGGAGCTTTGAGAAACACTGTCTCCTGCCAACGATCCGGAATGTTCTCTTCCCCGTGGCCTCATGATGATATTGAAGATATTCCATCAAGGCATTTTCATAAAGTGCTCTTGCTTTGTGCCTGCAAATGCAGCCTCGACAACAGAGGAAACGTAGCTAGAATAATGATTTGCTCAGCTGTGGGCCACGGGGAAGGTTGGAGACCGGGGGCCATGTGGAGAGGGAAGCTGGGAGCTTCTGTGGAAGGAGGAGGCTTGGGTTGGGCCTTGAAGGCTGAGAAAACAGCATTCCGAGTGGATCTGGAGTCAGGGAGACAGGTTAGGTAAAAGCACAACAGAGAGGACATGGAAAAAAGTCACAAGGAAGTTGGATAAGAGAATGACGTTCTTAAATTTAATTGGGCTATTGCGACTGATAGTCCTAGTGCTTCAGAACCTTTATTCTCAGGAGGTCTTAGAGCACATTTAACACTCAGGCCTCAGGTATAGCTCAGTGGTAAAGCTTGCCTAGTGTGCACAATGGCCTGGGTTCCATCCCTGACACCACACACACACACACACACACACACACACGCACGCATGCACAGCAAAGACGCCGAGGCAGAGAGAAGCCATCTACCAAACCATGGTGTGGTTAGGAGGCTTCTCTGCTCTACTGGGTGGAATTTCGCTGAGAATTGATCTTTGCCCTTGGATGATTTGTGTGCACCCGTGTGTTTGAACAGTACTCTAGAAGACTGGAAAAACTGACTGACTCTTCCTTACCTTGATGTGGAAATTTTACCGGGGCACAGATGGGTTGCGTCCACATCCATGGGTTGGTCTGGGGCTCAGGGAGGGCAAAGGCTGCCCAAGAACTCCCCATCACCCACTTCCCCTCAGCCACCTCTCCAGGGCTTGACCGTCCCAAAGGGAGTAAATCCACCTGGGTCAAGGCTGCTGTGGGTAGAGGTTGGGTCCTATGGGGTCAGAAACCCCTCAGGCGGGGTGGCCCTTCCCCAAAATGCACAGGTGCACACAATGGGAGAGAAAAGAAGGTTCCTTCAGAAAGAGGCAGAGACCTAAGACCCAGATGAGGAACTGGAGGTGCCTTGGTAGGGACCTTCGTGGGATGGTTGATTGAAATCCTCAGTCGTCCTTGGGCCCAAGAGAGGCCATACTGAGAAGCAGCTTTAAGTGGTTCTTTTTGGTGACCAAGAGTTCGCAGTCTACCACATGCTCACCTTCCATTGGGCAAAATGACCTCTGGGAAACGACTGCTGCATGGCAGGGGCTGCCTCATTCCCAGGTTCCCCTTCCATCTAAGACTTTCTCAAGCCAGCCTGGGACCACCCAAAGGGGATAAAAGGACCAAATGTTGGGACGGGGCCACATGGGACCGTGCCTAGTTTTTCTCCCTTTGTGTTTTCACAGTAGAGCAAGACAAAGACGTGAGTGGGAGCCAGAGCTCACACACAGTCCCAGAGTAATAAAAATCAACAGCTACTAACAACCTACCAGCACAGACCGAGTTAGGGCCCTAGAGTCAGGGTGGGCCAAGAGCTGCTGCAGCTGGGCTCAGACACTCACCTACCGGGGCGGAGCACACTCTGATTCCTTATTCGCGTGGAGAACCTGGGTGGGAACTTTTCCTAGCTAGGCTCCCCTTCTCCACTGCCTACGTTGCTCTTCATCTGTGGTATCTTTCCCCTTTTCACCCCAGGAGAGAGCCTGACCTGTGCTCACATTCCTCGGGGTCTGATCTCATTTCTATGGCTTCTGGACCCAAGAACCTGGCTCAGGTAATGGCAGGGCCCTGTGGAGCGTGCTGGGGATGAGTCTCCTGGGGCCCAGGTCCTGCACTAAGCACAGAGAGACCTTATTTCTTCAGTCCTCCTTGCTTCTGCACAGGGAATCCATTGCTAATAATATTTCACTCACCAGGACAATAACAGTAATTTATACAAATTTAATAATTTACAGTGAGCATATATGATCTCACTGGATACCAACAGAAACCCTACATGGTGGCTCTGAGGCCTCCCGCTATCCTCACTCCAGAAATGAGGTGAGATTCATGTTTTACCAGAGCTGAGGAAGGGACAGAGCCACAGCTACGGCTAACAGTTGGACAGATGCTCCACGGATAGATCATTCCCAGTCAAGCCACTCTGTTTTGCTCCCAGCCACACTACCGTCATCATCCTCACCTTCCCTGCTGCAGGTTGCTCCCCAGGAGATGGTCCTCCCACTTTCCTACTCAAGCAGGCCAAAGACCAAGGAGAAGTCCCAGATGCCTGCGGTTTAATTTTTAATCTCAACTCAAAGAGATCATTGGAAATATAGAGAACACTTCTAACGAGGGTCCAGATGTTCCGGCCACTGGCTAGGTCTCCGGGTCGGGAGCATTTGCTCATGTTCGCTGCAGATGTAAACATGAGGTCGTGAGCAGTCTCCCAGGCCTTCCCCAGAGATGCTCCATTGTCTCTGATCACGGTGTTTTTCAAATTTTTTATCTGACCACTCCAGGACTCTATAGACCCATCCCATCTCCCCTGACAACCAATGTCACAGATACTGGATATTGTAGCCACAAACCATGTACCAGCTGAGTTATTCTTCACACCTTCTGCCCTGAGAATCAATTTTTGTCCCTTGAGGGCACCACTACCCCACTGAGGGTGCATGGTTCAGAGCACTCGCTGAGTGTGGAGACTTACAGTGAGGAAGTATCCCACCGCCCTCAGGAGCTCGCTGTCCAGTGGTAAGTGGGCTTTGTCCTGCACCAACCCTCCTAGAACAGGGGAGAGCACATTTTCATCCAAAACACCACAGGTGACTTAGGCCCTCACACCCCAGCACCTGATGAGATTGGGTTTCAGGTCTGAGCCATCATCAACGAGAGCTCTATATACAGAAAAACAGGCAGAGAGGCTCCGGTGAGAATTCGGCTGGGAGGTGTTCCCCACACAGTTATGGCACAAAGAAGAATTTTTGCTAAAAGAAAAAAAAAAGATGAAACACAAGACAGAAAGGAACAGACTCCTCCAAAATATTTTTTTGAATGGTTCTCTTCAATCACTTCTATTGAAACAACCGTTCCACAGGATTTAAGTAGCCAATCCTACTCAAGACATTGTTTCAGTTTCTTTTACAAGGGAAAGAATTTGAAGCCGAAAAGGCAACTGCTACTTCATTACTTTAATGGAAATCCCCTTGAATTCTATGATCTACTCAATCATGGGCTCCTGGGTTGAGTCACAAAAAGGTAACGAAGGCTGAGAAAGTGGCTGGATGGGAAAATCACTCCACTTCACGTTAGCACCTTGGGATATGTTATTTTAATGCTTCAGGGGGAGTGGGAGAGAAAATTAAACACATGCCACACACCTTCCTTCAGCTAATATTTATTAAGTGCTTCTATGTGCCAGCCACTATGAGAGGTGTTCTTTAAAAAGCCCATTAGGAAAAGACCGGGACCTCTCTAGTACCCATAGTGCTCCTGGTCTCGTGCTTTGTACATGGGAGTTTCAACGGGTGTTATTGGAAAATAATTACATGGAGATCAGGAGGCCTGGTGCTAGGTCCATCTTTGTGTCTAGCTATGTGGGCCTCTGTCAGTTGTCGAACGGCTCTGGGATCTGATCGCCACCTCTGTAAAGTTAGGGGCAGTGCCAGAGAGTAGATCGTTGTCAACTGTGATGGCTGGCTCCCATCCAAGACCTACTGACTCAGAATCTCTGGAGGTGGGGCCCAAGTGTAGGGTATTTTATTAAGTTCCCCTTCCCCCCAGTAATTCTTCTAGTTCTATCTGCTTTGGTGAAGGCCAGGCCAAAACCCTGGAAGGCCACATCTAAGAAACAAGATGGCGGCTCTGACCTCCTGACCATGGGACGCTTTGCCATGTAAGGAGGAAGGCAGCACTTGCCTTTATTACTTCCAGTTCCTGTTTTTGCAGGCTATGCTTTCTTCCTCCTTTCTCCCTCATTACCATCTGTTTCCTGATTCTCTTTCTTTCTTGACCCAGTGGCTATGGTCTAGTGCCTGCTATACATTTCTTCTGCTTTTGGTAAAACATGTGGTAGCATTCATGTGCCGCTAAGAAAGAATTCATCTCAAGAATTCCTGCTCTCAGGAAAGATGGCCTATAACAGCGAAACGAAAGCTTTACCCCTGAGGAAGCAATTACAAGCTGCAGGTAAAGAGGTTAGGGTCCCTATTTCTAAGCATCAGTAACAATGCTGAAAACAAACTACATTTTCTCTAGTTGTGTGTGAGGGTCCCATGCACTTGACCACCACTGGAAATGAGGCAGCACTTCCTCCTGAGATTTAATCTAAAAACCCAAGAAATGTGGAGTGGATCGCAACATCTTCTAGGCAAAAACTATCTCCCAGTGCTCAGGATCCCAGGCACACTGGGAGCACTTTCGTTTGATGTTTTCCAATTTGTTCTTTAAAAAGAAAATTATATTCAATTAAAACGTTTAAAGATTTCTGCGCACTAAAAATTCCAGGCACCTCTATAAGGCCCATTGCTTTATCTGCCTGAAGACACAGACACTGAAATTTTAAATTTCCTCCCTAACAGCCAGAACATAGAAGGTATTCGACCATGTTCCCTTCTCTTTCTTATGAAAGAATTTTACTTTGTCAAAGTAACAATGGGACATTTTTCTTCAATAACTTTCTTTTGGCCCCCAAAGCAAAAACCCTTCCAGGGGAAAAACACCCATTCAACTTTTATTTTCTATCATTTAGCAGAGTGTTTGGCACTATAGTGAGTGAGTGAGTGGATGGATAGACGGATGGATGGATGAACTACTCCCTCGGTGAAGGCTTCTATAATTTTCTCCAAAATGGATTATTTCCCACCACAATAAGACTTGAACTATATCGAGATTAGGTAACCCCACAGCCATGCCTACATGCCAGTCATTCCAAATGCCACCATCCATGGCCTTTTGTGTACCCTATAAAGTTGTGCCCGTGTAACGGTGGGCAGGCACCTTGTGACATTTTTGTATAAAGAGCTTCTCTTTATATGTGCCTTTCTTGTGCACATGAAAGTTGCCAATGGCCTCAGCTGAGAGTTTAGTTATTCATCCACACGATGTTCACTGCACTGCTCACCTTTATTTAGAAATAGTTACAGTTACAGGAAGTTACAGAATTGAACAGAGAAGTGCTGCAAATCCTTCACCAAATTTCCTCCGATTCGCCAAACCGGTGTGCAGTTTGGCCGAGTAGCTTTGTCTCGGAGTTGGTTATGTGAGAGAGGCTGGTAATGAATGAGGTGACTACCTGGTCTGCCCAGAACTCAAGGTGCTCCCAGAACATGACACTTTCATTTTTAAAACCAGGACAGTCCCAGGTGGATGGGGAGGAGGTGTCACTGTGGGAAATATCCATGTAAAATTGCTAAGCAAGTGATCTTTGGGTATCTCTACTGTTCGTGCCCTACCTCTTCCACGACGTTTCCCACAGCCTTGTTATTGCTGTTTAACTTCTCCTTCTGTGTGCTCCACTATCAGGATCTATCTTTTTCCCCACTGAGGCTTATTTTAGAATCATTCCCTCTCATTCTCCCAGTCCTCCTTTGCTACCAAAGTTTACATTCATTCCAGTGCAGAGGCAAATGGGTCAGCAGCAGGAGGCAAACGTTTTAATCTCTTTCCTGCCACCAGTTGGCTGAGTGACATCATGCGAATCACCTTCCAGCTCTGGATTCCTTCTCAGAAATTAAGGGAATGGATCTAAAACAGCCTGGGCACGAATGACACCTGCGGACCCATAGTTCTTTGTCCTGAGGGCCTGGCCAGCCTGGGCACAGTGCAGTGTCTAGCAGAATGCCAGGCCTCTCTCTCTACCCACCAGGTGCCAACAGCAGCCCTACATTGTGTCAAATAAATGTCTCTTTAGACATTCCCAAGCATCCCCAAAGGGTAAAATCGCCCCTGGATGAGGATTGATCTAAAATATTTTTGAAATCACATCCAGTTCTGAAAGTATTTGATTACATTTGTCCCCAGTAAATTAGCCTCACAAGAATATTTGCATTTTCAAAGTATTACCTATCTGGAGAAAGAGTTTATCTTCAGCTCTCTATACAGTAGGGCTACAGAGTTTGAATGTTATTTCTTTTCTCCTCATTCTCTTCCTGATCCTCTACCTTTTTTCATTTGGGGGCTAATAACTATGTGATCATACAATGCTGGAGTTATTTCATTAAAAACCAACTGGATGTTGCAAAGTTTAAATGAAATCAATATAATTTCAAATGAGCCCTACCAGAGAGATTACAAAGAGACTTTGAGCTATTTGCATCTCCTCCTATAGTTGTATTTGCTTTTAAAATTTTATGATATATTTGTTCAAAGTCAGATTGTTTTGGCAAACAAACAAAAGTTCTGAAAACACTTTTCATACCAACAACAGCCCTTGGGTTCAGGTAACCTCATCTAGGACAACTCAAGCTGGTCCCTCTCACCTCCAGAAGAGCAGCCCACCAGAAAAGATGGGGTCCAACTATGGCCTGGCTGGAGTATGGACTTTGTAGAAAACATCTACAAACACTTCCAAAAGCTTAGTGTCATCCACTTTTCACAGAAGCGTGCTAAATACGTGATCGAACCAATGTGAAACTGGCAATGTCAACTGTTTCTAACCTACAGGAGTCATGATTTCACATGACTTCCCCTTCAGGACGCATCGAGTCAGCTGAGAGCCCACCTGTCAGCTGAAGTGGTCCTACTAAGCACTTGGCATAGGCCGTTGGAAGGAAAGGGGTGCTGTGGTTTGGACAAGTGTCCTCCAAAGGACTGTGTGCTATGGGCTTGGTCCCCAGCCCTTGGCACCACTGGGAAGTGGTGAAAGTCTTAGAAGATGGGCCTGGTGCAAGAAAATCAGGTCATGGAGGGTAACCTCAAAGGAGAGGGACTAAGGGATTCACCTCTCTC
>NW_022900932.1:10785632-10812531 GCF_012274545.1 Fukomys damarensis | reverse complement strand
TTTAAAGACCGGGAATGTATTTCAGGCTGGTCTGGAGCTTACTATGTAGCCCAGGCTGACCTCAAACTCATGCCCATCCTCCTGTCTTAGCCGTTTTCTTTTTCTTCACTGCCCAGCCACCATGTGATCAGCAGCTTCTCCAACCCCACCATGCCTTCTGCCATGAGGCTATCTCACCACAGCCCAGAGGCAAGGCCACCAAAGATGGACTGAAACTACAGAGCCAGGAGCCAAAGTAAACCTTTATTCCACATAAGTTGATTATCTCAAGTATTTCATCATAGCAACAGAAAGCTGACGGACACAGAGGTGGAACAAAGGATTTGAGGTAGAAGAGATAGAAACCTGGGCCTGCCTAAGCTGTCTTCTACTGAGTTATGGGGGTCCACTGGGGATGACGGTGACCCCATGGGCTAATGATCCATGATTTCACCAAGAGGAAAAGGTCCAGCATTTGGCTCTGCCCGACTCATGTGTAAGCTCACTGAGGACAGGGACCATGTGCTGTTGGACAGCTCTGTATATGTGTGCTTCTCACACCTCCAGACACACAGCCAGGACCTGATATCCACTGTGGAGCTGTTACATGAGTGGGAACATCTCCATCATTCTGACCTTCATTCATCCCAGTCACAGCTCCCTCACCCAACATATTGACTAGCTAATGCTTGCAAAGAAAAACACTAGCCAACAGGGTTGGTGTGATCATTTTGTCCCAACTCTCCAGTTATTTCTAGCTTATGAACATTAGACCTCAGTGTGATTTCAACGACAGAGTCTGTGTTTGACACGGTTTTGTGTGTCATCGACATGAGTGCCCAGGGGACTCTCTGGAGGTTGTGCTCAGGACCCTAGGCCCTAACAAATGACTGCACACACAGCCAAAGTGAAGGGGTGAAGGGAAAATTCTACCTGGAAGAAAAGAAACACGCTCACTTTGTTCCTCATTAAATCTTCCCAGGTTTTGCAATATGTTTTTGGCCTCTCAAAAACCATGAATTTGGCCTGATTGTAAAAATACACATATCAGAAAATACTTCAAAAATATCCCAAACTGCCAAAGTCAAACAGAAGCAAGAGGGAGGCTGATTCTATTTTCTTTTTTTAAATTTTGAGTACATTTCCCCTTTCATAGTCCCTGTGGTTTCTGAGCAGAACAACTTGAATGGGGCCTTTCCCTCTGTGCAAAGCTACTACAAGTCACCTTAGTGATCAGAGCTGCTAGATAGTGAGTCCTGGTCATGCCCACACATGGTAGAAGGACTGAGCTCACTCTCTGAGCCTCTTGGAAGGCACAGTCCCATTCCTGAGGCTCATCTTCACGACTCCACAGGCCCACTCCAAAAACCTTCACTAATACCATCAGGGTTGGGATACAACATATAAATTTAGGGTCAGGAGTCGGGGAGGATGCAAACATTCAGATCACAGCAAAGCGCACAATGTTCCGGGGCCGGGAATTTAGCTCAGTGGTTCCGGCACCTGCCTCAAAAGTACAAGGAACCAAGTTTGATCCCCAGTACCAAAAAAAAAAGCAGACAATGTTCTGTCATTGTCTATAAAAAAATTCAACAAAATTCTCCAAGTCTAAGAACCTCGGCTTTCAGTCATTTTCCTGCTTTGCCCTGACATTAACCTTGTGAATGGCTTCCTCCAACTTGGCTTTGACTGGCTTTTGTCCGAATGTGGGCCTCCCGATGAGGCCCAGCCGCACACCGGCCCATCACCCTTCTCCCAGAACGTGCTGATGCTAGAGATTCCATGAAAGGAACGCTTACAACTTGAGCTCAGTTCAATTTTCTTTTCCTGAGAGTCTGGCCTACTACATCTTCCTCCTCCAAATTCCTTCTTAGGCAGTCAGGATCCCCAGAGACCAAAGACTACAGAGGACAGAAGGAACGTCAGTCCAGAGCCAGCCAGCGGGGACGCGGCGTGTAACCCCACCCTCCTGGTCCCTGTGACTTCCGGCCGGTCCTGCTCCTCCTGCCCTCATCCGCAAAAGCAGAGGGGAGACCAGATAACCCTGACGCGGCTTCTTCGGATTCTAATTCTCTGTACATCTGTGGCCAGTTCTGCAAAAAGTATGCTCTTTGCCTCTGCTCCCCCTCCTTCCTTTCAATCTTCGTCTCCCTCTCCCCCTCCCTCCTCTCTTCCTTTTTCCATGGGGCTTGCTAAAGGCTGGCGCTCCTTCCCAGCAACCAGTGCGGACTCATTACCAGAAGCACCGCAGCTAAACAGAGGGAAATGTTTAGGTAAGCATCATAATGGGCATGGAAAGAAAGAGACCACAATTCCAAGCAGAAGTCATCATCGATGAGAATGCACATGTTTGGGGCTAGGTTTATGAGAAACGAACAGGATGATGCCTATGCCGGGGGATCCCTGGGCTCGTGTTTTCTTAATGCCAGGAGTGATTTATTTTCTGGTAAACAGTTTTGCTCAAGTAGGGCATCCAATTACTACAAACCTTGTTTAGTATAAAAACTAACTGCATAGAAAAATATTGCCTTAGCAAGGTTTAACTGGTTGTTAATCCAAACATGTGGCGGGGCCCAAATTCCTGGGCTCAAAATATCTTCCTGATTCTCAGCAGCATCCGAAGTCCAGAGATCACAATCATCACTGGCAATGAGGCATGAGCAACACATGGAGAGAGGGTATTTCCAGAACGACGCTGCCACGGAACCCAAGAATCCCTTAGGTAGAGCTTCGGCCGGGCCCCTTGAAGTATGGGGTCGAGCTGCTTGGGGGGATGTGAAGAAAGATGAAAAACACCTTTCAAACTCTCCTTTCCACACAAAGCTCTTCCCACACAGCACTTTTCCCTAGGACGTTTCACCACCTTAAGAAATACATTTAAAACAGACAGCAGCGTGAGCGTCCTTTGATAAGTAAAGAAAAAGCAAAATACCCTACTTATATTTTGACCAAAAAATATTTTTTTTTAAATTACCTCCTTCAAATTCTCTTGGTTTGCCTCTCAGCATCTGTAAGACCTCATTGTCATACTTTAAATATTTTGTTTTCAATTTAAAAAAGAAAAAAAAATAACTTCGGAAGGACTTAAGAGAGAAAGAAGTAGAAAAATGCAGGGAAAAGGAGAGAGAAAGAGAGGCAGATGTCGGGGGCTGGTCATTAAATCCATTCGGCTTCTGTAGGTTTGTAAAGGAGGTGACCCTAAGTGTGGGATCAGACCCTCTCTTGCTCACCTTTCCCATCCATGCACTCCTGCTGGGCTAAGAATTTTTGGGGAGGTGTCTGGTGACCAAACAGCACAAACACATACCCTGCCTGCCTGCCTGTCCTGCAGGATTTGTTTAAAATACTTTCCCTGTTTCAAGGTGGCAGTTGGCAGTCAGAAGGATCCTAAACGACCTTGGAGCCGTGGGAGTGGAAGGAACGTGGGTGTTGGCTTACCCTGCGCAGGCCAGCTGCCCACCCCACAGTCAGCAGGCTCCTGGCCCCGGCACTCTGGTCCCCACCGTGGGCAATCAGCTCAGCCCCAGACACAGGGGGCACCAGGGGCCTTGGCCTAGGGGACCACTGCCTCCCATCCCTCCTCTCCAGCCAGCAGGCAGATAAGGAAACCATCCCACCACGGTGATTCTTGAAGATCTCATTCATTTCAGAATTCCAGAGAGAAAGGTTTCCTAATTCTCCCTGGTTATTCATTCCAGCCTCGCAACCCTATCAACCAAGACCTGCTCCGTCTCCCACCCTAATCTCCCCTGATGCAATTCTAGCCTCTTGGTTTTTTGGGTTTTTTTTCCTTTTTCTGTCTTCACTAGAAATGAAAAACAGCTGGACCCCATCTTCTGCATAATAACCGTCCATAAACTGGGAAGCCATTATTAAATCAGCCGGGTCCTTGTCTTCCCTAGGTTAAACGACGCCAAAGCCCTCAGCTTCCCCTCGTGGTTGCTGGCTTCTAACTCATTATTTTCATGACTTTCTGTGTCACTCAAATTGTCAAAGCCCAGACTAGAAATTTTATGAGAACTGGGGTGGGAAGGATGTGTGTATATAAAGGGGAAGTTTCGCTCACAGTTTCTACAGTTGATTTCTTACACTTTCATTGTGAAAGATGTCAAAAAGCATTTCTACAACATACACGCACAAAATCGGACAAGAACTTACATACTCACTACCAGTTATTATTTTTTTTTTCTCTGAACATTCACTTGGTGTCTGATTTTTCTCTGTTTGAAAGGAGGCACAGAGTGATTAGGTTTTAAATCACACTGGCATTTCATTTACATCAATTACGTTTTAAACCATTGATGCTTGTTTTTTAAACTCTGACATCCACGGTTATTGCAGCATCCTTCGAGTCTGACGATATTTAGCGGAGACATCAGAAGTTTTATACAATGGCGTGTTCTAGAAAAGCTGAACCCAAATAAAAACAACGACCAAAAAAAAAAAAATTCTTTAAATGGGCAATATTTTCAATGAGTCAAGTTTCCTGAGCATGGTTCTCCGTAGCTGAAGTACGCCTGTCTGAGTAAGCACAACATCCTCATCAGGAAATGTCTGGCAAAGGCCAGGTGGTCATGCTTCTGTCACGTGACTTTCAAGGATACCCTCACCATCTTGGACACAAACAACCAAGAATCCAGTGTGCTTGGGATACAAGTCAGTCAGACATTCAAAGCCCCGGAACATTTCGTACCATACATTTTTCTGCTTCTTATTGCTTAGGAAAATAGCACTTGGTGGAAACCTTTGAAATTAAGCAACATCCACAAATCACTACCTTTTCGTATATTTTAGGGAAAATATGTTAATAAGAGGTTTCATTGGTGAGCCCTTGCTTTCATGTATAGTTAACCTGAATCTCTGCTTGAGTCAAAGCTAAGAGCTTCCCTGACATCAAGGCCCAGTTTTTAGTTTCCTTGAAGTGGAAGAGTCTGGGAGTACTTGCTCTCCATAGCCTGCTCTTGCTACCTCTCTGGACCACAGAGTTCCTGTCCCAGATCTAATAAAAAGGGGGCCTCAGTTTACCTACTGGACTCTTCTTCCAGAGTTCCTGGTCACCGAGTTCTCATGTTGTAGAAAAACACCAGAAGTGAATGAGATGCTCTGACCACCCCAAGTTTGTTTTCTCCCAAGGATGCTGAGCTATTTCCTAATTTTGTTGGCCTTTTTGTTGGGGTTTTGGGTTTTCTATTGCCCTCTCCTACTTGCTGGTTCCCTCTCACGGCTGCGACCACACCTGAACTTGCTCTGTTCTTCTAGGTGCTTCTCTCAGAACTTGCTCGAGCCTTGTGACTTGCTAACGAACTAATTTTTCTTTCCACATTCCAGATCCATAAAGGAAGCTAGTCTTGAACACACCCCTCCCTGGGCCTCCTCTCCAGTTCCTACATCCTGCCCTTTATCCAATCCCCAGCCTTTCCCTTGGCTTTGAATAAATTATGTGAAAGCATCACTGTGCTTCCTGGGAATTTACGAAGACTATTCATTTCCTGTCTCTCCTAACTAATGCCAACATATTATTCTGGTTCTTGTTGCTGCAATTAAGAAACGGGCAAGATTTTTTTTCTTCTTCTTTTGTAGCAACTTCTCTGTGGACTCTACCAAGAATAAGGACAGATTATTTTCCATCCTCAGAGCTCTTTGGGACCCCACACAGGGCTGAGCCCCAGAAGGTTCTGAGGATCCAAGGTAGGGATGAGCTGGACTCTACCTTTCCTAGGAAAGGCAGCCCTGGGCACTGGGGCCACCCACCTGACACCATCCCAGATCTTCAGGTTGGCCTCTAAGAGAGCAAAGGGGGGAAAAGATAAAAAAAAGAATACAGCAAAACTGATCTCAGTACTACCCGCGAAGTCATTAATGTGGTTTCTAGCAAACCGCTCATAAAATTCACAGCAGCAGCTAATTGCTACCATGTTCTTCCTCATCTACTGCCATATTAAACGTGAAAGAAAGAAAGAAAAGCCCTTTGAAAGCCTTATTAATCTGTGCACAGCAGTGGAATGCATGATCCAAAGCCAGCCTCTCGAGTCACCATGGCTGTGCAGGCTGCCCTCAAATGGTGGGTTTCCTGTCACTCGCAATACAATGAACAATGCCTCTCCAGCTGCTGCTCTGCCCCTCCAGCTCCCTTCCCCAGCCTCTCCAACCAGCCTGGAGCAGTGTGTGCACACACGTGAGTTGAGCCCCGAGGTATAAACCTTTTTGACTCCACCCACGGTCACATCCACGTGAAAGCGGTGGCTAGGGGCCACACTTTGGCTGCCATTTACCCCCATGACGTGCTGTGGTCTCTCCTCAGAAGTGCTGGTACGAACCGTCAGCTCCACATGCTGGCACGCTCTCTGGTGTTCTCCCTGGTAAAAGGATTCCATTGGAATTACCTGGGCCAAGGATCAACTGCATAAGGCTGCTCCCCAGCGGGGGACTCTGTGTCGGGTCAGTGGCTGAAGGTCCACACCCATTCTTACAGGACAGGATTCTGTCCCGATCAGGTGTGGCACCTATTCCAGTAGGGCCTGGAGCCCCATCTGATGGTTTAAGCTGAGTCGCACCGGGTGTTACATACTGTCCACATAGTAAATGCAGTAAATCTACTCAAGGTACCAGTATGTTCAACCGTATCAGACCGAGTGGCTTCATGACCAGCCAAAGGCACACTGGGCCTGCACGAAGCCGTGCCTCCAATCCCTGGCCAGGAGATGGGGGTTGTCCTTGCAGATTCCCTGCAGGCCATTGCCGTCCCTTTCCTCAACCCAGCCTGAGAGTTCAGCAGGTAACATACAGATGCCTGAGAGGGAGAGAAAGGCCAGCCCACGGCATCTCTCTGGTGCTTTATCCTGCCTGCTCCCTCAGTCTTGTGTCCCTTGACACCCAGCATCATTCTGGCCCTGAGACGACCCTAAGCAAGCTCAAGAGTAAATTAGAAACCTGCTCTCAATCAGTAGGCACATTCAGGAGTGGTTTAGAGTGAGCCGGCGACCTGCGGGAATGAGAGGACCATTCTGTGTCCACCAAGCCACTGGCCTCCGCCTGTGGCTCTCAGTCACCATCACTCCATATCCCACCATAGCCATGGGGACAGGTGCCCACTCTAAGCCATTGCCCATGGTGCAGACCTATACTCTAACCGTGGAGACAATGCCTTCTCACCTCTAAGAAGTAGCTCAAGGATTCTACTCCAACCATTCAACCTTGGGTCATCTTCAAAATACAGAATTCTGAAATTAAAGTCTCAAGACAGTTAGACCTCAGTCCTGGGCAGGGAAGTGTCAGATGGGAAGAGATTAAATGGGATACAATGTGACCAATGTTCTCTTTCTCTTGGGGCCTTGTACATCCTTATGTCAGAGTAATAAGATCAGATCTGGGCACGGGGTAAGGGGGAAAGGCGAAACAAAGAGGCCTGACTGTAGTCAGTCAGTGACTTGGAGAGCAGCTTCTGCTTTGGTTCTATCGTGAAGGGTTAATCTGGGATTTCTTGCAGTCACTGCAGACGAACACCAAGTTCCTTGTGCTCTTAGACTCTGCCAAATGGAATTTCAAGTTGTCCCTTTTCTGGAGGAGAGAGAGGACACTCAGTTTATGAAGGAAGCTAGTCTTTCATTGGATGCATAAACAAAGAGAAGTTAGGATGAGGACCTGGACTGTGCCCTTTTAGATATCCCCATATCTTAGTGGGATGGTTCTTCAGGAATTCAAAAGCAAATGACTGATTTTTAAATATTTTATTTTATTTTTTATGTATATTATCGTATTTGTAGTAATAGGGATTGTACCCAAGACCTTCTCAGTGAGCTACATCCCCAGACCTTTTTAATTTTTTAAAATTTTGAGACAGGGTCTGGCTATATTGCACAGGCTGGGGTCAAACTTGTGATCCTCCTGACTCAGCCTCCTAGATGGCTAAGGTTATAGGCCTGTGCCACCATACCCAGCTATAGACTGATTTTTTTTTTTTTTTTTAGAAAGGGAGGCTGAATATTAAATGTGAAAGAAATGGACAGCAATGCACAAACTTGCCATTGAAAGTCATCTGGGGAATGCGTGATTCGGAGGACAAGGAGAGGAGGAAGGATATGCCAAGATCAGTATGCAGATGATGGCACACTCAGAGCAAGGCATCTGGCAAACTCCAGGTCCTGAAGGCACAGAGCCTGGCCTCGAAGCTCAGCAAGGAAACACGTCTCTAGCAGGTTGGGAGCTCTTGAAAATGAGGGAGGAGGCAGTGATTTCTGTCATGAAAACTATCAGTGAATTCCAAGCAAGAGGAGGGGGAGGCCTAATGTGGGCTGAATAGTGTATTTGAGTTTTTCAAATTTATTTGTAGCCCATACTACTGAGTCCTGTACCCCATTTTATAGCGGGGGATCTGATGTAACTTGAAACAACATTAACAGTGGGTTTTGCTGAAGTGCTTTTGGGAACTTGATTATCAAAAAACACAGGTGCTAGGGTGTCTCAATGCTATGCTACAGCCCATACATGCATTCTGACCAAGACTAATATGGATCTCAAGAAATGCTAGAGAGAGAGAGAAAGAGAGAGAGAAAGGCCCTCTCTTGCCACAACACAATGGCCTTCTGATTTCAGTCCCTTCTCCAAAATATCATCACCACCCCAGAAGTGGGAGCAAGAGGCACAGGGACTGGGCTTGGCCAAAGACAAGGGTGGTACCGGGGTCTCCTACGGGTACTGGATGTCTTGTTAAGCATCGCCATGAGCAGTCAAGGTTTGTCTGCAATGGGGATCATACTTTTGACTAAAGGTTCCCAAGGTGCTAAGGAGGAACCCCTTTCACAGCCAGGGACAGCCAGGTAATGAAAGACCATTTCAGCAGGAAGGCCAGAGATCAACACCCGGCCACATCCCAGAGCAGCTTGGGCTCCATCCCGGGATGCTCACAGGGGAAGTCCTGAGTATACCTCCATCCATGATAGGTCTAGAAACATCTCCACCTGGTTTTTAAAAAAGAAAAATAATGCAGTTGGAAAAGAACAGGAAGTTTTCAGAGGGATGTTGGAGAGACGGGTACAAAAAAATAGATGTTCCGTGAACACAAAAATGCAAGTTGGGTTTAACTGGAAGAAGAGCAACAAGGAAATCAAGGTCCTTCCTGATGGGGAACCACAGGGTCTCCCGAATGTGAAACTTTCAGGGATAAAACTGGGAGAGTCCTAAACAAACCAGGATAGGGGTCAGCCAGATGCATAAAGAGTGTGGCTAAAGCAACGATCAGAAAAGGATTTGTGTGGCAGGATTGCAAACAGTGTGAGGGGTGATAGGCTGAGAGCAATGTTCTATACCTCTGATTTTTCTTCTCTTCTGTGTAGAAAGAAGTATGATCTTCAGGCCAACAAGACTAAAAGAAAAATTGGTTAAGCATCTATCAAAGCTCGAGACAAATATAGAGGGCATAAAAATGGATCCAGCTGTCTGAAATTAAATATTAGAGTGCTGGCCTGGAAATTTTAAGCCAAGAGACACAGCGATAGAAACTACCATATCCTTCTGGGAGTCACTAAAGAAAAGTCCTCCAACTTGAGAATGGTTGGCGATCCCTGCAGAGCTGGCTGAGGATTCACACCCTAGGGTCCACCTCTGGAGAGTTACTCTCCTTTTCAACAAATCCTCCACCTGCTGGGTTTCCTACAGGTGAATCTTGAGTGGACCCCTCTTTGAGGAACACTCTTTCCAAGGATACTGATGAACAATGAATTGGTGGAACTCAATAGTTGGTTACAGAACAAGCCAGCAGAGAAACAACAACAACAACAAAAACCAGATTTGAGATTTTAAAAAAGAAAATGAAAACAGGTGTGTGTGTGTGTGTGTGTGTGTGTGTGTGCACGCGCGCATGCATGTTTACCTGCCTGTATGACGCTTGGATTTTCAAAGAAGTCTCTAACAAAGAGCTCCCCAAATGCAGGCATTTTGTGCAGCAGTGCATTCCAGAGAGGACAAGAACTTGTGACTGCAAAGCCTGGCCCTGATGACCCTGGTTCCTTAGAGATCTTTGCCCTTGACAAAGAAGTAGCATTTTGACTCTCTACCTAGAGTTGATTCCTTTACATGAAATACATGAGCCTCAAGGTAAAGATCAAAGACATCTTGGCAAGCCAAGCCTAGCATAGAACTTTGGGACATTTTTGTTCATCAGTGGGATAGACATTTGCAGGTATGTAAATCAGAGTCCTGAAAACCGCACTGCTAAAATGCCTGGGCACCCCGTGGGCCCCCATTCTAATAACAGCATTTCCTTCCTCTCTGGTGGCCAACCCTCTGAGATGCACACAAAAAGGAAAGGAGAAAAAAGAATTGGCCTGCCAGCTGGCAGTGCAGAAAGATTCCTTTCAGGTCTCAGATTTGTATCTCTCATTGACTTCGGCTTCTGAAATAGTAACTAACATGTGCACGGTGTTTTACTCTGTAACGACGTCCTGGTGCGTCCATTATTGTCTCACTTTATCCTCTAAGCAGCCTGTGAAGTAGACAGGGCAGCCAGTTTCATGACACCTGAGCCCTAGGGGCTGAGACAGGGGCAGAGCTGAGATAATCAGAGCTGGGACTCGAACTCAGGAGCTTGCAAATCCAAAACCACAGTGCCCTGGGCCAACCAGCTCCTTAAACCCTTTGTGGAAAATGGAGTGGTGCAAATTACTTAATGAGCTAATTCATCCAAGAAAGAGTGGTAGCCGCTCTCCTGAACGCCATGATACTTGTGTTTGCTTTTCCTCAAAAATCTCAGAATTAACTTCATTATGTTCCCGAACAGGCAGATGCCAACAAGTATCTGTAGGGAATTACAGTTCTGGACTGGAAGGAAGCTCTCGCTCGGATGTCTGGTGAGACCCATCGGGGAACACGGTGGAAATTGAGCTTGTCATTAACGAGACAGGGCAATTTGGCACACAGGGGAGAAACATTCCTAAAGTGATTGTGTCAGCAGCCTCGTGGCACTGACGCCGAGCCAGAGCGGGGACCAGATGCCACAGGGCAGGGGCGTGTGGCTGAGCTTCTCCGTGCGCTGTGTGCCAAGGCGTCACCTGCAGAGCGGGTGCCGGAAACGTCTGGGAAATGAGCCACTCACAAAGTCCACGTGCTTTGGGAGACAGAAGGAGGTGTGGGCAACAGAGCTGAAGATAAAACTCAGGGTCTGAGGTTCCTGGCAGTGTCACCAGAGCGTCTTTATCTTCTCCTGGCTAAGCAAGGTCACGAAGAAGGATCAAACCAAGCAATTCCCCATGAGCTCTGTTAAGTCTTGCAAAAGAAGTCAGGCGAGAGGGTCTCTAACCAAAGCACGTTAACAGCAGAGAGGGCAGCATCCCCAATTCAAAGGGCAGCTAGGAGAAGAATCAGTGTAGGTCACAGGCCTCTGCAAAAGGATCCTCCCCGCGAATGTGTGTTTGCCTGTGTGCTTAAGGGTTAAATGCATCACCAGCTGGCAAGTGACCTTTTTGAGAGAGAAAGGGGAAGCAAGAAACACCAATGCTTCAGAAGCAACTTGTTTAATAAAATCAATCTCCCCCTCCCGTTCCTGACTCCACCGGGCAGTCACACCGTCCCGCCTCGGGTCAGTGGATCAGCTCTGTGAACTTGAAGGAAATTATAGAAATCCATCACACTGCATTTCCTGACTTGCTTATGACTCGCCGCTTTTTATCTTCCAAACAGTCCCTAAATTTAATTGTCTCGTTGCAATGGATTAACCTCCGAGGTCCACAGTAGCATTTATATTGTGTTCAAAGGGAAGTGTGCAGATCCTGAGCCAGGCTTTGGAGGACGCTTTCATCAGCCCAAAGGCAGCTTTGTTCGTTGCTTGGTAACTCGGAGAAGCCCTTGTCTGGGGGGCAACACAGATGCCCCAGAAAAGCAAGACAGTACCCTTTGACCTGAAAGAATCCAGGCACCACTCTACGCTGATTTCCTCAGCTGAGTGGGCAGTGATTGTGGACCACGACCTTGCAAATGATTATTAAAAGCTCTGGTCTTAGAGGAGGGAGAGCCCTAGCTGTCACCTGTAGTTACAGCATTCAGGAGGCTGAGGCAGGAGGATCACAGTGAGGGCAGGGCCAGCCTGGGCTGGATAGATAGATAGCCATGACGTTGGTCTCTCCCTGTCTTAGCCACCTCCCCACCTCCTATCAGCCAACATACTTGTATCTTACCCCATCCAAAATGAGCACTTTACCCGACCCACAGCCCTATTTGTTTGCTCTTCCTTAAAAATAAAATTAGGTTAAAACATTGCCTACATGGCAAACTGTCTCTCCCCTGCCAGTCCACCTCTTGCGAGAATCTTGTGAGAATCACTGACTACCTTCCACGGAGCCGGATCCAATAGATACAGTGCTGCTCATCCTCCCTGCCCTCCTGTCCACAGAATTCGACAGACGCTGGCTCCCACCCGGAAACGCAGTTCATACAAGACCCTTGGCAGTGGCAGCTCCTGTGTTTCCTCCTTCCATCTCTCTTCTCATCCCCTCCCCTGTCCCCACGGTCCTATTCCCCATCCATCCGCGTTCTCCCGTGGGTCCTCTTCCTGCTCCTGTCCTCCTTTTTCCCTGGGCAGTCTCATCGGCCATACGCTATGGACTGTAGCCTGAGTGTCTGTCGCTTCTGAGTTCTTTTCTGAATTTCAGACCAGCACATGAGATTGCTCATCTGCTGTTCCCGAGGTATTCCAGAGAACCAGATCTATTTTCTTAAGGATTTGCCATCTCAGGAAATGGCAATTAATTAATGTCCACAAAGTTCCTCAAGCCAGATCCATCTGGGAGTCACCCTTGATCCCCCTTCCTCTCCCCTGGCCAATTCACCACCAGTCCTGTTGATTCTTCCTCCAAAGTTCATTCTAAATCTACGTACTTTTCTTCATGCCCATTGACACTGCAGAGTTCAAGCCACCAACTTCCCCCCTCTCCAAATAGCACAAGAGCCTCCTGACACTTGGGATTCCATTCCACTCTCATGTCACTGTGCAGCTGGTGACCCCCGAAGGACAGGCTCGCCCTCTCTCACTCCATCCACTATTTCTTACTTTCCTGCGTTCTGTTCCTTGAACACCCCAAATTCCTTCCCACCCCAGGACCTTTGCAAGTTGATGGCTTTCCATAGAGTTCCTGTCAGAACCACTCCAGTGTGTGCCCAGGGACAGGGCAGTATAGCACTGGGGGAATTGGTGGGCAGAACAGGCATGTGAGTCAGCGCTTGCAGGCCACATTCAGGACTTGGGGTTTTATCCTAAATTCATGAAAAGCAGTTCTGGGGTACAGAGAGAGGCTGATAGTTCTGAGCTATATTTTGGAGTTGCAATTGAAAGTACTTGGTGAGACTTGTGCTTTGGAAAAGGAGGTGGGAATTAAGGATAACTCCCAGGTTTCTGACATGCAAACCTGAGAGGATGGCTGTGCCTTGACTGAGATGGATGAGAAGCCTCCTCTGAATTCCTTCTTGGAGGAGGTAGGTGTGGGATGTCTGGGAGATGTCCTGATAAATGGTCACTTGGGCACTTGGTTGTGGGCTTGGAGATCAGCAGAGAGTCTGTGAATTTCCAGGTCTGCAGCAGGGGCCTTGACGTTGGGCACAGTCAGCATAAGTGGAAAATGAATATACAGTGAGGACAGAGCCAGGACAAATGTCTGAGGTGCTCCACTCTTTACAGGTGGTATGAAAGAGAGAACTCCAGAAAAGAGAGACTGAGCAGAAATGGCCAGAGAGAGTAAGGGAGTCATGCATGGTAGGGAAGGCCAAAAGAAGAGAGTTTTGAGAAGCAAGGAATGATCAGCAATGTCACACACTGCAGCGATGATCAGGAAGGAAGTGCCCTTTGGATTTGGTACCACAGAGACATTGGTGACTTTAGCAACAACAGCACTGGGCCAGTGGCAAGGAGAACACAGATTGAGTTTGGCCAATAAGGAGGAAGGCAGGCTGTGTAGCAAAACTTTCCAAAAGCTTGGAGAAAGATGGTAAGTGGGTTGGGGTGGAAGCTAGAGGGTTGGGGTCAAGAGAACATTTTAGTTTCTTTTTGTTTGTGGAGCCATTTTCACAAATAAGTGGGAAGCTAACAGAATGCTCCAGACAAGAGTGATACATTGAAGATATGACAGAGAAATAGGATCAGTAGAAGAGTAACTTCCCTGAGGCACTGGGAAACATCGGGTCCAGAGCATAATACAAGCCACACTCATCATTTAAAATTTCCTAGTAACCACAGAAGAAAAAAATGAAGAGAAAGTGAAGTCAATTCTAGGAACATGTTTTTTTTTTTTAATTTCACACTGCATATTCAAAATATTATCATTTCACCATGTAATGAATTTAAGCAATTATGAATGAGATATTTGATACTCATTTTTCATATTAAATATTTTATACTTGCTGCATATTTCAGTGCAGTCAAGATTTATTTCAGGGGCTCAACAGCCACACATAACTCCCACAGTGGTGGCTACCACACTGCTGGCTACCATTCTGGACACCTAGGGTCTAAAGCACAGGAAGAAGGCCTTTGATGAAGGAAAGGACAGTGTCCCCTTGGAAAGATAACAAGGAATAAGAGCATACCTTCAAGACAATGAAAAGGTTTGAAGGTTGATGAATGGGGGGGGCATGTGTTTCCATCCAAAAAAAAAAAAACAAACCCCTCTTCCTTCAAATTCTCTTGTACCTTTGTATTAGAAGGTTAGTAGTCTTTATACTGGAAAGCCTCCCTTAATAGCTAAAATAAATCCCTTTTTAAGCAACACAAGAAATTTTTTACCCTTCTCTTCACGTACACTTGAAGAGACAAAACAAAGCAAACACTATCAAATATCTAAATATTCACATACATAACCAATAATGACAGGTGTGACAGTGACAATAATGTACACAAGACCAACAACCACTTCCCCCTGGCGCTGGTGGTTCATAAGCCCCCAAACCTCTGTTTCACTCAGAGAAGGATCAGCAAAAAGCCCAAGTGTGACTCTGCCTAAGCCTTTCCCTCTTCTTCCTCCAAACCCACGTATACTTTGCAGTAAATCTAATCCACATGTTTCAGTGCACTTGTACTTACCTCATCAAAATGTTGTGTTCTAACACTATTTGATGGCCAAGAAGTCTTTCTCAAATCTCCTCTCTTGCAAATAGGATGTTGTGGCTGTGAAAAGAGAAGAAACTCAGCCCCTAAAGGCTTGAATTCAACTTGAAACTAAGAAGTCATGAAGTTTGGGCCAAAAAAAATCTCTTGCTCGCCACTAACCCACACCAGGTGATTTTTCAACTTGGTTCCACAGTGGACAGCGTGGAAATGCAGAGGCGAGGCAGCACCAGAGTCAACCTGAACCGGAAAACATGGCGCCTGAGGGAATGATGTTTCTCAGCCAATTCACATCTTTGCTCTTGAGATTCCCCTGACCTCCACAGCTAACAATAAGCCTCCTGTCATCCAGGGGCAGACCCTTTCCTCGGCCTAAGGCGCTGTCCACACTCACCCCCCGCTCCTCTCAGATGGGGACCTGGGGCTAGGTCTCCGTCTCCATTTCAAATCTTCAGGAAAACAACCCCAGAGCATGAAGAATTCCATGGCCCTGCAAAGAAACCGAAGCTACATTAGGTCAGACGTTGGACAGATACACGCATCAACTCCCTTTAACTTAAGACTTTAATTAAAATGACCCTTGTAAGGGGGATTAAAAATAAACACTCATTTATGGTTTCTGTCTGGAATCCAGTAAAATCTACACGAGAACCATTACTTCTGGTTTATTGTCGCTTCCTAAGACACCCTGCCTGGATGGATTTCATTCCTGCCATTTGGAATCGAGACAAATCTTCAGCAGGCTTCACAGACACAGACACTGTGATCTTCTTCCGTGTTTGTTTCTCTTTGGGAAGCTTCCAGACATGAGCCACTGGGCATGTGTCACACTAGCAAGATAAATTCATGACATCTCCCTGCAAAGGAGCCAACTGTGCAGTTTGGCAGCAATAGCTAGAATGCAGAGAATGTCCAAAGATATGTGTTGAATTAATCTATATCAACAAAGCTTGTGGATATGTGAGCCTAGTTTAGTAGAGGAGGGGAAGCACATTTATGGTTTGCAAAACAGTGGAAGAAATTGGGGGGCAGAGGAGAGTGGAATGAGGAGAAAAGCAGACTGAGGGCATCTAGCAGAGTCATTTAGCAGACAACCCTAAACACCGGCTCTCGTCCCCTTGAGCAATGAATGGTCACTTCTAGAAGGTTTTGCCAAGGTCACAGTGGACAAGACAAGATGAAGCGGACTTTGTAAAATGTACCAACCAAAGAGTATTTTGTTGTCCTCTTCCAAGGACAATGGAAGAAGACCAGCATTGGGCATGTGCCTTTGGCATACCCTATCTGAGGAAGATTGGGCGATGGAAAAATGAACTATAATCTTTAACTACAAGGGGGTATTTTCCTGTTTCTTCAAGAGGTCAGGAGTTGCACCCAGGCTTTAGGACAGACAACCAAGGTCCACTCCAGGAATGCGAGGAGCTGCAATGGCTGCAGACTGCTGCAGGTCCACCTGTGGTTCTAGCACCAGCCGTGAAGGTCAGAGACAAGCAGCCTTGTGGACTTAAGAGAAGCTGGGGTCAGCCGCCACCAGCAGACACCTAGAGGAGAGAGCAGAGAGGCTACAAGCAGATTACTCCTCCCTGAGCCAGAAGCAAGATGCTTCCAAGCACTGCCTCCTTCAAAATTCTTGAGAATCTGAGGTACGTTTTAGAGGTGGCTTTTATTCAGTAAGTATTCAGACATGAGGTCATGTCCTAACCACTCTGGATACTAAGAAAGCAAAGCTCAGTTCTTTAGAAAGCCCAGAAACATGTGAGTGACAGGAATAATGCCACCTTTAGAAACCCAGACAATGGGTCAGTTCCCTTATCTAACCTAACACAAGCACTTTAGAAGGTTTCCTCTGCCTTTGAAACTACTTCTCTGTCAGCCTCCGCCACCATATAGAATCTTTGCCCAGAGTAAATGGGTCAGAACTGAAGGCTGATTTGTAATTTTTAAAATGTAAAGAAGGCAATGGTTGGGTAACTTGAGTTACACTTTTAGACCTCCAGCCTGGTGGGTGATCCTTTCATAAGACTAGGAAAGAAAGAGGCCAAATTATCTTTTTTCACAGATGATATGATCCTTTACACAAAGGACCCAAAAAACTTCACCGCAAGAGTCTTACAAAACTTCAGCAAGGAGGCACAAAATCAGTACACAAAAATAAACAGCGTTCTTGTACTTCAATAATGAACCCACCAAGAAAGAAATTAGGAAAGCAATTCCACTTGTGATAGCTTCAAAAAATTAAATACGTAGGAATCAGTCTAACCAAGGAGGTAGAAGACCTCTATAATGAAAATTACAGAACTCTGAATAAAGAAATTGAAAAAGACATTAGAAAATGGAAAGACATTTCCTGCTCCTGGTTAGGCAGAATTAATATAGTCCAACTGTCCATATTACCAAAGGTAGTCTATAGATTTAATGCAATCCCCATTAAAGTACCGGCAATATTTTTCACAAAATTTTTTTAACCCTAAAGTTTATATGGAACGGAAGAGACCCAGAACAGCCAAAGCATTCCTGAGCAGAAACAACAAAGCAGGAAGCATCCCAACCCCAGATTTTATGTTATACTATAAAGCTACAGTAATAAAAACAGCATGGTACATGCAGATCTGAAGACAGAGAAGAAGCCTCATGTGCCTTCAGCCCTCTGATTTTTTTCACAAAGGGGCCAAAACATACCGTAGAGAGGACAGTCTCTTTAACAAATGGCACTAGGAAAATTGGTTATCTATATGCAGAAGATTGAAACTAGAACCATATCTCTCACCCTGTACTAAAATCAAGCCAAAATGAACCAAAGACTTAGAAATAAAACAGAAATTTCCAACTGCTGGAAGATAACATAGGGAAAACACTTGAAGCCACAGGCACAGGTAAGGACTTCTTGGACAGAACACTCATAGCACAGGAAATAATGTCAAGAGTCAATGAATAGGACTATTTCAATTAAAAAGCTTTTGTACAAAAAAAAGAGAGAAAATAATCAATAGACTAAAGAATCCACAGAATAGGAAAAAATTTGACAGCTGCTCTTCTGATAGAGTATTAAGATCCAGGGGCCATATTGTACATTTCTTTTGATAATCAAGATCATACATCTGGGATGATGAGGATTCCGTAGCTTAAAACAAATAACACACTTATTTCTCATGGATGTGTAAATATTTTGAATTTCACCTAAAGACAAAGGATCTTACTTGAGCTAAGAAGTTCATAAAAGAAACCTAAAGAGAACTCTGAGTAATGAATGCACAACCAGAAGAGCAGCAGCACAGGGCTGGGCCCTGTTCCCTCTTCTATTCCATAAGAATTATTCACAGCACTGAGCTCAGAGCCGCACACCTGATAGGCAGTTGAAGTGTGGACCTGACCGTTAATCAGAAAGTTATGTATAAGTGTGTCCTGTACATATGTGCCACACACACCCCTCTGCAGTCAGATTAACGCTTCATCTACTTAACACTATAGTTAGCATATTTCCCAGAAAAGTAAAGCTCATTCACTGAAAGTTATATTTTTCAGTCGGGATCACAAAACTGTCTAAAAGAAAATACACATACCTCAACTTTTGAAACAGAAAGTTCTCCACATGGTATATAACTCTAAACAATGATTCATGAAGGTGCTAATTATGAGCATCAGTCATTCACTGGGCCCTTAGACGGTGCTGCATCTCTCTAGCAACACTGGGCTATTTGCTGTCGTTAAACTCCTTTCTAAACAGCAGAGGCAGAGCTCCCTTTCCACAGCACCTGTTGACTACTGGCAGCTTTTGCCCCCAGAATATAATCCAAGAGCTGGTCCCAGATGCATCCACACATCAGCTTGAGTCTGCACTTGTATAAAAATAAATCTTTTGGTATCTTTAACCACACCTCAATGAGATTTTTACGGACACAAAAAGAACCCCCTCTGTGGGTTCTCCAAGCTGCTCCACACCCGTGTGCCCTACACACAACCCCAAATCCTGCCCACTTAACCAGAGCAGGCAGCCTGTCCTCTGGAGCCCTGCTCAAAAGCCAGAGACTCCCAGTAGGGCTCATCCAATGAGGAAAAGCTGGATCTGGTGAATAAAGAGATCAACTGTAACTCAGAGAATAGAAATAAATTAGTATGCACGGAGAATTTTGAGAAGACAGTGTCTGCAGAAACCATGAACAGGCAGCTACCAAAAATTTCTTTAAAAGAAAAAGAAAGCAAAAAAGAGAAAATATGAAAAGAATGAGTTCCTGGAAATTAAATAATAACAATAATAATAATTTTAAAAATAAAACAGTCACATCAACAATAGAGTGAAGCATCCTAAAGACCAAGGTGTTGGTCTAGATTCTAGACTGTAGAATATGTCACTGATCAGACATCGAAAAAATATGAGCGAGAAGACAGATCGAGAGACTGTGAGGCAAAGTTAAGGACACAGAACCTGGGGGTTTGTTGGGCCCAGCGGCCACCCAATGAGAGTTTTGGGAGAGAACACAGAGAACCATTAAAGAAAGGAGAAGTAAGCGTTCCCTTCTCCTTCCTTTCCTGTAATCTTGATGAACTCCTTTTCTAGTCATAAGAGGTTCCGTGTGTGGATTCCTTAGGACCTTTTACATAGGTGATCATTTCACTTGCAAACAGGCAGTTTATTTACTTCCTTTCCAATCTGCAGGCTTTAATTCCATTTGCTTCCCTCCCAGCTCGGGCTGGGCCCCTCAGCACTGTGCTGAGGTAAAATTTAGATACCTTCACCCGCTCTTGATCCTTAAGGGGAAAGAGTCAACTTCTCCTTATTGAGTGCAAAATCAGCTGGAGGTTTTTCTGTTTCGTTTTGTTTTTTGTTTTCGCAGATAATGTGGATCCAGTGAGGAAAGTTCCCTCTATTCCTACTTTTTGGAGAGTTTTTGCCATGAGCAAGAGCCAAGTTTTATCAGACGCTCTTTACGGATCCTGTGATATGCTCATGATTTTTTTTTTTCTTTAGCCTGTTCATGTAGTGAATTAGATTGGTTATTTTTCAAATAGTAAAACAGCTTCGCAGCCCTGGAAGGTGCACAGTTTATTGAGGCAAATGGGTTGTGGTGTCTCCAGGCCTGAACTAAGCCATCCTTCCCCTGATCTCACCACCCTTCCTCGCCTGCTGGGGACGTTGCCCGGCTGGACTGGACGCCGACACTGGCAAAGGGCCCTGGGCCAGGATGCTGGCATTGTCACAGGCAGGCAGTTCATGGCAGGAGATGGCAGTGCAGACGGACCAGGCTGGGGAGAAGGGGTGAGAGGCACCCACAGTGCTGCCTCCAGCCCAGCAAGCTACACCCTTCAGTCAGCCAGCTGTTCCCTCTGGAGGATGATGTGGCTCGTCACGCAACTCTCCCCATAAACAAGCAACCCCTAGCCTGAATGTGGCACTCAGGCACAGAAACGCTTACATTAGCTCACTTTGCCTTGCTATATAATCTGATGTCTCATTCTGCCTTTTTATTTGTGTGGAATAAATCCTCCTCATCCAATCCCAGACTTTGCTGTATTCATTTAGGGCTAAATCATAAAAATGCCCATAGACCTTGAGCACAGCTAACAAGCTGGGATAACATGTCTGCGAGGGAAGAAATGTGGAAACTATTCCCTCTAGCCCAAAGTCTCTGGAACAAGTGATCGGCCTGGAAAACAAACAGGCATGATTGGGCTGTGCAGGATTCTCCTCCAGGTCCAGGACCTCCCAGGAAGCCAGAAAACAGGCAGATCTCCATGAGAAGCACAGGCCATCTATAAATCTGATTCTCTTGCGTGAGTCATCAAGGAAGGAATTTATGTACGTCTAGGAAAGTGGAAACCCCTGTATCCAGAAGTTTAGGGGGCCCGGTTTTTATTTTTCTTTCCTGGACTAGTATTTCTCAATTTTTTTTCACTATACGCTCCGTAAGGAGAAACATTTCTTGCCGAAGTGTTCCCCCTGGACCATTTGCCCCATGAAATTTAGATGCCACAAATAGACTGTGTATTTGTTTGCGTTGTCAGGTAAAGCTGAGCTTCAGAGGTCCATGAACCATTGAAAAATGGACTTCCTGCCCCCGCCAGCTTTCTCACCTTGGGGATAATCGTGACCCCTGTCAGTGCTATCAATTACACATCTCCAATTCATGGTGGAAACTCTTTCCTTTCTCCCCTCCCAAGCTCAGGGTAGGCTATACTTGGATGGAGGGGCAGGGCAGGGCAGGGGTAGCAAGACAGTATCTGCTGTCACACACCCCTCCTCCCTCTTCTCCGTTCCTGTGTCCGGTGGAGGACAAAAGAATGGAAGGGACACATCTTAGGTAAATGCTCAGACTTTTTCAGTGTTTATTGTGGTGGCCATAACTGCTGACCTGGTTTGTCGTCTATGAACTCATTGTGCTTCAGCCGTGGTTCTAACAGTCTTGCTGACATGAGGTTCGGTTTGGAGCAGCTACCGTAGGCATAGGTGGCCTCTGGGGACACTAGGTCACGTCTTTCATTTATCCTCCAGCCAATGGATTTATCTACTTGCTTTGATGTCCCAAACTGCTTTTGTCTTTAGCAAGATCATGGCCCTGAGTCCCAATCACCCTTCCAGACCCCAAACCCAGAGTCCATGACACATTCAAGATCTATTTTCCATAGTCCCCAGAACCAGGAACTATACAGGGGGATCTCTATAGAGGGACAGCCCTCATCTCTTCTGGTGGCTTTCTGTACTATCTCTGCTCTCAGGTATGTAACTAGACAACACAGTCAGGGCATGAAATGTCCACTTGTATACTTGGAGTAGCTCTCAAGTTTCTATGTGAGCGCTTAGGAGTGATTCTCTTGATGTTTTCACCCTTTGACCTCAGAGGGAGAGAAGGGGACCTGGGAAGGGAGGGGGAAACAGTGTAGGGACCCCATGGCATCCTGGAAGGGGGGATGGGGAGAGGTAGGAGCCACACTTTCTGCCGAGTCCAGTGTTGATATCTGAACCAGCAATGACAAGAAAACAGGTTCGTCTTCTCCCTGTTGGCTTCTTTCCAAAGCCTTTGGTTCCTCAACTCCCATAGTGACAGTTTGCAAATATATCCTCAGGTTGTTAGGGCAACAGATCCGTCCAGCACTCCACCTGCCTTTAACTCCTTTGCCCAATCGCAGTTGTCTCAACCTCTGGGTCTCAGTCTGCCCAAATTTATCAAGAGGGACTCTGACTGGCTCTGCTCTGAACCGGGGTTCCCTATTAATTCAACCAGAAGTGGACAGACGAGGAGGTCAGCAAGCACAAAGATGTCCTGCTAGGCCAACTATTGGTCAGGTCCTGTGGTTAGGAAGACTGTCATCAGCCAAGCTGAGGCATCTGGCATGTGAATGGTGGGGTTACTAATAGTCCCGTGAGACAACAGGGTCCACAGTGAGTAGACCAGGATGCTCCTTTACCCTACCTCGGGAAACATCCAAAAAAAGGAAGACAAGGTCTATTTGTGCTGTAGTGGAGCACAAAATAGCCCCTTGGGGCCAGAAATTTAGTTTTGTATAGCTTTATATCTTGGAGTCTAACAGTGTCAGACAGAAGGTACTCAATAAAGACCAACTGAATGAATAAAATTTAACAAGTTCCAAGATTTTTTTGGACAAAAATGTAGTTTTTACACATGAATTTAAACCTTAAAAAATGCTTAAATCACTTTGAGGCGCACTTTTCTCTTCTTGTGGATCAAGTTGCCTATATAATGCGATACTTTTATACGTATGTACGCCTTTATCTCCCCAACTCCCCTCCGCATTTTGACACTACATTATTTATGTCTTTAGATCATCACACTTATTGTGTTTTTCTCTTGTGTCTTGGACTTGCGAATGTTGACCCTATTTCACCTTCTTTCTCCTTGTGAGGCTATAGTATTGTAATTAACACATGGGCTGAGCTATGCCAGCTTCTCCAGGAAGTACAGGCCCCTCCCCAGCACCCACATATTCTGCTTCAGCCCCACAAGAGAAGCTCTGATACTAGGCATCCTCCTTGCTAGGTAGATCCGCCTGAATTTCAAACAAAAAAAACCTCAGTGTATTTAACTAGGCTTTAAAGAGTCAACCTGCAAACTCTAACTTAGTGAGGACAATGGCTACAGCCGTGTTCTTGAAGGCATCAGTGTAGGGGTACATTTGCCCTTGGTCAGTGACAACAAAATACACCCCACTCTGTCTTTGCCAGCCGCAGGCTCCTGGAATTTCCCTGAGGGCTTATAGCCTCAAAAACTCAATAAACAGTCCAGGTTGTTTATTGGAGAAGGCCTTGGTCTCTCACCCGCTGCAGTTTGCCACGGTCCTGGGTGGCCTGACCACCTTGCTTTTAGGCTGAGGAAAATCACAAATTCAGCTTTATTCAGTATACAGGGCTGTCATCTGTCAGAAGAAAAAGAGAGAGCAAAGGGAGCCTCAAGAAATCAGCCTGGATATGAAACCATGAAGCACATTTGATGATAAGGGAATCAGGATTGTAGGTTTTATTTTGTGTCCAGACTGTTTTGTAATAATTGAAACTCATACAAATACCATTTTTCAAGCCACAACTCGGCAAACGGTGGCCTGTTGGTCAACTCTGGCTGGCTGCTGATTTTGTAAATAAAGATGTATTGGAACACAGCCACTCCTACTTGTTTACACATCATCTACACTGGTTCAGGCTACTGGTAGAGTGGAGGAGCTGCAGCAGAAGCCATACGTGGCCTATGTATTGCACATCTAGCCTTTACTGAAAATCAGCCAACCTGACTGACACAAAGTCTGCTTTCCCTCGCTCATCTACCGGGACATTTATATATCAGTGCAGGAGAGGGACACAGGACCCTCCCACAAAACATGGAAACTCTCCCTTGTTTTTATGCATCAAGAGCATTTCTGGGAGTGGTAGGAAGGGAAAGTGAGTCCTGACCCTGACCCCATGCTATGGACTTAGGGCAGAATCACTTCCAGCCATAACCTCCCCTGCCTCAGTTTCTCCCTCTATCGTTGAAGACAGCATCATAGCTGGCTCACCAGGTGGCAGTGAGGGCTCAGTGGTGCGTACCTGGAGTCAAGGACAGCAGTTGTGGACACCGGCTCAGTGAACATGCAGCCGTTCCTACACACTCAGACCCCACTAAACACACAAAAACCAGGAAGCAGGCAGGAAGGAGAACATGAAAAGACAGCTAGAAATTCATTTTGCCATTTAGTAGGATCTAAACACAGGCAGATCATCCCTCTTCTGAAGGGCCTGGGAGCGGAAGTGTTTTGGATTTCAGATTTTTTTTTCTACTTGGGAATCCTTGCGTACGCATAATGAGGTGTGCTGCTGGGAATGTGACTTAAGTCTAAATGTGATGCTCATTAATGTTTCCTACACCTTAGAACCACAGACTGGAGGTCCTTTTGTACAGATGTTTAATAATGTGCCTGAAACAAAGTTCTCCGGTGTGGAATTTTCCACCTTCAGTCAGGTCGGTGGAGCATGTCAGATTTCAGGTTTCCAGATCAGGGATGCCCAGCCTGTATCTACATCGTATTTATTTTTCCTAAAATCTCTCATAACAATCCATGGACTGGTCTCTGGGACACAGCTGCCTGGAAAATCCGTACTAACGTCGTGGGCAAGGATAAGGCTTGGTTGTGCTAGAATCTGCCGGGCGCCCCGTCTCCTGTGTCCCAGGTGTTTCGCTTCCCTCTCAGCCTCAGTGGGCTCCTCGTCCCTGGGATAGAATCCCCACTTGGGCTCAGCACCCAGACTTTGAAGTGAGCATCGTAAACTAGTGGCTCCCCACACGTCCTCACTCATGTACTGCAGAGTCAGACACAAGTGTTAAAAAAGGCCACTTTGGTTCTAAAAACAGGAAAGCTAATCAGCCTGCTTTGCAAAAGCCAACTCCAAGCAGAACCAGAGAAATCTGCCCCAAGCATCAGCACCCTGCAGCCCCTTGACAGGCGGCTCAATCAATTAGCCTAATTAAATGAGGTGGAAAATTACCCCTGCAAGTAAGTTGCCATGAAAGGCAGTCTTAATTTGGTCTGAGGGAAAGCAAACAGCTTTTGCCTGTGTCTTGCCAGGGACTGTGAATGCGGAATAATTGGCAATTTATGTGCGTGTGTGTTTTAAGGCCTTGGTACAAATATGTTTTTGTTGACAAGCAGCAGAGGCTGTCCCTGGTAAAAAGAAGGTTTCTAATGAAGGGACAGCATAGCTGTGTGTGTGTGTTGGCAGGAATGCCCCACGTATATGGTGGCTGCAAAACTAGGGACCCAGGACCCATGCCACCGCCAGGGCCAGGCCATGATGGTGCAGAGCAGCTGCTCACATAGTCCCCATGGCACTGGCTCCAAGCTGCCTGAGATGTTCCTTGGGTCCCCACCCTCACGAGGGCTCCATCACAAGCAAAAATAAAAAGCACACCTTTGTCAGGGAGGCCACTGGGGGCCAGACGATGACACTGGAGAGGGGTCATTGTAGGGCAGGAAGGTGAACAGAGGTGATGGGAAAAGGACAGCTACATGTTGGGCAACATGAGTTTGGAGAGGAGACACAGACGCCTCATCCCTGCAACCAAGGCCCCACCTGGTCTCTAGGAGCTTAGGGTCCTGGGAGGTACAGAAAGGGGCACCCTCAGAACCAGCAAATCCTTGCCCACAGTGACCTCCTCATGCAGTGTAACTTTGATAAGATTTATTGCCAAAAAAAAAAAAATCTCTTTTGCATGTCATCCTCAAAGTTCTCTTCCCCAGTAGGAAGGGGACGTGAAAGCAAGGAAGCTTCAGGAAAGAGGAAAACCCCAGCTCTTCCAGAGCATTCAGAGGTTCAAATATTAAAATGAGCACAGGATGTGAACTGCCCCAGAGTCCCCTTCCTAGGTGCCCCGGGGCGGGGGGCTCTGAGCCCAGATATCTCTGATAAGCAAAGACACACAGTGCTGCCCCCTCATGTACCTGGTCCCCCAATGCAGCCCTTGAGCCTCCACTCTCCCCACTCCTACTGGGCCCAGCTCATCTGCTTTGGGGCCGCTGGAACCCCAGACAAGTTGTGATGCTGTCCTTCCATGAGAAGGGACAAGCTCAGGATGAGCGACATCCCCGGGGCAGGGCTGAGCTGGCAGACCAAAGGGATCCCAGAAGAGGGGAAGGCCCAGCACGTCGTGGGAGGCCAGGGCATGGCCACGCGGCTGGAGCAAGTCGGCACAACCTACCAATCAGCAGACTTGTTAACCTTGGGAGCAGAGCAGCAGCACCTGGTCCTCACCCGTGGTTAATAAGCCTGACACAGGATGTAGCCAAGCACTGTGCCTGGGGCTGTACGTGTCTGATGCAAGAACACAGCAAACCTGGCACCTGACAGCAATCTTGTAGCGTGCGCTCAAGTGGTACCACCTGGACCAGATACAGAGACGCCATAAAAGGACAGCAGCAAGCACCCACCCGGCCGCCGTCCTCTCATTCTGCTTGCGGCCTAGGCTGCGTGAAGGACCTCTCTTCTCTTTTTCCTTCAAAGCACCCTTTTCTGCCTGCACACATCTTTTGCACTTTTTTTCTTTCGTTATTTCTGCCCTAAAGTAACTGGTAATCTTTCCTATCTGTCCAATTCCCCAACCAACGTATAGCTCAGGATAAATAACCTAGAAGACACGGCTGGTCTCTAGCCCACCTGAAAACAGACAGCCTTGGACTGAGGGCTGTGAGTGCTGCCCACACCAGGACGGTCCCTGGTGCACCCTTGGTGTCAGCATAGGGCACAGGGCTCAGTTCGTGAGATGAACTTAAAAGCAGTGTGCAGCCTAGGGTGAAGACCCCTTGGGAGGGGGAGGGAGAGGGCAGAAGAGGGGAGGAGGGAGGTGGGTAAAATGGGAG
>NW_022900932.1:10784016-10785618 GCF_012274545.1 Fukomys damarensis | reverse complement strand
AGGAGGGAGGTGGGTAAAAGGGGAGGGAAGGAGGGGGGAGAAGGGAGGGAGAATGGGGGAAGAAGGGGAGCACTCACACCAAGGCCAGGCTTTCCCCACACTCTGCTCTTCAGTGACTCCCCTTGGCCTCCCCACAGCCATGGAAGTTGTCCCCCCAAAGTGTAATTTAATGAGAGCCCTTGGCATAGCTCAGAGGTCCTGTGGCTAAACACTATTCCAATCGCCCTGCACTCTCGGTGCCCACCTGGCCCTTCACCCCTCCCTGGAGCACTTCCCTCCCCCTCAGCTGGGGCTTGGGGTGTGGGAGGGGTCAGTACTACTGCCTGGTCTTTCTCAGAAGCCGTTTGATAGGTTTTACGGCTGAGATGTTGCGGGGGGTAACTTTTCCTCGGGTCATTGTTATAGCATAGATGAATATCGGTATTTTTTTTTTTTCTTAGTACTGAAGGGGGGTGAACTCCGGCCCTTGCATTTGCAAGGCAGGTGGCAGAACCACTGAGCCAAATCCCTGGCCCTTGGGGGGTTGATTTTTTTTTTATTAGATCTTCTTGATAATAAGAATTTCTTGTACCAAATGAGAATGCAACCATAAGTGAAAACCAAGTTAATAGTTCTTCTCCCAAGCCCGCTCCATATAACAAACAACTGCCTGATTATTCCTCCACCATCAAATACATATAACGTCTCTACGTGTATATATGTGGTGTGATCACAATAGGTGTTGTATGTTTTGGACACACAAGCTTAAACATCCCCTGGTTACTCTGAGAAACCTGAAGCACACAGACCAAAGTAATAGGAAATGGGGAGATAAATCTTTTGCAAATGAGAAGGGTTCTAAGCAACGTGGGGAGGGAAGATGAAAAAACTAAGATGTGCCGTGTACCTGTACCAACTCTACAAGGTGAATGTAACCATGTACTGCGAAAATGTATTACTAAAAAGTAAAAAAAACTTACAGTAAAATACTCCCTGCTCAGCTTTGAACGCTTGCCGTTCTTGCCACTTCTGAAGCAGTTCTGGAAGCCCTTTCGAGAGACTTTCTCAGGTGTGATTAAAAATTACAATGAATGCTGCCGCGGAATACCAGCCAATAGAAAGGCAGGCTCAAGAGGAAAAAAATGCCGCGTCCTCACCAGTCTTGTTCACTGGATCTGGCCCTGTGCAGCTTCTGGCTCTTTTCTAAGGTCAAAATTGACCATGAAAGGAAAATGCTTTGGGGAAGATTCGGGACATGGAAGTAGCCATGACAGCCAGCTAAGGACACCCAGGAAAAGGGCTTCAGACCTGCCTCAAAGTGACAACAGTTGGGACAAGTGTGCTTTTAGAGCAAGGTGACATATTTTGAGTGGGGGATTATTGGCAATGTCTTGCTGAAATGTTTTTTTTTTTTTTTGGTACCAGGGATTGAACTCGGGCCCTTGTGAGACAGGTGGCAGAACCACTGAGCCAAATCCCCAGCCCTGCTGTAATGCTTCTTACAAATCTATACATTAGCCACACTTTTTTTTTTATTACAATGCATATACTTAAAGCTGACGTTTCTTTTAATGTCATAAAGTTAGTGCAAATGCCAAAATCTCCAGAGTGGCTGCCAAAATG
>NW_022900932.1:10650968-10783019 GCF_012274545.1 Fukomys damarensis | reverse complement strand
CCAGGGATTGAACTCGGGCCCTTGTGAGACAGGTGGCAGAACCACTGAGCCAAATCCCCAGCCCTGCTGTAATGCTTCTTACAAATCTATACATTAGCCACACTTTTTTTTTTATTACAATGCATATACTTAAAGCTGACGTTTCTTTTAATGTCATAAAGTTAGTGCAAATGCCAAAATCTCCAGAGTGGCTGCCAAAATGCCAGATGTAACTGTCACGGGGTCCCCTACAACCATCCTCCTCTGCAGAGGGAGGGGACCAGGCAGTGGTGGAGCTGGGCCCCCAAAGCACAGTGGCTGGTCATGCTTGTACCTGCTGCCCTGCCCTCCTCCTGGGAGCAGGCTCTATGGGGTTGGCCTGAGGAATGGCTGGAGAAAATGACTTATTCTTCTGTAGGTGTGTTTCCCCCAAGCTCTTGGATTTAAAGGGGCAGATGCTGCTCTAACCCCCTCAAAGAGGTTTGCTCTAACCCAAGCTTCAACTCCAGTGGCCAGAAAAGAGAGGTTTGGATGGAGAAGAGAGGGGTGGAGATGGGCTGGCTGGATGGACCCCCTCTTTGAACTCTGGCATCTTTGGGCCCACTGTGGCCTGACTATGCTACACACGTGGCCTTGCCCACCACAGGTCTGGAGCCACTTCTGCCAAAGACTCTGGAGGGGATGAGACAAACCAGTCCAGCCTAGTGATAAGTAACCCAGGTAAAGTGTGAGCTGCCTGTTCCTAAGCAAAGACACCAAAGCTTCATGACCTGCTGTACCCTCACAACATTGCAGAGTAAGCTATGTCCCCCAGTTGTACCCCAAGGATGCTGCTGCTCTGGGTAGCAAGACTGCCCAGCAGCCTCTGCCCAAGGCAGAAGTGACTGATGGGGTTCCACGAAATGAACGTCTTTTGCAAAATAGTATTCTAGGGTGCCTTTTTGAACCACTGTACCTGCCAAATCTACACAGCTCTGTGGGGCTGGGACGAAGCCTAGGTAGAATTAAGCAGAACTGTAGATAAAAGGTTTCAGAATAAGCGGCTTCCAACTGTTAGTAACTTCACTCCTACAGCTAAGGCTCAACCCTCCCCGTCCCCTTTCTTAGCCCAACAGGACGTGATAATTCCGTTGGTATGAAACAGTAGGTGCAGCCAGCCATGTTTCTACAGAGTAGGACCGCACATCCCCTCCATCCCCTCCATCCCCGCCAAGCCCCTGAAGGAAGTGTGACTCATGGATGCCTATAGAAGTGTTTTCATCCGTTATATATGTGTGTCTAGAAACACATACAGATACGTATCCTCTTTGCCTACTGATTGTGTCAGATTTTGCCAAATCTGAACCATGCTTTTTCATTTCTATCCTATCCAGATCTTCTGTCACATGACTTTCAAAATCACAAAGACAAAAGTCAACTTGTTTAACAGCAGCAGTCCTAGGCCAGAGAGGCCACTATTCCCAGCTGCCCTTGCTGGCCTGGACCTCTTCTCCTCCTCCCAGAGTTCCCCAGAACCGCACCGTCAACCAGGACACGTGGCCAGCCAGCTCCCAGGGTTCCTTCTGGGTTGTGTTATAAAGTCTGGCAGAGACATCAACACACGTCAACATGTTCCTCGTGGTAACATGTTTGTCTTTTCCTTGTTAGCTTTGGTTCAAGGCTGTAAATCCATTTGCGGAAGCCGTTTCCAAGCCTAAGCATAAAGTCAGCCGATGCGCTTCAGACTTGGGGGGTTTCTCAGCTCAGGTCTCCTCTCTCGTCCACTTACCTCCCCGCTTATCATTTTCACTTGGATTTCTAAGAAAACTATTTGGTGATCAAAGTAAATTCAAACGGCGGGGCATACGGCGGGGCATGAACGACACAAAACCACCAAGCTCCCGGCGAGCTGCATCTACGGTCAGATCTTGATGAGATCCATCCTGGTCCTCACATTTGCTGCCTCTGAGGGGATCGGATCTTTCTTTCTGCTTTTTCATCTGTGTTCTGCAGTCTCTGCTCTATTTTGCACCATGCTTTTTTAGCAGTCTCGTCTCCTTTTTATCATCTGAGCTGTTTGCGTTAGTTCTGCAGGGGACCGGGGAGGGAGTTCTGAAAACTCCAAAATGCTCCCCTCTACTCCAGAGGGGCTGTGTCTCCATCACACCTCCTTTTGCTTCAGGAGAAGAAACCACCCACCTCTACTTTGCTCATGTTACCTTCCGTGGAAGAGGAGGTGCCGGGAAACCCAGCAACACAAGCCTGGTTTTATTGCCTCTTCCTCTGATTAAAAAAAAAAAAAAAACCAAGTGTTGAACAAATTGATAATACAATGTGAACACACACTTAATCAAAGTTAAATCTAACTCCTTCCAGACAGTTTATTGACAAAAGGAAGATTTACCATGGTAGAGAATCTAAGAGAATTTGCCATTGACTCAAATTTATAGCAGAAGGACAGCATGTGACAGGGAAAACATGTGACCGGTAACCCAGGTTCTAGCCCACGACTGCTCCTGGCTACCTGTGAACAGGTTAATAGTTGTAAGTTTCAGTTTCCTCATCTATAACATGGGGTTGGGCTTAATCCTCAATTTCTATGGATAAAATGTTTTCAACAAACAAGTACTATTAAAATAAGCAAGAATCCATATTCTTCCAAGGCAATTACTCTGAGGGAAAAAGACGTTTATTGGGATATACATGTCCTGGTTTTTTATTTTCTAAAACAGATTTTCATTACTTTATAGTCACACCTCGTATATTCCAGCTTCTGTTAGAAGCCTTTTATGAGTCTGTCATTCATAAATTTGTCCAAACTCTTTTTAATCCATTTACATTTCCTGTCTGCACAGCCTCTCAAGGTAATGAGTTCCATAACTTTATTACGTGCTAGGAGAAGTATTATTTCCTTGTTTTCCCTAAACTTACCTCAAGTTCCAAACTGCCTGCTTCCCCCAAGATTTCAGAATGGGATGACCAAGTTCATCCGTAAACTTCTTCTGAAGGTAAAACATTTTTAGGTTGCTCCGTAAAGGGCAGTCCACCCCATGCCTTCCCCTGACTATTAGTCTATATGATAAATAGTTTATACCATGAACAGAGCTGTAGATGGAGAGATGCCCTGGTCCCAAGTGACCAAAGTCGGAAGTGCAGGCTGCAGGGCAGACAGACCAGACTCCTTTCCAGCCACTGTGTGGTCCCCTGGACCCGCACTCCCTCATCTGGAAGAAGGAAAGCACTACCTACCTCAGAGCTCGCTGTAAGAGTTGACTAATAGAATTTTTATAATGTGTCTCTCACAGTGCCAGGTCCATTGTAAACACGTCCCCAACAGTGGTTAGTGATAGTTAATGAATTCCAAGATATCCTAGACCGACTCCATCCAGGTTCACGTCGTTCCAGAGCCCTTGCTCTCCAGAAATGGGTGGCAAGGACAACGTAAGCTTCCACGCATGTGATGATGGAAATATAGGAGTGGGAGTGAACTTTAGACTCCAGTAGGAGTGGGTAGAGTTCCTGAGGTGATCGCTGGCAACAGATCTTTAGGAAATCTCTGCTCAGCTTGAACTAAGTGGCACCAGACATGGACAATAAATATTTATAAGGTGCTAGAGGAGATTTGGAACCAAAAGGAGGAAGGAGGGAGCCAATATGCTGCTTCCAGGGCAATGGCCCGTGGGTCTCGGGAGTAGAAATTCAGTTGCTTGCTCTTTTACCAGCTGTGTGACCCTGACCACCAAGCCACTGCCAGTCTCCAGATCTAGGTTCAGATGTGCAAGTATAGTTTCCTGACTTAAAAACCATGCTCCTAGGAACCTGTAATGGGGAGGGAGAGGAAAGAGGTAAGAAACAAAGGACAGGAATATGCTTGTCCATGTCTCAGATTTAACGCAAGCAGCCATACTTGCAAGGTCCTTAGAGTTGGCTCACAAAAGGAAAATGGCTCAGGATAATAAACATTCCTCTTAAGAAAACCCCAAATTACACAAATATACACTGAAGAGTAAAAGATGCCAAAACTAAGCAGGGAAGAGAAGTCAACTCTTCCATCTGGGTGCACCTTCATTCAGACAAGTGGCAAGCTGAGTGTCTCTCAAATCCATTCAGATACCTACGTAAGTCAGCATCCATTTAAGATTTAAACTTTGGTTTGTAAAAAGGCTTCCTCAACTATGATGAAAAATAATTGGCAGCAGTAACCTAGATGCGGAGGGTGCCTCTCACTGCAACAGCCCCAGATTCCAGTGCGAAGAATGTAAGCCTTGGATTCTAGAGTCCTAACCAGCTGGCATCCCCACCAGCAGCTGGTCACCAGAGGAATGCAGAGGGTCTGCAGGCTTCTCCCTGTGGACATCACCCAGGGTACAGCCTGGGCTAAAGGCCAATGAGACTCCAGGTGCATCATCCGCTTCTGAGAATGCACGCGCTTCCTTCGGCTCAGGAGTCCTGGCAATCCCACTGGGGTAACGTGCATGTTCTCATTCTCTAACCCCCAAAGCATAAAGCATAATGAACTGGGGCAAAGCAACCCAGGAAACAAAGAAAAACGGAGCAAAAGATTGGAATGAGAGAAGGGAAGGGGGGTGACAAATCAAAATGTACCAAAGAGAGGGAGACTTGAAATAGCTTCGAGTGACAAGATTCTTTAATTAGAACACCTGGGAAAGGATATTACCAACATCTACGAAATATCTGCAAAACACAAAAGGCAGGGACACAGTGGCTGTGGGCTTTCCCTGGTGGCTCCCTTCCTTTGGTTCAATAGAAGCTTAAAGAAAATAGCTCAGGACTAACGAAAATCAGGCTTTACTTATTCAATAAGCAGCATGTATGTAGAGGAATCATCACAGGTATAGTGTTTATCCACAGGAAATGTGTGAAATTCTGTCAAAAGAATCCAACAGATGTCATAAACAGATTCAACAAAGGTTTTAAAAATATAGATTTAAGAAGCAGCTCCTCGTGTATCTTTGACCAAAGAGTAGTCAGTTCTACGTGGAGGAGAGTTGCATTCTCAAACCTGAAGCGTGTTCTGGAGAACGCTGATCAATGTCTCTGCATTGCCCAATTAGCAAACAGGCTTTGTGCTCCTTTAGATCCACCCAATGTTCCTGCCTGAACGCTGCCCTGTAGCTATTCAGCAGTCATTGTTTGCTGAAACGAATCTAATTGCATGGATTTGTTGAAGGAGTTGGCAAACAAACCTACGAGCCCTCTCCCCGTGCCTCCAATGTTCCGATTGGATGCGTAAGATCAACTCCTAATAATCATTACATTTCTTGTCATCTAGAACATGTTCTTTCTTTCTTTAGAAAACAACTTTTGAAAGCTCTAACCCATTTGGTTCTTCCAAGTTTTTGCATCTAATAAGCCTTTTAGGGAAGCATGCAATTTGAATAACAATAGAATAATTTCAGCCTATTTGTGATACCAGCAAGCAGTCAGGGCCAATCAATTTCAAAATAAATCCCAGGGTTAGTACATCCAAATAAAACAGCAGTTAACTGACAATTTTCATCAGAGCGTGTCCGAGTCTGGATGGAAAGGGCTATTCGTTTGCTATTGGGATTTGCCATCATCTCGATTGAAGATTAACCACCAGGACCCGAGAGATGGGGAATCTTAAGTTCAGTTCGACTGTGAATGAACTGTGTGGCCTCGGGTCAATGTTATAACCTTTCTCTGGGGCTCAGTTTCCTCATCTGTAAAAATGCAGAAATTACCGACTTGGATCACAACACTCAAATCCCTGAATTCTGCCCTCTTCCATCTATTGGTTTAAGAAAAGTATTGTTTTTGAAACTGGGGTTTTGATTTTTTGTTTGAGATGATAGAATTTTGGTTTTACACTAACTTAATGTACAGTTCCATGAGATGTTTGGAAATGCAGAGAAGATTGAGGTGTGCATGTGGGATGGGTGGGGAAGATGAGGGTCATATAAGGTGAGAGTTTAATAAACTTTGCGTTGAGTTCCTTGAGTGTGGAAGGAAATGGCTTCTCTGTGCTGTGACCAAACATCACACTGCATTTCCACATATGGGACAGGCCTCCAAGAAGCAAAACTGTATTTTTCTGAGAATATCCTTAAGGTCCACCCTTTACCCCACTGCGTGAAGAACTGCAAGGAAGGGGCTTCAGGCCACAGCCCTCACATGGTTCAAAAAGGAGCAGAGCAGACTGCAAGGCGCAAAAAAATAAAAAAAAAAGCTAAAAGTTGCTGGAAGGGAAGTAGGCTGCAGAAAAATACTAGCAGTCTTATTGGAGACCTTGGAGAGGTGTGGCTCATTCTAGGCAACTACAAGCCTACAAGCATAAGAGAAGACTACAGTCCTTCCAGAGCCCTAGAACTTTGCCACCACACAGAACTGGGGTCAGTGAGTGACCACCACTCAGTGACAAACCAAGTAGTCGTGACAAAATGAGAAGGAGCCGGCTATGACGGCACACGATCACCATAAGTTCAAGGCCAGCCTGGACTACACAGAGTTCAAAGCCTGCTTGAACTACATAGGGGAGACCCTGTCTCAAAAATCAAAAGGGAAGGAAAGAAGGAAATGAGGAGACAGAGTATGCTTTTCAAAGGGCTAATGGACCCCAGCGCCTGGCACATGGCATGTGGCAAATGTTATATACATATTTGTAAATAAATAAAAATAAACATGGTTCCAAGGCCATGAGCCTTCCATAAGCACCTTGAAACATTTTCATCATTATCTGTGAGAATTTTTAATAAGAGGTTTGACCTGGGACAGGGGACAGTGTTGTAAAGAGAGCAGATGGAGAAAGTTCTCATTCACTAGTAGTCAAAGTCAGATGAATTGAAGGCAAAACACTCTCTGGCAAAGAGGGCATAACAGAGTGTAGAGTGTGTGGCCTCTGCCTGCAAGAAGGCTGCCATCCAGCTGGTAAGGTGAATTGTTACACTGACGCCCATAGTTACACTATCTGAGGGGATCTCCTGGGTAGATGTTTAAAAAATGCTAAACGACAACTACTGCAGGTATGTGAGGGGACGGCTAGGTTAGAATGCAGTCCTGGCAGTCAGGATTGGCTTCACAAAGAAGGTTCTGGGTGATGGGCATGAGGGCCACAGTGGAGAGGCAGAGAGAGGCTTCCAGAAAGTCAGCACAGACACTTGCCACCAGATAGGAAGGGCAACTGGGGCAGGGCAGCCTGGAGAAACACCATTTAGGGGCAGCAGTGAGGTAGGGTGTCACAATGACTGTGAGGAATTGCACTTCCTGTGAATTGTAGGGAACCCAGTGAGATCAGCTCTTGGCTGTGGAGTTCCCTACATGGGTCTACTCTGTGGCTCCTTTCAGTCAGTAGAGGGCTCAGAGATGCCCCCATCTGTGTCCTTGTCTGTCGGAGCTTTTTCCTAAGTCAAGGCCCCTGGTATGGTTGAGCAAGACCTGCGAAATAGGAGAAATTCAAATTACCAAATCGCATTTCTTAATCCGCGTAGAATTTTCTTATGAGATCGTCAAAACTAGTACAATGCATGCTCTACAAGGAGGAATTCAGGAACGGTCAGTGTAGGCACAAACAGATCCACCCATTTCCAGAGCAATTCAAGGCATCTGGATCCTGCTCACAGGCTTGGGCAGCGTCTACTCAAAGTTCTACCTCCCTGTTCCTGTCACCTTAATGGTTCTAGTTAGCTCTGCCTTCCAGAGAATCACATAACAAATCTATTCATTCCCCAATGCGGCACTTTTTTTTTTTTTTAAGTATCTACAGGGGTCTTAGGGATGTTGATCTGGAAAAGAAAAGCCTATTTCCTGTGTAGGAAGTGCAGGGAACTCGGGGTGCAGCTGAGCATGATGCCCCCCTCCCTGTAGCCTCTGTAATCCCCTGAGAAAAGTGGTTGGATTTCGGATTCTGTGGAGAAGGGAGATGCTTCCCGAGGCCAGACCCACAAGTCCCTGGACTCTTTGTATACACACCGTGTTCCTTTGACCCCAAAGGGGTTTGGTTCCACTCTAGATGAGGCCTCTCTGTAGTGAGCCTGGCCCCCTGCTCCCCATAAGTCCCCAGCACGCCCTGCTTTAGGTCTGTGGTGGATTGTTATCTTGCCCTGCTTTCACTTCCCAGGACAGTTTTGTCACTGTCAGCTGGCAGTGTTTGCCACTAACCTCTCCGTCTTCACTTAATCTCAGCCATCACCATTTAAGCTCACTCTCTCGGGCTTGGACCCCCCAGCCCCTCAAGCAAGAGCAGCTGGTTCTTCATCCTCCACACCACAATTCAACTCTTTGAAAAGCTTCATTCAATCAACAGTGCTACCAAAATCACCATACCCTTAAGCTCCAGTAAGCTCCAGGGCGGACCCAGCTACAAACCAAACCTACACCTTCAAGAGCAGAGGGTCAAAAAGAGAAAAGATCAGAATGCATCATACTTAGATAAACATAAGTATTATTTCTGGAATTTTTGTACATGTAGTAATACTTTTGTTATATATGCATTTATCTTATATCTATGTACATAAATATTCTTGATGCATCGAGATTATAGTTGTGGGTTGTGGCTATCCCTAGCTAATGTCTGAACTACAAGGACATATGATAGAACCTCCAGGCCAAAGCCAGTAGACTGGCTCTCAAGGTAGACATCACATCCCTCTGGTCCACCACAGCCCTGTCTCTAGTTTGGAATTAGCATAAAATGTGGGTGTCTAATAACTTAAATGCATGAACAGGAGCCACTGGCTACATGGTTTCTGGACTCAGTCCCCCCTTTAGTATTAGGGCAGGGCTTTGAGCACTTCAAAATGAACTTAAGTCCTCTGAAGGCCTGTCCTAATAACCCACTACTGCCTCTGGGTCCTGGGCACCACTTTTGCAATGGCAAATCTTGGCTCTGGTCAATTCCGTCTTCCCCCCAACATCACACTGTAGAAATAACTACCTCTGGGTAGGAAGTGTGAGGATAAGTTGGTGCTGAAAACGAGCTAAGAAAAAAATGGAGTAAATGCTGCCCAGTGGATGTCAGGCTGTGGTTTGTACTAGATTAATGAGAGCACCACACGGCATAATTGTGTTTACAGTGAGCTTATAGGAGTTTTCCCTCAAGGTAGGGAAAGGGGATCAGGTTAGACAAATTATTTAGTTTTACCTGACCTCGCTGGCAACAAAGATGGTGAACAGTAGCTGAGGAAAGGCATCCGTGTTTCAGCCTAAGTCACATCCAAAGAGCTATCTGAGAAGGTTTAAGGCTCCAAATTGCTTCCTGTAGGGGGGAGTCTGTACCTTCTCTTAATTGTGTGGGGAAATGATTGGCTACAGGGCAGTAAGCTGACTGGTATGGCAGGAATTAAAAGGACCTGCCTTTAAATGGAAAAAACTGAAGCGAGTAAGCAAATTTGACAGTCTAGGACTAGTGCCCACTATCTTTATTCCTATCACTTAGCTTCTTCCTGAAACACTCCATGGAGTTATATGCAGCCCACGCCTAACAAAGTAATACCCAGGGCTTCCATTGAAAAACCATACCCAAATCCAATCTGGATGTGGTGTCTACACAGTACTAAAAGTCTAGTTTAGATTAACATTGTACCAAATGGATTCAATGAATTACATGTTGTACTGGCATATTTGACTTTGGTCTCAAAACAAATTAATTTTAACTACAGCTTGGGGAGCGTGGATATAATTTTACTTAGATTTTATGGTTGAATTTTTTTTGTCAATCTATAGCCACTGCCAGCTTCTCTTTAGACTCTTAAGATATTTTTAGGTATGAGACTGAACTAACAGGATGTATGTAATTTATTGGCAGAACTTTTCCGTCAACCCGTCAGTCATTTTTGATTCCAAATTACAAGGGTCCAGCTCAGGTCTGGGATGCATTCATATTAAATGATCGTGGCTCATTTATTTCAGAAATGATAGGTTGGAGAAAATGTGCTTTGCGCATGAGAAATGAAACCCCACAGCACATCAAGTTTCCGGTTTCCTTGAGATCCTCGTTTTTCCATTTAGCCCTTATTTTTACTTTTTCCCCTCCCTTTACTCAGAGGTCTTAAGAGAATCCGAAAAAAGTGCGGAAAGGGCCTCACCACCCACCTTTGGCCCTGTTGGTGAAAGACATGCTCCACAGAGCAGGAGGGAAACCATCACATTCACAACGGGCTCTTTATAGAACCCAGCAAGGAAGTAAAAAAAGGTGACCCAGATCACAAGAACAAAATGGAGGAGCTAGCCTGCCAAGGGAACCACTCACCTGTCACTAGATCCAGTGCTCTCCTGACACTTGTTGTCCTAGAGATGGTTCCTACCATCTGTGACACTCCTTGAGTTCCCATGGCCTAGTTCAGGACCTGTAACATGTGCCAAATTCTGTGCTACTCGGGGTCAGCTGGAGAAGCAAGGCTTCTGTGAAGGACACAAGGACAGAACATGCTTGAAGATTGCTCTTCCTGGAGAAGGTGGCACAGGAGAAGCTGAACAGGACAGTGAAGACCCTGCAGTGTGGCTGGCGTTTGCTGTCTGTCCCCCAAAGTGGATGGGGAACCTCAGGAACTGGAAACAGGCCAGAAGAGAGGACAACTTGGATAGGACTTAAGTATAGGGTTGATAAAACATGGGCAACTGGACTGAATAGAGGCTGTTAGGAGTAAAACTAGTCAATAAATGAAACACTGTTCAACACCGCTGGCCACTAGAGAACTACAAATCAAAATATTGATATATTACAACAGCATAACTCAAAATAGCTAAATCTCAGAAAAGGCTTATACGTTTGTCAACAGATGACTGGGCAATGAAAATGGGCTATTGATGCACACTGAAGTACAATAGACCCTTAACTTATGAACTCAATTGGTTCCTGAGGGCTGGTTGTGAGTCAATATAGCTGAGGTCTGGATGTTCACCTGGGTATATATACTCTACAGATACAAGAGGCAGAGGAATCTTCCATTATGTAATTGATCCAAGTTGTTCATATGTCAGGCCGGTTGTAACTTGAGGGTCCACTGTACTACTCTTCCATAAAGGATAAACTTGTGTCATTTGTAGGAAAATAGATGCACCATGAGACTATAATATTCAGTGAACTACAGTAAATCAAACACAAACTTAAATATGGCATCCTTTCTCTTATGTGAGAAACTTGAGTGTCTTTCTTTTCTCACTGCTGAGACAAAATACCTGACACCAAAAGTTAAAGGAGGAAAGGTTTATTTCACTCACAGTATGTAGAGGTTTTGGTCCATAATCGGCTGGCTCCAAGTCAGGGTGTTGGGCATCAGAGGAGAAACAGTTCATGGCAGGGAGAAGGTAGCAAAGCAAGCAGAGCACAACCACAGTGCTTTCTATCCTTTGTATCTTCTCCAGTATCCTCAAGGTGGACAGCACTCACACCCTTAATCCTAGTGCTCTTAAGCCTACCTTTGCACCATGAATCAATTCCAGCATCACACACTCTAGATCCAGCTACCTCCAAAAAGCCCCACTTATGACCGTATGAAGCTTTTTAGGGGGACATCTAAACACAAGCCATTAATGTTCCAGCCCTGGCCCCCCAAAGATTCATGCATATCTCTTTACGCAAAGGCACTTAGGACTTTTGCTAACTCTTGGGAGATGGACTAACAATTTCAGCATTGCTGAAAAAGTTCGAGTAAAGTCTCCTCTGTCAGGGATGAGATAGTAAGGAATGGAAACAAAGCAAGATCAAGATCCAGCAGGGCAGACATTGCCTCCTATGCTGGAAGTGGAACTATGGGATTCGATCTGTGGCAAGTCGTGAACTCCAAAGGGCTTGGGCGGCTCCGCCCCTACAGCACTACTACTGGTTGTTGTTCTGTGGCTTCTATCTTTGGCTGACTTTGCTCGCTCCTTGACGCTTTCCTTGGATGATCCATGTTCCTGGTTTCTCCAGCGTTGGCATCACACAGCTTCACATGCTGCCCTCTGAGACAATGCCTGGCCACCCAGGCTGCCTCCTGAAATCTGGGTGGAAGCTTTCCTACCTTACAACTCTTGCATTCTTCATGCCTCTCTAAAACCAGTGCAATGGGGATGGGCCGAGGTCTGCTGGCAGCTGGAGCATTGCCAGATTGCCAGGCTTCTTTCCCTCTTGGCTGCTAGGGGGTCCAGTGCCTATGAACCAAATTCTGACCAGTTTCCCTAGATTGCCACCATTCTGGAAAATGGTGCTCTGGGTGGGTCTCTCTTCTCAAAGGAAAGTCTTTCACTTTTGCAATTTTGAGCTCCAAAGAGTGGAGTTCTGCTACTGCTTGTGATGCCCTCAGGCCATCTTTTTTCTGTTGTCTTCTGAAATACTTGGCTTTTTCTTGCTAATTTTTTTTCAGCAACTAATTTCTCTTCTGTTTCATTTTTGTAGGTTGAAACTTTACTGGAGTTTCTCTTCTGGCCAAACATTTTAAGTCATTCTGCTGGGCTCTTTGCTCTTGATTCTCCACATACATCTGGCTAAAAGGCCCCCAACAGTAGCCATGCCATGGTCGCAACATGACTGACATGAAATTTCTTCTGCCAGATTTTTCATTAGTCCACCACCCTAAATCTCAGTCTCAGGCAAAATCCCTAGACAGGAGAAAAAGGCAGACGAAACTTCTGCCAAAGCACAACACCTCATTTTGGAATCCCTTCTGCAAGGCAGAAACTTCCTGAGACTGGTCTTTACTGGAAGAATTTGTATCATCATTCTGGTCTTCTGAGCTCTGACCAAAATCTCCCATCAAGTACAGCCTCAGGCATTCCAGATCTGCTTTTTCAGCTAGCATCTTTTAAACCATTCCTAACTCTTCCCCCTTTTCACAAGCCAGCTCTAGGGCTCCTAAACCACATGGTCAGGTACAGACACAGCAAGGGCCCCACACAATGGGGATCAAAGGCCTCAAAGGTCTGGAGTTCACTGCAAGGTGCCATTCTAGTCAGTAGCAGGAAGCCAATGGGTCTGTGATGGAAGGCTGAAGGAGCTTCTCCAGAAGCTAAATCTACTGGAAGCCAGGAGATGACGTCCAAGGTGAAAGTGAAGGCTGGAGCCTCCTCCAAAGGAACCAGAAGCAGATCCATTCTTTTCTCCTTTAATACCATCCAGGCCACAAGTCATCCTAGGGTGTGGAACTGCTGAGCCAATTTAGCTGAGCTTCTCTTACTCAAGTTGATAGAATCAATCAACCATCACACCAAGTATAAATAATTTAGAGAGCAAAATAAAAGAGAAAGGTCCTTTGGGCCTTCTCCATTGTAGAAGTTGCGCAGATGTCAGGGCGGGAAGTCAGGAAGCGGGGTGGGGCGACAATCTGAGAGGCCAGGGACAAGTGCGGCACTGGGTACCTCTCACCACCACCAGTCCTGATGACCTCTTTGCAAACCATTTCCTATGTGAGCACTTGCTTGTGTCACCGTGTAAAACATTCCGGTGAATCCCATTCCTCTCAGGGGAAGGGGACAGAAGCCCTTCCTGTGGTTTGTGGTGCAGCCATTGAGGTCCACTGTGACAGGCACTGGACCTCATCAGTGCCTCCACTCCAGCTGCCCTCCTGCAGCAGGATAACTCTGCTCCTCTAACACAAGCGCCACCTCTTTCCAGCACCTTTTCCCTCCCTGACTGCCCCGCTCTTTCTGCCAGTTCCCAGCAACTCTCCTTCACAGCATTCATCCCAGGAGAAATTCTTTGTTGCAGTTTTTATTTTATTAACTTGGCTCCTCCCCATTGTCCTCTCTGTATCTGAGGACAAGAACAAGAGGGCCATCTGGATTATGCTTTGCAGTCTTATCTCGGGGCGTTGCTCAGAGCTAGCTCTGAAAAGCCACTCCAGTGACCCTTTGTTGGGTAAATAAATGGAAAATGAAGAAACTGAGGAAGAAGGCAGACTAAGCTTTCTTTTGCCGCAATGTGTCCAATTCACCTTCAAAATGTGGGTTCCGCCTATGTCTGATCACTTCTCCCATCACTGTCCACCAGCCTGCCTCCGTATGGTCCACAGGCCACCATGGACCTCACCTATGACTGTAAGAGCTTCCTCTTGGTCCTCCCTGGATCCCTAGCTCATGTCAGACCGGTCAGTGAGAACCCTTTAATACAAACCCCATCCCAAGTGCTCACTACAACAGAGGACTGGGACTTTTTTTTTTTTTTGGCACCAAGTATCAAACTCGGGACCTTGAGCTAGTGAGGGGGACCAGGATATTTTCTTGTCGCCCTTAAGATGCTTGGCTGTCATGCCTGACCCATCTCCTGCCCCAGCCACACTGGGTACCATGCTGCTCCTCCAACTCCACCCACCCCTGCCTTGTCTCAGGGGCCCAACATGCCTGCCAGGAATATATTTCCTGGTTGCTGCCTTCTCTCTTCAGGGTCTCTGCTCAACAGTTACCTTCTCCAAAAGCTGCTCCTGGCGATCTCGGCTAACATGGCCCTGTCCTACCTGCCCCCAGTGCTTCCTCACTTACAACTTTACTTCACCCCATAGGAGCTGTGACTTTCTACGTTATTACATCTGTCCTGTCTGGAATCTCCAAGAAACTTAGAAAGCCCCACAAAGCAAACACCCATTGTTCTACACTTATTATTTGCAGCCAGAAAAGAGGCACATAAAGGTTGCTTAGTAACTATTTGCTTGTAGATTGGATGATTGGCAGGAGAAAAGGAGCATGCCCTGAGGGTTGTTGCCTGGCATACAGTAGTTGCTCAGCAAACACTGCTATTGCATTTCCAAAGATGTTAAAACCACGGCAAAATGATTAGTTGTGTTGATTAAATTCTAAATATTTAGAGATTTTCCTAGTCATCTTTAAATAATGTAAATTGAATTCCACAGTAGTTGGGATGTATGCTCTATTCAGTCCTGCCTTAGAGTAGACACTGAACAAGAGTGAAGGCCAAGGATAGGCTGATTGGGGCTGGCATTTTTTGACCTCTAGTTATTTTTCAGGTAGGTCTTGTTGAGAGGGGAGGAATACAGGTAATGCATGTGTTGACTCTGTTAGTCTCTGCATCCTACCTGATGGCTTCTACATCTTACATGAAGTAAAATATTAACTCCATTTAGACTAAAAGATTGACTGCTCTAGAGATTACAACCCAAAGAAAATGTGGTGGGATATAGCCAAAAAGTGAATAGATAAAATTATTCAAAGAATTGAAAACAAGGCAGTAAGGTGAGGGGGGAAAAACAGACAAAACAAAAAATGGTAGACCTAAATCCAAGCTTGTTAACAGTTCCAATATAAACATAAACTGTCTATACATACAGTTACAAGACAAATACATGAGATACATGATCTATAGCTTGGTGACAATCCCTGTTTAGTGACTACTCAGGAGTTTGGGGGCAATGACTTAGCTGGAGGCGTATGTTTCAAATAGGCAATAAAGGAAGGGTTGATCAAGAAGGGATTTAATTCAGAGGCTTGTTATTCCTGTGTGGAAAACTGATTCATAGTCACCAAACACTGTCCAGCTTTAGTTATCTTGCCAGATGCCCACCTTATCTCTAGGCACGAATGCCCTGGGACTTGCATGTTGGAGGCTGACGGAAGCCCTGATCCCTAAACACTTAAGTTCTAGGAGTTACCCTTGTTTAGCTCAGGTTTTGCCTCTGCATGAGGATGGAAAGCTGACTACAGTTAACCCTCTGCTATTGGAATTTCCATCCTTTTCCGGGAGAAATCTCACCTTCACTTCTGGTGCTGTTGCTGTTGCCCTGGCAACTACCATAAGAACTGGGCTTTGTTTAGTGGCATGATAGGATCTCCCCTACCACAAGCTCTCCCTGGCTGAGCAAAGCGAGCACCCGTGATTCCTAGAGAAATATGTATCGCGGTGTATAAGCGCACTGTGTTTTCTACACAGCCCAATGAAGACATTCATTGTACTTAATGGTTCTGCATACCAAACTGTGTAATGTTCCAAACGTATTTTTAGCACTGGAGAAAGGCTCTAATTCTTTAGAGACATCACATTTTCCTCTAGGCCAAGGCTGCTGGGAACCTTTGAGTGAATCTTGGTTTTCAAAGGATTTTACTCTTACCTTGGGTATCTCTCATTCATCATGTACTTGTTAATTTTCTGACTCTTTTCATTGCACGACAAGACTGCAAGCTCACTGCCCCACATTCCGGGGTATGTAGTGCATAAGAAAAAGGCTGTCACTAAGAAAGTTCACTGAGTACATAGAGGATGTTCTCCATAATGGAAATTTATATATAAATAATATATAAATAGAACACTACTCAACTTATGATTAGACCAAGTCCAACTCATCTACTCAAAAAATGATCAAGGGAGAAGAAAAAGGGGGCAAAAGAAGAGACACAAAGACACATCTGCTTGGCTACCACATGAGGATGCCTAGGACATTCTTATATATTTGTATATCTTGTGTTATATCTGTTTGGCTAGTAAGTAGTGACTGATGCAGATTTCAGTACTGGGAGTGGCACTAGAAAAACAAAATTGTAGAGATGAAATTCTTTAATGGCTCTAGGAGTTCCTGGAGTAATTTGATGCCACCTAAACACACCATGGTCTCTCCTCCTAATTCTACGGGGAACACTGATAGTCCTTGGTGTAAACTATTTAAAGTAATATGCAGTGAAGTTCCATTTGATTATCCTAATTTGATCAGGATCTGATTACCACTTTTAGTGACTCTACCCATGAAAATTTTGAATATTTCTGGCAGAGTGGGAAACATAACGGTGCTGGCTGGTTGGTCTTAGCACCACTGGACAAACTAGTGAAGGGGGGAACAATGAGTTCATAGCATCAATAGGAAATCTCGGCTCTTCTGACTGAGAGGACAAATTAGTAAAAGAAAATACAAGGAGTTAAAGACTTACATTCCCAGCTTCCGCCGGATAAGAAATTTAAAAGTTTTGGAGTGTGTCCTGAAAGAGAATCTCCCCTCTTAACTGCAGAGCTGAGATTTCAGAAACCCAAGCACAGAGCCTCATAAGTAAATTGGCTGAGCTACAATGTAAGTTTAATGCTCAGCCTCAAAGAGTATTTGAAGCAAAGGTGAAGGCTCAGATCAGAAAAGAATGGGAGCCCATAAAATGAGTTGGAGATGTCTGAGGATTCTGACGAAGCTGGGGATGTTGTTTGCCAGAGAGAGACTTAACCACCCACAGTGGTGGAGGCATCCCCACCCCTACCTCTTGTGGTGCTGGCCTCTCCTCCTAATCCTGTGTGGACCAAGTGTGATAACGCTGACTCCTCAGAACCCACCGTCACCCCACCCACTTTTGCCTCTAGGCTTATAACCAGGCTCAAGTTGCAGAGCAGCCCTAAGGGTGAGGTGCATAGTGTGACCCATGAGAAGGTTTGCTATTCTCCCAAAGAACTTCTTGAGTTTTCTAACTCTCATTAGCAGGGGTCTGATGAGCAAGTACAGGAAAGGAACCTACAGGTATAGAATCATGGTGGCAAAACTATCGGCCAGGATGAGTTTGTTGATATGGCCAGGTCAAGAAGGGATCTTGAATGTAATATCGCAGCTTGTGGAGCAAAGAAAGGTTTTAGTGGTTTATTTGGCTGGCTTGCAGAAGTGCTGATCAAAAGATGGCCCACTGTGAATGAGTTAGAGATGCCTTGACATTTCATGGTTTCCTGTTGATGAGGGGATTTGGTGGCTTAGGGAAATGAGAATGCTGGAGTGGATTTGTCAGGTTAAACCCAATCCTCCACACTGGGATGGCCCAGAAAACATACGCTTCGCTAATACCTTGAGAAGCAGATTTGTGAGGGGAGCACCGGCATCTCTGGTGGAGAGAGCCCTGTCATTGCTCTTCTGTTTGTTACAGTGGGGACTGTGGTTACTCATTTGGGACATTTAAGGGCAGTGGGCTTGGCTGGAACATGGAGTGAGAGGCCAAGTGGCATCGTGTAATTGCCAAAGGCGGGGCGTGCATACTTTAATAATCGGTGGCAATAATAGCAAGATATGATAAATTCTAAGTTATTTTATACTGTTTCTTTCTACATTCTCAAAATAGAAAGACCCTTCCTTCTCCCCCAAAGAGTGAGAAATATTAACTTGCTCCATTCTTTCTGTGTGAAGTGTACAATCATGGTATGGTGGCAATAATAGCAAGATATGATAAATTCTAAGTTATTTTATACTGTTTCTTTCTACATTCTAACAATGATGTACTGATTTGCATCTTGAAAACTAGTGTTTCCAAACATTATCAAACTAGAAAGACCCTTCCTTCTCCCCCAAAGAGTGAGAAATATTAACTTGCTCCATTCTTTGTGTGAAGTGTAGAATCATGGTGGCAAAATTGTGGACCAGGCTGAGTTTGTTGATATGGCCTGGTCAAGCAGGGATCTTGAACTTAATGTTGCAGCTTGTGAAGCAAAGAAAGGTTTTAGCTTCAGAAGCAGGATGATGTCCAGAATGGTCTGACATGGCTAGACGTATGGTGTTGGCTGATCAACCACATCTTCCCAATTTACTAGATTTATATAATCAAAAAAAATTTAAGGGCAAATGAACAGAAACCTATCTCAAGTCATGGTAACAGGGAGTTATGACCCCTCAACCAGTTCCCATATTTGAGCCAGTTTACTCCCTCTTTGAGAAATATTAAAAATGGGATGCCTAAAGGATAGTCCAAAGTCCTAGATCTTATCCTTTGAAATCTTAAATTTCACTCATGAGGTTTCATTTACCAAAAAGGTCAATTCTACTTATTCTAGTGGTCAAACTGGTTAGCAATACTTCCTGTCTACTACAGTAAAGGCACCATTTGGTTAGAGAAATATTAAAAATGGGATGCCTAAAGGATAGTCCAAAGTCCTAGATCTTATCCTTTGAAACCTTAAATTTCACTCATGAGATTTCATTTACCAAAAAGGTCAATTCTACTTATTCTAGTGGTCAAACTGGTTAGCAATACTTCTGTCTACTACAGTAAAGGCACCATTTGATCATGGAACAAGGACAAATGAGCTTCGAGAAATATTAAAAATGGGATGCCTAAAGGATAGTCCAAAGTCCTAGATCTTATCCTTTGAAACCTTAAATTTCACTCATGAGATTTCATTTACCAAAAAGGTCAATTCTACTTATTCTAGTGGTCAAACTGGTTAGCAATACTTCTGTCTACTACAGTAAAGGCACCATTTGATCATGGAACAAGGACAAATGAGCTTCAGAGATGACTGAATATCTGCTTTTGTCAGTAGGAAATCCTCATGGGCATTGTGAACATCACTTCTTACACCTAACCACAGACAAGGAATGAAGAGACTTTGCCCTGAGTCAACAAAAGAGAATCCCAAGGGTGTTGTACCTTTTCTGGCACTTTAAATATCCTGGCCTCCGCTGAGACAACATGTCAAGCACATAAAACCAGTCTGAACACCATCAGCTGCCTTGGTCTCAAATGATTGTGGGTCTTTGCCAAAGACCGGTTCTTGATCACTCAACCTGCTGAGATCTCTTGATCGCACCCTGGCTCTGCTTTCACAGGCTTAACTCCTGCTTTTGGTCCTATGAAATTGCTGTTCCCAATTTAAAGGAAGCATCCCGGCTCATAGCTCTCCCAGCCAGAGCCACCCTCTTTCTCTGCCCTCACTTCCCCTGGGTCTGTCACCAAGGAGGGATGGGCAGGTCTTCTCTGATGCTGTGTTCCCTCCTCCCCCACGATGGCAGCAACTTAGCACAGAAAAAATGGAGCAAGTTAATATTTCCCACTATTTTGGGGGAGAAGAAAGGGTCTTTATAGTTTGATAATGTTTGAAAACACTAGTTTTCAAGATGCAAATCAACACATCATTGTTAGAACATAGATAAACAGTATAAAATAGAATTTATTATCTTGCTGCTATTGTTGCCACTGAGCACACCCACAGGATCTTACAATCTTGAGGATAAAAGTCCAGAGATAACGTAATCTTCGTTATTTTTAAGAATCATCCAATTATGTCTCTAAGCTTTTGCAAAGTGCATTAAAATTCTAATTCTTTTGAAATGAACATTTACGATGAACACACCATATTATTTTGGTCAATTTGATCTACCCATGAAAAAGCAAAGTAGTCAAGCCACTGATTTCGAACTGTGTGGATGCCACCAGAAAAGTAATCAAACTGGTACTTTTCTTATGGTATTCTTATAATCTTAAATTAATAAATATTGTCCACTTTCAATGATTACACAAACACAATTCTATGGAGAAAGTTCATCAGCCAAAGGCGGGGTGGTGGGGGCTTTATCTCTCTTCTCCATTGTACTGGAAGGCTGGTAAGAATCTCAGAAGAAAAATAACTACTAAAAAATTGAATTCCTGTCTATACAATGCCAAAACATCTAGTAACCCAGATGTTTGGCACTGCACAGACAAAGCATCCAGATGACTGGTTAAACTTGTAAAAAAACTGTTGAAGTAGTTCAGATATTTTGCTTCTCAGGGCTTTTGGGGCCCATGGTCCCTGGGGACATCAAGAGAAAGCACATGTCCCCAAGGGGCCTCTGACACCTGTGTAGTCCCTGGAGACCACAGCGGGGTCTCCATTGCAAACATCAAGGCCCACCACAGGGAAACCCATGGACAGGCAGAGAGGGGGACCCGATGTGCTGTTTTTCTGAACTCCCTGCTGTGGGAAGTCCCTGAGTCCTGTCTATCTTGAGGCCCTGGAGTTGAATTTCTGAACATTTCTTCTCAGGACTTTCTCTTTTAACCCAGACTCCTTTCCCAGCCCCGGTGCTGTGGGCTTTTTATAGGCAACAGTAAAAGTTGAAATCTAGAACTTTATTTTCCTCCCTCACGTGCCCCTTGTCTATCCCTTTCTGGGTGTGCAAAGTGGGAAAGAGAAAATCAAAATCCTGCCCAGGGTCCTTCTGAAACAGCCCAAAAGCCCAGCACTAGACACGGCAAAACAATGCAGGAAGGGACATCCAGCCCCATAGGGCACTGCCACCATGGGGCTGCTGCTGGGAGAGGAACCCACGGGCCTGGAGCATGCAGGGTTGGCAAGGTGACTTGACAGAGCCGTAGATCCGGGAGTCCAATCCAGCACATTTGTCTGAATTGGTGCCTTGAGGAAGCTGAGGCCAGCAGGCACGGGGAAACCTCTCCCCATCATGTGATTCCCCAGCTCCCAACTGCAGCCCCCAAGTGGCCCGGGGTTCCGGCAGAAAGCTCTGCTGTGCGTTTAATCTGTTGTATAAGTTTTGTTTTCAGAGAAAGGATTTGTTTTGTTTCTTTTCTGAAAACCAATTTTAAAAATTTTCCTTTATGTCAATGTTTTCTGGGGCCTTCCCTGGGACAATGTCTGCTGCTGTTTTTCTAAAAAGAAAAAGGGCTGAACTGCTGTCTCGCCTCCACCAAGAGAGACTTATTAAATAAAGCAATCTCCGGCAGCCACTGTAGGACTGAATGCCTTGTTCATCAGGATACAATTAATAGGACAAGGGAAGTGATGTGAGAAGGAAAAACACCCTACTGCCCTGGTGATGTCAGCCCCAGCCTGCGCTGGCAGAAGGAGTTCGAGTGCCCCCTGGAAAGTTGAAAGAACATAAGCCCCATGCACCCCAGGCACGCAGGAGGAGCATCCCGACTTCACTAATTTCAAAAGGTGGCAGGGGACATGCAGCAAGACTGATATATGAAAGAGTATGATTTTCCTCTTTGGATTGAAAAAAAAAAAAACCTTCTCCCATTTCTAACCACCTCCACCCCTGCCTCTCTCCTTCCTCCGTCGCCCGTTCTTCTCCCAGGGATTGGCTTTATTTAAAAAACTATATTTCTGCCCAGGCATTCAAAAATGCTGAGTGCCTCAAGCAAAGTAGTAGAATAAGCATGTTTCTTACCACTTCTTGGCAACCCTGCAGCCCAAGACCTGCTTCCAATTAGAGCTCATGTGGCTTCAGTTTAGTATTATCATGAAGTGAAATTACCACTTTAGAAAAGTCAAGTTATTTTGGAAGTGAAAACTACAGGTCAGAGCCCACCAAAATTCCAAAAAAATTTGCTCAAGAAACGTCTTGCTGAAGGGTCACAATGGCCCAGCTGAAAAACATCCTGAGGTTGTGACTTGTGCCACTGACCAGCAGGCCTCTGAGGTCCCTTTGAGAAGGTCAAGTTCATTGTCCTTCCAGGAAGGGCTTCTCCTGCTGGGCGATGCAGCTCATGCCTGCTTGTGGAGAGCTGACCCCAGTGTCCTTGGCCTCCAGCCCAGTCACCCGGCTGCCCTGTCTGTCTTCACAGGCTCTTCTCCCCTAAAGTTAACCCCCCACCCACACTCTTAATATTGTAAATTCCTAAAAGCAAGGGCCTTGTCTTTCCTTTCGTATAGTTGCATAAATTCTTAGAATAGGAAGGAACCCCATCCAATCACTTAATTTTCAAGATGAGGCTCATTAAGTTGTTTCCGGCAGTGCACTTTGGGTACTGGGGTCTCTGGCCACATCGGGGTCGTCTTCCCTGAACCCTCAAGTGCCTTCCCAGCTGCCCAAGCCCCCAATGCCAGCACTGAATAACTCCCAGGAAATGCAGGAGTCCTGGATTCATCTCCACTCACTGACCATTGGGCATGGGTTGCTTTATTTATTTGAGCCTTTCTCTACTTACTGTTCAACTGGAGAAGTATACATATCTCCTTCCTTGACAAGCCGAGGATAAAGTAAGATGATGTATGGATTTTGTCTGTGTGTAAACAATCAGTAAGCACCAAAAAAGTGAGTATTGTCGTCTTGTCATTATTATTTTTTGGAATGCGCCCGATGGAACCGGAACACAGGAATTCTTTTGTAGCAAGCCCCACAGCGTGTCATATGAAAACATGAGTTTGTTTAGGGGAAATGGCCTGTGTCAGCTTTCTGGAAGCATCTCTGTTATTATGAAATTCCAGGAACTGGAATAAAATAGCAAGGGGGTTGATGGAGGGTGGGGAAGTAGAGCTTTCACAAAGCTGCTGGAACCAGCCTGCAAGCAAGGGGAAGCCCCTCGGGGACGCAGCTCTGTCGTGGGTGGAGGAAACACAGGGGACATTACACTCGGGCTCCGTCTCCTGGTGCACACACTCTGGTGGTGACTCCAAGTGCAGGGTGAGAAGGGAACTAAAAACTCCTGTAGGGTGCAGTGAGTTTCTGGGTCCTCTGACAACCAGGGCTGCAATGGCTTCTAGGTGTGTGGACCCAGAGGCACAGAGAGACTCGGAGCTGAGGGCAGAGTGGGCAGGACTGGGAAGACACAGGCAGATGAGGAGCCAGTGCTCCTTGTTCTGAGGGGAAGAGAGAGGTCTTAAAAACACCCAGATGTAGAAATTGTAAGGTGCAGGGAGAGTAGACAGACTAAAGTTAATGGTGTAGCTTCAGCTAGGGACCCACTGTGAACAGAGGCTGGGACTTGCTCAACAGAGATGCACCTTGAACACTGCAGTCTGATAACCCTTAGCATTATGCAGTTTACCACCTAGAAAACTGAAGATGACTTAGCAGCTTGTCTAACTCTTTGGAATTCAATCCTGCAGGTAACTGAGCAGCTGAAGGTTTTGGAGTTTGATGTCAGGATTTGATTTCTATGTGATGTTGACTTGGAACAGTTTTAGGAAATGCTCACCGGGTCAAAATAATTGACCTCCAGCTTGGGAGTAGAGATGGAAGTTAGGGTGCCCTTTAAGTCCAGCCACCAGATGGCCACAGCCTTGAGTACCTGTGGGGTCTGAAGAATCCTTACACAAGTTCACAGTTCCTCTGAGCTAAAAAATAAATTCAGAATAAAATGGATCAGTTGTCTGACATTTATGGTGGGCTGTTCTAAAAGTCTCCTTATCTGGTGTCACGGGGTCTGCCCCCGGTGGACGGAGGAGAGTCAGAGAGGCTGGCTGTACCCTGGAAAGGAGTGAACACAGCAGCTGGTTGTGGAGGGGAGGATCTGGTCACAATTGTCCAGTTTTCCTTCTGCTGTCTCTGAGAACCATCTTTTTCTGTGGCATCAATCTAAACCAGAGACAGATCTGGCATTGTGCCAAGAAAAACTCCCCGGGCCAGCTCCAAGGCTACTGTGCACACATGGGCGTGGGCCAGCATGAGTGTGTTTCAAAAGCAAACAGTGGTGTGTAGTCCCTCACACATTGGCAAAGCAATTGATGGTGACTTGTGAGGTCATGGATGCCTCATTGCCCTTCAACCCAAGCTCACAACTGGTCGTCCCAGGAAACAGAAGCCCACGGCACTCACACTCCCAGTTACCCCTCCGGTTCTGCTGGGAAGACTGACAATCGAGGAGATAGGAGCTGCTCTGCAAGCCCAGGAGGGGTGGAGCCGATGCTGAGGCTTGTGTCATGGTGCAGGGTTGGAGGGCTGGGAGCGTGTGCCGTCAGCCCCTTCCTGGAGGTTCATTTGAGCTGTCATTTGCAAATGCCCGTGTCAAATAATCCATTTCCTGTGGCCCCAGCGGTGTGACTTGGATGGAGGAACTGAAGCATCGAGGAGAAAAGCAACACCCAGGACATCCCAGAAAACTTAAGAGATTCCAGAACGGGCCCTGCCCCAGGCAGAGGCCAGCAAAGGTCAAAGAATGCACTCCAGGCCTGCCGGGGACTGGGAGCGTGGGGATGGAACACGGCTCTTCCCCATCTGGGCCACTCGGACACTGGACCAGCCCGGTCCACCCATAGCTCCCCACCCAACCCAACATGCATCTGGTCACCCTGCCTTGGAAGAGAGAATGGAGCTGCTGATGGCCGGTGCTGGGCCTGTGGACAGTGAATGCAGAACTGCAGAACAGAGATAGAATGTCAGCTGCCCTGGGGTGGAGGTACCCACAGAAGGCCACCAGGGCCAGCAGCCGAGTGCCACTTGGATCTTTTCCAGAGGAGCACTGCAGTGGCCGCCTGTGCTGAAACTCACACGCAGCCATGTGCACGCCCAGACAGGTATAATACTGCATGTGCAACGTTATGTGACACACAGATTGTCATGACCTGACCAAGCCCATCGTGAGTGACGCACAGTCTGAAAATGTCCTTGTGTGCGGCACAGTCCAGACCCTCGAACCTGGCTCTGTGATGTGCATGTTCTCACCTGGCATGCTGAGGTCCCGCATAGCAGGGACCCTTGAGACCTCTGCCCTCACCTGTATTTCTGAACAGTCCCCGGTTGGGGGGGGTGTCCCACTGGACTGCATATTTCCCCTGTGGGTGGGCGCAATGTGTATTTCTTAAGCCCAGGCCACATGCACAGCCCAGTGGGCAGACCCCAGAAGATGTCTCCATCCAGCAGGGATGGGTTCACATTGAGGATGATGGTGGGACAGTCTAAGTCTCCCTTAGGTGCCATGGGCCCATCTTTCTTCCCCTCTTGACTGCTCCTCACCTCTCTACCACCTCCTGCTTGTCTTAGTGACAGAACCAGATGACCCCCCCCATGTCACCGCAGCCCATGCTCAGGTGCTGGGAGCTGCAGCCCTGCTCTGTGAACTGCTGATTCCTAATGCTGCTACCCTTTGATATCCCTGGAGATTTACAGATTAGTCCTCAGAGGGGTTGGAAGACTAAGATCTGTGGCATTCAAGCCACCCACTCAGACCACAACTCTGATGTGGGTCACTCAAGCCATCACCACCCTTCTCTCCCTGCCCTCCTGTGCCTGTCATACCTCCCAGTGGTCTAGATGCTGCATCTGCTCATGTGCAAGCCCCTCAGGGTGTCACCTTTCTTTTCACTCCTCAGCAAACATTGGTTGAACAGGCACATCGTATTGACAGGCACTATATATTGGACTTTATGTATCTTGGGCCCCAAGACTCATGCTAATAAAACTGCTGATCCCTGCCCTCCTGGGTCTTCTATTCACATGGGGAAAATAACATAAACAGATACTGGGATGTGATAAGCACTTAGAGATTAAAAACAGAACCAACAGAGGATGGAGACTCATGGGGGGGGGCAGCACCTCTGGGACTTTGAGGGGCTGTCAGAAAATTCCCTGTGGAGGGGGGATGTAACAGGTGGTGCTTCCCAGGGACAATGGGCCAGGAGGCCTCTCACCTTTGCAAAAAGCAGTCTTGTTTCCTCAGCAATGAAACTGAATAAGTGGCAATAAAAACTCCAGTCCCTTATGTTATTGCACTTAGCCACGTCATATACCTGCCGTCCATTTCTGCATTCTCTCTTTATGTCTCCCTGGCTATCATTCACGTTTCAAAGATGCTGAAGCAGAGGTCCAAAGAGGGGAAGGAACCTTCCCGAGGCCATACAGAGAAAAGCCAGTGGCAGGACTGGATCATTGAGACTTCTTTCCCAGCCACATGGTCCCTAAGAAAATGGGTCATGCTGGACAACTGTACTATATTCTGCTAAAGAGCCCCACCTCAGGTGCATGATTGACTATAGCTCCAATTCCCTCCAATTTGACTGACATAGCTGCATGGTTACTGTGGGTGGGGGGCACTAGTGGAGGGCATAGCTATATCCCACTCTTAGATCTGTAGGAGCTATGTCCAAAATCCAGCAAAAAAGCTAGAGAGCAGTGTGCAAGCTCTGTGTACCATACTTGGCTAATACTACAGTGTTACCTAGGTATGCACACTTGCCCACCTGTGTGTGTTTATAAGTGAATTCCTTCTGAGCTATTGATGGCATAGATCCCAACTTCACTCATATAACAGAGTGTAAGGTAGAAAAACTCCAGCCTCGCATGAGTTTAGACAAATCTGTTTTCCTTTCTGACCTCAGTTTCTCTTGTGAAATGAACATTTTGAACTAGATGGCCTGTGAGTTTCTGGCATCCTGTAATTCTATACATATAAACATGCCTGCTTGGTTGGGAATCCAAAGTAAGCCCTTCTGTGAGGTGCCACATCGTACCTGGCTGGAGACTTCTGAGTCATTGTCGCAACAAAGATGCTTTTCCCAAAACAAAGGGCTTCCTGTGGTAGTGTCTACTTGTTTCTTCAAAATCGGAAGCAATTGCTCATTGCAAAACCAAGGCAGGGCAAAGCCTTCAGAACGTGAATGGGGACAAAAGGTTGGAGCAGAAAACAAGAGAATGAGAATGAGGAAGGAAAAGTGAAGAAAAAGTGGTGGGTGGAAGGATGCAGTGGCAAGCATAGGGACAGGAAGTGTCCTAGAAAAAGATTTCCAGAGCTTTGTGATCTGTTTCTTGTATAAGACATGGGCTTCATTATTAAGAAGGTGGGTGGGTGTGTGTCTTAGTTATTTTTCTTATTGCTGGGACAAAATACCCAACACCCACAAGTTAAGGAGGGAAAAGGTTTAGCTCAGTTTGTAGAGGTTTCAGTCTATTCTCAACTGGCTCCAAGGCAGGGTTGCACAGCAGACAGGCATGACAGAGGAGAAACAGTTCATGGTAGGGAGAAGGTAGCGAAGCAAGCAGGGGACAATCATAGCTCTTTCTGTCCCTTATATCTTAATCAGGCTACGTAGGGTGGGTAGCACTTACACCCTTAATCCTAGCATTGAACCATAAATCAATCCTAGCATCACATTCTAGATCCAGCCACCTCTGGAAAAGCCACACCTATGACTGTATGAGGTTTTGGGGAGACATCTAGACACAGCCATAACTGTGTATGTTCGGGTGCATGTGTGAATCACACTGGCAACAAGCAGATGAAATTTCCTCTGGAATCAGCTGGGTGTGCCACATACATGATTTTTCCTCAAACTGGAACCCATATATTCATTCTGCATGGCCTGGAGTCCAGAAACACTTGCCTCTCATGCTTACCCCTCATTCTGAATGAACCCCCAAATTCTCTTCCCCAACCCTCACTGATTTCTCCTCTCCTACAGGAAGAAGTGTTTTCTTCTCCCCAGCCAGCTTCAGCCAGAGAAACATCTTAGAAATTATTTGTGCCACTCCACTTTTTCTAGTTCTCCCCCACCACACGAATCCTTCTGTTCCAGTTTTCACCTTCACCCTTCCTCTACAGCATCCTAGTTGTTCAGAAATGGGTACTTGTGTCCCAGAGAGACCCAAAAACCTGGTGGAAGGATCTGCATGGTGTGAATAATTTAAGGAAATTATCTTCCAGATCCTCAACATACACAAATACTCTTACGCTCAGGTCTTCCAGAGAAGGGGTGGGGTGTCTATGTACAAGTAAGGCAAGGGACACTGAGGGAGCATCACTGTCAGAGTTAAGGTAGGGGAGGACTTTGTGTTGTAGTTAAAACAGGCCAGTGTATCCTCAGAGAAGTGAAGGACGTGGTACACTGTAAAGACCCAGCAGAAGACAAACCTGTAGCTGTCAGATCTTAGGCCCCAGATCCTTCAGCCCAGCCCTCAGGACAAGGCGAGCAGCCTCAAAGTGGGAATGGATGGCACCCACTTCCGGCAACTCACGACTCTCAAAAGAGCAGAGTAGGAAGCAGGAAGATCTGGCTTGGCGTCCCTCTCCCCAGAGAGAGCCACTTTTTCTGGCGAGTCCTCACAACAAACTCAGACTTGATTTTTCAATCACCGTTGATAAGAAAGCAGGTGATTTTGATATGCTAGGGACATGTGACAAATTATCAGTGGAAGGAAGGTTCAAACTCAAAATCACAGGGGAGTCAACGTATTTATTGCACAGGCACTGTTCAAATGTGTACTCTTGGTTTCTCGGTGACTTCATTCCAATTGTATGTAGACGGAAAGAAACCTCAGTCTGGCAGAGGGCTTAATAATTAGAATATAAGAGGATTTAAGACTTGCTGGGGCCGGTGCCAACTCAGTACTGAGGACCGACTGTGAGAGATGAGACAGGAGAGCCTGGGAAAGGTGATCTTTTCCAGAGATCAAAATGGGAACGGGAGAGTTGGGAAAATCGGCTGGGATTTGGGGTAGGACCCAAGGGGTCCCTGTACAGGTAGAGCAGCCTTTGGTGTTTTTAGAAATCCACAAGAAGAATGGTTTAAAGATGGGGCCACTGGACTGGATTTGGGTCCTGGGTCTAGTACTTCCTATCTAGATGGCCTCAAGAAAAGGGCTTCATCTAGTTATCTAATACCTACGCCGTGGGATTGCTACACAAAGTAAGAGAATTCAAACAAAGCAGGAAGCATGACTCGAGCCCACTCCCAGTTTTTGTAAATAAAGTAGAACTAGAAAGAACAACTCCCATTTGGGTGATCAACAGCTGTTTTCACACTGCGATGACAAAAGTGAGAGTAGCTGCTGAAGGAGGAAGCAGATGGCTATTCATCAGCTTTTCGTTGCCCTGAGTGAAATACCTACACAATTTAAAGGAAGGAGAATTTAGTGGGATGGTGAATTCAGAGGTTTCTGCCATATTCAGCTGACTCCAAGGTGGAAACAACATGGCAGACTGGTATGGGTACAAAACTGCCCCCCAGGAAAACAGCACAGGAGAAGAGCACCAGACAGACACACCCTCCAAAGATACACACCAGTGACTACTTCCAGCTGGGCCACCCTCCTGACAACACATTTGGCCGTGAGCATAAGTGGATAAATCCATGGATGAGTGTAGTGTTAACCTCATGATCCAATCACCTCTCTAGGAGACCCCATAATCCAGTCAAGGTGAAAGTTACAATTAACCAGCATAGCACACCAAACTAAAAGTATTTACTATTTGATATTTTCCAGGAAAGCTTTTCTAAGTTTCGCTATACACTGAACACAGTACATAGCCTGGCATAAAATAAACTTGCTCAATAAACACAGGAAGTCCCCAATTTATGATGGTTTTCCTACTTCATGATGTTACAAAGATGATACACATTCAGTAGAAAACCACACTTTAAATTTTGAGCTTTGATCTTCTCACAGGCTGGTGATCGATATATGGTTGATACTGTCTTGAGTTGCTGGGTGGTGGTGTGGAAGGGCAGCTGTCCCAGACGTGTGATCACAAGGAGGACAGCGAATACCCTGTTGCTGAGCTGGGGTGTTTGGTGAGTTTGGGACGTGCAGAGTGTGCTTTTGACTCAGATTTTCAACATAATTTATCAGGCCAGAGCCGCATCCTTAGTTGCGAGCTTTTTCTTTTTATCTCCCACGTATAATCAACAAATAAAATACACTGGATCCACAAATGTGGTGAGCGTTTAAATTTTTTAAAATTTGCTACAGTAGAAGACACATTGCCATGAATCACCCTCAAGGATGCCCCCTCTCTTCCAACACTGTACTTGCTTTCTGAAGCAGCTACAGATGTCTTCTTTCATGAGTATCTTTAGTTGCATTGTCCTGGCTGCCTCAGTGTCCTGAATCATTTCAAAACCTTTAACTTTCTTTCACAGTCCTTTTTTCTTTGGGGAAGAGCCAAAACCCACATGGTGCCAGATCCAGTGAAGAAGGGGGAGTTGAGGACTCACTGTGATATTTTTATTCAGTAGAGATTTCCGTAGGCATTTTGAATGGATTCGGGACACCAAGGCAGCCATGAAAAGACATTCAGGAAAGAGATGTTCCGGCACTGCTTCAGAAAGTGGCCAAGAACCTTAGGAAAGTGTTCAAAGCAAGGGAAGGAGGGAGGTATTTTGAAGGAGATGAATGTCGATGTGTTTTTCACTGTATTAAGTTTTTAATTTTTATTTAAATAGTCACCATATTGTTTGATCACACCTTGTAAATCCCATTCCTGTCACAAGAAGGCACAGGGAGGCAGGTGATTTATCCGTGGCTGCTAAGTGAGATGGTAGGAAAGAAACAAGGTTCAAGAAAGAGAGGAGAGTAGTAGGTGCCAAGCCAGTGTTATCAGGAAACCTAATCCCAGGAAAAGGCATGGCCAGGACAAGGGAAGTTCATTTCGGGGAAATCTGCAAGTCCTAAGCCAAGGATCTTATGAGTAGAGAGCTGACTACAGACCCAAAATTATCTGTAATCAAGAGCAAAAAGGCTGTGGACAGCCAACTTTCCAGTGTGTGCATTTGCGTGTGTGTTTCCTTATTAAGAAAATTCAGGAGAAACCTAGAAAACTTTTTTTTCAGAAAGGATGCCCCTGGCTCCATAGCAAATCTTCATCTTCATTCCATTTGGGAACTGTCCAGCTATTAACAGCCTGTGATTTACATACCGGAAGAAATTGATTTAAAACTTTCTATTGAAGTTTGTACTTTGTAACCCAGAAAATACCATCTTGAATGTAAATAATGTGAATAGGCACAGTCATGTCAGTGGTGCCTTTATATAATCAAATAGCCATTTGGGGTGTCTGTTATTGAATATCCAAATATTGGCAGGTGGTTACTGAATATCCCAAGTTCTTAAGCACGCAGTTTTGATATAAAGCCACAGAAATCATCTTGTTGCAGGTTGGGATTGTTTTGCTTGGGCTTTTGCTCACCCAGTGGCACCTAACACAGGGGTGGCAAACACTGATTTTAGAAACACTAGTTACATAGGCTTCCATTCCTCTGTCTATGGCAGTGTAACTATTTAATCTTGGCACGATTTTCTTCCCAATTCCAGGCTGCTTCAGAATGCTCTGCGAGGTTCCACTCTACGAATCCACTAGGTAGCTGTCAAGGTGAAATAAAATTGTCCTCTCTAGATCCATGACACACCGTGGGTGCTTGCTAAATGTTTGAGATAATTGGTCACCTTTCCCATTGCTAGGACGCAACACGCAACACTCACAATGGAAAGGAGGAGAGGTTTAATATGTGTCATGGTTTTGTGGGTTCAGTCCCTGTTCAGCCAGCTCTGAGTCAGAAACAACACAACAGAAGGGTGTAGCTGAGCAAAGCTCCTTAGTTCTTGGGAGCTGGGAGCTGGGGAATAGTATGGGGGAGGAGGGGTGGGCTGAGACCGTACCCAAGGTGACTCCTCCATGACCCACCTAGGCACACCACTGTGCTTCAGTAGTAATCTGCTACTGCAATTAACCTGTAATTGTGTATTATGACGATGCAGCCTCCTTTGTTTGAGAAAGATTTCTTCAGTCAGGATCACAGAAGGATAAAGACAATGGGGAAAAAGTTCATCTCAATTGAGTTTAGTGAGATTATTGCAAAGGACATTGCAGTGTCCTGGGACTGGGAGTCACGGAGCCCCCATGGCAGGAGCTGTGACTACGATGCAGCCTGGCACAGATGGGCTCCTGGTGCCTCTATCAACTATATCCACAGAGAAGCTGCAGGGACCTACAGACACAGTCCCTACAAACCAGCTCCAGGAAATCCCACGGCGTGGGCAGGGGTGAGAACGGACTCAAGGGGCCTGATAGCACTGGGTGAGCTCTCATCCAAGACACTGAAGGTCCACAAGGAGGTTCAGGCTCAGAAGATACAGCTGTCTAGTGGGGGAAGAGAAGCACTGATCTGATGAACATGTTAAAAGGCAATGATTATTTCGCATGCTTGAAAAGCTCAGAACTTGGTGGTACGGTGAACCTCTGACTTAAGAACTCAACTCGTTCCTGAGGGCTGGTTGTAACTCAAGTTGGTCAGTTGAAGGCTCAGGCTTCTCCACACAGCCTTCAAAGTCTCACTCTATACAGGCAGATCTCAGTGTCTTTAGAAAGGGGTGTTGGCCCGAAATTTCTCAATGAACCCCGCTCAGGAAAGGATGCTATAATGTTCCTTACAGAACTCTGTAAGGGTTAAATCTGTGTCTGAGACCATCTGGGAAGCACAAGCGACTGGCATTTGGGTCATAACTCAAGACTTTGGTCATAAGTTAAAACTGAAATTCCAGGCATAATCCAAGTTGTTTGTATGTCAGGTCAGTCATAACTTGAGGGTCCACTGTATTTCATGAGTACTGTTTCTATTACCTTTTCTTAAATTAACCACTACCAGCGGGCAATGCTGGTGTCGGGGGAAAGGACTCTGCCAATGGGTTGTTTCCTCCTTATGGAAAATCGTGCCCATTTTCTTTTTATCTTATTATCATCATTATTATATGCTCACTTCCAAAGTCATTCTCTTTTGAAAAAAATAGATTTTTGGTTTTGGAATGAGTGCTTTGTTCAATCCTGGTTTCTGCAATCTTGGTAAATCAGAGACAAAGATATAGCCAGTGGTTAACACAAGAATGTTTTGTTTGCGCAAGAAAAAGAAAATAATTTTTTTTTTGAGTTGCATGAATAAGATCTTGACTGTATTTTGGTGTTTAGCATCCATTCATCTCAGGAAACTTATTTCCAGTCTGTTCTGCACTCCACGTTTCTTTCACCAACATTTTAAGGCGTATTCCCCTATCCGGTAGGTTCTCCTGTAGAGATGGTAAAAAGGAAGGCGTGGCTTGGCCAGAGCCTGAAGATTGTCCTTAGAGGGACCCGAGGGAGGGGATAGCAAAAGTGGGTGGTAGGGGCTCGGGGGTGGGAGGAAGACAGATTCTCTTTCTATCCTAGAATCTTCATTATCAGGACACCAAGTCCTGGCCCCAGGGTCAAGCAAGCCCTGTCTTAAGTTAGGAAAGTGGAGAAAAGCTGGCGACACTTCAGAAAGACATGCAAACCAACATGATGGGCTCGCAATATTAAATTAAGTATTCAGCAATCACAGACTTTGTAACACATTCCAGAACAATGAAGAGAGAGAGGGAGAGACCCCAAGCCAGCCAAGCCAGTATTTAAAGCCTTTTAATTCTACGGAACCCATTTCTGATGGTATCCAGGATGTGTTTCTGGTTTTTCAAGCTGTCACATGATCTCCTGTCCAGATGTGAGGTGCATATCTGGGACCAGACCAGCCCCAAACCGCACACTTTCCCTCTGCTTGTAGCTTGTTACTGTAACTCAACCGTTCTCCGCTCGGCTACAGAAGCCCCACATTAATGTGTGGTACAACAATAATAACACAGGGGGGATGAGCAAACCAAAATACTTGCAGGAATCTGGAAGAGCTGAGAAGGGAGGGCAGGGCGGGAGCTGGAAGCCACGCCAAGTCTGATCGGTTTCCCCGTCAGCGCCACACAGCCCTGTAAGGAAACCCTGCGAGCGTGTGGCGGGCTTGAACTTCCCTTTTCTCACCTACTGTAAACGGTTTTCACCCCAGGACAAGGCTTCCTGGAGCATTCTTCAGGAAATTAGCAAATGCCTCTGCTTGGAACGCCAGGTTGCAGGAACGCAGGCCCAGGCCAGAAAGCGCCTCCAGAACCGCAGAGAACAGCACTCTCCTTCGCAGGAGTTTCTGGGAGCCCAGGCCTTGACCACAGAAGGGGCGGCAAGGAGCAGCTCAGCCATCAGCCCTGCACCAGTGACCTTCGGGGCCTAGCCCAGTGGGCTGCTCAGAAGACTGGCAGCAACCAATTAAATTCTCGAAGCCTTGGTTTCTTCCTGTGCGGTGGAGACAATAACTGCTAGCCTGGAGGGGACTGTGCCTGGCTAGACCCAGGCAGGCCACGCCGCCATACCCCACTCATTCTTGAACCCAGCAACACCCAGACTGGGCACCCATATACCATCTCCCTTAGAGACTTGGTGCTGTGACCCCCAAAAAAAGAAAAGGGAAAAAAAAAGCCTACTTGGGGGCCAGTATTTGGGGAGCAGGCACCATTTTAATTTTTTAAAAACTAGTCCTTGTTTTCAGTACCTAATGGCTACATTCATCATGGAGAGTTGGTACCTATTCATAGCACAGTTTCATTCTCTATGCCCACTTCCCTGCCCCTCTCGTACCCCATTTAATAAAATGATGAGGACAGGCCCAGCTGAGAAAGTGGCTCTAAAATTAACTAGCCAGGTGTGGTGATGCAGGCCTGTGATCCCAGCAGTGAGGAAACTGAGGCAGGAAGATTGCCACCAGTTTTGAGGGCCACTTGAGCTATGTGATGAGTTCAAGACCAGACTGAACTTCACAGTGAGGCCCTGTCTTAAAAAGCCAATAAATAAATATAAAAGTAATTCAATAAGGCAAGTTTCTCCCTGACCTTGTCCTCATTCACAAAGGGACATCTCTGGGCAGCTGGTCCTCCACCCCCTACCTGGATGAATGTGAGCAGAGAACACTTGAGTGATCTTGGAGAACCCAACCCACACCCCACTCAGAGGCTCACTGGTCCCAGAAGTCCCCTCCATTGATTCTGCGGCTGGAGCGGGTCACCCCTTTCCATCAGACCTTGTACTCTGACTCTGGGAAAGCTTAGGAGTTAGGGATTAGAACCAGCAGAGCCCAGGGGCCCCCTCAGGCCACTGTGATGCCCCAACAGGGACCAGGGATCTATTTGGGGAGACCTCACTCTTCCTGCCTACAAGCCCAGCCTCTCCGTGCCTTCCCATCCTGTCCACGGGAAGACACTTCTCCCCTCCCTCCAGTGCCAATCCTTCCAAATCCTCGCACTGGGCTCAGTTTGACTTCAGCGCCAGTGGTGAGAGGGGAGATTTATGTCCACAAGTTTCTGTGGAGAGAGCTTCACAGAAGACGTATTGTTCCCAGCAAGATTTTCACCAGGGCTGTGGAAGAGGCCAGAAATCTCCTTCCTGGCGGTAGTGTCACATTTCTTTGAAGTCATTAACTCTGAAAAAGAAAGAAAGAAAAACCTACAACCATTTCAGTGGAGTTGAGGGCAAGGGTGGGGTCTATATTTCATGTGTAAGTATATGTGGGCTCGTGACGTGATACATGTTAAATCCATGTTAAATCACATCATCCAAGGGTCAGAAGGGCTCGAGGGTAGGATTTTCCTCTACCGTGCTGCTCTGTGAGTTGTACTTGGGTAGGAGCAAGCAACATGGGTCTCGCTCCCAAAACGGCAGAGGAGACTGACAACACCAGACTGCAGGGTGACAATTTAATTTTAAAACATTGTAGTTAGTTTCAGATGAATGTAAAGGCAAAGAAATTAATAAAACCTGCTTCCTTTCACTAGCTTGTTAGAAATCCCTGAAGCGCATAGTGTTTATAATTCATACCTTTAGAGTCTTCCTCACCAAACTGTCCAGTGTGCTGCTAAACTAGGTTCATTTTTGCAGCAGCAAAAATATTGCACTTATAATAGTGAAAGTTTGTGGCAAGAGGGGGCTCACATGTAACTTTCTCCTGATCATGTCCAAAATATAAATTATTCTTCATCCCCTAGGCATAGTCTGTTAATGATTCTTCTTGTGAGAATGTGATGGAGTTGAGAGAATCATGTTCTAGGAATCAAGAAACATGGCAGCCTCCAGCTCTGACACCAGGTGGCTGAATACTTGTAGGTGGGTTGTTTAGGGTTCTAGCCTCAGCCTGCTCTTCCGTGAAATGGGAGGATTTCTCAGAGGTCACCCTTTAGAAAGAGCACATCCAAGTTATGGAAGGAGGAGGGAGGGGAGGGTAGATTTGGGAAACTGGAGAGATGAGAGTTCAAGACCCAGCTCAGCCTCTCCCTCAGCAGTCAGCCTTGGCCTTGTCTGAATTTCAGGACGGACACTGGCGACATTTACTCGGAAAATGGGTAGAGATGACGCATGGAGAGGGATGTGCCTCTGCATGACGGACACCGGCAAATGGTCTTTTCCTTTCACGTGGTCCCTTCCTCCCTCCAGCCCCTCTTCTTGCTTGAGAGTCAACAGAGGCTTGGAGCAAGGTGGCCGTGTGGGTATGGAGCACAGCCACATCTGTCTGCAGAGAGTGTCCACCCTGCTGAATGAGGTGGTTCTACTGTGTGACCCAGGTCAGCAGGCCACCTTCGTTCTCCTCACCTATGGGGCCATGAAAGGGGCATCTAAGGTGTTCCTACATGGGGATTTCCATGTCACGTTTCCATTGCCGCCCATGGTTCCCTCCAGGTGAGCCCAGCTTGTCTCTGCCACTTTCTCTGTCCCCTCAGGGGCAGCCCAAGGAGTGACTCTCTGGGTAGATCTGACGTGGGAAGAGACTAGTGAGCGAGGGCAGGGAAGCAAGCGGCTTCCAACAGCCAGGGCATCCTGGGACTGAGCAGGCCCCTGCCCCAACTGGAGCAACCACAGTGCTGAGTCCAGCACACTGGGCCCAAGGGTCAGTAAAGCTTACAGGACTCTGAGCTGCTCTTAGTCAGCTGTCATGGCACAGTGCCTGTTTGGGGTCTGGGTGGTTCCGTGAGGCTGGCTGTGGGAGGAACAGGGACTCTGCCTGGTTCCCAAAGGCTGCGCTGTGAGGGGTGTGGAGCTAGAGGAGAAGCGAGGCTGGCACTGGGTGAAACCAGTCGGTTTCACTTCCCAGGGAAGTGCAGTTTCAGCCCGGCAGGCAGGTTCCCTCCTTGGGAGTGGAGCTGTGACTTTCAGGTTGAAAGCAGCTCAACAGGCCTGAAACCACAGCACCTGATGCACTTTCAGGTTGACTCTCGGAGAGGGATGAGGTGGAGAGGTTGCCTCTTCCCAACTTCTACCCAAAGTTGCAGGTGGCCCCAGCCCGAGGTTCTGGGAGTCCTGCTCGGCTTTCCTCCTCACTACAGCCAGGTGGAAGCGAGACCCAAACACCTATGTGGACCTCCCTGTGAACCCAGTGCTGACCTGGGAAACAGGAGCTGAAAGACCTATGGGCCCCCACATGTCACGCTTTGGGCTTAATGAAACACTCTCTGGGGCAGAGGGTGGTGGGCAGCAGAGACTCTGGTGATGAACTCCCAGCTACAGCTCCATCTGTGCATTCTCATCAGGCTCTTTCTAGATGCAAACATTCAAGGTTTGCTTTTAATTCCTTGTGTTTGTCCTATTCCCCAAAACCACCGTTAGTGATGCGTTATTCACAACAAGTTTAGTAGAGACTTGTTGTTCTGTTATTACTGCAGTGGCCATAAAAGTGCTAAAGGGTATTTGGAGGAGTTAATAAAGGTTTAGGTAAGAAGTGCTCAGGAGATCAAGAACCTGCCAAGCCCCGGAGAGCAGAATATAGAGAAGCCAGACTCCTGTGTCCAGGGCGCACAGGAAGTAGAGGCAGGCGGTCTAGGAGTTGCATTGTGGGTAAGCAGCCCCACCTGGGCCAGAGTTTGGCCCCAGATTTCCTCTTCCAGAAGATGTGCTGTGCTTCTCTGAGAATAAAATGACCCTCCCCAGTGGCAGTTGACCGCAGGGTCCCTCTTAGTCCTGCCCTTGTCTGAGCCTCCAGTCCAAAGTACATCTGTCCCTTCCAAGGGGAACCACAACCCCTACCCTTGTTAGGAGAGAGGGAAATAAATAGGGGAGAAATTCGCCAAGGTTCCTCCATCCAGGTGAGTTAACGGCTCTCAAAATGGCTTTGATTTCCAAGAATTAATTAGCATGCATCCTGATAGAATTCCTGCTGTGGGTGGAACTGGTTTAGATAGCAATCGCTTATGGGAAGGAGGAGAGCTCTGATGGGGGGTGCAGCCTGAGAGAGGACCACTGTAGCGTTTGCCAGGCAGAGTAACCAGGATATATGCACTGAGCACATAGAAGAGCCTTTGCAGGATCCTATCGGGTGGGTTTTGTTGTGTTGCTTTGTTTTGATTTGCTCGGTTACTCTAGGACAGAAAACAGCTAAGACTTGCAACATTAGATGTTGGTTCCATATTGAATCAGCAGATCTTGAACCATGTGAGTCACAAGAGCTGATTCCACCAGCAGCACATGGTCCACAGCCCTCTGCGGGACTGCTGGGATACTGCAAAGTCAACCCTAGGCTGGCCAACCGAAGCAGGTATCCCCACAGTGCAGGGGGACTCTGCTGTGCTGCAAGGGCCCAGCAGATCGCAGCTCAGGGTGTCAGGGTCTGGGTGGAAGGAGGTGATCCAGTGAAAATTCCCGAGGTACAAATCTACTCTTATCCTGGACCTCAAAGGCCATTACCAAAGCCAAGGTTGTAAGATGGCATTTTTCCATAGAAGTAAGATCTGTGGTTGGGTGAGTGTATGTAGATGATGCCCCAATACCCCTTGCAGTTTAGCCTGACTTTATAATACAGTTATAGCCACTAGGATAAAAACAGTGTATGAAGCTTCCCAGAAGTGGTTTATAAAGCAATATTGGGTCCTTTTCCCTGCCCCTCTCCCCACCCTTTTTTCTTCCCACTGGCTCTAATGTAGATATAATGGCTGGTGCTCCAGCAGCCACCTGGGGCAGTGAGATAATCCACAGAGGCTGCACATAGTAGTTTAAGATTAAAGGGGCTGGGATTTAAATCCAGTGGCACCATGCCTGCCTTGTAAGCATGAGGTGTCCTGAGTTCGATCCCCGATACTGAAACAACAAAAACAAAACAAAACAAAAATATTAAAGTCGCCCAGGTTCCTGCAGCCATGGAGTGTCATTGTAACCATGGACTGACCACCTCTGAATGTCTAGAAGATAAGACATAGATAAAACTTCTACCCGGTCTCTGCAGTTGCACACAACTAAGTCTGAGTGTGACACATCTTCTTAAAAGTTTGTGCACACTTTTTCATTTCCTCTTTCATTCCTATGTTTCCTTTTCTAACAATTCTAATTGCTCAGTTCATGGAAATGTCTTAAGTGCTTTACGTGAATTAATTCATTTGTCATGACTATCTTTGAAGCAGACGCTTCTTTCTCAAGGACATCTACTCTAAGAATGCTTGCAATAGCAACAGAGGTGAAACAACCCATATCGGCAGGTATCTGACTTAAACGATTGTGTGTCTCTGTGTTTGTATTAGAAGAATCACACAGCTTGATCTGCTGTATACTGACATGGAAAAATGTCCTCAAAGCTCCATATAATACTGTGAACAGAGGTCCCTGTAAGAGCCTTAGGTAACTAGTTGAAGAAAACTCACCCATGTTTTACTTCTCTTCCTGAGAAAGTGTGAAATGTAACATTTTGATAGATTTTTTTACTGCTTTTGTTCTAGGACGAGTCTAGAGTCATCCAAAAACCCAGTCAGAATTTGCATCCCACAAGTTTCTGGCTAACTGAGCCGCCTCTACCCGCTCAGGATTCAGTCAGTCAAGATCAAACAAAATCCTTTGAGTTCACATCGTTGTGATACATGGCCAGGGAGATTTAAAAATTAAACAAAAAGTAAAGGCCCAAATTTACCCGTGTCCTCCCAAACCTATGCACTCTTAACATTAAAGAATCCTATAGACAGACGAAGCCTAGGCTTAAATGCCCAAGACTGACTTTGTGTCTCACATCTTAAAGAAAATCGCTTTTCCCCTCTTGTCAGTTTCCTCACACTTGAGTTAGGATCGATAAGACTTGGGCTCACAAGGCTGCAGGGTGATTCAACAGCACGAGTTAGACACATGGTGAACAAACAAGATTCTTTCCTTTCCTTCCTGATTCACGCACCACGTCCTTGCACATTTTCTGTCTCCTATGATCCTCATCACAGTTGTGTGGGGTGCATGACATAGACGTCATCCTCACTCTGACAGAGCAGGAAATGGAGACCCAGAAACGGGAAGAAACAAGTCCACACTTGGTCCTTGTGCCCAGCAGCCAGCTCTTCCACCTGACCCCTCAGAGTGGAGACCCCAGCTGTGTCTCCTCCACACAACAGTGACAGAGCAAGAAGAGGGCCGTGGAGAATTCAGACTCGGACTCTGGAACCAGGCAGCCTGGGTGGCAAGTTCCATTCCTGTCACCATGATCCATGTGACTCTGGAAAGGTGGCTTAACCTCTGCACCTTAGCTTCCTCATCCATAACATAGGGATCGCCATCAGGTTCAAGGTTGATGCAGGTGATTCTATGTACTGTTTTGCGTGAGTATTAGAAGTCTCCTTTTCTAATCTCCCCACCTATGGCCAGCACCTTTCATGAAGAACACCTGTGTGCTTAGGCGTCTTCTCTCCATGTCTAGGGTCCATGCTCCAAACCTCAGGACAGAAAAAGACATCAGAGAAGCTCACTATCTCCTCTATGGGGTGTCAGATCCCTGGCTATAAGCTCATGGTGGGGGGCAATTTCCACCTCCAAACCAGAAAGACAGACAGCCATGCACTGGAGAGCAGGAAGGAAGCCCTGCGCCTGCTATCCAGGCCGCTGTGCCTTGTAAACTCACCTGGGCGGGACACGGCCCTCCACAGCCAGCTCCTGTATACATTTACATGGGGATGAAGTGGATGAATTGGCCTGATTCACAAATGCTCCTGTTTAATTTGGAGCCAGGAGAGCCAGGCTGCCAAATGGAATGGCTGTCTTAGAAAGCGCTTGTGTATTTTAAAGGAACGTTGTGTGCATTTAACCAGCTATTTCCTCTGTGTTTATTTCCAGTGGCACAAGTGCCCATGGGTGGAAAGTTTGCTGCTTCTCCTTTGTGGTTGCTGGGGCCAGATGACAGGCCCACCTGGAGCCACCAGGCCACGGGTGACTGCGGTGACTTGGAAGTCACCAGAACCCTGTTTCTCCCACTGTTCAGAAGCTGATGGGAGGATGATGGGGCCAGTCTTGTGGAGACAAAGTGCTGGACCGCTTTCTGAAGTCCTAGATGCTTGCTGATACATTTGCTGTGTTTTATCCAAGTCATCATCAATGGGATATTTGCTATTTAGATGTTGCTTTGTGGGTTCGAATCCTTTCACACTCTTCCTCCCCCAATTTCTAGGCACAAGGAAGTCCAGTCTAGTGTGAGGAATCTTGAGTCCAGCCTCTGTTGGAAGAGCCCTTGGTGGGAGACTCGGGTTCAAGTCTTGGGTCTTCTCCCTTGTCTCTGACCCTAAACAAAGTTTAGTCCCTTTGACCTTCAGGTTATTCCTCATCCAGAAAGATGACACCCAACACCCCCACAGCGATGGTTTGCTCTCACCTAGTCCTTTTCACCACCAAATGTTTCCCATCGATATCTCATTTAAACATGCCTAGCCTGGCCACCAAGATCAGGTTGAACATGGACCCCTGGATGTCTCAGTGGTACCATGAGCTGGCATCTGGCTACCCTACCTCTACCATGGAGAGGCCAGAAACCCCTGCGAAATTGGAACGGAGAATCCAGGGAGAAGCCTCCTGCAATCAGATGTGCTGGCTGGGCTGAACAGCCGACCAGGCAGCCCAAGAAGACAGCTTGGTCCCAGATTGGTGGCCTGTGCTGTCAGCATGTTATTGTGCACAGGTGCTGCTTGGCTTGGGGGTGACTCTGCTGCCCTTGGGATTAGGTGCTAATCCTTCACTTCATGTCTGGAAGTTTTAATAAGAACATAGCCATTATGGCAACTTAATTTTATATTCAGAAACTGATTTTTTTCCCCAGTACTGGGGATTGATCTCGGGGCCTTCTCACTGAGTTACTGAGACAGGATTTCACTAAGTCACTGAGTTAAATTGTCAGGGCTGGGCTTAAACTTGTAATCCTCCTGCCTTGGGTCTCCTACGGTTTGGGATTACAGGTGTGCATTACTTTTCCTGGTTAGAAATTGATTTTTAAAGATGATTAATACACAGTGCAAAGATACAAAGTATGACAAAATCTTGCCCTTGTAGGGATGTAAATAAAAATAAGCCCAGTCCTTTCCATGGCAGGGGTCCAGGATTTGGTTGGCATAAAATTGTTGTTCTCAGCAGACGAGAAGTATACACAAAGGGAAAAGCTGGGCTCCCGGATCTCCTCGGGCTCCCTCAGGATGCAGGATTGTGTCACCTGGGGAAGGATGAAAGGGTAGAAGAGAGAATCTTGGACCTCTGAGGGTAGTGAGATCGAGGGCTGCATGTTGTCACACAGCTTTGTCTTTCTCCAATTTTTTTTCTTTCCCTGGTTCTAATCCAATGCTCACTGAGACAAGCAGGGCTGTTGAGGAATGGCAGTCTCAGGTCTTAGAGGCTGGAACTTTTCTGTCAGCCTCTTCACAAAGTGGATAAAGGCTGGAATTCAGATGACCATTCCAGAAGGTTCCGGATCCTTCACAAAAGTCCTCAAGCCATGAGTCAAGTTGAAGCACTCTGTAGAATGTGTGTAGGGGTTAGATGAGAGGCTGGGAACATGCCTGTCTTTTGCTTCCAGAATACCTGTACCACCCTCTCCCCCCACCCTCTGGAGTTGAAGCTTCATTTTATCAACGGGATTGGCTGAGGAACTGCCCCAGAGATTAGTAAGAACACTCTGTCTGGGTGGCCATAGAGGTGTGAACTTGGGGACTATATCTGGTTCCTAGCTCCTTCTCTTTAGGCCATTCCCTTGCTCTGCTTCCCAGCCACCATGAACCAAGCAGCTTTGTTTCACCAGCTGATCTGCCATGATGTTTCTCATTTGGAGCCAGCCAACCATGGACTGAAATCTGACACCATGAGCCAAAAAAGCCTCTCCTCCTCTGAGTCATTGGATCCTGGGTATTACATCCCAGTGATGGTAAAGCTGACAGATACATCCTCTACCCACACCCCACCTGAGCCAAGCATGCAGAGGACCCTGGGTGGATCCTGCTTCTTTAATACCAAGTTTGAGCCTCTGGAAACCAAGTGCCAACCACGTTGCTGCCCCAGCTGCACTGCTGCAGCAGAACTGGTGAGGATGGGTAGAAACTGCAGAAACCAAGATGCAACCAGCTCTCAGCCGCCCTCCCCATACTGCCCAAGTATCCCTCTCCTGTCCTATGGGCCTATATGATGGAAAGCTGGTTCCTCTGTTCCACAGTGAGTAAAAGCAGCACCCAGACAGTTGCAGGAGGAAGCACCTGCATGGAGACTGCCCCCCCACGCCTGGGCTGTTAAGGCTTGAACCCCATGTGAGTGTCTTCCCACTTCTCAGTTCCTTCTCCCTCCTGCAGGGTAACTACTCCTAAATTGTGTGGGCTTTTTTCATCTTTGTCTTACTATCTGGATAGAGATAGATGATAGACATACATACATAGATATGTATAGTGATATGTTATTAAGTTGTGTACAAGTCTTGAAGCTTGTATAAATGGGATTTTTACTACACATATTCTTCAACTTAGGAGATTCATCTGTGTTGATAGGTTGGGAGGAAAGCATCCTTTTTTCAGTACCACATAGTATTCTACTGTGTGAATTTCCCACCATTTATTTCCTCTACCATTGGCGGACATTTAGTTTGTCCCTACTTTTGCTATAACAGTTACGCTATAAATATTTTTATCCTTGGTGCATCCTTGAGTTTCTTAAGGGTGTGTAAATATTAAAGGGGTATTTTGGTAGGCTTGGACTGCTAGAACAAAAGACTACCTACATAGACCAGGTGGCCTAAGCAACAGAAATGATCTCCTCACTGGTCCAGATCTGAAGTCCAGAATCATGGTGCTATTATGATTGTTTCCTGCTGAGGGCCCTCTTCCTGTCTTGTAGACAGCTACTTTCTTCTTGCTTCTCAGGTCAGAGAGAGGGAGAAACAAAGGTTTCTCTTCTTACAAGGCCACTGATCTCAACATGAAGGCCCCAGTCTTGTTAACCCCTGTAATCATTCCCCAGAGGCCCTATATCCTGCTTCTCCTTTGTGGTTGCTGGGGCCAGATGACAAGCCCACCTGGAGCCATGGGTGACAGGCGATTCTGCTCCAACATATGAATTGGAGGGGTGCACAGCTGGGAACATAGCCAAGCAGACTTGCTAGCCCACGGCATTGGCAAGTCTTCAATGCAATGAGATGGTGACAAACCATTGTCTAAAGAAATCGATTCAAAGCCATGCTCTGTAATAGCGTCCAAACACAGCCACCTACTCCTCTGAGAAATGGCTGAGCTACTTCATTCACCCACCTGGAATGAGCCCAGTAGCTGCAGAATCACTGGTCGCTGTGATCCTGGAAGGGGCAGGAACCCCAGAATCATCCTCCCCTCTGCCCCCTTTCAGGAAAAAATGATGTAGGAGGCTGTACTACAGGCTGTGCTGGAGCCCCGGCCCTGTGCATTTGGCACTGTCACTAGCCAGCTTGTGGGACAGGGTGACACCTTCTGATCCCTGGACCTCAGATGCCAAGAGAAAATGCTCCTCGTGGGCTAAGGAAGAGAGTTAAAATTGTCAAGATAGAATCACCCATTTGAGGGATACTCTGATGTCCAGCCAAAGCCAGCAGTGACTGGCACTTCATAGCAAGGGATTTGTTGACAAATGAGAATCAGTGCCTTAGGGTCCAGTCTTTCTCTGCTCAGTCAGTGAGTATTTAGTGGGCAGGAGGTCAGTGCCATATTGGACATATTGATGATACACTGGGGGAAAGCAAGTGAAATCTAACTTCTGAGTTTCCTTTCAAATGGGTGATAACAGACAAAAACCAAAGCAATCCCTTTTCCAATCTGCCTGCCACAAGCAACCTCCAGCCAGATGCAGAATGCTCCCTCCAAGAGTCTAGGACCTTCTGTGACTTGTTTCTCTTTCATGTCCCCTGCCCTGCAAGTGTGTGCGTGCTCATGCAGTGAGGTAGGAGAGAATGGAGGAAAGCAGCCAGCAGGGGGTGCTGTTTGCACCAAGCCCTCTAGGAAAGGTGAAGCTGGAATTTGGAGCACTGAATGGGGAGGAAAAGCCTGAGGGAGCATCCTGGAGGCTGAGCATGGGCTCTGGGCTCCCTTTCTCATTGTCAAAGCCAGCAACAAGGGTCAAGTCTTCTCTACACTCTGTCCACCCTTGCACACCCACCACTCAACCTCTGTATTCATCAAGCTTTCCCATTGCTGGAATGAAATACCCAACATCGACAACTTGAAGAGAAGTTTATTTTGGTTCATAGTTTCCAGTGGGCTCAGTCCATGGCCTGCTGGCTCCAAGGCACAGACAACATGGTAGAAGGGCCTGGTAGGGGAAAGTTGCTTACATCGTGGTGGCCAGGAAACAGAGGCAGGAGGAGCCTGAGACAGGAACAATACCCTTCCACCTCACAACCCAGGGACTCACCCCTTCCTACCAGACCTCACCTCCAACAGTGAGGCTTTTGGGGACATTTTAGATATAAACCATAACAACCTGTGAAAGCGTACCCATTCTTAGGGAACCAAGACGTGTCACCCAACGTTGAGGAAGTCTGGACAACTCAGGACTCTTTCCCCATCTTCAAATCTCTTCCGTCATCACATCCACAGTGTCCCTGTTGACCACCAGCACCAACGATGGGTTCTGAGAAGAAGAGGGAGGAGGTGCGACCTGATTTCCAAACGGCTGTTGCAGGTAGAGAGACAGGGAGAGCCATGAGGAGACTGCTGGGGATGACCCCTGGGACGAAACAGTGGGAATTGTGGGAAGTCTTACCGCAAGTGCACTTTAAAGGCAAGACCAACAGGCTGTCCTGAAAGATTGAACCTGGAGGGTAACAGAAGGAAAGAGCCAGTGTAATTCTGAGGGGTTGTCGGCACCCTGGAGAAGTCAGCTGCTGTTGGGAGAGAAAATTCTCCCCATGAAGTGGGAGGAACTGAACCAAGAATGGGTCTGACAGAGAGGCCATCTTCTGCCTCTGCTCTGTCCTCCCAGCCTTCAGGATTCTCTTTTCGACAAGGGAAATAAGACACACTGATCGCTTACGGAAGCACCAGATGTATTACAAATGAACACTATCCCCAGAGCTCTCCTGTCCAGAAGTCATACATGTTTACTCTGTGGTGGCTGCCAAAATATCTTGGGAATCCTTTTCTAGGAATTTAGTTGATTTATGGTCCATCCAAGAAAATTGGTCTTATCATTGCTCTCCAGAAGGTCAGTTGAAACACTTACTTTATAAATCCAACCTGATTCTTCCAAAACTTGAAGCTTTTTTTTCCCCTAGGATGATCATCTGCAACCATGGGGCATAAGCAAATCTCCAGCTGTGGCCATATCTTTGGAAAATCACCTACGATTCCAGGCACGACGAATTCTCTTCTGCACTCTAGCACACACGGGTGGTGGTGAGGACCCTGGCTCTCTCGAGCTGTTGAGCTCCCCTGCCCTTGACACTGGGCCAAAGGTGGAGTGGGGGCTCTGTGCCAGCCCAGCGCTCACCTGGCTAGAAAGACTCCATATGACCTGGCTTTAAAACAGTGTCACTTTGTCATTTGCAATCCACATGACTTTCTCTTGGGATCTCTTTTTTCATTCCAGAGGTAAGAAAATCCTCTGAACCCAGTTTGCTTGTTTGTGGAAGGCAGGCATTGACAGTATCCTCCTCCCAGGTTGGTTTGGAAGAATTCACTACTGTCCACAAAGAACCTCACACCCTGTGCAGGCAGCTGTTGAACAACCCGGGCATGTTGCTGTCTTCCACCCTCACATGAGAACACGGTTACTAGATCACAGCTCACCTTTTGCTTTTCCTAGAGGAACCCACTTTCTGGCTCCAGCTGGATACTGTGCTGTCTCCTCACCCTTGTCTGGTTTTCCCCGGATCCCCTCTGGGCACCTCTATAGCCTGGCTGGTTGTGGGGTTGGGTGGGTGGCCACCGTGCCACGTCTCCCCTCCTCTGACTGCAGGCAGGTGACCCTCCTGCCTAAGCCAGCACCCTGAATCATCAGCCCTCTGTTTCCTTCACATCTGCCGTGTGGTTCTCAGCTGCTGCCCAGACTTTGTCTCCACAGAACAGCACAGATTGTGCAGCACAAGGTGGGACCCTTGGGCTGGCCCTGCACTGAGGGGCCATGAGACCTGTCCATCAAGCCTCGGAGTCCTCCCTCTCCATCGAGTTTTCCATTACCATGAGAAATGGCCATCAGCTGCTGCCAGGGGACTTTTCTTCCTTCAAGAGAATTGTAGGGACATTTTAACAGGGGCTTCTGAAGTCCATGGTCCATGCTTAAAATCTGATTCACTAGTAGATTGGTTGTGTGAAATGAGAGTTTTGGCCAAAATGTCTTCTAGAAGATATGCACATGCGTACCTGCCTTCCATTTGCTCTTTGGAACACAGGTTAGGGTGGACTCTCAAGGCAGCTTGAGGGTCTCCTCCATCCCCTTTTGCCCTTCTTCCCCTCCTCCCCTCACCCTTAAAGACGATCCACATATCCCAGTTGATCTGCTCATTGTCCAAATTAGATGAGAAAATGGATTTAAAAGCACCTTGCTCTGTGCTTGGTCCCTAATAGTCATTTTATCAATGATTGGTTAAATTATTTTCCATCCCCCACATCTGCACACCAAAACAGTAACGTTGGGATCCCCATTGCTCCCCTGCTGAACCTCCGAGCCCTGAATGTCCTGGTCCTACAGATCCTTTATCGCATCTCAGCACAGCTGCGACAGCCCAGCCGTGCCTGTCTTTCTTTGAGTCTCTGGACTTTGTAGAAACTTCCAACCCCTGGACTTGACAAATGACATTCCGGGTGGAGGGGGTTTTACATTTAATATGCATCATGAGAGACATCAGAGCTATGCTCAGGAGATCAAATGGTTTCTTCAGCTAAGAATGTAAGCATTATCCCTATTAATATCTCTCCAACAAAGGCCCAGGCTCCCCACCCCCAGCAACTCTATGATCTCAGTTTATTAACATTGCTGGCCTCCCCCGCTTGCTGCCCCTGCTGCAGACTGTGTCCCAGCACAATGTCCGCCCTCCACACACACTGCCCTTGGCAAGGTTGCACTGGGGGAAAAAACTGTCATCATAAATCGTTAAATCAAACAACCCAAAGGCATCTCCAGGGAAATAAATTCTGAAGAGTTAAGGAGGGAAAAGGGCGGGCTATGATTATTTTAATCCTATTCCAGATGCTCTGGTCCGCTTCCTAAACAAAATCTGAGTTAAATGTGAGCCTCAGTCAAAGAGAAGATAGCTACATGCAGTGTAGACAGTGTTAGGCAAATAAGTGCTCAGTTAATGTTTATGTAAAAAATAAAATAGTGTAAATGCACAACAGCTCTGTGGACTCAGGCCTGGCCAGACAAGATGACTCACTGTGACAGAGTTCCCCACAGAGTCCCCACCTAGTGACCCGGGTGCCCTACTTTTCAAAAGCACCTTCATACTTATTAGCTAGTTTGACTCGGGCAACAATCAAAACTTGCACTTGGCCTTGGAAGAATGCACTTCTGCAAAAGCCTCAAAGAATGGACTGAGGCAGACACACACACAGAAGAAAAGCTCTTCTCACAAGAATTTTGAGCCACAGATGTCAAACCCTCTGTGAGTATACAAAGGCAGGCTGATTCTTTGAGATTTTTAATTCATTTCAGTTTTGGTAAACTCTTCTTTACCACCCCTCAAAAGTGTCACTGAGGGGAGGATGGACACTTTGGCTCCAAAGGACAAAAGGTGAATGTAAGACCCACAGAAACTCCCTGGTGTTCAGCCACTCCCATCCCAAAACCCAATAACAAAATCCTGGGCTCCCTGGGCTTCCTCTGACGCATTTATGAGGTAGGAAGAATGTGGTTGGAGCAAACCTCATGCCAGAATTCTTGGGCGAGTAAAAGTAGACAAAAGGAGAAAGATCTTAGAAGATCAGAAATGGAAAAACAGCAGTAGGGGAAGGACAGATGGCGTGGGAAGAGCCAGAGTGCTCGGTGCCAAAATGGCACCAGGTGACAGGAGTAGGAACGCTCAGGTCTTCTTGGTCCTGCCCTGTGGTGGGAGACAGCCCACTGTGGTACACTGTGTCCAAATCCTCTGCTCTCGGGAAGACCCTTCAGGAAGACCCCAAAGCTGGAGGGAGGCCACTAGCTGAGTGATCAGGAGCTGCACCCTGCCTCCCACCTCCCCCACTCCCTTCCAGGCCCGGGGTTCACACCTCTCCCTCCCGGAAGCCCTGTCCAAAGCAAGCAGGTGCTGCAAAGCAAGCAGGTGCTGGAGTCTGGCACAAAGAGGTGCTGCCCAGATGTGGCCTTCCACTCCCAAGACCCTCCAGAGCCAGGGGCTTCCTCACTGTTTGCAGTCTGCGTTTTTCTCAAATTCTGCTTCGTCACTCTGGGTTTCCTCCCACAGGCCTCGCTGTGGCCCGGCCCAGCCCTCCAGGAGCCTTGGAAAGCCACACATGTGCTGGGAAGCAAACGGTTCTTCCTCCTCCATCCCCTGCTAGTAGAGGTGGTGCCCAGGGGACTGCAGCCCTTGGGGATGGCGGGGGCTCCTGACCCACATGCCAGCTCTGGACCCTGAGGTCCCCCAGCTCTGCCCCGCTCAAAAGAAGCCAACCCTAGGGTCTGTCCTCTACTGCCATGCTGTGTGCCGTGGGCACATCCCTTGCTATCCTAGTTATTCAGTGGCACCTGATCGAGAAACTACTGTCCCACTGGCCAAGCACTATGCCTTGAACTCTGCTGTCCAACAGGTCACCTCTAGACACGTGCAACTGTGCAAATTTAAATGAGTCAAATTTAAGATTCAGTTTCTTGCCAGGAATAAAGGTGCATGCCTAGGACCTCGGCACTCTGGGAGGCTGAGGCAGGAGGACTGTAAAAGCCTAGGTGACTTCACAATTTATGGGGAACCTGTCTTCAAAAAAAATTTTTTTACAGGGCTGGAGATGTATCTCGGAGCAAAAGCCCTGGCTTCAATGCCTAGTACTGAAGAAAAATCTGTCAGTGGTAGTGAACACTCTCAGGTGCTAAAGAGTCACCTGTGGCTATTACAGATGTATAGGAGGTCACGTCTGTCACCGGCGGAAGTCCTGCTGGAGAGACTGCCTGTTAAGTGACCCTAGCAGGAAAGGTTCAAGCTATGGGTAGAATGGGACTCTCATGTCTCTACCTTGATTTATGGTCTGTGGGCCCCCAAAACCCAGAGAAGACCAATTCTGGTCCCACCCGAGAAAGAGTCTAAAGGAGCAGCTCCTCCCTAGACTGGCCCTGAGGTCTCCATGACCTGAACCTGCTCAGCCAGACTGCTGATGAATTCCCCTGTCACTGTGGGGTCAGGAGAAGAGTCCTTCTCTGGGTGTAGGTGGTGAGCAGCTTCCGGCTGCCTGGCTGACCCCTAAACCCTCTCTCTCTTGGCCTCCGTTCCACCTGTCTTCAGCTCATGCACCCCCCTGGGTGTATGTCTCATTTTTCTCTTGGGTGTGTATGCATTCAGAGAAGATTGCATTTGGAGACTTTTCCCCCATAGTCCAGGGAGTAGAAGACAGGCAGGGGCGTCGCCTTGGCCAACCACAGCGCCTGTGCTATGTAGAAGAGGGGAGAGCTGCAGCCCAGCACCGACTCGGTTCTGTTCGCCACCCTGGAGTCCAGCAGAGGGGGCTGTTGGACAGAGACGCGTTCTAGGCTGGGCTTTGGCGGGGTGTGGCTGGTCACAGCTTCAGAGGGGAGGCCAAGTGTCTGCCCATCCTCAGGGCACCCCAAACCTCTCCCTACATGCAGGGACCACCCCCCCCGAAGACCACCTCTAACAGCTCTGGACAGGCACAGGAAAGCCCCTAGTACTCTGCATCTAACCCTAATGAACTTTCCCTTTCCATTTCTAAATTACAAAATCAAAGCTATTTTCTCAGGTGCCTTATTTCGCAGCTGTCAAAAGCTGGATTCTGGCAAAGTTAACAAGCTTGGAGCAGCTCAGGGTCCCGGGTGGGTTTCCCCTCTTCTGCCTCCCTCTCTCCTCTCAGAGCAAACTGTGAGGTTCCCCGAGAGCAAAGCAGTGCTCTTCCCTCAATAAAGTACGTTTGTAAGGAAACAGAAATGTGCCTTCTGTTCCTTGCCTAATTGTTTTATTGTCCTCCTCACTTTGACAAGGGCACTCTTAAATCCTCCTCGTGGATAAAAGCTGATGGGCAGCCAGGGTCCATGATCTTTCTCCACTTCCTGAGAGGGAGGCCTACCCGGGCTCAGCACAGCTAAGGGCAGTGTTCCTTGGAATTGCAGCTCCTGTGATCTCTCCTCTAGTTCTCTGGAGGTAATGTGCGAGCAAAATGTGCAGAAAAAACCTCGCTGTGTGCACCCACTGTGGGAGGTGCAGGGCGTGCCAGGGGGCCTGTCTTTTGCAGTTTCACACCAGGTTCTGAGCAAGGGCTCTCGTCCGTTATTGTCCCCTTGGTGGCACCAGGGACTCAGGGTTGCAGAATCTTGGCCTGGATGCAGCTCACCAAATCGCCCCATGCCAGCCTTTCTTGCCCCAGCATTGGGAGGAGCGGGTAGTGGGGAGCTGAGCATGGAGACCCCCGGCCATCACACCTTGGGTGGAAACCAGAGGCACCTGTCCTACAGGGAAAGGCAGGTGAGGTAGCTGGGTCACCGTGTCCAAGCAAGCAAAGAAATCGTGTTGTAGACAGGGGGGCCTCACTCCCCAAGGTGGTTCTCCAAGGCTGAATAGACAAAGGTACAAGAAATGGGGAAATTCTCAAGCAAAATAAGGTGTATTTGCAGAAGGTCTACCTGAGTGAGAATTCTCAAAATATTTTTTAAAGCTCTGAACTGTTTGGAGAATGCAGCCACAGAGTATACAGAAATCAATGCCTGTGTTCATTCACAGAGTGGAGGTGGCAAAGCATCCGGGCTTTGGGGCTGGACATTGGTTCAAATCCCAGCCCCACGCCTTGTGCCAGGATCACCTCTGACAAGTCACTGAGACCTACAGGACCTCCGTCTTCTCGTCTGTACAGGATGACGGTGCCCACTTTTCTTTTTCTAGGCTTCGTGGAAGGGGAAAGTGAAACACTGTAAAAGCTGTGTGCTCCCAGCCTGGTGTAGAGCAAGCCCTCACTCACACGCTAGCCCCTGCCAGCACGTGGCTCATGAAACCATAGCGCAGTCTTCTTCAGAGTTTGGAGATAGGAATGGAAAAACCATGTTCTCTCTCCACAAACTCTGGCCAAGATTAAAATTCTAATGCCCTGGGCCCTGAGACAGAGGTGGGAGAGAGGCTATTTGCTCCCAGAATTAGATGTGTACCTGACAGACCTCAAGTGTCTGGAGCCACATACTTATGATTATAATTGTCATAGGGTTAATCAACTAAAACCCCCAAAATTCTCAGTTGCAAGGTATTCAGACTCTGGAAACACCCCCTTCCCACTCCCAACTCGATTAAGGTACTGCTAGGTAAGATACCACTTTGTCCTTATTCTAGTTTTCACCACAAAGACACCCCTAAGGATCCCATAGAGGGCTGGTGTGGGGTGTGGTAGAGCAGCCTGGCCATGTGTCAATCTGGAGGGCCACCCAGCTGGCTGTGCTCTGTTCCCCACCTAGCTCCTCAGTGAACTCAAGTTCACGGCCAGTGGTCCAGCAGATCCAACCCCCAGGACCCTGCTCCCGGTGGTGAGTTATACTGTTGTCCATGTTCCTTGAATCCAAGCACAAGAGAAATAAGTACAGTAAATAAAAATTGTTAGGAAAGAAAGGAAAACCTCATTTTCATGTCTGAGAACCTCAGAGGTGATTTGAAATGAGCTATGTCCCAAGACCTGTGTCCGAAGAGGTCAAGATCTTCTCCAGTAATCTAATTTTGCTACTAACCATTGAAGGAATGGGCTGATGTAATCCTTCAATTCACTAATGTTCATTGAGCACCTGTGTGCCAGACTCTAGACTCAGAAAGGAAGTGGACCCAAGTGAAGGCCTCCCAAGACTTCACCAAGGGGCAGGGGAGACCAATGAGACAGAAACAAGTACCAGGCAGGGTGCACAAGGGCAGACAAGCCAGGACAGGAGAGTGAGCCTGGCCCTGTGACAAAGGTTCTCTGTGGGAGCCGTGAGAGGCTGTGACAGCCCCTGAGTGGACACCCTCATTCCAAAGCCCTCCTTCTTCCCCTACCCCACAATTTGAGTAATGGTCACATATGGCTCCCAGATTAAAAATGCACAAAGCCCAAATCCCAGGGCACAATTCTCAGTGGATTTGAAAGACTAAAATTCAGGTAGTTATTCTGCAACCAGAAAAGACCCACAGGCATCCCGGAAGTTTTTCTCTGTCCTTCCTGCATGGACACAAAGGCCCAGCCAGGCCAGGTTCTAGGGTCTCTGAGGAAGCAGACACCACCACACCCTCTGATAAGATAAGACCATAAAGAAGAGCCTGACTCCCTGTGGCCCCTGAGCTAATGGCCTCTCCCTGGGCACTCAGGGTGTGGATGGCCTAAAGTATTAGGTTAGTAACAATTCTACCAAACAAAACTCGGGAAGAAGAGAGTGAGTAAGATGCCCAGACATTACAGTGAGCTCTGTCCTCCAAGTCAGCAACTCTGAGTGTAAGTGCTGGTTGTGGGCTGGTTGTGGGCTGACCTGAGGCCAGCTCAGGCCTACATTAGGTAGGATTTGAGAGGCATCGTGAAACCTGCCCTCGGTGGCAGCATAACAAGGAGTTGTTCACATTTTGCATGAAGGTAGTAGGAGTACTATATAGATCATAAGAGCAAACCTTAGTGTTTACCATTTGCCACTTGGTTTAATTCCTCTAGTTCCACAGCATTCCTGTAAGAGACAGCATATACCGTGACAGTTCATACTTTACAGGTGACACCTAGAATAACCTGCCCAATATCTCACGGCCAGTTGGTGGAGGAACTGAGTTCCAATTGGTGATCAGAATCCAGAACCCACTGTCTCACTGTGGGGCCCCACAAAACAGGCCCATAAAAGCAGACAGACTCAATGAAGTGTGGAAAGACAGGGGCTTTCCAAGCTCCTAGGGAGAGACCCTCAAGCCCATACACCCATGGATGCTTAGAGCTCCTTGAAACCGTTCCAAAGCCACTGGGCTGAGACCTTCACTACCAAAGCTCACTCTAAGATAGCTCCACCTTTTGGGGAGAGTCACAACTTGGTGCATTTATAGGAATGCATCTTCAAGGGCTGGGACATAGGACAGAGGGAAGGGTACGTAAGGAGACCGTGGCAGCAAGTTTTCTGGGCACGGAACTCTAAATATCGGGGTAACCCCTGGCAGAAACATAGCGTGGCTAGAGTGGAAGAGGTGGGTAGAGAGAAGTCAGGTATGATAGCGTCAGGGCTCCCGGGGAGGTGACACTCAGGGTTTCAGTTTCTATCTTGATAAGACATTTTGAATTTTCACAATCGCAGAACAAACAGACCCATGACTCATCTCTCACAATCTGCCCATGATCAAGTCTCTGATAACAGCCTGTTTCCCAGGGATGAGGGGACAGCGGGTAGAGTGTTTGGCCCAAGGGGAACATGGAACACACAGGGGTCCCCACTTGCGTCTCGGTGTGATAGCAGCTGCCAGTGATTTACACGGTGTAACAGTGTCCAAGTACCAGGAGCTCGTTCCCCCAAATTCTGGCATCTCTGCATGTGCCTTTGACTGTCGAGTGTTAATCATCTCAGAGGCACGTTTTTACCCACAACTCCATGACTTAAACTGAGATTCCTCATTTAGAACCAAAAAGAGGATTTTGGAATCAAAACAGCAGGAGTTTGAACAGTAACTTCCGAGATAACATAATTCAAGAGCACAATGAGATCTTGACATTTTCAAGGCATGGTTAAAATGCCTCATGAAACTGAAAAACCAGAGGTGTGCCCTTTGATAATTTCTAGTTGAAAAAGCAAGTCAGAAAGTTAGTCTCCTGGGAGAGCAATAAACACAGGCCAAGCCTGTGTCGCCGAAAGACGGCACCCAGCGTTGTGCCGGAACCTGCGAGAGATCAGTCATCAACCGCGTGGAGCAGATGGCTGAGCAGAGCACAGCGAGCCTACAGACCAGCGCGCTGCTTACTAGATCTTGCTGTGCACGACGACCGTTATTCAAGCTTGTGATCTTTTCCCCCTTTTAAATCAGTGTTTGCTAACTTCGGAAATGACTTAACACAAACCTGGGAATCTCCCCAGGGTTATAGCTCACATTCACCTGGCACCTTTCCCTCTGGCCAGCAGGGACTGTCCGCTTTCTCCATTCTCAGAGCACCTGCGGGCTGCAGAGCCTCCGGGTAAGGTCATGGCTGCCCCCACCTCGTGCTATCCACACCTTCCACACAGCTCCCTCGGGTGCCCTTCGGGAATAGAATTCAGGACACGGCTTCTCATTGGGCCCAACTCATCAGAAGCATCTTCTGGATCTGGTGTTTGTGGAATCCCCTATTGCTGCAGGCCTTAGGACAGAAGTCGGAGTTAATTGTTGCTTCTGTCCCTCATCCTCCCAAGCCACAGTGCGGTATGTGTGTGACATTTTACATGTTTTAGCAAATGAGGATTTGAGAGAGTGTCCAAGCCACAAAGATGGCAGGGGACAGGAGTTGGGATCCTGCTTGTGGTTTTTATCTCAAGAGTAACGGCATCTGTTAGCACAGGGGCCCTGGCCAGGGATAACACCAAGGAAGGGATGCTAACAATTGGGGGGCACCTGCCACACCTCAGTTCTCACCATGGCTCAATTTGATGGGTCCAATGCTACAGGGACTTCCCAGACCACCCTCCACCTTCAGCCACAGAGAATTGAAAGCCCTTCCACACTGCCCACTATACTCAGAATAAAGATCCAAATCCCCACACGCCCCACCAGCGCTGCCCACCTCTGCCCATGTGCTCTGTTCTCCAGCCCCCAGCATATACTTCCTGTTTCCTGCTTCTCTTTCCGAGAACACCGCCTCCTTGCTCCTGTCCAGGCCAAAGTGTCCCTTGTGAGGCCCTCTGCAGTGCACTGCACAGCACCGGTCTCCCATTGCAGTCACCATACTGGCTGTGGAGGAATCGCCAGTATGGTTACCTCCTGTCTTTGTCTCATGCTGTATGGAGGAGACTGGGATTCAGCAACACCACTGGGGGAAAGAACCTCATCTGACTTGTTCATCTCTCTGCTTATTATTACTAGCATCTCCTCCACACAACACACAGGAGGAGCTCAAACAATGCTTATCCCTCTTATTAGACAATCTGAACCCTGGGATGCTGCTGCCCTGGCGGTGGGCCCAGGACTGGTCCCCTGCACAAGCTTGTGAACCAGGTGATATCCCTGAGTCATGGCAGAACCCATGTATGAGAAGCTGGCAGGGCAGAGGGGGCAACAAACACCTGCAGGAGCCCATCTACTGCCCTGGCTTCCCTCTCCACACCTCGCTCTCAGAAGAGGAATAAAAGCAGCTAATGTGTTGTATTCATACCAGTGTGCTGTGATGTCTCCAAACAGCCTAAATCCACACAGCCTTACCCTGCTCAGCTAAAGTCAGACCCTGTCCTTGCTCTGACCACCTGCACGGGCTCCACTCCTCTACCTACCTACCTACCTCATGGGAGTTGGGTCTCTTGTTAAGCTCAGTGTCCATGGCAATGAACAAAATGCCTGACCTATAGGAAGCTTTCCTGAGCCATAGCTGGAACAGAAAAGATTCCAATGACACTGAGCCAATGGCATCAAAGGATCTTTCTGTTGAGCGAAACACTACAGTGGTGAAGGACTGCTCTGTACATAACAATTCCGCGCCTCTTTCGGGACCCAAGTCAAGTACAATTTTATCCATGAACTGGTCCATCTCTTCAACAGGAGAGAGTCGAGGGATTGGGTGGCATTTGGGATACCCCAGGCTATAACTAGGAAATAGAGCCAGCGGCAATGGAGCTCTCGAAAGCAGCCATGAGCAGAGGCCGGGTGCATGGATCACGCTGGACAGAAACCACCCTCCCCTTCCCAAACCCACAGCACTGCACCCTTCCAAGGACTCTGCCCAAACTGCCCATCTTGGTGGTGGTTGGAAGATGTGCAAGTCTTCCCTCCCCAGCAGAGCGGGTACAATGAGGGCAACGTCTGGGTCTTCACCTCTGCAGATCCTCTCGGCCCTCTCAGATGGCAGCCCAGTGTCTTGTATCCAACCAGGATAATAAATATTTGCTCAATGGATTCTTAAAAATATTACACTCTGATTTCCAATAAGGCCAAATAAAACATGACCCAAAGTACTATCCAACCTACTCATTTACTCATCTAGCTCTGAACTCTGGGTTTGATTTTTCTCCCCCTTTCTTTGGCATTTTCAGCACACTTGGTTTTCCATCCAGCAAAATCGCTGTGCACTTGTGTAAGAGTGGCTACTGTAGATGGAGCCTCATGGCAAAATGAGATGACTGCTGTTGAGAAACCCTGGAGCCGTTCCAGAATGTTGAGTTTTTGCTGACAGGTGGTAAGCTAGGACTGAGCGAGGTCTACACAGGGCCCCGGACTGGTCCACCCCCATGCCTGTGAGTCACCTGATGTCCCTAAGTCATGGCTCTCCTTTCATTCAGTGAGACCACAGCACTAGTTATCCTCGATGAAATGTGAATGAAAGTGAGGCCTCACTTCTAAGGCCAGAGCTTTCAGGAACAGGCAGGCTTCTCCTCTCCCTTTCCCCTTTGCCTCTTGACTGGATGCCTGTAGGTTCCAGGAGGAGGGGGAGAACCGCAAGATCAAAGCCTGAATCCCTTCTGACAACACACTGGAAGGTGTCCGTGCTTCCCTCACCCTGGTTCCTGTTATAGGAGGGTCTCCTGCTTCCCCAGTGAGTCTCTTACATGGGCAAGACATAGAAAAGTAATGGCCTTAAGCCACTGGAATTTGGCATTTCACTGTTAATCAGCCAGTGTTACCTTCGCTAACACAAGCACCTACCACAGGCCAGTACCTTGGTAAATTATCTCCTGCACTTGGCAGTGGTCCTGCTTGGTGTTAACACCATCTCTCTTTGTTTTCCAAACAAGTAAACTAAGATACAGAGAGGTTAAGTTCCTTAAGGTGTCACAGCTAATAGGTGTCGGAGCTGGAATTTGAGAAGTGTCTGGCTCCAAACTGTTTTCCCTACTCCCTCATACTGTCTTCCATCCATCTGTTATCCTGGGCTCTTTGACATCATTTTTAAATTAGGGGGTCCTGTTCTGATCCTGACTTACCCTCTTTAAGAGCAGTTTAGATATGTTTCCTTTTTCTTTCACAAAATCCTACCACCACCTGGAAGAATTATGTATTCCAACCCCTGGAGAGGGCTGCAAAGAGTTTAAATTTTTCCTCACCTGTTTCGACACAATTCTTTTACTTATATCAGAATTGAATTCTTTCTCTAGGAAAATACTTAAGTGTAGTACTGCTTGGCTTCTGTTTTTCACCAGTTTGAAAGTAAGAAAAGAATTAATTATGGGGATGGGGGATCAGATCTCACCTGGTCCTGCGTGGCCTGAGAAAGGCTCTCTGATGTTTTGTTGATAACACTCACGTCACCCACACTTACATCTGTGTTAGCTCGGCTGCTTTCCACCTTCTAAGGGAGGCACAGAAATGCTCCAGTGACTCATCCAGGGTCACACGGTACCAAGGGACTGAGCCGGAGCACAAATCATGTTGATGTGAGAATGAACGGAAAGAAAGGTCAAAAGAACTTAATCTTCACAAAGGAGCTTATAAAAAATAAGGTACTTTTCTTGACCCTGTACATAAAAAATGATAGTTATCCAACTTTAGGAAAAAAAGAGGGGGATCCCCAGATTTTAGTTTTTATTTTTTCAACTGAAGCTAAAAATGTGGCAATCAAGATCCCACTGATGGGAAAACACTGCCTTCACCCTGTATGATCTTTGAAAGTTCTCCCATCCCATTCAGATTTTCACCCTGATTCTTAGCTTTTCCCTTCTTGCATCTGTCTACAATTCCCTGTGCTAAGACCCTGGTCTTCTTTTCTCTTTACTGAAGGGGAGAGAAGGGCTCTCGTCATTTCAAATCATAAAACCTTGAGTCCTGGGCAGGAGTTTGTTGCAAAGCCACATAAGGAAAAGCACTTGGAACAGCTGGAGAGGTGGACCTGGTGGAAACGCAGGCTGCCCTGAAAGCTCTCAAAGCCCAGGCCATCACCTCCATCTGACTGCACCCAAGGCATCCATCTCTTTGGTCAGCCAAGAATGAAATCAAAACTGCAAAAGACGGACACAGAAGCCAGATGAAGGGACCAATCCTGAAATGTATGGGACTTGGAGCCAAGCTGAGTGTGTCCCCCAAGCCACCAGCCAATGGGGTTTGATGAAAACAACTTGGCTCCCACCTCTTGGCCCTAAGTCAAAGCCTCTTTCTCCAAGAAGGTGTTGAAAAGGTGTCTGAGAATTAATTTGTCTTTTGTGAAACGTTGTAGTGCTGCTATAAATCATCCCAGATCACAACCAGGGCCCGCAGAGGTGAGCTGACTGAACTTGATGAGACCTGAAAGAAAGAAACTTCCATCTGTGGGGTGTAGCGGGACAGCTATGATCCATTTTTAATTGCCTGGTGTGATTAAGAGGCGAAGGCTACAGTACCACAAAGCGCTCAACAATAGAGAAGCCTGGCCTGTGTGGTTTCCTGGTGGCTGAGAGATTTCTAAGGAATCATTTCTCAAAAGCAGGATGTGTTGAGACCGAGAAGCTGAGGTTCAAGGTTAATGGGAAGGGAGAAGGTGATAATCACTTGTTGGTGAGAGGCTTCCTTTCACTATGAGCCAAGCAGCCATGCAAATCTGGTGAGTCAGGTATGAAATTGAGAGCCCGGGGCTCCTGATGGCCTCCCCAGGTTGTGGGTATGATGGTAACGTGAGAAAGTCGCTCAGACTTGGGGTGGCATCCCAATTCTCCAGACACAGTCACTTGGGCAGCACGTGACCCTGGTACTCAGCACCAGCCTCAGGGTCCCGTTGCTAAGTGCCCAGGTGCAGAGAGCTAAGGGGAAGACACAGGGCTGGGACTCACTGTTTAGATGCAGGAGAAAAGCTGAGAAGTCTCCAGCCTATCTCCAAAGATTCCCAGGATGGGGGCCCAGAATCTGGAGCTAACACACCTTCTCTGCACTGAGGGGACACTGGGACTGTAGCTAGTGGAACTGGTACAGTTGGGACATGACTTGAGTGTAGCAGTGGATGTTCTGTTAAAGAGGTGGGGCCTGATGGGAAGCCATGAGGCCAGAGGGGCCACACCCTAGAGAAGGGATGGATATGGCTCTGGTCGACTCTCGTGAGAAATTTCACTGGGGCTTCCCATCTCTCCGTGTGACCTCTTGGTCTACCATGATACTATGTACCATGTGACCGAGCTTAGGGTCCTTAGGCAAAGCTGAGTCACTGCCGGTGCCCTTGAACCTCGGAGCTGCTAGCTACATAAACCTCTTTCCATTATAAAGTCTGCATCCTCCAGGATTTTCAACACAAGGGAAAATGAACCAGTGGAGACCTACTGTGACCAAGACCCTCTTCCTGGGCCACACTCCTCTCTCCATCTGAGGGCCAAGCCATCCCTCAGGCTGAACTCCACCCAGTGACTTGCTCTGGGCTCCTGGGGTGAAGAGGCCATCATCTCATGGCCTTTTTTTTTTTGGAATGAATCACATCCATTGTTCTCCAGCACATAGCCAGTGCGTGACTCAATCCTGGCAGCGGCCTTCCTGTCAGGTGGCCCTGGTGGGCCCGCCCCATAAGCAAAAGACCTCGCCAAATGTGCAACTCAGGTGAGGCTAAGATTAGCTGGCCATAGTTTCACTCTCTGAGGGCCTTTTTAAATTGAAATTAACTCCCAGATGTGAATTTGCCCTTCTCCGTCCACCAGGGCTCCAGCCTACGCTGCTGTCAAACAACACAAGCGAGAGATAATGTCCATCCCTTCGAGCCATTGAGTTCCTGGGGCTGCCTTTACAGTGCCAAGCCAGCCGGCACAGTCCTGTCCCTGGACAGGTGCAGGAATTCTGGGTGCTACTTCCCCCAGTTTATGCTTTTAACACCTGCTCCGTGTGAGGGGTCAATAGCTTGCCGTGCCAGCCTTACAAACACAGAACGCTGCCAGACCCTGCCTGGTAGCTTCGCCCCTCTCCTGGGGAAGCAGACCATGGCCCTCCTCTTCTCAGACATCTTCACGCATTCTCATCTAAGTCAGCATTCAAGCTCACACCCTGGGAACGGCTTGTGAGGCCCCACACATGGTCTGGCTCTTGTCAACTCTGACGTCATTCTCTGACACCCTTGTGGCCACACCTCCAGCCACCCTGGCCTCCTTGCTGTGCCTTGAACATTCCAAGGGTTCCCCACCCTGAGGCCTTTACACCTCTTGCCTTCGCTTCCTTGATGGCTGCTCCCCCACCTCCTTGACTGTCCCAGATCCATTCCTGGACCACCCACCTGATGAGGGCAGTAGCCCTCCATGTTGATCTCCCTGCCCCCCTACACACCTTCTCCCTGCAATCATGAGCTCATGCCCATCACAGTTTAGTGGTCCTCAGAATGGGCCACGCACAGCCTAACAGTCCCTGAGACACAGTGGAACCATCTGGGTGCAGATAACCTGACCGTGGTAATCAATCTTCCCAACCGTGCTGACATTTGCTGCTCCTACCAGAATGAAGGATCTGGAGGCTCTTTCATGATCCTTCAGTCTCTTCCCAGCACTAAGCACAGGACCTGGCACCGAAGGAGTTTTAACAAACACTTCTGATGTGCATGAATGATATCCAACGTGAACATCCTCTTGTGTGATCCATGCGTATCCGAATCCTTTATTTCCAGCAGCCAGTTCTAAGCTTTCCCTAGTGTCAGCCAGGATGTCATGTGATTCTCTAGCCCCTGAGCCCTTCCAGAACTCTGGGAGGTTCTCTGGCTGCCTGGCTCCCAGGCACATGAGCACATGGTGCCAGACACTCAGGAGCCATGCCTGCCTGTGGGGACTCTGCACTGGCCAGTCCTAGTTTTCTTATCCAGGCATCTCTGTCTGGTAGTCACAGTTGCAGCAGCCGGGCCAGGACTGTTTCATTGCAGGAGTCCTGGCCTGAGTGATTACAATCACATTCCTCCCAGTACGGTGTGTCAGTGAGCACAGACACACACAGGTGAGTCCAAGACCTTCCAGCATCCCAGTAGGAAAGGACCATGAGGAACTAGGGACCAGATCCTGTCTAATTTCCTTGTTGTCTCTAGGCACAACCCTGCGCTCAGCACAGGGCATGTGGCTGATGGTTGGGAAGGAACGGTGAATGAAGGGGTCCTGCAGGATGAGTGCTCATGACCCATTTTACAGAGGGAGGAGCACACTGAGTCACATCGAGGTCACCCAGCCTGTCCATCATGGTATTGACCCCATGATGAATACATTCACTGTATACCGCAAACAGGTACTAATAAAAATAGAAGTTCAAGAAAAGGAGGAGCCTGACCAGGCTCAAAGTGGACCTGGCCTCCCCCACCCTGAGGCATGGCTTTGGGAGAAGATCATGGGCTTTCAGGGTGCAGGTACAGGCTCCTGTGGCTGATGCCAAAGCTGGATGATTTTAAGGACTGCAGCTACCAGGGCAAAGAGCTGAGAAGGAGCCAGGAAGGCAGGAAGTCACCACCTCCCAAGCCCTGCTTATGACCCAGCCACCACACCTTCTGCCCAGGGACTGCACAGAGAGCAGCTCTTGCCCTCTGGACTGAGGCCAGGAAGGGAGTGGCAGAGCCCAGGCACCAGCATCCTTCAGCCCCCCTGACCTGGTGTGGGGCCCAGGGACTGGAGGAAGGACGGTCCCTTCCCCAAAGCCTCGGTGTACACAACAGAGGCTGGGCCATCACCAAAAAAAAAAAAAAAAAAAAAAGGCATTGCCTGGGGTGTTTTCTACAGCAACAAGTGATACATTTCAAGAGTAGGAAATTCAAACAGTATGTAAAAGCACTAAGAAGATTTAAATTACTGTAACTCAACATTACCTGGAAATGACAGCCACGTCTCTTCCCGTCTGTCCTCTCCACATGTCTACATTTGGTGACCGACTTAAAGTTCAGTCATAAAGTTCACCCATACCACAGTCTGGTGTGGGGCCCAGGGACTGGAGGAAGGACGGTCCCTTCCCCAAAGCCTCGGTGTACACAACAGAGGCTGGGCCATCACCAAAAAAAAAAAAAAAAAAAAAAGGCATTGCCTGGGGTGTTTTCTACAGCAACAAGTGATACATTTCAAGAGTAGGAAATTCAAACAGTATGTAAAAGCACTAAGAAGATTTAAATTACTGTAACTCAACATTACCTGGAAATGACAGCCACGTCTCTTCCCGTCTGTCCTCTCCACATGTCTACATTTGGTGACCGACTTAAAGTTCAGTCATAAAGTTCACCCATACCACAGGACCAGTATTTTCTCCACCGCTGCCACACTTAATGTTTTCATAAGCGCATACAGTGTCCTACCGCTGTCTGGGATTTAAGCGTTATTTTCTTGCTGTTTTCTACCACATGCTGAAAATCTTGGACACCGATGGTGCCCTTCTCCCATTATTTCCTTAGAAAGGTTACTAGAAGGGGGATCATTGGGTTAAAATGTTGATGTTTACATTTTTAAAAATCTATCCTGTTAAGGTATTTTGACAAACAGCAAATTTCATGTATTTGAAGTGTACACAATTGCATAGCTTTGGGCCCATGTTAGGCCCATGAAATTGTTGCCGTGGTCAAGATGAACACGTCCCTTTCTCTCCAGTGTCTTTGAAGCCTTTCTCACCCCTTCCTAGCACCCACTGCTCTGTTTCCAGTCTCTAAAGCAGTTAGCATTTTCGAGGGTTTTATATGAACAAAATCATAGCATATGTACTATTTTTCTCGGGCTGTTCTTATTGAGCATGATGACTTTATAATTCATGTTGCTTTATCAATAGTCCACTCCTTTTCATGTCAGTATCCCGCCACATGGATAAGAATGCATACCCATCTGTAGTGCTCACAGCGCACACCACACACATGTCCTGTGAGCATTCTAGAGCTGCTTTACCGCACAGGTCTAGTCATTTGGAGTTGATGCCTGAGGCTGAAATTCCCCTTGTTGAAAGTGCCCACTCAGCACAGCCTCTGGTGTCTCCTAGTTCCAGCACAATCCCCAGAAGGAAAGGGAAACCCTACAGAGGACCGGGCACAGAGGTCGGAGAGGGCCAGCTTTGCCATGGAGGGCCTGGCTATGGTACCTCTCTGTTCACCAAGCCCGGTGGAGCTGTTCCTGGACCCAGCACTGCAGGCAAAGGAGGTGGCCCGAGGCAACCTTGCTCAGTGGCCAGCGACAGGCACGATGAGCAGGGTGCAGGGACAGTGTGGGTCCCTGGACTATATGAGCCATGTGAGACCCTGGCTGCATCTTTGTGGGCATTGCACAGATGCAGAAAAATATAACTATAAGACGGCAAAGAAGAAAAAGCTGCTGTGCTTGCTATTTGCTTCACTGCTAGACTGTAAAACCCCTGGAGGGCAGTCTGCACTGACTCATCCTGCTCAGGCTTCAAGCTCCAGTGAATTCTCAATACACTTCTCTTGAAGGCTGTTGGCAACATTTTTTCTGAGACTGCTCAGCTCCCGCTTGGTGGCACCCAGACAGAAATAAGGCAACCGCAAGGAGGTCAGCAGGGACTGGGTGGGGCTGCCACAGACAAGGACCCAGGTCCCCTCCTGGCCCTTTGGCCCCCCTACTTCTGGACATGCAGCCCTGGGTCTTGTCATTAAAGCATTTCCCAAGGCAGTTGATGGAGCCAGCCCTGTGGCCTTGACTTGCTTCCTGCAATGAGTTTTTCTGGGCCACTGTGTCACAGTCCCAGCCCAGGTGGGGTCCAGAGGTACTGAAGCAAAGGATTTGATGCAGATGGCTACCATCGTGGCAGGAATCAGTGAAGGGGCCAGACAAAGGGTCCCCAGGCCCATGGAGAACAGACCGCGCTCATGGAGCAGGCCAGGGACAAAAGGGGTCTTCCTGGAGTGCCTGGGCCCTAAAACAAGAATGAAAAGGAGCCATGTAGATGCAGGAAGTATAGAGGAAGGCAAGGTCCACCCCACCAGCACCAGGGAGCCAAGGCAGGGGATGCTTTACAAAACCACTGGAACTTTCCTAGCTCAGGGTTTTCCTAAACAAGTTTTAAATCTCTTGTTCCCAATTCCTTTCTGGAGAGCAAGCCTAGTAATAGTAACCTTGGAGAGAGCAGTTATAGGGCCAAATGAAATACTACGTATAGTATGTGCTCAACAAACAGGAGGTTTACTGTCGGGCACAGTGCTGTCCATATCTTACAAGGAGCCAATCTTTCTGAGTCTTACCACCAAACAGACAACAACATTCCCGACCAGGTTTTGTGAGCATTGAGAGAGATGATAAAGAGTGATGTATTTCAGACACCAGGAAGAATTGCCCGTGAAAGCAAAATGGTGATGGTTGTGTGGGATGAGGAAGAAAACTCAGGTCCCTGAGTGTCCCAGGATGCTGGGATTTTCACCCAGAGCACACAGTTTTTGTCTTTGATTCAGAGCCTGTGATTCAGGTTGGAGACCAACATAGGCTGCTCAAGCACCAGGCCCGGGGCTCCCCGCCCAGGACCACCCAGGAGTCTGAGCAGCCGCAGACACGAGCCCCTTGTTGACTTAAGAACACAAACCCCTGGAATGCGCTGCACCTGTCTCCCGGCCGCCTCACCTCTTCGTCCCTCAAGGTGTTTAATTTAATCTGCAGAACTCTGTGCAACGGGACCCTCGTCCCTTCTGAGGTTACTGCTTCCTTTTACAACATCAAGCTAGTAGGAAGTTATAAAATAGAGTGGGGAAAATGCCCGGAGCCCGACCTTGGTTTGACCACCTACCCTACCTACCCACTGTGTGGTCTTCAGCAAGTGATTTCCCTTCTCTAAAGACTGATTTCCTTTCCTATAAAGTGTGGTTCCTAATCCCCATTTATTTCTCAAGGTTGTTGCAAAGCTGGATAAAGTATTTTGTTCAGTACCAACAACCAGATAACAGAAACTCATAGTTATTTGTATCCCTGCTGCTACATTAGTTAGGGGAGGCTGTGCTATGCCCAGTAGCCCCAGAGGCGTCTTCAGTTCAGTATGGGACTGGGAGGCTCCTCGGAGCGGCTCTCTTTCGTGCAGTGATTCAGGGATTCAGCCCCCTCCGCCTGAGAGACCAGCATCTCAGCATCTCGGCATCTGGTGGCCAGGGCCTCAGCAGCAGAGGCAGGGATGGTGGTCTGCCCTGAATGTCACAACTGTCTTGTTGGCAAGTAGTCACCATCACTTCTGCCCCCATTCTTTTGGGACCGTCCTGTTCTAGAGTGCCAAGCTCACTGCAAATGAAGGTGGAAAATTTCAAGGAATCCGTGGGATAATAGGGGAGCATGCTGTCCTTGCTACAAGAACAACAAAGCACACACAGGTAGGAAAATGCAGTACAAGAACAGAGGCCTCAGGATCCAGTACCCCGGCTTGGCTTCCCACCCACGCTTCTTTGCAGCTCACTGATGCAGGATCTTGAGAAGGCTACCTTTTGGAACCCCAACTTAAAATGGGGTGCTGGAGGAGTGTGGCTTGGTGGTAGAGTGTGTGCTTAGCATGCACAAGGCCCCAGCAGGAAAAACAAAACTTAAAATGGAGGCGTTAGTCAAGCCCACCTCATGGGGCTGCTCTAACCGTTATGGAGAGATAAATTAAAGCCCTTTTTCTCAGGCACACAACTGGTTCATGATGAGTGCTAGTAAGTGGTTATCCATTCTGGATGGTGGGCAGTGACCTCCAGGGCTGGCTGGTCGGCTTGGAATCACAAGGTTGCCACCTTTGCTCTCCCTGAGTGGAGATGGGGGCTCGGAAGCCCATTGGTGCAGAAGGGGCCTAGTTGAGGTACACACCCAGTCTCCCTTGGGTAACCATTGTCAATTCCTCCCAGCTCTTTGTTAGCAAGTTTTTACTTTGGACAGCTTTACTGACTCTCCCCTGCCTCCGTTTCCCCTTCTATAGGATATACACAAAGTACTAATCACAAGTATATAATAGGGGATCTAGAAGTCATCAAGAATTTTGAAAACTATAAACCAATATGAATGCAGGGAGGTGATTGCTAATTTATGTGTATAACTGATGAACCTGGATAGTCATGAGCTGTGGTATTTTCTGCAAATTGCTTTTTATTGAACTGTCCTACACATCAAATTGAGGACAAAGTACATGCTGAAGGGAGGTTTCAGGAATTAGAATAAGCTACAAGTTTCTCTCGTGTAACTAGAAATCCACAGGCAGCCCAGAGCTGGTACTGTGGCCATGCCATTAGAGACCCACACTCTTCCCCTCTTTCCTCTCTACCATGCAGATTGTGCTGCCACCTGAGAGTCATAACGTCCCTCCAACATAGCAGTCTCATTCCAAAGAGAAAGAGAAAGAGAGAAGTCCCACCTTCCTTCAAGCACTCAATGCATCCTGTGCTTCTCATTGGCCAAAGGAGTGTCACATGACTATTCCTTTCTGCAAGGGAGGCTAGGAAATGTAAGCTTTGAGCTGGGCATGCAGTTCTAAAGAAAGAAGAGGAGAGTGGACATTGGGTAGTGACCTAAAGTGTCCAGATGGTGTATATAATCTGTTGGTTGAAACATGAGGGGAAGACGAGTGATTAAAAACATACATGGGGTAATTCCTACTCCAGTCATTTCCTTCCCCAGTCCTGCTGCCTTACGGTCACAAAATCTCAGAGATATGCACTAGTGAGCACCTGGGGGTCAACCAGGGGCAGTAGAGAGACTGGTAATTGTGGCCGGGCTTGTGCACAAGTCCAGGGTGGCTGGCGATTGGCTGATTCAGACTGGCCTAGGCTGGGACAACAGGTTTGGATTGGCTATGCCCCTCAGCCTCTCTACCCCAGCTGGCTCGCAGGAGCATGTTGTCATGGCAACGGGAGGTGCATCCTGAAGCAGACAGAAGGGCACAGGGCCTCTCTTGAGAGGCAGAGCTCTGGAACCAGCACACATCACTTTCACTTTATCTTCTTGGCCAAAGTAGGTGGGCAACTAAGCCCAGAGCCTTCACTGAAGGATACATTTTTGGATTATTAAATTTTCCTATTTCATGTTGTGCTGGAATACATATAACCTAAAATGTATCATCTTGAGTGTCCTAAGTGCACATTTCCAGGGGCATTGAAGACTTTCATACTTCACACATTGCAGACCACCGTTCATATATTAAAGACCACCATCCATCTCCAGAGTACTTCCCACTTGTAAAGCTGAAACTCTGTACCCATTAAACACCAATACCCCACCGCTCTGTGCCCCAGACCCTAGCTACCACCAGTCTATTTTCCATCACTATGGTTTTGTCTACTCTGACTACTTCATATACACGGAATCACACAGTGTTTGCCTTCTTGTAACTTGCATATTTTGTTCAGGATAATGCCCTCGGGGTTCATGTGTATTATACCATGTATCAGAATATCCTTCCTCTTCAAGGCTGACTAATACTCCAAGTGTCTACACCACAGTTGGCCTATCCATCCAGCTGTCCACAAACACTTGGGTTGTTGCCCCATGTGAGCCATGATGAATAATGCTGCTGCAAACATAAATGTGCAAGGGTCTCTTTAAGACTCTGCTTTCAATTATTGGGAGCTCAAAAGACTCAGAAGTAAAGAGGCTGGCTAAATTGGTGATTCAACTTCTACTGTGTTGAGGAACCACAGCATTTCCACAGCAACCGCATCATGTTACTTCGCCCCCATGGTGCACCAGGGCCATTTCTCCATCCTCAATGGCACTTGCTTTTTCCTGTAAGCTTTGATAGTTGCCATCTTCTCGGGGGTAGGTGATAGTCCCATGCATTTCCCTAATGCTTGGTGATATTGGGCATCTTTTCCTGTGCTTATGGCCTTTTGTCTGTTTCCACAGGGGAAAGGCCAGTTCAGATCACTCGCTCATTTTTGAATAGTGTGTCTTGCTGTGGTTGAGTTTTAGGTGTTCTCTATACATTCCGGATAGTACTCCTTTTACCAGGTATCTGATTTGTGAATACCTCTTCCCATGGTTGGGGTGGTCTTTTAACTCCACAGATAAGCATATTATTTCTTCTAGCTCATGTTAGGCATGGAATATAGGCAGAGTCCAGATCTTTCATGTGTGGAAGACGCAGAATAAGCAAGGCCACAGGTCTTGGGGGAAGTGCACAACCCTTCTTCCCGCAGAAGGGGCCTGTCCCCTGTCTACGACCTCTCTGATTAATAGTGCAAAGCCAGGCCCATTTCAGAGGTGTGTTTCCTGCACATTCAGCTGCCTAGCAGTGGGGGTGGGATGAACATGGTTAACACTAAGAAATCCTTTTCCTAGACACATCCTGCAAAGTTTCTCTGACAGCTGGTGGTAAAAGCACCAAGGTGAAGCACATTTGTCCAGCATCACTGTCAGTTCCCATCCCTCCCAGAGGCATTGGGAGCAGAATTTTTCATCTGGGGTCTTGCATCTGTGGGTTTGTGGTCTTGAAAGTCATAGCAAGGAAGAGAATGAGCCTGCAGGAAATGGCCAACACACCCAGCCCATGCTTTACCCTAAAAGGAAACCTCTCTCTGCAAGGAGAAAGAAAAAAGACTGCAGCCAGCTGATGGACAAAGTGCAATGGGTCACAAGAAGCCCAAGGACATGTTGAGCAACTTAGTACCACTCTCTGGGCCTCAGTTTCCCCAAAGGAGCAGGTGGAATGTTTGGGGAGCTATAGGAAGACCCCTGCATTTGTGTGAGGCCATGGGCTTGTCCTCCCAGGGCAGCAGGCTGCTGAGGGGGAGGTGGCTGTGAGTGGTGTGTCCCCAAAATGGGATTGTCAAAGAGAAGGGGGGATTCAGCAATAGACTTTGCTTTAGACCTGGGATGGGGGAGTGCCCTGTGTGTACGTGGGACCCATGTCCAGAAGGGAGGGCCGGGTGGCACTTCTTGTGTTGAGGGTTTTGATGCAGGGTCTCAGGGCTCTTCAATCAATGTAGCCGAAGCATCTGCTCATCAGTCAGACTTGGCTGCTCACCATGTGCCTGTCACATGCGTACATCCCGTTCCTTTCCCGTTCCTGGGGTACAGGTGACAAATGCCATCGCCACTCTGCCGCAGGAGGAAATACTGTCCAGCAAGACATGAGAGAGCTATAGATATGTCACAAATGGAAACACAAGAGGCCAAGTCTTGCCTCCCAAAAAAGCCATCCATGCCAGACCAGGAGCAGACGAAAGAAGTCTAGAAAACGCACCTCTGAGGTATGGAGCTGACTGGAGGAGGGGCATACAGGAAGGTCTTGGAAGAACTCCAGGCATTTGATTCCAGCTTTCTCATTCCAGTTTGCAGATCTGGGATGCATTGATGCATAACTTTATAGTTCTTATCCAGCATTGATTTATGGACTGACCAATCTGGGCCTAATCAGTCGGAGGATAGGTTCTTTGGTCTAATAATGTTATATTTATGAGCCTAGCCTGGAGTCAATAGCACAGAACTCCTAAGATATAGGCAAGGGGAGTTCACAGCTCATTTTCTGTCCCGTGTCACACTTTAAAAATCCACTGTGTGTCAGAGGCTCCTAGTGTCATGTCGCATTCCATGTCCAAATGGCCCTACCTGTAAATCTTCACCATGAGCAGTTACAAAAGCCTTGTTCTCGGTCCCATGGGATGCTTGCTTTCTTCCCTCTTTGTGTCTTTGCCAGTGGAAGTCACAGGCCAGGGCTGGAGATGTCACAGCTGCAGAGCCCAGGGCAGCAGAGTGTGTGTGCTTGGAGAAGCCCCACTGGGGCTGCACAGAGTTCAGAGGGTTATCATGCTCTTCCGGCTTGATTTGTGGTTACTCTGGTTCAGTGACTATAAAGAAATGAGTGGCCTGGCTAGACAGGAACTGGCTGAGAAGCTGCCGTGGTGGGGAGGGAGGAAATGGAAGCAGTCAGATCGCAAGTGACTTTACGCTTTTCTTTGATGGAAAGACATTGTCCTCGCCCCACTCTTGGCAGCTGTTTTGGGTTGGGCCGGGCCATCTGCAGGCTGCCTGGGCAGCCCATGCTGGGTCTCAGCAGCAGCAGAAAATGTCACTGCCTGCCTCAAGCCCCTAACTCACCTTTGGATGTCTCCTGACCAAGGTTTCACCATGAGATTCATCCCAGTGCCAGAAAAATTAAGCAACGGGACAGGAAACTGCTGGTGGGGGGTGAGGGAGTTGTGGGCATCAGAGGGATAGGGTAAGAAAGCCGTGAATTTTCAATCCCTGAGCCTGGAAAAGTGACTAGATCCACCTGGGAGAAGGTGTCCCCTGTGCTCCAGAAAGGCTGATGACCCCCACGGGGCGGAGGCAGCAATCAAGAGGATCATCCAGGCCAGGACTGGCAGACTCTGTCTGCAAAGGGCCAGAGTGTAAATATGCTGGGCTCTGAGCATCCCATATGGTCTTTGTAGCATATCCTCCTTTTTTTTTTTTTTTTTTAATAGTGATTTAAAAATGTGAAAGCTGTTTGGAGTTCATGAGCTGTACAAGAACAGGTCATCAACCATAGTGGGCTGACCATTGGTTTAGACAAACTAATTTTTTTTCATTTAAAAACTGGGCTCCATGCCTGGTGTGAGTGTGTGTGTGTGTGTCCACTGTCCAGGGAGAAGGTTGTGGTAAAGAAGGGGCCTGCCACTCCCACAGTTCATCCCTCCACACCCCAGCATCCTGGGACAGATGGGACACTGGGAAAAACTCACTTAGTGGAGCCAGGAAGTGTGGCAGAAGACTGGAGGGCTCTGTCCCAGCCTAGCTCATGCGTAGCGGCATCTCTGACCTGCAGGAGGAGGGGTTCAGGCTGAGTGACGCTTAAGCTTCCCCCCAAAAGTGATGTCTGCTGCAGGTATCTGGAAGCCCTTCTGAAACAAAGTGAGACGGCAGAGGGAGGACAAGCTCAGAATCTTGTATTTGTGGAATGGTTCCAAGCACCTCTAAGCTTGAAAGGACCGTGCCACATCCAAAAGCCCCCTCGGGGAGCACAGGGGCCTGCATGGCTCCATACAGACTTGGGGACAACTGAAGGAACGACCCGCCCTGCCATGCTCACCGTGGGGACGCACTGTGCAGCCTGCACATAAGGCTAAGATTGAGAGCAGCTGAAGGAGCCAGGCCACTGCGGGCAGTCAGTCACCCACAGGAGGCTGCACAGAGACAGGTCATCCTGACCTCCGTCCCAGCCAGCACCATACTGGCCAGCACACGGGCCTTTGTCTGTGTCCAGGCATCCAGGCAGCCCACAGGAAGCTGGGGATGGGGCCGCCGCTGCCAGGCAGGCCTGAGGACTGCTCTCTCACTGAGGCTTCTGGAACACCGTCTGCATATCTGGGCAGTGCTGGGCACTATGGGGAGGGGTGTGGACAGGCTATAGAGCCTGTGCTGGAAGGAGTGGCTGGGTCAAAAGTTAGTGCCATCCGGTGAGCACATGGGCAAGAAAAGCAGCATACTGTGCACTTAGCGGGGGAGGCTGACACCAACAGCCTTAGGAGATGCTCCTGGGGGCCCTGTTCTGGGCCTTGGCACCTGCATTTTGTGGAAATGCTTTGAGCCCTCCGGGAAGTCAGCTCTGAGCACAGGGCACAGGGCCCTTGTTTACAGAAGGCTTAGGAAGAATCAGCAGCAGAAGCCTCTGGGCCTGGGATTGTAACGCAGTCCCCATGCAGATGGCAGAAAGCCCTGCATTTTCTGACTCTAGGCAAAATTGGGTGCTCAAGTCAGGCAGCCTGAGGAGGTGCAGAAGGAGGGAAGTAAAACACAATAACCGCTTGTAAGTTATGTGTCCAGGTACTGTGGCTAACAACATTGGCCTTAAAGGGATGGGGTGGCGGGGGAATGGATGCTTTGAAGCCACCAGGCTGGCACAGCCATCCTGTCCTCCAACACTCTTTCCCACCTTCCCTCCCCTCTCCCAGTGTGCAGGGACCCCTGAGACAGTGACAGGTGGGACGTAGGGGTGCCAAAGTCACAGCATGTCCTGCCATCTTCCCACTTTTCTAAAATCTATTACTTCCAAAAGTAACTTTGCCGCTACCCAGGGAACAACCAGAGGCCAAGGGCAACTCGCCAGTTCAGGGCACTGAGCTGTTAATAGAAAGGTCAGGCAGTCTCAGGTGGTGGCACGGTCAGGACCTAGGACATAGACAGACTCAGGCTCTGTTAGTGACCAGCTGTGCGACATGGGTGAGTTGTGTGGCCTCTTTGGCTTGGTAAGAGGAGGTTACAGCCCTCACTCCTGCACTGGCTGACCCAGGGTCTGTGGGAGAGCAGAGAGCACAGGGAAGCACTTGGCGGGGCCCAGGGATCTTGAATGAAGGTGTTTCTTCTATAAAGGAAGAGAGCCCAGGAGGTGTGTTCTGTGTCTTGAATGTATCTATAACCAGCAGATTCCATACTTTGGAGCCTAAGTCCCTGTGTGATGGCGATAAGACATGAGTACTTTTGGGAAGTGGCTAACTCCTCGGGGTCTACTCTGATGAATGGATCGGTGCTCATATGAGAAGGACAGATGGATGAGCAAGGCCATTTGGGCCCTCTGACCCTTCTACCTTCCATCATGAGGACACGAAAGAGGCGCCATCTTGGAAAAAAGACTGGGCCCTGACCAAACACCAAACCTTAATCTTACATGTCTCAGCCTCCAGAATTTATAAGAAAGCATATTTATATTGTTTAAAGACTGCACGGACTGTATTTTGCTATATTAGCACAGACTGAGATATGTGTTTGAAAAGGAAATTACTTCCTGTCTCGGAGCAGCAAACCACACCCTTACCACCCTTACCTCTCTTACCCAGGTCCTCCAGCCCGAGGCAGGCAGATACACCCCAGCTGCTGTCTCTGGTAAGCCGGCCTCCCCTTGTTCACTCCCTCAACCTTCCAAGCACCTTGAGTCTCACTCCTAAACCAGATCCCCTGGGGGTGACAAACCTGGACAGTTTCAGTTCCTAACCAGATCATGACCCTAGCACCATTTGAGGGAGCACCCAGGATTCCTGTCTCCAAGGTAGTTTTGCGCCTCTTTGATCTGGCCTGCTGTGCATTCATTTTAAAGATAAACCTTCTGTAAACAGCTTTGTTTCCATTTCCCCTTTCCCCCCAAGTTCTTGAATGAAGCTGTCCTGGGCCCATTGGTCTATTCCTCCCACTAGCCATTTACTTCCCCTTTCTGAACCATGATGAAGATAGCAGAAACCTAAAATAGGAGAAAATAGGAGGAGTGGACATCCGGGGAGCCAGTAATCATACCTCTAGGAATCTTCTCTAACAGCATAATTACATGTATGCTCCGATGTGGTCATTACAGCAGTGCTTACAATAGTGAAAAAAATGGAAACATAAGTAGGAATTGGTTTGGTAAATTTTGCTTCATATATAACATTTTTTTAAAAGATGAAGATGTCTATCATTTTCAAGATTTAAAAAAAGAAAAAGATTGGAGGCCAGCAGGCAGACTGAGATCGCAGATTGGTAAAACTTGTAGGCATGTAGGATTTGTACATAGATAACAAATGTTGCAAAGATTAGATGCCAAAATACCAACATTGCTATCTCTTGGGGTGAGGCTTTGGGTGGGTTTCCTATTCACAAACCACCAGGGTGGGTCTGGCCAAAGGAAAGCATCACCCCCTATGTATTTAGGATTTACATGCCAGCCCTCTTTGTCCTTAAAATATGTTGGGGTTTTGGTGGTGGTGGTGGTGTTGTGATTTATTTTTCTTGTTGCTTTTAACCTAAAGCAAAGAAACTCTGTTAAAATTGGCATAAGAAGACAGGCATGGTTGCACACCCATAGTAAGCCCAGCACTCTAGGAGACTGAAGCAGGAGGATCACAAGTTCGAGCCCAAACTTGCCACTCAGCAAGACCCTGCTTCAAAATTAAAAAGAAAAAAATTTAAAAAGTCGGGGATGTAGCTCATTGGAAAGGTACTAGGGTTCAACCCTTAGTGCAAAAATAAGGTGTAAGGGACTGCTCAGAACAAACGTTTACTTCTGGTTGTGGAGCGCAGGTGTCAGCTCTGTTTGATGTAGTTGCAGAGACTGAGGACCAGAAGGGTTAAACAGCACACCCAAAGTCAGGCCAAAGAAGCCCAGCTCCCCGCGCCTGGCCTGCTGCTCTCCCCACCCCACAAACTGTTCAAACTGCGGGGTCCACAGACAAGCAGAAGCCCCTGGGGTCAGCACACCCAACCAGCTGGAGTCCAGAGCCAACACCCTCGTAACTCACCTGTGATTGAAGCATCTTCTGCAGAGTCAGAGGCCACCTCTTGGCCAGCTCTGCAGTGATTCCCGCACACGGAGCCCGGGGTCATGGGGGCACCCACAGCTGGGAGACCAGACTGCTACCTGGAACCCCAGGTGCCAGTTGGGTACTTGCCCCCTTGGGACAGTTTTACTGCAGCCGTGAGATTTTGAAGCCTTGGTTTGTTTCTGGAGACAGCATGTTTGTTTTCGGAGGATGAGCACACCTTACTCGAATCCTGATCCAAACAGGAAGGTTCTGAGAAGAACCCTGTTGGCTGTGGGAAGCTGGGTCCTGGGGGGGCCTGGGTTACCCCAGATTTCAAAGAGTCCCCCAGGCCGGCGGGTCTCACCAGGATACCCTGGAAGTGTCTGCGGACACTGGGGTTGTCACAGCCATGGGAGACTACAGAGGAAGAGACCCAAGAAGCCAGCACCCCAAAAGTGGATATGACATTTTATTTATTATACAACTTTCTTACTCATAAGACTTAAATACCCACCCCACATACTTTTCCAAATGCATTAGATTTGTTTTCACTTCTCGATTGTCCAAACTTCTTGAGATGTGGTGATAACAAGAGAAAAAAAAAATACATTTTTTTCCAAAGAAATATTTAAGAAGAAACACAGAGTCATCCAGGGTGGCTCCCTCTCAGCATCTCACGAAGGGGAAGCTGGGACTGCAATGAACTCCTGCCTTGGTGATGTGCTGTCCTCTTCCTCTCCTACAGGAACCAAAGTCACTAGAGCAGGTAGGGAAGGTTGGTTCTCCAGGCCTCCTTCCCGGGGGCCCCCACTATCGCTGCCTCTTCATAAGCTGTTTGTGCCAGGAAAGCAAAGGAGATGAGGGCATTTGAAGGGCTGGAGAGCCCAGGGGGGTTCCCTGAGCAGCGCCGTCTTTGCAGAAGGTCCAGGGACTCCAGCCGCTTCACATCCAGTCTGCTCCTTCTGGGGGTGACCTGACCCCAGGACTGGACACCTGGTCCCTGCTCCCAGGTCTGTCAATTTGCATCCTGGGTGTCCACTGGGGGCTGTGGCCCCAGAGCCGAGGCCAGCTTGGTGAGCGCCCTTGCAATGACACCTAGGTGGCTGTTCATGGTCCGCAGCTCAGCCAGGAGGTCCCCGACATTGGGCCCTAAGAAGGGGTCCTGGACACCAGGGTCCTTCTCCGGGTTCTCGTTCCCTGGGGCCCTGGGAGTGGCGTCCGGTGAGGAGGTGACCCCCAAGCCCAGGCCTGTGATGGGAGCGGGGGGGCTGCACCCAGCAGGGACAGGAAGACCCGGAGGGGATGGAGCCGGCTTGCAGGGGGACACAGGTGACACGGGCTGAGTGGCTGTGCAGGGGCCTGGCTCCTCTGAGGAGAGGAACAGCGTGGGGGATGACCGCGAGTCCGAGGTGCTGGGCTCTGAATCTGCAGGAAGAAAGGAGACAGGATCACTACTCAGGACAGAGCCCATGGGGAGCCCAGAGGCAGGGAGGACCCTGGGGAGACAGGATGGCCACCTAGTGGACCGAGAGGGAGCTTCGGGAAGCTCACTAGGAGTCAGTGCTGCTGCCCAGCCGGGATGCTCAGAGCAGATGATGGGCTACACGGAGGACCCAAGAACTGGAGTTCCTCAGTTTACCATCTGGGGAGGTGGCCCAGGGAGGGCTGGTGGGCAAGCATGGGGAGACACGGCGTGTGCCCCCACCACTTCCCCAGTCAGCTCAGCCTCCCCAGAAAGCACCCAGACACCTTGCCTGAATGTTCAGGGGTGGCGGCAGTGACCACCCCTGGAAGCTGTCACTCACACTGGCCTTTGGCACAGTGACCACTTCCCACCGGGCCTGGACCAGGGGCCACCTACCACTTACTTCCTGTTCAGTCCCTGTGGCCAAGTTGAGCTGAAGGTTTTCTCAGCTGGCAACTGCACATCTTGAAAAGGGAGACCCTGCCAGCTTTCCTGTCCTGTCCTGTGTCATTCCCTGTCACCTGGGCTAACACTGTCCTGGGGACACCAGTGGAGAGCCTTCAGTTCTCCTCCTCAAAGCCTGCTCCTCTCACCATGTCTGAACCCTGTAAGTGGCCTCCTGGATGAAGTCCTGTTGCGCAGCCTGGGACCTTGGTGAGCAGGAAGGAGTGGGACCCATGTGCAGAGAAGCGAGTGGTCTGGTCCAGCCTTTAATGGCCCCAGCTCCTTGCAGCACAGGAGTAATGGGGAGTATCTGATAACTTCAGCCCTGTAATAGCCACTTCTTTTATTTTCCAAGAATGTCATGAGACCTGCAGGGTGATCTCTGGGGTTGAAGACCCACTGAATCAATTCTGCAGATACCTGACTCAACCCCAGCCCAGATTCTCACCAGGCTTTTCCAGGACGGTGGCCCAGCAGGGCAGCAGGCATGGCCAACCTACAAGGACAGGACTCAGGGAAGGGAGGAGAAGGTTGGATCCTGGCTTGACAGGGCCATGAGCTAGCTCATCTTACCAGTGGGGAAACAAGCTCGGCTGTGTTAGGTCCTCACTCCCTGGCACAGAGCTGGCCGCTGATGCCCAGGGTTGCCCCATGCAAAGATGGGCATGTGCTTTGGGAACTTTCTGTAGCAAAGGAGGAGGGTGGCGTGCAGAACAGGCTTGCCATCCTCTGTGCTGGGGATCGGCCACAGTGAGCACAGGAAAGTCATGGGGGAGGGCTGCCATGCACAGGATCCTGGGACCCATCCCCAGCACCAAGCATAAAAACGCGATCATGAGGGGACAGCACCCACAGTTTAAAGGCTGGGGAAAGGTGGTGGTCTAAGAGGCAGTTGGGGTGCTGGACTAGAACAGTTTCCATGTTTTCTCATTTAACTCCCACAATCACCAGAACACATTTGCAAACAGGGAAACTAAGGCTCACAGTTCAGTTGGTGCGGAGGTACCCCTATGGCTGGCCCATCTTGATCTCTTCCAGCAGATCCCTTCCTTTCTGGAGTCTGAGCCCTCCTGTATTTAGAAATGGTGTTGAATATTTGCATATGGAAAATTCTTTCCCAATTTGTACCTCTTTTGTTTAAATTCAAATGCACTGAGGCCTCTGCCTAAGGTAGCTGTGCCACTAAGTGTTAGGTGGGGTGGCTGCTCCGGCACCTTTAGAAGAGGCACCAGCTGAGGGCTCATGGCCCAACCCAAGTGGATCCTGGGTTTCTACTTTCATTCACTCACTTTGGTGTACACCATATGGCCACCTGTCCTGGTGGCCATGGTTGGGCTAAGGAGAAGAGCATCTATCCATGGAGTTAATAAAGCAAATGGCTGGGAAGGGAGTCTCAGCTTTGAGGGAAAATGCAGAAATGAATGGTGATAGTGGTACCAGGCACAACAGGCAAAAGATAGAAGCAGAGCGTCCATCGATACACAAGTGAATAAAGGCAACATGAGACATACATGCGATGGAATACTATGCAGCCCTGAAAAGAAATAAATTTACACCCATGCTGCCTCATGCATGAACCTTGTAGACAAATGAAATAAGCCAGTCACTGAAGCTATACAGAGTATTATTCCTCATGGATGGGGTAGTGGTTGCCAGAGCTGGGGACCTAGTGTTTAAAGGGCACAGAGCTTCAACTGGGAGGACAAGGAAGTTCTGACTTCAAAGGTAGTGATGGGCACACAGCACATGGGCATCTAATCCCACAGAGCCACACATTTAGAGGCAGCTGCATCGGTGGATTCGCAGTGTGTGTGTGTCTCGCTGTAACGAAGGGCAGGGAGGTGCAGCACTTCTATTCATGACTGCAAGCCCTTGGGAAAGATCCACACAGGCATTTCCTATGCGCCCATTTCAGGGGGTGGAGAAGAGCTTGTGGAACTCTAGAGACAAGAGGGTATAGGGTGAAGTTCCCTGGGGCACCTAAGGATGGGGCCCAGGCCTGGACCTCAACTTTGCCACTGACACAGATGAAGAGGTTCTGGCACAGCACCCACGGCCTGCAGCCAGACACCAGCCCCTCAACTTGTGGCAGTGTTGCTGGGTCTGTTGCTGCCCCATGGCCTTGGCTCTTGCTGTCCCTCTGCCTGGACTGCTCCCCTCCACTCCTCCAGCCCTTGCTCAGTGTAGCCATCTGCAGTCCAACTGGGCAGTGTTCTGTCCCCATCTCTGTGCAGTGGATGTGGCCACTGTCCCATGCACACTGGCAGGGCACTGCAGAGGGGGACGCTGTCTATGCACAGGGCTTGGGTGTGGTGTGTAAGGTCTGCGGGGCACAGAGCGCAGTGCTGGGGGTTTCTGTGCATGGCTGAGGGGCCTGCTCAGCAAGCAGAGGACCCTGAACTCCCACAGGCAACTCGAGCCACCAACGGGTGTAGGCAGGTGAAGGAAGACTCCATTTGTCTTTTTCAGAGGTTACTCAAGGGATAGCTGGAGGGAGACTGGGTGAAAAGGGACATGGGGGATGATACTGCAGCAGGAAGGCACCAGAATGAGTCTGGGGCCAGCTGGTGCTGGGAGCAAATTCTTTTTTCCAGGAATAGATTAAATTTCAGCAAAGTGAAGCCTCCCTTCAACCCTCTAAGAGCGCTGTGATTCTGCCCAGCCTGGTCCCACTTTCGTTGGCCTTCTTGGGCTCTCCTGTGCTGGCCTCCCACAAAAACAAGCATGGGCTTCATGAGGCTGTGTGTGAAGCCCGAACCAAGCTTCCTGCTCACGCTGCAGAGCTACACCGCGATCCCTGCCAGCCCACGCTGCACCCAGAGGGTGGGAGCAATGCCTCTGTGTCCCCGTGAACACACCCGCCCACGTGCAAGGGGGCATCCAGATCCTGCTGGATGGTTCTCGGGAAGAGGTGTGTGTATAACCTGCATATTCTTTGGCAGGAATCTTTCTGTGTAGGGGGAGAGGAAAGACAGAATGAGAGAGCTGTTCCAACACCATAACAGACTTGGGCTCACAAAGCCAAACTCAAAATAGGTTATGCTCCTTCGCAAGGCCGCCAAGGCGGAGCAGTTCTCAGACTGGCCCATTTACACCTTCCTCCTGGAGGGCCACTCCACTTTCTAAAATACTGTTGAGAAATCACAATGACCTGGCACAGTCCCAGCCTACCAAGGCCCAAGCGCCCAACCTCAGGAAGAGCTCATGAGGGGCCATGTCACCTGCACAGCACGGCTGCCCGGTGAACTTGAACTTCTGTCACTGTGCCTGTAGCCTCCGTATGCCTAGAAGCACACCGGGCTCCACATAGCTGGTACCTCTGGTGTTGGCAGCCACCTGGGGCCACCGCCCTGGCTCTTCATGCAGTGGAGGCACAGGAGGGTCCCCTGCCACCTCTCCCAGCCTTGTCCCAGGGATTCTTTGCAGCTGGACGTCCCAGCCTCGATGCTGTCTCTCCCTCACACAGCTGTCCTAATGTGGGCCCTGCCCTCTCCTGCCCTCTCCTCCCCTCCATGCTGCTCCTCCCAGTGACAGCCCTTTTGTACCAGCCTCAGTTATGCACAGAGCTCCACCAGCAGTCAGACACCAATTTGGCCGTGTGCACTGGAAGGAAGGCCTTGGCATCTTGCTTTGCCCAAATGGAAAGATGACACCCCCCACCGGGGCGGGGTGATACCAAGAAGGGGAACCAGGGAGGAAACTGCAAAAAATAAAAATCTAGAATGAACAGGGCATTTGGCTGCCTTGGTGAGCAGGGCTTGAGGCTGATGCTTTGTCCTGGCTTCCACCCGGCCACCCAGACTCTGCCCACTTTTATGTCTAAAGGGACCTGAGGACGTGAAATGCTTCTGGAGGTGTGTAGGGGTGGGCGGCTGACTGGTAGGTAGGTAGAATTGGATTCAACCTTATGGATGCTGACAACCCATCCGAAATCCTCCACTAAGTGGCTCAGTTATCATTTCTTGCGTGTGCTGTGACCAGTGTCTTCTAGTGACAGTTGGCGATCATCCCTCAGTTCGGAGAAGAACCTTGTGGTTCGAGGATAGCCTTCAAAACCCCCGAAATGAAACCAAAGTGTCATGAGAGTGAGATGTCGCAGGTCTGCAAAGCCTGGCCGCCTGCGGGTTGCTGGGGACAGATGTGCATGTCCTTGGCAGACAAGCAAGATCCAAACAGAAGGAACCGTGTGGATCACCCAGGCCAGGGTACACTGCCCACCGCCCTTGGGGCCAAAGAAGATGAAAGGCTTTGATAAACATAGTGTAGAACTTCTGGTGCCCCAGTGAGTTTAGGGGTAAACATTTTTATTCCTGTTTCAAGTGTAGAAACCAAGACAGTTGTGTACAGGCATTGATGAAAACAGGATTCCTCATGCCCTGTAGTCCAACTCACACCACTTAGCCCCTTGTTCCCCCAGGGCCCAAGACCTACACGAAGGGCCAAGTACCCTCAGTGTGGGGTGCCTGTCTGGGACATGGGAGAGAGGTCCTGTGGCCCCCTACCCAGGGCAAGAGCCAGGCCTCTGCCCTTCCAGTGTGGCCTCCAGAATGGCACTGTGCTACCCCTGGCCCTAACTCCTCAGGCCAACAGCCAGCTCCTGTCCTTTCTGCCACACTGGAGTAAAAGTAGGACCAATACTTTCCAACATTCTTTCCAGTGAGATGAAGGTCATTCTCCTCTTCCTCCCCTTCCCTCACCTCCTAGTCTTCTCCTGTGCCCAAGGACACAGACATTCAGTCTCACCAATGTCAAAAAAAGCCAACTCTATGGTTTTCCTCTAAGTCTTGAAAAAAAATAAACAAAACCCACCATTTTGAATTGCTGATGCTTCACTTCAAAGGGCCAAATAAGAAAATAAAAGGAAGTTAAAAGAAATCAAATCTTAGTGAACTAAGGTTATAAAGTTTGAATTTTAAAATTTTTATTACATGTTATATACTGTATTTGTTTTATGTTGTCCATTTATCCCCTTTACTCTTTGCTTGTGGAGGCACGGGCCTGGGTACATTGTGGACCTGGAATTTTGCTGGTGAGCGCTGGTAATGTTTTCTTTCAAACTCTGTGCTGTCATTCACTTATATGTCAAATGAGCAAAAGAAATCTTCCTTCCAGAGACGGGATGAGGTTTAATTGCTGCAAATCTGCAAAGTGCCCTAAAGTCAGCAGATTGCAGAGGTTAGATGAGAAAATGTATGACACTCTTGGCCTGCCTTTCTTTACCTTTTTAAAACAAAAATCTTTTACTACTACTTCTCTTCCGAACACAGTCTGAACCATCTGTCCACTCTGCTGTATCAAAAGGGAGGTGTAGGGATACAAGGGACCTTTCCCACTTGGGTGTCCTGCCTCTCTTACCTTCCTCTCTGTCTCCTTGGTTCTCCACCTGCACCTTGGTATAGATTTTCATAAATTAAAACAAGTTTGACTTGTGAGCCCCTGACTGTACATTTGGCTTCTGGCTCTGGGGCCAATCTCCAGAGCAGGCCACCGAATCGGCTGCCCAACACTAAGCCTGGGGCCACCACATGGCCAGCACCCTCTTTCCTTCTCTGGGCTTCCTGACACCAGTGTCATTCATACCTGGAATGCAGGAAAATGACCAAGAGCGTCCCTTATCCCGCGGCAGCCAAGTCCCCAAACAGGTGCTGCCCGGTGCCATCTCTTCCCTCACGGACACACAGATCAGGGACTGGCGGAGCCTTGCAAGCGGCCCTCGAGGGCTGTCCCTGAGAGCCCTGCCACCCTGAGGCAGTGTATGCTGACACAGTAGGTGACCCTCAGGACCTGGACGGGTCAGGGTGCCCCGCTAACCTTGGCAGCACTGAGGGGAAGAAGTGTGCCCGGGAGACATGTCTGACCTTTCTTGGCTGTTACCACTCCAGACGGTAAACAGCCACCACCCACATCACCCTCACTGGGAATCCTCGGTCAGCCCAAGGCTCTGGTCTTCCTGCCCCGGGCTGGGAGAAGTAAAGAGGGGGCCTGGGTCTGAGCCCCAGACAGGGACAGACGGGACTGCCCTCCTCCTTCCCAGCCTCTGCTGCTGGCTTTCTACCCCAGAAATGGTCACAGCCAATACCTAGAGCTGTGAATGGAGGACACAGGGGAACAGCAGGGGTGTGGGGGACCCTTTGTCCAAGGGCAGGAGAGAGGCACAGATTTGGGGAAGTGGGAGGTGGGAAGGGAAAGAGGGAGGCGGAGAAAAGGAAGAGAGGGAGGAACATTAGGTCCAGAAACATTTAAAGAAAAACTTTCCCTTTTAAACGGAGTAGGGGGACCAGCGGGGAGGAAGCCACAGCGAGGCGCGCACAGGAATAAACACACCGGTTATTTTAGGACTCAGTGGTGGTCGCTGGTGGTCTGTGCCTTCTTCCTGGAGGCAGGCATCCATCCCCTGGGGGAGAAATTGGGCCATCCAGGCCTGGCCCTGTGGTGGCGGCGCGGTGGGAGGCCCAAGGCGGGCGGCCTCTCCATCCATCCTTGTGCGAGCCGCACTTTGATATCTGGCCACTGAAGGGCAGGTTCTCAAAGCCCCCATTCATGGGCCCTACACACAGGAGCAGCAAACAGAAACAAAGTTGTTTCCCCGTCAGTCCAGAAGGTGGGTTCCTGTTTATTAACCGAAGACCACATAAAGAATGCATGATTCCGAATGTTCCTTTTGAGGGCCACAGGAGCTGGTGGCTGTATGCAAAAAAAAAAAATTCCATCCGGTGATTACTGTGCATGAAAAGCTGCTGCTGCAGCCGCCAGGTCAGCGTGAGGAGGAAAATTCTACCCAGGTCGGTCCAGGGCCCGCGTGCACATGGCTCATCTTCGGGCAGCCCAGACCCCCTCCTTGCTGCCCCTCTTCCTGCCAGCCACCCCTTTCCTTCCGTCCTTCTGGCTTTGTCCAGGTGGGAAACACCGGAGAGTACTTTTGTTTCTGTTTTTTTAAAGGTCATTGGCAATTAGTTCCCTATGGAAACGGAAGCCGGTGGAAAGGACTTCCCTGGGAGGAAGCTCACAGAGACTGTCCGGAAGACCAAGGCAGACTCCCACCCTGGTTGGAGACCACAGGAGGGTGAATTTCCCACCTACAGCGGGACCACGGAGAAGGAATTAACAAGCAAAGTGGAGATAAGATGGAAGCCTGAGCTCTCTTTTGAAGCTTAATTAAAGCAAACTGATCAACCCCATACAGCATATGGAGAAAACAGAGGACATAATCATTAACAGGGAGCGGCTCGTACCAGAGCAGGGGTGGGGAGGAAGCTGGTTAGGCCTGCAGCACAGCAGCGAACATCTGAGCTGGGCTAATTGAACACAAGTCACGCCCAAAGGCGAACACGATCCTGCCGCTCCAGATAAGAGGGAAGGGACCAGGAGGGGGACCCAACTTAGAGTCATTTACATTTATTTTATTTCTTTGGCAATTTATTTTCAGGGAACGGATCAAACCTCCCTGTCACCAAGTCAGAGTAACTCTGCAGGGTGTTTCCCCACCCGCTCCAGGACCACCAGCACGTTTTATGATTTCTTTACACTCCAAATATTTGGCAGTGCTGAAATTGCCCGCTAAAATCAACCTGGGGCTCCATTAGCGGTTCGGGCACTCTCCTGGCTTCCGCGGGAGCCTGGCCCCAATAAGCACCTCTGATCTCATCCTGGTATGCAGCACAGGGCCTTCTGTCCCACTTCCCTGTCCTGCCACCGCCAGCAAGGGGCAGGGAGGTCTCAGTCTGGGATGCTATTGATGCGGCCTGTTGTTTTCCACACACTCAGATGCAGATGTGGTCGGGGTGCAGTGGCGTGGGTGACAGTCGGGTCCCATGGCAGACAGACCACAGAGCCAGGCTTGACCCTCTGCAGACAAGCGCATCCTGACCGGCCACCCAGGTGAGGCCATGCCTGTCCCTGAGCAGCCCCAGAAGCATCTCATGGCCTGAGTCAGAGGACCGCGGACCAGACTCTCCCATCCTGAGCTTCCTTCTGGCCTGGAAAAGAGGCCAGGTTAAGTTCAGACAGGGACAAGTGGGTAAAGGGCTGTGTCTGAGACAGAGGCTCCAAGGTTCTTGGCCCTAGAGTGTCATTCAGGAGGAGCAAAGAGGAGGTGGCCACAGTCAAAGGACATCAGGCAGCCAGGCCCCATTAAGAGTCTTGCCAGGCCGCTGGGCAAGGGTTCCCCTTTTGTTGTTCAGGTACCCACACATTTCTGCATCGTCACTCTTGCTGTAGGACAGTGACATTTGGGTAATCCCCGAAGCCATCCTGACCTTACTTAGAGAAGATGCTGTCATTTTCCCTCTTCAAGGACCAGAACACAGACACAGAGAGAAGTGCATTACAGAAAGGCAGGCAGGAATCCTGAGCTTGCACAAAGGCTCTTCCATCCAGAGAGGCCCAGGGTTTCAAGAAGAGGGCCTCAAAGGCCATGCCAGGAGTCCTGCAGTCTCTCTCATCATCCTGCTCTGCACCTGTCCCCAGGAGTCCCAGGAAATGACAAGCAGTTCTCTCCAGGAGCCCACAATCTTTCAAACTGGGCACTACCAGGATGGATGCCACCTGAACAGCAGTGACAGCTTCAGGCTTTCCGCTTCCTCTTCCGATTTTTCCTTCTGTCCTGCCTTCCTTCCCCTCCTCCTCTTCCTCTCCAAGACGAGCTGGACGGGACGAAGGGGTCCCAAGTGGACTCCAACTACCCGAGCCCGCTCAGTCAGCCGTGTGTGGCAGGGGTCAGGATGGGATGGCACCAAACCAGGCTGCTTGCAGCCCCACCCCTGCTGACCCCAACTCACCATGTGCAAAGCCACCTCAACCCTGGGCACGCAGCTCCACCTGGGCAAGCTACGTGGGACCCTGCTCTTCCTGCCTGCCACCCAGGGGTCCGAGCTTCTTGTGCCTGTCACACATATATACACGCTCGAATGCAGAGGCACCCTGTGCACCATCCTTGGTGTGATATCTTGGATACCAGAAGCGATCAGAAGTGTCCACTTCCCAGCAAGTTGCTCCCACCGCTTGAGAGGAAGATGGGTGCCACTTCAACCAAATCCGTTCTTTAATTCAGATCTACACTGAAGATCAATTCGATGGTAACTTTTTCTGTTCATTAAACCATCCCTTATGTAAGGAAGGAAGATGTAGGGCCACAAAAACATGTGATATGCTCATGTCACCGGAGTGTACTGATTGCAAGGGAGAGAACACACAGCAGGTCCCAGTCTTGTGTGTGTCTCTGCATCTGCGAGCTGGGACTCTCTCTGTCTCTGGCCTTTTAAACCAAGACCAGCTTGCCTGCCACCTACCTGTGCCATGCCTGTCACCCCCAGAAGCCATCCCTAAAGACCATAGCAGGGCTGTGCAACCTGTGCTGCAGAGTTCACCCAAAAGTTTTTTTTTTTGTTTTTTTTTAAACACATAAAACTTTCCACTGAGAGCAGACGAGCTTTGCTTTTTTAAAGTAAATGTTGCTACTGTTACTTAACAGAAGGCTTCATAAACCTCAGAAAACACCAGAACATCTGGTAAATGGTGTCGGCGCCACACATTCCCCAGCACAGGGTCCTGAGTCTTGGTCCATTGTGTGACCCAAGGATCAGAGTCGGGGCACAGCATCCTGGCTCCCACGGGATGGCCTCAGGCCAGCAGGTTCGTCTGCACCTCGGGCAACAGGCCACAGGGACCTTGAGCCAGATCCCAGGAGGCAGGGAGGAGAGGGGAGGCTGGAGAAGCTGAGGACCCATCTAAGTGACAAACACGGGCACATGGGGAACTGGGACAGACCAAGAGGCATTGGTGATCTGCACAATGCCCTTCCTGGGTGGGCGCTGGGCTCTGGAGATGGCCACTTAGAGATGCTCCCAGCAACATTCTGTAAGCCACAGACAGGAAGTCACAATTCCTTGGGCAGAGTCATTCTCAACACCTGTCTCCCTGTGGTGGCACATGAGGACCCTGCAGGCACCACCTCGAGGATCTGCTTTGCTATGAGGAAGAATCTTGCTCCTCTGCTTTCCTGCTGTGCCACTTGGAATCCAGAGTTCCCAGAGGGAAATGTCAGAGACTGAAGGCTGTGTCCCCAGGCAAACCCCTCAGACATCAAAGTCTCCTGCCTTTGCAAACCCTGTTTGGACATACAGTACTGAGGGCTCAGAACTGCCCCATTATACCAACCCAGGGGACAGAGCAGGCACCCAAGACTGAGCTGAAGACCATGGGCCAGGGGAGGGCTGGCTAGGTGTCTCCCAAGTGAGCCTCTGTGTCCACATCTGAGAAAGGGTTCTTCCTCACATGACTATACACATGTACTTACTATTTGGGTTGTGTTTTCTATATTCTTCACTTTTTAAAAAACCCAGTCCTGGCTAATGAATGTAACAGAAAGCCTACTGAAAGGTCAGGAAAGACATTTGTTTTCTGTCTTTGAAAGTGGAGCTGCAGCAGCCATTCTGTAACCATGAGGCTACAAGCCTAAAGATAAAAAGTGAATACATTGAACATCATAGCAGGGATGAGGCACAGAAAGGGCCTGGACACTTGATACCATCAAACCAAAGCCAGTGGGGGTGGGGAATACCAGCTTTTAAGCTTTTTGTTGGGGAAGGGACATACATAAGCCACTGTTGATTTGACTCGGTGTGACCCAAAATATGGTGAATGCTTAAATTTTTAAAAATGACTACAGTAAAAGACAGGACCATGAGTCCATCTCCAAAGATTCCTTCTTGCTTTGAACACTGTGATCCCATCATCCTTGCTAGTTTCTGAAGGGGGCTCCGGAAGTCCTCTTTCGTACCTCTAATCGCGCTGTCATGGCTGCCTTGACATGCTGAATTGATTCCAAACTTTCACCCTTCATGGTCATTTTGGTCATATTGAAATTTTTGTGCGCTGCTTTTGTGGTACCGAGGATGGAGCCCAGGGCCTCACACATGCTAGGCAAGCCCTCTGCCGCTGAGCTACATCCCCTGCCCTCTTTCATGGTCACTGTGACTTTGGGAAGAGCCAGATGTCCCCTGGGCACAGCTCTGGTGAATAAGGTGGACCGAGGACACCATACCCTGTTTCTATGAGCCTACTTTTCTGGTGGATGGTAGCACCGACGATTGTTTAAATTATGCATAGGACTGTTTAATGTCTATCCCCAACTAGGCTTGAGGTTTCATGAGGGCAACCTTCTATCTGTCTGGCTTCTAGCTTGCTTACTGCAGCTGCTCGGGGATTATTGGCTGCATGAATGAACTGTACTTGTTCTGATAGACCCTGGTTGCTACCTGTTGGCACGAGGGCTGCAATCATGTCTCAAATTAGTGTTCAGACCAGAATGGGAAAATAACGCCCCACGTGGACTGTTTGAGGAGCCTCGGTAAACACAGGGTGGACAGAATCTGCAGCCTCAGAGTCATTTCCCGTGGGACAACGCCTTCTACAGGGACCCGGCTCCTCCCACTGCGCTGCTCCCCTCCACTGTCACACCAACCCTTCTCCCCTTTCTTCCCCCTGCCTGGGCTGGGTGACCCCTTCTATCCCCAGCAGGAACCACCAACCCATTGCAGTCCCAGAGCAGAGAAGGAAAAGGACTAAACAGCACCACCCAGGCTGGCCACAGATGTGTTCTGGAGGGTGGTCGGCTCCCTCAGAGTCCCATTATGCCAGGCTGGGTGAGGCCTTTGCCTGTTCCCTCTGCCAGCACCACAGCCCCTGCCCAGCCCAATTCCCCCAGGGAGGCAGGGGATCTGGAGCTGCACTTCCTGTCCTGTTCACACTGAGCCGGCTCCTGGGAGGCCGTGATTGGGCCCAGAACTTCACTCCAGGCCTGGGAACGCTGCCACTTCCTGGTTATATAACCCCGGACACCGTCCAGTCTCCATAAAAACTCGCTCTCTGCTTTGGTAAAACTGGGGGTAATGAGATAACTGTGCAGAGCCCCAGTTGGCCACTCAGCAAGCCACCAAGAACCAATCATTTTTTATCTCATTGCCACACTCCAGGAGGGGTCTGTGCTCTTCCAGGCTCTCTGTCCCCATTGACCTCTTTCCACCACCCAGCCCTAGTCTTATGTCTTGTGTCCCGTGTCCCCTGAGCCCGCTGGCTCACTGCTTCCAAATGAACTACTTTAGTGTGACAGAACCCACTTTACAGTGTTAGGACCCGTGAGCTCTCTCGGTTATGCCCAGGTCGCCCTGAACCTGGCTCACGAGTTCCTCACCAGGCAAATCCCCTCCTCCTCACTCTGTTTTCACCATCGGAAAATCAGGGATAATCCTGCTTTGCAGGATTGTTACAAGGTTTAAAAATTAAATATTTGCACAGTGCCAGGCACAAACCAGGCACTGAAATCATGCTTAATGTTGCTATTAAAATTATTATTTTTAAAGATCCAAGATTAGCATATGTCTACATTAACCAGGGGGTGGCGGAAGAAGGAGAAGAAACAGAAGCAAGGACAAGTTTTTTGTTTTGAGTTTTTTTTTTTCCCCCTTAAAGCCAAGAAGCAATTTGGCACTCTGAAGGGCCTGGAGACCGAGCTGCCTAGCCACCCAGTGCGACGCCGTTTCCCGTTAAGATGCTGCTTTTGAGCTGAAGCCCCGCTGGGCGGGGTCCAGAGATGCCTGGCATAGTCCTGGCATCACCACACAAGTAAAGAAGAATTGTGTGGTCACAAATCCATATACAGACTTGGATCCAACATCAAGTCCCCGGATGGACCTACCAAATTTATATTTTAGAAAGATTTTTCTCTCCCTGTCTCTGTCTGCCTCTTGCTGGCAATGTTCAAGGCTCCTGAAAATAAAGGTTTATTATGGAAATGCTGACGGACCCTTAAATAGAGCACGGTATTCGCAACACTGTAATTATGCCGCCATTGAAAAGCTCCAAAGAAAACATGATTTCCTTGTGCAAATAAATCATGCATAGTTTTAAAGGCCCAGATTTAAATCATCTGACCCATAAAGAAACGTCGTCTTCCATGTACGAGTGGATTATAAATAATAATGACTTAAAAAAAAAAAAAACTTAGGCCCTCACTGGGGAAATGTAGACAGACTTCCAGATTTTCTCTGGTATTTTGTGAAACTAGATGGCCGCCACCTCACTACCGCCATACTGTGTGAGTAGCCACAGGTTTGTCTTGTTACTCCGTGTATCGGACCGGCCTAGGAACTGCCTCTGGGTAAACGCGTGATGAAGAGACCCACATCTCCTTCCATTTTGAAGACGCGAGGCCACCAAAGTTTTGGAACTACATCTTGCCCAGTTCCTGTGCCCCATACACTTGCACAGCAAGTACCCAAAACCTTGGCAGTCAGGGACATCGTAGCATTCGCTCCACCTGGACAAGGGTCTTTAAGCACCCCTCAGCCACTCCCAGAGCTTCAGAGGTGCTGGCCACCACACTGAGGAAGGCACTTTTTTTGCCCCCTCCAGATTGTGGTTTGGTTATTTTCAAACAGCTATTGATGCTTCCAAATGGCAGTTGCTAAATGACAAGTTTCATTTTGGTAAAAATGAAACTAGCAGCAGAGTTGAGGCTATAGTTCTTTTTCTGAATAACAACAACAACAAAAAAAAGGCTGCATGGTGCCTACGTGGAACTGCATTTGGCTACAAATACTTATTTATACCTATAAAAATAAGAGTGTGATATAGCATTCATGTTTTCAACAACAAAAACTCAAACTAAATTTTCCATCGATATAGTTTTCACATTTAGGGGTAAATTACACACAAGAAATCAAATTACATTCCTTCTGGTTTTCTTATCAAGTCTCTTACTCTGTTCTAACTCTTCACAACCGGGGCAAGAGCCTCCAAATCTCTACATCACACATAAACCCAGGCCCCTGAAACCCAGGTTTGGTGTGTGGCTGTGTTAAAATCGAGTCAATAAAAACATATATTTAAAAGTGACTTAAATCTTTTCTTGTTCTTTTCAGAACATACCAGGATGGGGGCGAGGGGTGCCTATTTAATACAACCAAACAACTTCAAAATTCTTGTTACAAACTGGTTTGTGTCCCCTCCAAAGTCTACATGTGGAAGCCCTGCCCAAGGGACTGTGTCTGAAGACCAGGCCTTTAAAGAGGTACAAATTAAAGTTGAACAAGGTCCTGAGGGTCACCATGGTTGGGCCCTAATTCAGTGCAGCTAGTGTCCTTAAATGACTAAGGGTCTACTAGCAACAAAGAGAGAATGCCGCCTGAGCCCCCACCAGAGGACCATCATCTGCAGCTCAGGGACAAAAGCCACAGAAGAAACCAACCCTGCCAGCACTTGATCTTGGACTTCTAGACTCTAGAACTGTGGGACAATAAATCTCTGTTGCTTTAAGCCACCCAGCCTGTGGCATCTTTTTCTGACAGCCCTAGCAGAACAACACAACTCTCTGTCATGGGTCGCCCCCAAATCTAGTTGTTGCTTTTCCGTTCCTGGCCCTAGGCCTCCACAGAGTTCCCTGTCATGCCTTCTTGCCTGCCTCTCCACCCTTGTTCTCTTTGGCTCAGCTCTTAGTTTTATATATATTATATATGTATCGATAGGGTGTCTGGCTGCTGGAGATAGCTGCCATCCTCTTTTCCTTTTATACCAACTAGGATAGAAAATTCCAGAAAAGTAGATGTCTTCAGGACCCCACACAAGGAAGTGGAGAGAGAGACCACCAGTCCAGTCTATGCCTATTAACATCTGTTGTTTCTGTGGCTTATTTCATGATCAGAATGCAGAAGCAACAAGAACAAGGAAAAAAAAAAAGCGCAGTTCAGAGAAACAGAGATTTAAGTAAATAGTGGCACGGTCTTCATCGTGCCAGAAGTAGAAAAGCCCAAGTATTTTTCATTACTAAAAAAAAAAAAGAATCCAAATGTTTGACTACTACGTTTGTCACACTGACAACATTGACCAACAGCCTGGATACCCTGTCCACCTGCCCAGAAGGGAGTGTGACGGTGAACAGGTGGAGAGTGTGTGTCGGGTCTCTGTCCTCTCCAAGGAAAACCAGACAGCTAAGTAAACCTCGTCCAGCCACCCCTAACCTAACCGGACAGAGACAAAGATGGAACCGGAAGGGGTCCTCGGAACGAGAAAAATTTTACAAGCGCCAATGGAGGGCCTGAGTTTAGTTTCAGAGTGGGCTTGTTTACAGTTGACAACCAAAATATTTAGAAATGTAATAGGGAGAAAAGGTCACCACCAACTCCGGCACATTCTACCCATTAGTCAGCAGAGCGCCTGCCAGTCTGCGCTCCTGCATCTGTGTGCAATTATGACAGCTTAGGGCACTGCCTGCACCTTCACAGCCCTCTCCCTGAGTTAATTGAGGGTCCTCATGGCACTCCTGGCTGAGGTGTCCTGGGAAGGGGACAGGGTGACTTGTGAGAGACGCCTCCTGGGGGTAAACTCCTGGGCAGCCTCTGGTGATCTAGGGCCTCTGGGGGTCTGAGGACTTCAGGGTCCCTGGCTTCCCTGAATCCTGTAGTCACCCAGAGAGAAGCCCATGAGCCTCTGGCTGCCACTGTCCCCAAACTGAGGGACTCAGCTCCCCTCTAGGGAGAGAGGAAAGGTCCTTTCTGTGTTCTCAGTTGTCTCTCTGCCACTTATTTGTTCCCAGGGTCCTCTTGCAACATGACCTGGCTTTGTGTACCGACTTGGCTAAGCTGTGCCGGACTCCCAGAATCCCCTGCCTTGGCTGACTCCAGGCTGGGGTTGTCCACAGCGGTCGGGGAGTGGGAGCTGGGAGGTGGAGGGAGGCAGGTGTGGTGCTCCAAGCACCTCTGTGGCTTGCTCTTGGACAGGGCCATGCAGATGCTTGGCTCCCTGGCAAAAGGCACTACTTCTATCAGCTGTTTGCCGCATCAAGTTAGTGACTGCTATGATCTGAATGTTGATTCCTCCCCCCAAATTCACGTGTTGAAACTTAATCCCCAATGTTTACTACTAAGTAATACTATGTAGAGCTTAGTATGGCGATGCACACCTGTAATCCCAGCATAATGAGAAGCTGAGGCAGGAGGATTGTAAGTTTAAGCAAAGCCTGGGCAATTGTGACTTAGCAAGATCGTCTGTCTCAAAAAAAAAAAAAAAAAATTGAAAATGCTGGGGGATGCAGCTCAGCACAGAGGCCCTGGTGTTCAATCCCAAGTACTGTGAATGAATGAATGAATGAAGAAAAATTAATTTTGATAAGAGGTAGAGCCTTTAGTGAGTCATGAGGGCTCTGGCCTCGTGCATGGGATCAGTGCCCTCATAGGTGAGTCAGACAGAGAAGTTTGCCCTTCTCCGTGTGCAGAAGCAGCCAGCCGCCCCCTCCCCAGCCCTCTCCAGACCCTGAATCTCCTGAGATCCTCATCTCAGACTTCCCCGCCCCCACAACTCTATAAGAAAGAAATGTCCATCATTTGCAAGTTTCCCGGTCTATGGTCTATTGATCCAGAAGCCAGAATGGACAGAGACGGCACATGAGAGCCCATATGTCTTTATGGGCTCTGTGCAGGTTCGTCCCCACCTATCTCTGGGGTCCCCACTTCTCAAGCAGCCTTCCGTCCCAGTGGATGTCCCTGTGGACCCACAGGCATGTCGGGCCACCACCACACCCAGATACAGCTGAGCCACGGTTGTTGATGGCTAGGTGATTGCAGAATCTAAACAGAGCAGGGCCCCATGCAGAACATGTACCCCTGGAACCCTCAATGGCCCCACAGTGGGTGAGCCTGCCCATCCACATCCCCATTTCTCCTGTCAGTCTGGGTAGTCTCGATCCCTGTGAGCCAGGACCCAGAGCACCAGTGGATCTGATTCTGCATCCTCCCTTCTCCACCCCCAGACAGGCAAAGGAGAAAGCAAAGGACTCTACAGGTGTAGTGGGAAGAGCCACCTGGCACGGTATCAAATGCAAATAAATATCTGTCTCAAGCGTGACACCAGTGGGAGCTTTTCTGGCTTCCCTAAGCGCTCTAAATATTTCCCCAAATAGCCAAATATGGAAGAAAGAAAAGGTCAGCACAGCCTTCCCAAGGGCCCACCACTGATGGAAGGCAAGTGTCCCTGAATCCATGCCATAGAGGAGGGTGGGTGAGAGTGGAGAAGAGTGAGTGGGCAGATATTTTCCCTGGATCCCAGACGCCCCCATCTCCCACACTTTTTGAGATGGGGATTGACATGGGAACTACCGAGGCTCCCCTCTGCTTCACACTCGATCTCGCCAGTGAGAAACACAGGCGAGAGCCTGGTGAGTGGACAGCGAAGACAAGCCAGGTGTCACACCCCTTCTGTGCCAGAGACCCGTCTTCCCATCCAGGACGGCACCAGCTGGGCTCTTCCTAAAACTAACGTCTGGGAGCCCCTCCAGCACCTCCAGCGCCTCTGTCCCTCAGCTATTGCAAATCTTGAAGCTGACTCGCCTTCCCTAGTTGCTCTGCCAACTCATCTAGAAACCTTTGTAACTAATTTCCCATATTAAATTTCCTCTGTTAAATTGCTCAGAGTGGGTTTTGTTTTCTCTGGAGACACCTTGGCTGGTACGATGCTTTCCACCCTAGGGATTAGAATTGGCCAAAAGTGACTTCCTTCCGAACTTTCTAAGCTACTTGGACTAGCATCGTTTTTTATAATTACTCATAGACAATAATACACAAAGTATTGCAGAAAAGAGAAGGCGAGAGGGGTCGCTGCACTCATCCTGTGTGTGGAGGTTTGAGGTTAGAGAAGAGGTTGAGGGTCACAGTCTGCCCTAACTTGGGGAGAGCAGAGAGGCACAAGAGGAGTTTCTGCAGCCACTGTAACGGGCATCTACTCTCTCTTTCCACAGTCTTGTTCCAATTCCATATTTCGTGTACATGCACTAGCATTTGTTGAACATCTGCTAGGTGCTGGGGTGTGAGACAGACAAGAATGCTGCCAACCTCGTGGGACATCAGTCTGGTGTGGTCATTTCCAGGTCCATTCTGGGCTCAGCCTTTCAACCTGGGACAAAGGGAGTCACCAGGCCACACTGGACCGAACCTGTTCTACTGTCCCTTGCCCGTGCCACCTGGAGCCAGATAAACTCATCCCAGACCAGACTCTAAGGTGGGTGGAAGTGTTCATAAATGAAAGACTTCATAGATGTAAGACTGGGACTATGAGTTCATCCTCACAGCCACGCCCAGGACCAGGACCAGGACCAGGACCAGGACCATTCGGTTAGGAGGGCAGTCAGCCACGTGTGCTCTAGTCAGGTCCTTGTCACTCCAGGGTTGGGCACCCTTGTAATTCACATCAACACCTGGGTGCTCTGACCACGGATTAGTCCAAGCTACCAAACTGTCAAGGGCACCTTGCCATATGTATGTATGGTCCTCCTTCCTCTTCCAAGGGAGACTGACCGTGTGATTCTCCAAGGCCCCTTCAGATCGCACCTCCTCCTCATGCTTCCTTCAACAGATGACATTTATGATGTGTGTGTTAAGTGAATGACTACACAGATGCATGGGTTATTCCTCTGTAGTGGGCAGTAGCCACTGATGCGTTACCTAAGCATTATCTACAAAGTCCCTGGGTAGACACCTTGCTGTGAAGGCAGGGCCAAGCTTAGGCTGGTCCTCCTTGGAACTGTGAGCCACTCCTTGGAACTGTGAGCCAATGATAAGCCTGAAAAAGGAATCATGCCACTGCCCTATCGCCAGGCATAGATCAGGACAGTGTCCACCAAGGCCATCCGGTGCTGTGTCCACACCTGCAAAACTAGATGTGTCCCGAGATTTCTAAGGAAATGTCTGAAGCCATCATTTCCCAGCATCCCCCTCACCAATGTGGGTGACACAGTATGGATCCAATGTTTTAAAATCTTGCAATTGGAGAAAATGCAGATCACAATGGACTCTCTAGGGGGCAGCATCTTCATTTTCCTTTGCCAGGGTAGGCTGCAAACCCAGCACCCACAGAGATAGTACCCTACAGTGTGAGTTCAAGACCACAGGAAGTGTCTGTTAATACCTGTGAGCTGCTCCCTCTTCCCAGACCTCAGAACTCAGTCTCTAATGCATGAAAGACAGCATGAGCCTTCCCAGGGCTGAGACCTGTGCCCATCCTCCTAGGAACAATCAAGAAGCCAGAGATGACTTGGCTCCTCATAGACTCAGGCTGACTTTCTGCCATCAGTTCAAGGTTCCCGGATACCTGGGTTTCTGATCTGGGCTGGTACAGGTCTGCCCTGTCCCCTGGCTGGGCACAGGCTTGGCCCAGACCTGGAGAGGACAGTCTCCTCCCTCTAGTCCCATGGATACCATATCTCAATTCCTCTTTAGTCTGCATGTCCAGTCCCTGACCCATGAGTAGCTCTCTCCCAGGAGAAAACAGAGCAGAACACAAACTAATAAAAACCCCGGCCGAGGATGAGAGCTCAGATTTGCTGTGACTCGGGTGCCTCCTGCAATTAACACAGAGCACCTCACACAATGTGATGACAGCACAGCTCTCCAAGATGAGCCGAAGGGTGGCCTGGCCTCAGACATTCCCTATCCCGCTGGGGTCGGGTGGCAAAGGCCTGCCCTTTATCTGCCTTCTGGGCAGGAAGTCTTCTATGGCTCTGGAGTTCCATCCACAAGACAAAGGAGGGGGCGGATTTCTCTGAACCAGTGCCAGGTTGCACTGAGGTGGGTGTTGGGTCTTTTGAAACCGTCAGAATGAGTATGCTTCTGATTATGGGGTTCCCAAGACTCTGAGCCAGCTCTTTTTTAAGCACATACATTTTCTTCCTGGACCAGAGCCATGTTGCTCTGGCTATGTTAATCCCCCCAGTAGTCACCCTGCTTCCCAGGGCATCCAGGGAGCTGCTTGTTGTAGGGAAATCCTGTTAGTTTGAACTCTGTTCAAGAATGTGCCCAACAGGCTTCAACTCAGGAGCAAAGTGGATTCGCCTGGAGAGTTTAAAGTCCTGGGGTCTTGGGTTGCAGGGGCCCAAGAGGGTCTGTGGGAGCCAGGAGGAAGAACATGCAGGTCCAGGGGACAGGGTCTCAGCCTGCTGTGCTCCCACCTGCAGCCCTGGGGATGGATGACTGACTGCTGAGCGTCCCCAGGATAGCCCAGCCGGTAAGGACAGCTTCTAGGGTGCATGGAATGGGATTTTCAGTCACCCCACTTTTCATTTCAGGACTTTCCTTCTCCAGGAGCTGGGTCCAAGAGACCAGAACTTCTCGGCGCAGAGGAAAGACTTATGCTTTGCGGAATTCTGCCTCGCTTTCCCCACTCCTCCAAAATTGCTCATCCATGCTATACCGATAACAGATGATTACCAATGCTCTCTGTGTGTTTCCATGGTAACCCTGACAAGCAACTCCTACATGATGGGAATTTTAAAAGTGCCAGCTGTTTGCCTTGCATCCCTCCACTCTCTGCCTCAGCCTCCAGGCCACTTCGAGGCTTAGGAGCCATCATTTGCTTTTGGTGTAAAGCAAAGTGTGAGAGGTGAGGTGTAGAGGCCTTCAGAACATCGATATGAGAATTGGGGCTCTGTGAGCGAGGCAGATACATCACCTCCCTGGCCCCTGGGTCCCAGGAGTTTCTCCATATCCCTAGAATGAGGGCGACTGGTTCTTTGACGTACACAACCCAAGGCCTGCTGTAGGGGGTGCTGTCTAAGTGGGTGACAAGCAGACTGTCCTTGTCACCTACAGCCTGAGTGAAGATGCTGTGACCACTTACCTTTCTGCACTTGCCAGATTTCTTCTGGACATTAGGCTTTATTTCTCAGACAGGAAGACTGAGAAAGAAGGGGAAAGAAATGTAGAGAAAATGTCATGAAGAAAAGCTGAAGAAAGTAGAAAGCCCAGGCACAGACAGTTAGCAGTGCTAGGAGAGAATGTTTCCTCCTGTCTTGCTGGCTGTGTGCCCCTACCCATTACTCCACAAACAGACATACCAGGCTTGCAGCTGGGTGCTAACTAGGTCAACAGGGGAAGCTCTGGATTCGAATCCTGACTTTTACTTCTCCTCTTAGGAAAAGTTACTTTGCCTTGATTTCCTACTCTAGAGAAGGAAGTTAATAAGAGTCCCTAGGACACTGAATTATTTTGGGGGTCTAAAAACAATAAATCAAGTCAAGTTCTGCCCAAAGCATGCATGTTAAGCCATCCCCACTAAAAAGTCGCTCGTGTAGGGTGTTTTCACTATGGGGAGGAAGACACACATAGCCTGACCTCCGAGAGGCATCTGAATGAAGAATGATTGATTGACCAACTCTGGGAATTGGGCCCAGGGCCTTCACACTGAGCTATATCCCCAACCCTTTTTTATTTTTTATTTTGAGACAGTCTTGCTAAGTTGCTCAGGCTGGACTCAAACATTCCATCCTCTTGCCTCAGCCTCCCAGAGTGCTGGGATTACAGGGGTGCACCACCATGTTAAGCTAGGACACATTCCTTAAAGGAGAGGCCAAGGGCTGTGAATGGGGAATTCAGCCCTGCCAAGCAAGCTTCATGAAGGAAATGCCTGTGACCTTAGAGGCACCAAGTTACCAGTGCCAAGGGCCCCCCCATTCTAAATGTCAAGGCAGGCGTGGCATACGTAGCATGGGACTTACCACATGCATGATATGTTCTCCGTGACGCATTCTAAATTTTCTAACCCATGGGTTATTTTTAGTTAAAAATGAACAGATAGCCCAAAGTTTTACTAATGTTAAGCAATCCTGTAAAATAAGGTCAGCCAAAGCCCGGGAAACAGCCCCGCGAGAAAGACATGAGGATGAGTTGGGCGGCTGGGTTTTCATCTCAAGCCACAAGTGGAGATTTTTATCACCAGTGATAACGCTGTGGGCTCACAGCTAGAGCCACCCTGTGTACTTCACGAAGAAGTTTGTGTGGAAAGAAGAGATCTAATGAGATTTGTTTGAGTTATTCCAGAGAGTCCTTTTCTGAAGAACAAAGTGCATCTGATACAAGTGCTCGATGCTTTCGATGTGCTGTGTCATCTAGCCCTTCTGCGATCTCTGCTCCTATTTCCCAGATCCTTCTCCCTCACCGCTGCTCACCCTCTAACTAGTTTTATGCTTTTTCTAGGAGTTCTCACCAGCTATTCTCCCCTGTTTTCATGCCCCCACCCACTCTGAATTGTAGCCCTCCCTCCAGGGCTTGGAGAACGAAGGAGCCTTCACTTTCTGTAGTGCAACTTCAGTCTCTGAGAGACTCTCTGATCTCCAACCTGTCTCACCAGGTAGAGGAGAGTTTACTGACCCATTCACTTGCCCCAGCATCTCACCCAGATTTCTCTCACTAGGATATGAGGTCCAGTGCTCTCAGAAGACATGGGAACCAGAGGGGCTATGGGGTCCTGAGTAAACATGGACAAAGGGCAGCCATTTGGAAGCACCCAAGCCAAGGGGCCATCTCATGAAGAAAGTGAAAACTGAGTAAGCTGCATATTGCGACAAAGAGTTGCCAGCATGGCACAAACACACTAGCAACTGTTGTACAGCACTAGTGTGAAGTTACTTGGGCTGTGAGAGACTGAGAGAACCCCTCTCTCCTCGGCCCAGGGACCCACAGAGGAGGGAGGGCAGAGCCTGTGATGAAGGATGTGGATCTGGGAGAAAAATAAGAAACAACAACAGTATTCATTCATAGTTAAGCTGTTAACCTGACCACTTCATAACTTTCATGGCCAGTCTGAGTGGCAGGCTGAGCAACGAGATATCCGTGCCGGGACTCTCAGAGCCTGGGATGTTATGTATATGATAAAAATGAATTCTGCAGAGGACAAGGATTCCTAAAATGGGGAGAGTAGGGTATAGTTTGGATCTGGAATGTTCCCCAAAGACCTATGTCTCCCTCCCCTCTCCTGGCCACCATAAGATAAACAATTTGTTTCACTCCACACTTCTGGCTATTATGTACTCTCTTGCCACAGGCCCAAAGCATGAGGCCTATTAGTCATGGACTGAAACTTTCAAAATAAACTAAAATAAACCAAATCAAAATAAGCCAAAGTAAACCATTCTTCTTTATACATTGATTATCTCAGGTATTTTGTTACAGTAACCAAAAGCTGACTAATTCAGGGAGATTACCATGTGTTATCTTGGTGAGCCCCAAATGTAATTCCAAATTTCCATATAAGAGACACACAGAGGGAGCTTTGACAACACGCAGAAGAGAAGGCAGTGTGACCTCAGAGGCAGAGGCTGGAGTGATGTGGTTGAGACAAAGAAGGCTGGAAACCACCAGGAGCCGGAAGAGGCAATGACTATGTCCTCCCTTAGATCCTCTGGAGAGAACATGAGGCTGCCAACACCTTGATTTCAGCACCTGGTACAGATTTCAAACTGACTTCTGGAGTCAATGGATTTCTACTGTTCAACCTATTCTTTGTGGTACTCTAGCACAGAAACTATAGGAAACTAAGAGTTTACAACACAAAAAATGCAAAAAAGGCCTCGCACAACAAATAGTACATCGCAAATAATAAATGTGTGACAGCTACCCAAATGGCTCTTTCCATCTCTTTCTTTGTGTGTCTTCTATGTTCTCATCCCCTTCTGAAGAATAAGCCCAACTTTTGAGGGGTGGATAAAGAACACAGGCTTGGAAGCCTCAGCTCAAGTTCCACCACTGCTTAGGAGCAGAAAATACTCAGGTTGGTCACACAACCTGTCTCAGTTTTCCCGTCAGCATCATAGGATCACCCACTTCAGAGGGTCCTTGGGAAAAGCTAAGGAGATCAAACACATAAGTTTGGACATAGTTGTTTTATATATTCCTTTACCTTGCAAATGCAATTTTCCATACTTGGAGAAGAAAAGGGAAATGAGAGAGATAGCAAACGATGAATGATTAATAACAATGGGGTTAGCATTGCCTGATGGTTTCCTCTGGGCATCTGTCCTGGGAGTATATGGGATGAAGAATACAAATCTACTGTTCCTCCTGTGGCTCTGGGTGCTTCTGCTGAATGTGTACGCTGAGCACAAGTCCAGCATTCAAAGGTATATTTCTTATGAAGTATGGCTTTTTCATCTTGTGCCTAGCCAAAGAAATAGAAATACTAAAGGGAAATCACCAACACAGTGCCTTTTTGTGCCATGTTCCCTGGTAGTTGAAGCGCGGGTGGCTTGCCCTGGTAGCCAACTGTGAGACATGGATTCAGATCGGATGTACCTCTGCAGTGGTATCTGGTCCTTATCCTCCCACACAGGGATGCCATGGGCTTGCCCATCCCTCCTTACTCTCCTCTGCACCAGCTGTCATGGAGCTAGGTACCCAGGCACCAAAGGCTCTTGGCTTCTGATCCTACTACCACACTGCATTTGGAAACAGTTACCTTGTGTGTATCTTAACTTAATTACAAGATGTTAATGTTAACTCCAAAGATGCCACTAAGGGGCAGGCTCCCTAAAACTGCGGAAATATAGAAAGCATGAAAAGAGACCCACCAAAAACTAAGCTATCTGAAAAAGAAACCAAAAAACACAAACTAAGCTTATCTGTTCGTGGCCCTCAGCTATTCCCTCAAGATAAGACATACAGCATCTCCCACCACTTCAAAAGTGATTTTTCTTTAAGTTGTGGCAGAACTTACTGCTAAATAACCATGTCTTTGGCTACTAGCTTTGGTGGAGATTGTGAAACAGAGGAGCAGCTCCACTGGAGTCATAACAGAGCAAAAATCTCATTATACCACCAAAAAGAGAAAACCTGAAATTTACTATTTAAAACAGGAGTCTCTCAGAGAGAGGCAAAGGCGGAGGGGGTCCTCTGGCTTCTTTAAATATCTTCCTGTATTTCATTTCACTGAAAACCACAATCCTGGCCCTACCATGTCTGAAGCCTTCTCATTACCTCCAGAAATTTACATGGCATCTCTTGTGAACTCTGAATTCCCGGACAGAGCTGAGTGTGGTACAGCAAATTAGTGAATCATAAAAAGTAGAGCTGGGAGACCTCTGGGGTCAGAGGGTTATCCTCTGCCAATTTGAGATGGTTCTCTGTGGCTGATTCCCAAGAGCCTTGTCCAAACTGGTTTTAAGTCAACAATTCATCCCACAGGGAGGGAAAGAAAGAATAACGCAAAAGCCTTTGGACCATCCATGTCACTGGCCGGTCCAAGCCAGGTGAAAGAAGCCCAGGCCACCAACCAGGGAAAGCAAGATGGATCTGGGGACACAAAGGCCAAAAGGGATCTCCAAGGGCACAAAATCCAATATTAAATTTTACAAAGGCAGCAAGTGAGGTTCAAGGAGTGTAACACACAATCCCACAAAGATCACAGGAGACCTATGACAAAGAAAGCCAAGGCTGCACCCACAAAGGAACACGACAAAGGCTGGTTCCATTTCCTTCATCAGCGCATCTGCCTTGGATTAGAGTCTGCTGTATGCACACATTAAATTGCGGCTTGTGAATCCCTTGAGGGCGGATTCTCTGTTTTGTTTTTCTTTTCCCCACAGTGCCTCGATCAGGGCCTTCCATCAGGGGTGGCTTAGGAAGTGCCGGTCATGTTGAGCTGAGTTACTACAGAAATAATCTCGCTTCCTTATACAAATCTCACTGCCTTCTGGGCATGTTTGTCCCTATCCCTGTCCCTGTCTTCCAGACTTAGGAACAATCAGTGTGAGCAGTTTTCCAGAGACTGCTTGGAATGGACTGGGCTGCCTAGAGAGACTGTCAGGCAGAGCTGGTCACTGGGCAGAGGTGACAGAGGGGACGCAGGCATCTGAATTACATTTAGAATACTGACCTCCAGAAGTCCCACCTACCTTCCAGCTTTTAGACTCTGTACTATAAAAGAGCTTTCTTTCCAAATGCACATAAGGTTTCAACTAGTTGAATCCCTTAAAAGTCGAGGCCCTCTCAAGACAGATTCCCCACAGTCTCTTACCCCTATAAATCAAAGACATCAAAATATGGCTCCAACCATGGGCAGGGGGAAAGAGTGGTCCCCAACGTGTTCTCCAAAATGCATCTCTTGATCTAACTTAGAGACTTCAAAAGTGATCCTCTAATACACTTTTTAAAACCTCATTTAACATAGTCTTAGTCCAATGATTTCTGTGAGTTAGTTTGGCAGAGAGATGAAATCACATCAAATCCATATTCATTATAGACATCCCACATGTCGTCTGCAAGAATGGATGAGAGTTCTCTTGGGGGAGGAAGGGGAACTCCACAGAAAAGCTCCAGGGTTTACTGAGCTCTGTCTGCTGCCTTCCTGTTTCACCTCCTTTTAATTGATTCATCCCTAAATGTGGGGTGACTGGGGAGACTCATCTATTCCATCTGAAACCCTTTCATGCTTAATACCTCTCTTCCCACTCTTATGCTAGCTACTTACATCTCAACAGCCTTTTGAAGACATTTGAAGAATCTTGTGTGTTATTTTAAAATTTAGTTTGTTTGAAACTAGGAGAGTCACAGGAAGGAAGGAAAGAAGGAAGAAAGAAAAGAAAGAAGAGAAAAAGCCCTAAGTCGGGGGAGAACCCTAGGAATATCTCCGATGTAAGCTTCAAAGTCTCCCTTCTTCCCCTGATCCCCTAGGGCAATGAGAAGCACAGGAGTTAAGAGAAGGGTGTCAAAGCCCAGGCCTCACTCAAGAGTTCCCAGAACTTCTAAGCTAATTTTGCTCTTGGAGATGGAATCCTGGAGTCTCCGATGTAAGCTTCAAAGTCTCCCTTCTTCCCCTGATCCCCTAGGGCAATGAGAAGCACAGGCCTCACTCAAGAGTTGCCAGAACTTCTAAGCTAACTTTGCTCTTGGAGATGGAATCCTGGAACATGGTAGACATAAAACACTGACACGATCATGCAGACTGTTACACAGAAAAACATCCCCCATCTTGGAAATAGAAGAGGGGAGAGGGGGCAGACTGTGGACCTAAATTATTCCAATCACCACAATCATATCTAGAATTATTCAACATTTATAATATGCCTGGCATCCTTCATCTCATTGAGTTCTCCCCTCTGAAGCTTTCCCAGGGGTGTACTGGCAACAGCGGAACACCTGGTCTACAGGGGTAGAATGTCCTTGCCATTTTCTGGGGTGTAAACAATAGCTACCGATTTCAACCTCTGACAGAAGTTGGGAGGAGATGCCCAGGAATATACATAGAGTACAGTATTCCCGTCACTCAGACTAGTTACGCCCCTCAAGAACACAGATAAGAGTGAGACGTGGTAACAGAACTAGGCACCAGAGAATTTTTATATATTTATTACCTGTGGTTTCAATATAATTTGTTGGATGGAAAGCCTGTGTGACTTTGTTCCTATGATTGGCTGTGTTTAACAGCTGATGGGCAAAGCCCCTGATTCTTGTGAGACACCCTCACAGACTGCTGCTTCTCCTCGCTGGATAAATCCAACCTGATTCATAGCTTTTGTTTTCCTGGCTTTGGCTTTGTTTTATCTCCTCACCTCTGGCATGCTCTGCTGCTTCCTCCACCCTTCCGATCTTGGCTTTCCATAGGAGGAGTATGGGGAGGGAAGGAAGGGTTATCCAGAGATACAGACTCTGCCACTGAATAAGGATTTAAAGAAAGGGGAGTGTTAAAGCAAGAGAGAGGTGATCCAAAAGGTAACCTCTGCCCAAGTTTTGAAAGATATTAAAAATTAACCCTCATGGTTCTAAAATTTTAAATGATAAAATCTGTGAAGGAAACATGGGAAAAGATATTTGTGACCTTGGTTGTACAGAGATTTTTTTTTTTTTTTAGTTCTGATCTCAAAAGCACATCCATATAAGAAAGCAAAGTATAAACTGGACTTCATCAAAGTGAAGAACTTCTGCTCTCGAAGAGAGACACCATTAAAAATGGAAAAGAGGAGCCAGGGATTTTTAGCTCAGTGGTTCTGGCACCTGCCTCACAAGCGCAAGGACCCAAGTTTGATCCTCAGTACCAAAAAAAAAAAAGGAAAAGAGGTGGAGGGGAAGGGATGAAAAATGGAACTAAGATATATAATGTACATTTCCCACAGAGAGTGTAAATATTATGCACTACGCACATGTATAAATCAGCTAAAAGTAAAAAGAAAAATGCAAAATACAAGCTCCAGAATTGCAAATCACATATCTTATTAAAGATTTGTATCTGAGATATAGAAGAATCCGAAAACTCAATAGCATCAAAGCAAAAGACCCAATATAACAATGGCTAGGTGATTTGGATACATCGCCAGTGAGGCTATGCAGGCAAAAGCTACTCTTCAGTGTCAGGAAAATGCAAATTCAAACCACGGTGAGATCTCACTAACACTAGATGTCCATTGGGAGGTCTAGAATTAAAAGAACTGACTGGAAGTGATGGTAAGAACACGGGGCAACTGAAACTCTCATCCAAGAGTTCCCTGGCAGGAAGGTGAAATTACAACAACCACTTTGGAAAACTAGGTAGCATTTCCTTAGGCCAAATAGACACCGGCCATACAACCCTTTCCACTCACAGGCATTTACCCAAGAAGAGCACAAATGTACAGATGCATAATCTCAGACATATGAAATTTTACATCATTGATTTCGTAGAAGTTTAGGTACAGTGGTAGCTAGCAGAGGCTGGAGAGAATGGGGAAGGGTTGATCAGTGGGTAAAAGTTATGGTTGGGTGGGAAAGAGAAATTCTGGTGTTCTAGCCCACAGCAGGGTGATTATAACTAACAATACATTGCATGTCTTTGAACAGATAGCAGAAAGGATTTTGAATGTTTTCATTATAAAGAAATAATAAATGTTTGAGGAAATAGATATATCGGCCCTGATTTGAATATTACACGAAGTGCTCATGGACCAAAGCATCAGATAGCCAGGGCAAGGCAGCACATATCTGTGTAATCACAGCCCCCACGGAGGCCGAGGCAGGAAGATAGCAAGTTCAAGCTCAGCCTATATAGTATAGCAAGTTAGTGAAACGCTGCCTCAAAATTTTTTTCAAAAGGGGACTGGGAATGTAGCTCAGGATGAAAGCCCTGGATTCAATCTCCAGTATCATTAAAAAAAAAAAAAAAAAAACCACTTAGTACCCAAAACATATGTACAATTTTATGTACCAATTAAAATATAAATTTTAAAGGAAAAATGCAAGTGTACGTCCATGCAAGGGTTTGTGCACAAATGCTCATGTAATGGCCCAAACTGAAAACAACCTAAATACTCTTCAACAGATGAATAGCTGGTATCTATACAATGGATTATTACTCAGCAGTCAAAAGGGTTGAACCTTTGAACAATTACTCTCAGCGAGAGAAGCCAGGCCCCCTAAAAGAACACATACTGCTTGATTCCATTTACATAGAATCCTAGAAAATGCAAACTAATCTACAGTGACAGAAAGCAGATCTGTGGTTGGTCAGGGTTGGGGAAGGTCAGGGAAAGGTCAGGAAGGGAAATTAGAGCCACAAGGAAACCTTCAGTTTGATTCATTAGTTTGATTGTGGTAATGGTCTTATAGGTGCGTACATGTGTTAAAATTTAGCCAATTGCACACATGAAAAAGTGTGCAGATTATTTCCAATTATACCTAAGAAAAACTAGGCTTCAAGTATGGTCTGTGCCTGGGTATCCTGGAAATAAAAAGCGTATAATCAAGAGTAATGAAGAGTGATGGTGGCTTTTTCTCCGTAAACCCACTGACAGATAGACACCCTGGGTTTCTATAGAATAAAAGCTCAAGGGTTAAACTGACATTCAAGGGTTAAACGGAGGCCAGGTGCTCTAGCAACTGCCACTGAAGCTGGGTTTATGTCACACACAGTTGGGCTTCTCCAATTGTTATATGGGTGCTTCGTGAACATTTATGGAGTCGGTGGGCAGGAGACCTAGGCCTTCCTCGCCCTCCCATTAGATCTGCAGTGATAGTGAGCAGCCTCTAAGAGTCCTAGGTGAATAGGTAAGCAAGGTTGAGTCCATGCAGTACCTGATCCCATGTGGCCCAGCCCTGCACCAATACCTCCCTACCTTTCTCTGGCTCCTACTCCCATGCCTCTCCTGTGTGCCCACCCTCCTGTTGCCCTACAGTAGTGCCTAGCAGGGGGTTTTCCTGGAGAAGTTACTCCCTAGACGAGTTAGACTGTTATTTCTCCCAACTGGGCCTGCATTTTATAGGCCTGCAGGATGTAAAAGGACTCAGGAGGGTCCAAGTCCAGAAGGGACATTTCAGGCTCTGCTGGAGCTGGTGGGACCCCCCTGCCATCTCCTGCAGTCTCCGCCACCACCAGCCAGGAGCCTTTCCCCTCTGGTCCTTAGCCTGCTGGCAGGGGAAGCTGAATAAGTCGCCAACATCCTCCCAAAGGAGATCCTGGAGAAGAGCAGGTGCCGGGGAGCCCACCATGTGGGGACTACCACGTTCACCTGCAATTAGGAAACAGGGACAGGCTCGCTGCCTGGGAAGACACGTGGTGGTGAGACCATGCCTGCCACAGGGTGGCTCAGAGGCTCCATGGAAAAGCTTTTCCCTCCAGGCCTCAAAGATCCAGAACCAGGACTCAGCTCGAAGCCTTGCTGTCCAAAATGGTCATGCCCAGCCCTGCCAGTGGCTAGACCCCAGGTCAGACCAAGTCAGATAAACAGGCAGCTCCTTTGTTAGTGGGTTTGAAGTTCTTTGATTATTTGAAACAACAAAGGATCAGTAAAGCTTGTTTGGGGAACAGAGGGAACACACTCGCCACCAGTCACAGATCTGACACCCAAGTCTATTCCATCACTCTGAGGAGTGGCTGGCTAGGCTGGCCCTAGGGTGCCGCAGGGAGAGCTTTACTCCCAAACTCCGATTGTTAGTAAGTTCTTCCTTATAGGTGCAGCTGGGGGAAACATGAGGGAGTTCCTTTATCTGAATGCGCAAATATCTCCAAGATACACTAACTTAAAAGAGAAAGTGAACAATGTGTATGATGGAGCAACTCTAGGATTTTAAAAATGAGAAAAAGAAGATCTGAGGCTCACATGTGCTCATGTATACATTAGGAACCTCTGGAGGGACACACAGGGGCCGTTAGAAAATAATGACTACTTATGGAAGAAAGAGAAGGACAAGCAGGGCCACGTGTGTGTGAAATTCACCCTGCGCCGGAGTTGTTTGGAGTACTTCATGGGAACAAGCTCGTTTCGTTCTCCTAACACGGTCATTATTATCCCCACTTTTCAGATTAGGAAGCCAAAGCTCAGAGTGGCTCATTAAGTTGCCAAAAGCTGCATGTCTAGGAAGAAGCAAGGCTGGGCCAGACCCAGGGAGCCTGGCTTTAGAGGCCCATACAAAGCAGTCTCTACCAGAGTACCAGGGGAGACCCTAGTTTGTTTGTTTTTATGCTTTCTGTTGGTTAACACTAGAAAGGGCATCTCCCTAAAATCCCCCAAACTATTGGCGTCAGGTGAGAATGAGCCAAGGGCTCTTCAGCACTTGAGTGCCCATTCCACGAAGCCCCAGTCCCATCCTAGAACTCCACCCTGAAAGCATGCTGTGGCCCAGGCTCAGTTCCTCCTCCCTCCGCAGTGTCCAGCCTGAGCAACCATGCATCTAGAGCCCAAAGGCAATAGAGATGGAGCGTCTCCGTGGGGAGGAGAAGGGAGGTGGTCTCCAGCACAGCATATGACACCTACCTTACCTGCAAAGTGGCATGGTGTGGGTTACTCAGCGAGGGGTGCCACAGACCACGAGGAACCACCCCCCAGCCAGATGTGCAAATAAAAGGGCGTGCTCTGATGCCCCTTGCACCTTCCCTGACATCAGGCAGCAATGTCAAAGATGAATGAATAAGAAGGTCAGGGAGGCCAGCCTGCTCCTTGAGGCGAAAATGCATCTGCAAAGTGGATGAACAAAGGAAGTAAAGGCCAGGCCCTGGAGCAAACTGATCTGTGGTCAGGAAGACCTCAGAAAACACACAGGGGAGACCCTGACGCATACTGGCCCTGACCCTCACACCTGGGAGGAGGCAGGGGAGATGGGCAGGAAGCCCACGCTGTAGAGGAGGGCTGGCCCTGGGGAGAGACCAGAGAGGACACCCCCAGCACCTCATTCGGTCCAGGGGTGTCAGGATCTCCAGCTTGGCTGCCAGGGTGGGACTCGCTCATGGAACCTCACTAAGCCCTGCCTGGTGGAATATCATGTAGCCAGTGTGTGCCTCGGTATCCCCAATGGTGGGACCATTGTCGGGAGGGTAAGAGGCAGAATGCAAGAGATGATTAAATTAATCACTGCCCACCTAATGTCCCATGGATACAGTGATAACAGCAGGGAATTCTAACATCCCAATTACTTAAAGATGGCAGGTGATAAATGTTTCTTTATTACTGCCATTATGATAAAATTCATCAAATCACTGAGGGGAGTATGTTCTCTGAAATCTTGAAATCCTGAAGCAGAATTTATGTAATGAGTCTTCACCTTGTCAAAACACTTAACAGGGACTGCAGAACCCCATCAAGCAACATGAAACACCTGGAAAAATAGGCTCCTAAAATATGCCCTTCTGACCTCACTGGGAAAATGTCTCAGGTATGTTCAGTTGTGAACTGGGCACAGCTGGCATCCCTAGTGGGTAAAACTGGTTCTGAGAATGACTCACACCAATTATACCCTTGGGACATCATTCATAAATATCACCTGTCCCTGAAGACTTCCAAAACACAGGGGTCATGGCAAAACACACACACGCGCGTGTGCACGCACACACAGGAAAGTGAGGCTCCTAACAATCAGGCCATTGTTCATGGCAGAAAAGACGGGCACACCCTTTATCTAAGATAAAAACAAAATGCAAAAAGCAATCAAATGATATTGGTCTCACCTAACCTGAAAAACAGCAGTGGGATTAGAACATCACTGTGATCTGCTGTCAGCGAGCCACCTTTCTATGAGCAACAGGTTATTTCCTCAATGTTGAGGCCTTCCTTGCCCCCTGTCCCCACGTCCCTTTTGTGGCTATAATCCCGACTGCACAGCACCCCTGAGGGTCCCGTCTCCAGGCCACGAGCCTCAAACAAGGCCTAGTCTCCTGGTGACATCTCACCCCAACCAGAACTCCCCCAGGTTGCCTGGCTTCAGGCAGCTACTCACAGGGCGGGAGGAGCCTACAGCCAGGCGTGTGGCGGGACGCAGACTGTAGCCCTCCTCTCTTGAGCTGCTGCAGTAGGTGGGTTCCCCAGACCTCCGACTCTGTCCCTAATGGGCTGTGTCCTTGGGAAGGCTCGCAGCATGTATGCACACACCACAGGGAACACATCTAGGATTCTGTCCGGCTGCTCCTCTCTCCACTGCATCTCTGGAGTCAGAATCGAACCAGAGCCCTGTCCACCTCGTAGGAAAACCCAAGCAAGGAGGTCACAAACCCCACACACCACCATCAGCAAGGAGCAGTGAATCCCCCCGCCCCGGGCCTGACCCCCAGGCAGCTTTATACAAACAACTTCGCCATCCAGGGGTTACCACCCAAGCAGAAAGTATCACAGCGTTGATTCTGCGTATTCAGAACCCTTGCGCAAAGTAAGACACAGAAAGGGGACAGAGAGACTGGTGGAGGAAGACAGGCAAGGGGGAAGGGCCACCAGGGTAAGGGGGATACCTCCTCTCTGTTTCTTCAGTGGTTGTAAGCCTGTTTGGCTTTCATATCTATTCAAAATAAATTCTGGTGACGTACTTTAAGAGGAAATTGCCCGCTTAAAATTTCAACTTCGTGCCATGAAGTTATCTAACATGGTACTATATTTTTAACTCCTGTTATAATATTGTCCTTCTTTTCCTTTGATCAGACTTGATTTTGCCACAGACTTGTCAAATACTCTTTTCAAAGAACTAGCTTTTAACTGCTGATTCCTTTGTTTCCGTTTCGTCAGTCTCTGATGGAATTTGTCACTTCAAATTTTTTTCTTTATAAATAAACATTCTAGCTGCTTCATATACACAGCAACAAATGTGTTTTTGCTTTCATTCAGTGAAAAATAATTTCTAATTTTCTTTGTCACTTTTATTTGATCTGTGGATTATATAAACATGAGTTGTTTCATTTCTAAATATTTAAGGTCTCCTTTTATTTCTAGTGTTCACTTCTATTCACTGTGTTCAGAAAAATACTTTGTGTTACTTAAATTTGTTAGCACTTTGCTTAATGGCCTAGTGCACAGGCCATCTTGAAGAGTGTGTGTCCTTTGCCATGAGGTGGAATGTTCTCTACATGTCAGTTAGGTCAAGTTGGTTGATGATATTGTTGTCTTTGTATATCCTAGCTGGATCTCTGTCTAGTTAGCTTATCAATTATGGAGACCCAGAGTATCAAAGACTCCAACTATTGTTGGCTTTTCTTATTCTCCCTTAAATTCTATTGATTTGTTTTATATATATTTTAGGGCTCTGTTTTTAGCTATGCCTTAACTTTATAACTTTTATACAACTATCTCCCTGGGGAATTGACCCAGTTATCATTATGAAATATCTCTTAGATGTTTTAAAATCTTCCTTTCTGTTTTCAATAGTTTGTACAAAAGTAAATCTCCTGTTTTTTATACTACTTGTTGAGATTCTTGGATGTTTAAATCTTTTAAATCAAATTTTGGGAATGTACAGCCATTGTGTCTTTAAATACAATGGTACCTCAGTTCATGAACACATTTTTTTTTGCAAGCAGTTTGGTTCACAAACAGCATTTGTCAAAACTGTTTGTTTGTGAAGTCTGTACCCAGTGACAAACAACAGTGGCTTCTTTCCTGTATGCACATGAATATGGCCATCTTTTCTAAAATTGTGGAATGAATTAAATTTGTGAACTGAGGCACTACCGTAATGTCATTTCCTGTTCCTTCTCTTTCTGAGACACACATTGCATATTTGTCAGAATGCTTGGCCACATCCCACAGAAATCCTAGGCCTTCATCATTTATTATGCTGGTTTTTTCAGTTCTTCAGTTGGGATTATTTCCATTAATCTATCTTCATTTTTCATGTTTGCCTATTCTATTGCAGTTTCAGATCTGCTGTCGAGGAGCTCTAGTGAATTTTCATTTCACTTATTTTACTTTTCAACTCCAAAATTTTGACCCGATTGTTTTATATAATTTATCTCCATATTGACATTGTCCACTCAATATGTCATCACTGTACTTGGTTTTAATTCTTTAAACGTGGTTTCTTTTAGTTCTTTGAACATGTCATTACATCTGCTTTGAAGTCTTTCTCTGCCCCATCCCAAATCTGGATTTTTTCAAAGACAGCTTATTTTGGCTGCTTTTATTTTGTTTTACTTTAGTTTTTCTGTGTATGGCTCATATTTGTCTGTTTTTCTGCAGGTCCTGTAACTTTTTGTTGAAAATTGAACATTTTGGTTAATATGCAGCAACTCTGGATTCTGACTCTCCCTCCTCGAGTATGCTGTTCCCACTGTGGTGGGGCACTTGGTCATGTTGGTTGATTGCTTGGTGACCGCCTTAGACTAACTGTGGTCTGTCTTCCTGCAGCATGTAGACACTGACATGTCTGCTCCTATTGTGTGTGTTTCATTTATTTAACTTGGCTTCCTATACTTCATGTCCAGCCAAAGATGTGTGAATAGTTGGGGCCCTCTCTGGTCACTCCTTAGTGAATTCATATCCTTGCATCTCTTCAGCATTCCAGAAATTGTGGGATCTTAGTAATGCCTACTGTGGCTGTCTCACTTCTTAAATGTCTCTGTTGGTTTGTGGCCAGTTGCATTTCTGTTATTTACCAAAGCCAGAATTGCAATATCCAGGCAATAGCCAGGATAGCTACAATGTTGTCCTGTGCTGTTCACCTGCCACCATTACAGTTACTGTTTCTGTAGGATTCTCTGCACCCTACTCCAGAGCAAGTCATTTCTCTCCTGTGGTATTCATGGCTTGACCTGCACTGAAGGGGACTGCTGTGTGAAGTTGGGTGGGGTGAGGAGTTGGGAACAGGCCCCACTTAATGCCACAAATCTTCTCTGTTCTTAACTAAGGTTTGGTAGTTCATGTTAAATAAATGCTTTACAATTTTTTGTATGTCTGCAGTTGATTTTTTCAGCATCCCGAAATTGTGGGTTTTGACAATTTTGTCCAGTTTTATCACTAAACTGGGGGAGTGTTTAACGAGTTACTCATTCTACTGTCACAAACATTGTGTAAATCTCATGCTGTATCTCATTTAATCTGCACAGTTCCACCAGGTAAAATTATTAGTACCAGCTTACTGATGAGCAACCTGGGTTTCAAGAGAGGTAAAGTAACTTACTGAAAGTCATGGCTCATATTTCTCAAAGGTAGCACAGAGTGCTTTTAGGACTCTAGACCTGGATTTTTGAGGTTCCTAATTCTCAGAGGACACTCCTTCTAGAGTGCTTATCTTGAAGACTCTTAAACACCCTAGTAAATACAAATAGAAATCAACACTGTTATCTTGACAATTCAAGTAATTCTTAGTCTTGATCATGCAACTTATATAAAGATATAAGTTGTTTTTCATTGTGTACAATCTGTGTTCCAGGTGCTAAGCATTATGCTGTCACATTTCACATTTAATCCTCTAGCAAAGCTAGAAAGGAGAGAGGAAGGCCTGGTCATGCTTTTCTAAGAATATAGAAGCTCAACCATAGGGACGTCTCCATGTTTAAAATAGGATTCAGACACAGACTTCAGACACTAGAGCCTAGTGTTAGGCAGTTTAATGCTCTTTCAGTTAGAATGTCATCCCACCAAAATAAAGTGGGGAACATGAAAAGAGCCCCAAGAAAAATGATAAGAATAATGAAAGATGTAGACATAAAGAAGAAAACTAACATTGGGGACAATTTGGTCTAAAAAGCATTAAAATACAATCTTCAGGAATACAAAGTGATGCCAACATTTCATAATCCTAGAAAGCCTACATCTTTTTTCTAAAGCAAAAAGGCAAAACAACAGTAGAAAGTGCATTTCTTTTTCACCAGGAAAAATCTTGCTTCTCTCAGATTCATGAGAGGTTAAAGTTTGATTCTCAAAAACTTCATTAACAAATTGTTTTGCAAGTTGCCTTTTCATACGGCTTAGATGAAGGAAGAAAGTGATTTCTCAGACTCTCCTAGGCCTACCTGCCTTCCCAAAGGTAAGCAGCAGCCAACTCTACCAACACCATCACTCTGTGTGTTCCATATACTGCTGACTCTGATGCCTCCACACTGCTCTCCAGTTCATTAAACCAACTAAAGCAAAATTCTTGCAAGAGACAGCCCTGTCCAGGCAGGAGTGACCCTGTGTTTAGGAGAAAAAAGCACCACAAGATAAGCTCTAGTGCAGAGATGTGCAATTGCTCCCGCATGCACTGGTTTATCTCCCTGACCTCCTATTATGAAAATCCTCAACTTGGTTTAATACTGTCAGGTGAAGTACAGCCTCTAGAATGTAAGTGGGGAAACTCATATCTCCTTGGGTTTATCTACTTAAATTCATGAACACATCAAATTGGTGAGTTGTTCTTTGGAAGGAGGAGTGACCAAGCTAGATCAGGGGAAGTTGGATTTGTGAATAATAGAAGTGTAGAGATTGAGATTTTTTTGCCTTGTTGTCGAAATGGGTCATTGGGTACTGAGAAAGGAAAGGTAGTGAGAGGAAGGTTAGCTCATGTCCAGAGAAGGCTGGTGGCTTGAAACCTGTGTCCTTCACTACTGTTCCTTAGGCCAACCTTGAATTACAGCATCCACAAGTGATTCCTTGGGACCCAGAGTCAGGAGTGGGGCCACAACCCTCACTGCACCTCTGCCAGCCAGCTGGAGCCACAAGCTTATGTTTTTACATTCACTTCTATATTAACTTCATTTTGCTAGAGATTTCATTAAAACCCACTTCCAGCGCTGATATGTGCAATCTGAAATCCTCCAGATGAACTGGGTCTGTGGACGGTGACAACACTCTCGCCACACTCCATGCATCAAATTGCTCCACATCCACTTGACGTGGCCAGAATGTGGAGGCACCGCCAAGCAAATGCTGTGAAATCAATAGCTTTGGAGGGGGGCTTGGGTTTTTTTTTTCCTCTGTAGATCCCAAAGGAGACTGACACGCAGATTAGACAAATCACTTTTCATAATCCTAAAGACTGCTGCATGATGTATCCAGAGTATTAATCAAAGGCTGAGGCCGAGTAAAATGTGAATTAAATTTCTTAATGGAGGGAGACATGAACTTTCTGTCCTTAGATCTCTGGCTGTGGACGTCTCTCAGGCAATGAAAAATTTAGCTACCCAGTTTATAATATTCTAGGGGATATATCACCGAAGTGACATAACTCGCCATGGTTATAGTTTCTGTTTAGAGAACTTGGTTTCCAATGTGGTGAAAGGGGAGTTCAGGGGCTGCTGGCAGAGAATTTGAGGGTAGCCCCCAGGAATGAAAGTCCTGTATGTCTGGAGTCATTGAAATATTCCACGAGCCTTTCCTCCAGAGTCTGGGGGTCTGTCTAAGCTGTGACCAAACACTGAGAACTAAGTATTTTTTTTTTTATTTAGTCCACATAAGATGAAGTCAGATTTTTTTTTTTTTGCTTTCTATTCCAACAAAGCCAAAATGAACCCACAAGAAATTAAACTACAAGCAAATGAGAGTCGAAACTAAAACTGGAAATAAGCCTGCAATTATGACCTTCAGTGAAGGTCAGTCAGTACTCCTGTCCCCCAAAAGGAAGGGACACAGCCACCAGTGAGGTTGCCTCCCCCTGGGACAGACCTGGAAGACAGGGCCATTCCCCATGGGGAAGCATCCGAGGACACAGTGTTGGACAGGGCATTTGTGAGCAACTATCTCCTCGGGTGAAAAGTCTCTATGGCAATCATCGGACTTTTTCTCATAATTTCCTAGTAGATGCAGACATGCAAGGGGCTGCTGGAGTTTAGACGAGTACCAGAAAGAGCTGTATCCAACCCACATTAGGAAAGACTAAGGTTGGGCCTGTGGGAAAGCAGGCTGGGGAAGTTAGGGATGCATTCGACCTCCCAGAGGAGCTGGGATCTGCAGGATTATATGCCCCACCTCACACAGACACAGACACACACACACACACACACACACACACACACACACACTAGGGATGCATTCGACCTCCCAGAGGAGCTGGGATCTGCAGGATTATATGCCCCACCTCACACAGACACACACACACACACACACACACACACACACACACACACATATGTGTCTGAACCTCCCTGTGACTCAGTTTTCTTCACTTCTAGAACACAGATGACAGCGAACAGCTCCAAGGATCTTGAGGAAGATTCAGCAAGATGATCTAAACTAACAGATCCATAATAAAAAATGATTCCCTTTTTCCTCTTCACTGCCATTCCCATCCAGAAAATGGACCAGCTTCAGAAAGAGGCACAGAATCAGAGGCAGCTGGCTCCAGGGTGACGCTCTGAGCAGAAATCCGGGGCCCTGCATACCCTAGACTCTCCTTGTCCAGATGAGAGCTGAAGCCTGAAGCCGTGGTGCCACCCAGTCTGGAGGGCCAGGCTGAGCACTGGGGCCCATGCTCACCTGCTTCTCTCAGCCTGGGATGGTGTTCTCGGGAACAGAGGAGGCAGGTGTCCCCTGCTTTGGAGATCCTGCAAGGTGATCGGCAATTAGGCAGTAAATCTTGAAGATCTCTGTCCCATCCAGCACAGCGCCCAGGTTACAAGATGCAAAATTAGAGCTCATTCTGCTGACAGATTAATGGGGAAGCAGCACTGGCGGGATAGCAGTAAATCAGGCAGCCAGACACAGCAGCCTGGGTGTGATGCTGGCACTGACTCAAGCATGTTTGGCTGTATGTTGAGCACTTCTTACGGATTCTTAAGGGTGTATATGTCTTATGTGGTATTTTGTAAAGTGCCCCAGCATAAATACTTTTGTAGAGAGCTCGGCCTACTGGGATCACCACCCCATGGCCAACTTTTTGAGAATGACCTGTTTAATACATGTCCCAGATCGTCACAGCTAAGTGCTTATAACATCAATGATTTCTTACCAGGCATACTCTCTCCAACTACTGAAAAAGTAGCACTTAACAAGCTCGTGACTTTTGTATATATGTTCTTACAACCTGATTCTCTTAAATACAACTCGGTAAAAAGGAAATTTCAGAGTGTTCCAACAAATAGAGCCAGTAGACCCGAGCGGTGAGGGTGTCTCATCCTAGATAGGAACATCAGACAAATCCACACAGGGAGTAGGATCTTCTCTCTCAGACATCCTCCTAATTTTTCTCACCTAATTTTACTCCACCTCTCTTCAGATTTCTACCGTTTTGAGAGGATTTTTCTAATCCCAAGCCACCTTTATGCCTAGGAATGAGTTTTGTCCTTGCATTTGTGTCTAAGCTTCACCTAAACCTGGAGTCTTCCAATGATCTCTTTGACCATCCCCAAAAAGAATTTTTTTAAATTACATTTTTAAGATCACACCTAACCTTTATCATGTTAGGATGTTAGAAAGGAGGTACCACCTGCAGTTTGGGGACTCTTTACTTTTACTATGTGTTCTTCATGAAAACTTTCTGGCAACGGGTTTGGATCATTCTGTTCATTAGGGACAAGCCATGGGCTAAATGGTGAAGCAGGCTTGTCGTCTGTCTGACTCGGCAAATAGAACTCTCTTTCTCCCAAAGAAATTTTGCCTTCGGATTTTCAACTCAAGTAAGTGTGCTAATGTGTGCCACCACAGCAACTAATTTGTTTCTGAATTACTATCTAGTGGATGGATAAGTAGGTGGATGAAGAATTATCACACGCACACACGTGCACACACATGCACACACACAGATACACAGGAAAGCTGGCCATGCGTTCCTCGAAGAAAACATGCAGGTGCTCTGTCCCCTTTTGATACAAAGTTCCTTGCTTTGCTCTCCTGGGTCGCTCCCTTGGGAGAAAGGCCTCTCAAAGACCCCCTGTTTAGGGACACTCAGCCCCAACACAGTGTGCTGCACAGTGAGATGGGTACGGGAGACAGGCAGTTGGGAAAGAAAAACAAGAGATCTGTTCTCTGGTTGGCAAATTTTAGGAAAGAGGATTCCTGAAGTTCAGTATCTGGAAATCAAGGCCAGCGATGCCATTTGCATCTGTTTAACCCTGGCAAAATCTGCAAATACCCCCAGAAGATATGCACGCCTCAACATGACGCATGACACAAGATGGGGGTTGCACCGGGCATGAGAAACACCTGCGGTGTCACCATCTGCCCCAGTGATTCAGCCATCACAAGCCAGAGGCATCGCCAAGCACCTCTCCTTCACTTATTCATTCAAAAACATCTTTGTGTGAGGCACAGGCCTCTGAATCCTTCCCTGCATTGTGTCATAGGGTCATCTTGACTTATCAGTGCCATCCAAACATGGAAAGTGCCATAAGCCGTCCTCTGTGCTAACTCTGTGTCCTAACAAGACCAGGCTGTGTGCAGACAGAACCGGTGATGTGGCTAGAAAAATCTGCCTGTGGTATTTCCAGATGCTCGAGCCATCTAGATTCCAGATCCCAAGTATAATAAAACAGAAGAAGCAGGAGGAGTGCCCGAGGGAAGAGGTCATATCCTAAACTCATCATTAAATTGCTGGGAAGTGGGAGTGTTGAAAAAGCTCGGAAAAAATATGATCGTTTGGTGGGCTGGGATCTCACTGGTGTTTAATTAGGTCTCCGGTGAGACATTTAAATCTATAGGCAGCGATCGAGGGTGAGAATTCTACTCCAGTGGCCCCCAAATGATCTCACCTTCACTTTCATTTTAGTGGTGGAGGAAAGCCAGGACATTTGCTAAAATATTTGAGTGTGTGTTTTAGGACCTGCATGCGTGTGGTAGTCGCCACGGAGGAAATTCAGCATTTGGTGATCTCTTTCAGCACCTTGGTTACCCAAAGCCAGGGCAGCCACACAGGGCATCTGGTCACCTTGTAACACCCCCTCCACCCACTACATTTTTCAGTTTCCCAAAACAGGTTTTTATTGCTGTTGTTTTCGGGGAAGCGTCTCTAAAGGCTGAAATGGAGGCTCTTCCAAACAGAGTCCAGATGTTTTTATTGCTGTTGTTTTCAAGGAAAAGCCTCTAAAGGCTGAAATGGAGGCTCTTCCAAACAGAGTCTGCAGAGTGTCCTGCAGCTTCTGTACCCAAACTCCTTCAAAATCAACCCAAAAGAAGTAAAAGGTTGTAAATTTTTATTCTTTTAAATCCCTCCTCATCACAGACTTGGGGACTGAAGACAGAGAGGAAAATTACCAGACTAGGAGGCAGAAAATTCACGTTTTAATTGCAGTGCTAAGGGGCTCTCAAATGGGGTCTTCCTTGCTTGGGGATCTTAAGTGATTCAACTGTCCTGTGCCTTAGTTTCCCCATCTGTAGAACAAGGAGCCTGCCTTGCACCCAGCTCCATCCAGCAGACCTGCTGTTACTGTCCTGGCAGTGAGCAGAGAAGTCCCTTGTCCCTAGGCCTTCATTTCCTCCATTCCTCCGTCCATGTGAAAAGAACCAAACCAGGAGCATTTCGCTGTGTTAAAGGCCGAGTTTTTTTTACCAAAAGCCAAGTGGCTGGAAGTTCAGCTCCTCCTTCTGTAAACCGCCACTCTCTTGGGGCCTGGGACCAGAGTCTTGCTTTTGGGTTCCTGTCCCAGCCTCTGTTCCTCCACTGTAGGCTTGGGTGCTATTTGTGTGAATTCTCTCTCATGGGGCTCGGTGAAAGGCGATAAGGAGGTAAATCAGCGTGGCCGTTTTTGTGGGGGTGTGAAAGCAGCCCTGGGAGTGGCAGCAGAGTGAGAGTAGGTGTGTTTATTAGCGACTGGGCAGGGGCAGGGGCAGGGGGGGGGATAAACATTGCTATAATTACGGAGCTGCTTTAACTGACCCAAAGACTTCACCGTCCCATAAATCTCTGCCTGGCAGACAGATGCTGTTATTAAGGGGGGGGTACTTTAACTCTCAAATGAATCAGGTTTTGCAATTGATCTTCCAAAGATAAGTTCATGTGGGGAGAAAATGAGTTGTGTTTTTCATCTTTGCCCTTTCTTGCCTTTGTTTATCAAAAATATCACCTATAAGAGTTTTTTTTTTTTTCACATGAGAAAACAACAAAAAGGAACCTGAGCCAGTGCGTGGGGGGCCCCACACCCAGAGCAGTACCCCCCCCACAGGCACCTGGTGTCTACCACTGTCCCTTAGCAACCTGGCAGTAAACACAAATCTAAACAGCGGATGGCGATTTCTCTGAGTTTTCCTTTTAAATAAAGGAAAGAATAAAAGCACCAAGTGTTTTACCTGGCACCTGCTTGTGATGACTCAACTCAAGAATTTTCGGGGCAGGGGCACCTCGCTGCTACCTCGAGGAAATTCCCTTTCTGTGGGAATGAACACACGCTCCCCATGCTGGTGGGCCAGGGCCCCATGGTGCGGGAAGTGGGTCTGCGTCCCCTGCTAGGAGCTACAAGCCCCAGGGCAAGCCAGGGCTTTCTCTCTAACCAAATCATATTTTTCGATCTGAGTGAGTTTATGGAAAGGGTTTAAGCAACTTCCTACGTTCTTGTTGTTGCTCTTAATTTCTTCTACTTGCAGTGAAACCCCTACAGGAAAGCTGTAAAGAAAATAGAATAAATAAAGAAGGAAGAACATGTTTCTCTTCTCTTTCCTCCCTAAACCCCTCATAAACATCCCACCCCATGTCACAAACGTATGGCGAGCGCTAAGCCCTGGCTGTGTTTTGACACAGTGCATGGTCCTTTCTCCTCCCCGCTCCTTTGAGGTCCCTATTGCAGCCCAGGGCTCTGTTCCCCTGCCAACTTGGTGGGAGTATTTAGTGACTGGAAGGCTGTGGCCTGCTCTCCCCAGAACTTCACACTTCATTTTTCCATATCCCTGGGAACAGCAGCAAATATTTCACCAGCCTGGTTTGCCGGCTACTGCCATAAATCAGACTTAGGCCTCAAAAAAATATCCAGGCCTGTCAAGGCATTAAGCTTTTATTTTCTGACTCGATCCAGTGGTAAATGAGAGCTTGTATTTTCCTTTAAAACTGTAAAGGGATTTTTAAGGATTGTCACTGGATGGCGGCCAGCTATGAAAGATACAATACGGAGGGTAGCTGGTTAGGAGAGATTTAGAAAAGCCTTAAGTATGAAAAATGTCTTTTCTTAAAGGTTTTTCAATGAAATGAGAAAAGGGGCTTAAATTTCATAAAAGTTTTTTTTGGGGGCGGGGGAAGACCTGCACTATTGATGAGCGAAGCATTAGGAATGAAGAGTGCACTCTTGGAACCGTATGCGTTATATTTGCGGAGCACGCTGGCTCCTGCTCACCACCATCTTCCGCTCTCTCTGTGTGTACACAGATACTTGGGCTAGTTCATTAGTCAGTTCCTGCCATCATTACGAGTGATATGACAGCAAGAACAAACAGACTGGACAGTTTTATGTGCTGTATATTAATTGCTTCATAATTTAGGCCTGCAAACCAGGACAGAGAGGCAAGTCCCTCTCAGAAAACCCACTGCATAAAATCCGGAGCAAACCTGCGAGGTTCGAATCATTCCTATGAGATCACTTCTGCGTGTTTCCCCTGCTTGGGGAACTAAATCTTCAACTGCAAATGCAAAGCACCTTTTCTCCCGCCAGAGGAAGAGCCACGGGGTTAAAGGAGGCAGGTACTGCACCAAAACACCCCGTCCAGGAAGTCTGGGAAAAGGTTCAAGGAACCAGGCTCTGATCAGGGACAAAGTGTAGAAAAACAGACTGTGGAGGCTGTGCGGGGTGTCCCGTTGCACTGAGGCACCTGTGTCATTTCAGCACAATGTAGGTAGATGAGAAGCAAACAGAACCTTGCCGCTGCCTAGGCCAGGGTGGCAGGAAGGTGTGCAAAAGAGAGGAAGGAACAAGGAAGTGCTGCGCCTCCGTGCAGTTTTCAGAGCAGCATTTAAATCAGGATGAGATAAACGCAGGCAGATAGTATTGAGGCCATCAACCATGTGAGCTGATTTATGGTCAGGAGCGCTGGAGGCCAGGTGGGTGGGACTGTTGGGAACCTCAGCGGGGGAGCCTGGGGACTGGATTTGAAACCACATCGCTGTAAGACGCACTGGGAAAAGGATCCTGCCAGGGAAGTTTTTTATGCACACCTCTCCATTCCAGCCTCCAAGGTGGTGTTTCCCAAAGTGGAGGAGACATTATTTTCCTGGGTGTAGCTTTTTCTTCTTAAAAGAGGTCAGAAGAACCAGAAAGGCAGACTTCCTGGCCTGAAGTGTTTGAGAAACGCTTCAAGTCTCAGTGCAACCCCACCACGATCGATTCTAAACCTCATTCTCTCTGATCGTCCTCCACGACTCCAAGCCCTTCAGGGACACATTGCGGCCACTCCCCTCCCCTCCCCTCGGGCCTCCCAACTGGGCATCCGTAATGACCTCCTGTCTGTCTTTGACCTTGAAGAGGCTTCCCAAACTCAAGTCTTTTCTCTCAGCCTGGAGCATTACCTGAGAGTCAGCAGGCTATGCCCGACAAGCCAAATCTAGCCTACCACTTCTTGGTGGACGGCTCACAAGCTGAAAATCATTTTTACATTATGAAATGCTTTTGAAGGAGCAAAAGAAAAATAATATCTGTGACATGTGAAAATGGTATGAAATTCAAATTTCAATGTCCGTCAATAAACTTTGATGGGGAACACACCACCGAATCTGTTGGTTTATGTATCACCTAAGGCGCTATGAGCAATGATATAGCTTGTTGCACTTCTTTACAGAGAAAGTGGGGGACCCTCCTTGGTGTCCCTGCTAGCCACACTCCCCATGCCAAGCCTGACCCACCCTCTTCCTCCTTTGGGTCACCCTGGGGTACTGGCATTGCCTTATACATGGCTACTCTTCTTCCTAGAGAATATATTCTATCTGGAAGTAAGTTTTAAGGCTTTTATTTTTTTTCATTCAAGCTACAAAAAGACAAAACTAATAGCTGAAAAACATAAAAAGCCACCAATCATAAAATACCCCAACTAAAATCTGGAGCAAGGTACCCAAAGTATTCACAGTGGTTATCCATGGATACTGGTGTAACGGATGAGTTTAATAAACATTTGATAATCTGCACATCCATAACTTTCCGTAATGCATACTTTCTAAATGTATCCTATAATGGACCTGCTCTGACTTGTCTCTAGTGTACATTCATTCTATAATGTATAAATATAACTTTCAATGAGACTTTCATGGAAATAAGTGTTGCACACCTCTTACACACATGGCCTGAGTTATGGACTTTGCCTTCTGTGGCTGAGTATTCAAGACAGTGTCTGTTGCTACTGTTATTTGTGGAGGAAATGTGGTTCGGCATTATTGGGAGGTGACTGCTTGCTAATGTGTGCCATCCCGTCTTATGTCCTTCTCCACCTTTTCCTCCTCCTCCTCTTCCTCTTCTTCCTCCACCTCCTAGAGATATCTGCAGATTTACCAGCAAGTCCTTGGCTATGTCTAAGCCTTTCTCAAAACTGGAAGATAGGTGTTTGAATCTATAACCAAGATATTCTGTTATACTATCAGGCTTTTGCACTTGGTTTTTTTGTTTGTTTGTTTGTTTGTTTTTTCAAGAGTTTTTAAATTTCCTGAAAAGGTTTTTGGTCAGTGTTAGGTTTACTCCCAGACAGGGCTGTGGGTCTGGCTGCTGTTGTGAACGGCAGCTCACATGCCTACCATCTTTTCTAGTTCTTGCTGGTGGATGATGAATCCCAAGTATAGCAATGTTACTAGGGAGGGGAAGACAGAAGTTAAACAATGCAGGAGTCTCTTCCTGGCCACCGTGCCAGGAACTATGGGGTTGGAATCTGCAGCTCAGGAGTAGAACACTAGACAAGGCAGGGCAGTCAGGTGGGGCTTGGGGTTCTCTCACCAATTGCAGGTTCTATGCTCTACATGCCTGTGACCCCTGCAGACCTATCGTCTGCCCAGCACGCCAGACACCGCACTGACTATTCAATCTAAATGTCGTCACTTCCTCCTGCAGAATCTTGCCAAGACTCTAGGACCATAATCTCATCAATAAATCTGTTGGCAAGAAGCAAGGGCTACCTGTGTCCCTCTCTAAATTGCACTGGTACTTATCCCTTATAGGTTTAAGGCAGCCTCCCCATTTGGCAGATGGAAGCAGGCAGAGTTCACCTAGTGATTCAGAAACATCCAGAGAATTCTGGAATGATCGGATCATCAGAGGCTTTAGGTCAGGGCTAGTCCCTTTTACCATCACCACTAATACCTAGGCCAAGTCATTTTATTGTTGTCACAGCTTCCTGTTTCCCTCAAAGGTTTGTTGAGGGTGCCATTTTGGTGGGTGAAGAGTGAACTGGCCCACATCTGTCTTTGTCCACATCCACAAGGAGCTTGACCAGAGACTCTGGATGTTCACAACACCCCAGCTGATGCCCGTGCAGGAGCAGGCAGTTCTGACTCTTAGCATAGCAGAGCTGCCTTCCCGAACCCAGCAGTCATCTGTTTCCTTCAATAACTAGAACAGCAGCTCTCGATTGTCTTGTGGGATCTTTTCACAAACACCAACATAGCAGCCCCACCCAGGGAGGCTGAATCAGAATTTACCCATCTGCTGTGCCAACGGTGTCTGAAACAGGACACTTCTGGGGTGGGGGAGAGTGAGCGGAGGGTGGAGAGTTGGTCCCCTGACCCATCTCTCTCTAGCCTCATCTAAGCTAAAACCTCAAAACCAAGTAAACAGGAGAGTGAGGGCTAATACAGTGATTGGGAGGAAGGCGGAGGTGGGAGGATGAAGACCCCATTTCGCTGTGAGTCTTCCTCCACTCAGAACTGTTGCTCCACAGTGGAAGGGATCTCCCAGTGCCAAGACAGGCTGTAGGTGCCACCACGGAAGGACAGTGCCATGCCCACAGGCCATCCTCCAGCTCTCCCAGTGCCCCCCAATTCACCACCCAGTGGCCTTGGCTTCTCGGATGTCCTCCTGCCCCTGGTCGCCACCCTGGGAGGGAGATTTTGCTTCCTAAAATGCCAGTGCTGAAATGGGCAGGAAGGTGGAGTGTGTGGCTCAGGTGGATGTGTCCCAATAACTAGGGGTGCTGAACACTCATTCTGGGGGCATCATGTGGGAGAGCGCACTCTGGGGTATTTCTGAGAAAGGAGGAAACTGGCACTGGAAGCCTGTATCAGACATGTTCACCCAAGTTACACAGAAACAGAAAGAACGTTGCCCCTCTCCATTTCCTTCCATCTTGAACCACCTCTCTTTCCTAGCCAAGGACCTCTTTGCTTCCTCTCCTAATAATAAAAACCTATCAAACACTAGGTCTGTACCAGGTGCCCGGCACAAAGTGCTTTTCATACCCAGTCTTCAGCTGCGTGCTGCCTGTAGACACAGAAACTGGGACTTGGGGACATGAGTCAGCTGCCTTCAGGTCACATGGCTGACAGAGGACGATTTGGACTCGGGTCTGCCCGAGACCTGAGCTAGCACCTGTGACCACCATAGCACATGGCGAGCATCGCAGGCTGCAGACCTGGTTTGTCAGTGAAGTTAGAGTTGGTGCTCAAAGAGCCTGGCCAAAGGCAACTAAAGTCACCATAGCCACTTTGGCTGCAGGAACAGAAGCAGAGTAAGCAGCCGTTAAGCACAGCCAGAGGCATTCACTTCTTACCTGGGCCTCTAACCCAGCTTCATCTGCAAAATAGGCTGGCAGCACCCACTTCAGAGAAAATAACACAAGGAGAATGTTTGGGACCAAGCCAGGCATAGCACAGGAGCACATTATGGATCCATGTTTTTAGAGGCATTATCAGAAATGTATGTGCCAAGCATTTACTCACCTACTCTCTGAATAGTGACAGGGGCCCTACTGGTCACTGATGAATGTTTGTGAACCAAAGATCAATCCCCACTATCAGCTGATGAGTTAATTCTCTTCCCAGCTGGGAAGTCCACGACAGAAGGAAAGTCACCACTCACATTTGTCTGGAATTGTGGAACCATCAGAAAACAATGGCAAGTGCTTTGAGTTGTGACACCTTCCCTCATGCACACTGGAACCATGGACAGGACGTTTGGAAGAGAAGGGACCAAGCCTTATGAGCACCTCCACGTAGGGTGCCTGTAACGCCTGATGCAGGAAGTGCTTTTAGGAAGCACTGAGGTGTTCAAGGGAACAGGAAGTCATGGGATCCACATCAACAGGATCCACGGACCAACCGGAGAAGAAAGTAACCTGTGCTAAAAACTCCAGTGCTGGAGTCAATTCACTTTGGTCCCCATTGTGCACATGCCCCTAGTTGTCTGTGTGTTCTCAGCAAGCAACTTTCTTAAGTGCAAAATGGATGGGGAAACAATAGGATTTCTCTCATCTGATCGCAGAGACACTCTGAGAAGAACTCATTCAACAAATTTTACCCATCATCACCATTCTGTGCCAGGCTTTCTAGTTACACTGACAACAACATTGCTTTCTTTTCATTGCATATGTGTGCATGTGTATAATAAACACTTCAATAAAAATCCATTTTAACACAAATATTAAGGAACTAATAGGGCAGGTTGTAGGTGGGCATGGTAGACATCTTGGCTGGCATGTGAGGGACTGAAGTCTGGGAAACAGGACAGGACAAGGAGGTACCTATGCCTCCACTCCTGGCTTCTAGTCAGACCAAAGAGGCTCTCAACACAGAAGAGATGTGGAGCCTGCTCTGAGCCTTGGTCCATCTTCCTTCACCATCTTGCCCTTTCCACACCACCCTGGAGCCATTTTGTTAATGGTCTGACAAGAAATGCGGCTGCCGATATGGCTGACCAGCAGAGACACCTTTGCTCTCCAGCCACGCACTCTGACTCCAGACGCCCCTGTCTGTCACTTGCCCTTTCTTCTAAGTCACTTCCTGGAATCACATTCTAGACCTGGTGATACGGCCCACCCAGTCCCCAGGACAGGATTTGGTTGTTTCTTGAGTCCTCTTAAAAGCACAACTCCAAGCTGTCTCTAGGCATGGCCTCCCTTTGCACATGGCTGAGCTCATTGTAAAGGCACCAGTTCCTACTTTTTCCTTCCCACGTGGCAACTCCGCACCTTGCTCCATACTCTCACGCCCCAGCCCTACACCCCAGACAAATACACCTCTCACTAGGCTGGGGACCAGAGCCATGTGCAGGGTCCTATTTCTATTGTGGCTCAGATTACTGCCTCTCATGTAGAGCGAGGAGACTCTGGGCAGGTACTGTTGGCTTAAACAGTGTCCTTCACACAGCTGTGGTTATGGGTCTCTGAAGTTAGTGAACCAGGGAGCTCCGGAGACATAGGTGAGAATAAGGAAGGAGAATCACAGAATTTAGATGAAGTTCCCTAAAACTGCACAATCCCACTCTTCTGCTTTACACGCTCAGGGAACAAGGCCATGAGAGGATGCCTGACCTGCCCAAGGGCACACATGTCCCAGGCAGAAAATGGCCGTGTCTCCCTATGGACTTCTGAACCCGAGGTGACCTCAGACCTCATTAAAAATTCTTGCCATGTCTTATTTCTTCAATGGATAATTTAAAATAGAAATCATAAACATAACACCTCGTTGTATGTATGTAGCACCTTACTTCCAATAAATGGTGTTCATTCAGCTGGCCCACCCATGCTGCACAGAACGGAAGTGTTTCTACCGTGGGCTCCAACATGGGTTATTGACAGCAGCCTGGCTTTGTGCCCACCACACAACACTATCAAAGGTATAGCCCAAAGAATCACTAGGAACACAGGGCTCAGGTCCACTGGATGCCCCTTCAGAGGGATTTTTATTTTTTAAAAAACGGCTCCTCCATATCTGTCATATATATATCTTAACTTATAAATGACACTCTCTCTCTCTCTCTATATATATATATAATATCTCTCTCTCATATATATATATATATATATATATAGAGAGAGAGAGAGAGAGAGAGAGAGAGCTTAATATATTTGTTAGCTTATTTTTTTTTCAAAACCAAAATGAGACACCATCTCACTCCAGTAAGAATGGTTGTTATCAGAAAAGACAAAAGATAACAAATATTGGCAAGGATGTGGGGAAAAAGGGACACATGCACCCACTGTTGGCAGAAATACAATTTAGTACGGTCGTTATAGAAAACCATATGGAAGTGTCAAAAAGGGACAAATAGAACTACCATATGATCCAGCAATCCCACTGTTGAGAAAATTGCCAAAATAAATTTAATCAAAGAGAAGTCTGTATGCCTATGTTTATTATAGCACCATTCACAGTAGCCAAGAAATGGGAACAACCTAAAAATCTATGAACTGATGAACAGATAAATATATATATACATATATCACATATATAGATCTGTGGTGGAATGCTATTCAGCCATAAAAAGAATGACATTCTATTGCTTAGGAAAACATGAATGGCACTGGAGATCATTATGTTATGTAAGACAAATGCAACATGATCTCACTCGTGTGGCATCGGAAGTAGATGATCTCGGGCTGGGGATGTAGCTCAGTGGTGTTGTGCCTACCTGGGAAGTGCAAGGTCCTGATTTCAATCCCTGATATCGGGGCGGGGGGAAGAAAGCGAAGAAAGAAAGAAGTAGACAATCTCATAGAAGTTGAGATTTGATTCAAATCTCAAAGGGGAGTATCAGGCCCTTTCATGCTGTTAATAGGAGGGCAGAGGTAAGGGGAAAAAATGAGAATCAAGACTTGTCATGTAGAGGTACAAGACCCCAACAATGAATGTAACTGTACTGTATCCCTAAAATGTACCAATAAACTCAATTAAAGCTGAAAAAAAATAGTAGTTGTACTAATATTAATGGTGGTAGTAGAATAGTCGAGTAGTTATAGTGACTACCATTATATCTTTAACTTCTACATGGAAGGCAGTTACATCCAAAATCTTACAAAAATTTTAGTAAGTTTTACTCTACCCTACGGATGACTTAAACTAGAACTCAGTCATAGAACTCAGTCACAGAACTTGCCCAAAATTACAATGGAAAAAAGTGAAGCCTCTCAGATTTTTATGGAATCTCTCAGAAGACAAAGAAAAACATTTTTAAAAAATGTTTTAAAGAATGACAGATCTAGCTGGAAACAGTAACTCTGGTTCCCCCAAAATTGACCAGTAAGTCCAAATCCAGAGTCATCAAGTGATAGAGTTAGCATTTCCCACACGTGAACCCCATGGCAAGTAATGACCCAAGCAGATATGCATGACCAGGCCAAGGTCACTGAAGGGCAACACAGCCCGCGAGTGAGCCAGGAAAACACCCATGCCACACAGCAAGAAGATGAGATACAAGTCTTCTTGGCCTTAGCTCTGAGCAGAGCAGGAAAAGCACAAGAAAAAAAAAATCCCTCTCTCTATTTCTAATTACAGATCTGTGATTTTATGGGTTTGGAGCCTGAATAGACACAGCCAGTGTGGCTGAAAGAAAACCCCAAAGATCTAAATCGGTTCCAAGTTGGTGATGGCCCCAGGCACCTGGCAGAAGTAAATTCCAATCTTCCATAGAAGAAAATGCTCTGAAACAGGGCCTCCAAGAATTCCCATGTATTATATTGCAAGAAAAATGCATTAATTTTTAAAATTACAAGAAAATATATTAAATTTTTTTAAAAATCACTAAACACAGAAGTTAAATAAACCACCCTGAGAGACAACAGAGACAAACTCCCTAGATCAGATCTTCAGAAACCACAAACACTCAAATTATTCAAACATGGAATATAAAATTAGTATGTTTAATCCACTGTACAAATATGGGACAAGAATGAAAGTATTACAAAGGGGCATTTGAAACACTTCGAGGTCCACATACGAAAAAGAACAAACAGAAATTTAGAAATAAAGACTATGATCAATAAAATTGGAATTCCAATGAAAAGCCTGAAAAATAAGAGAGGAACTGGATTTCTGAAGAAATCCCACAGACTATAGTAGCACGGGAGTGAAGGGAGCAATTAAAATGCAAACACAGTTAAGAAATCTGGAGACTGGAGTGAGAATGTTCTATAAAAAATAAAAGGAATGAAGAAAAAGAATATGAAGAGACAATGACTGAGAAATCTCAAGAATTAGTGAAAGACAGCAGTGCACAGATTTACAAAGTCCAGAAAATACTGAGCAAGATAAATACAAAGAGATTAATTCCTAGATATACCACAGTGAAAGTACAGAATAACAAAAACATAGATCTTCGAAGCAGTCAGAGGGAACAGGCAAAATGTCTACAAGAGGAAAGAGAAGCTGGCGTCTGAATTCCCAAGAACAGCAGAGGAAATCAGATGTGTTAATATCAACCAACTAATAGAAAATAAGTAACAACCTAAGTTAAAAATGAGGAAAGCTATCTTTGAAAAAAAAAAGAGGGTGCTCAAAAAAACACAATTACTACAATAAACAGAGAATGTACGATCAGAATACTTTTTTGGGAATTTTTAAAAGACTTATATTTTTAAAAAAAGAAAATGATCCCAGAATATAGGTTCAAAATGCAGGTGAATCAATGGGCAAAGATAAAGGTAAATGTGTAGATAAATCTCTATAGACATCTACAGTATAATACTGGATAACTGCATTTAAAATTTAGAAGTAAGCAATAAAAATTCAAGAATTTTTTGTATCTTGTTCACAAAGATTTTAAATATATATTTAACTTTCGATTATATTGTCAACATGCATATTAAAATTTCTAGGATGACCAATAAAGTATAAGAATATAATGGAAAAAAAATAAAATTGAGGTATAGTAAATAGAATCCATCAGTGCAAAACAAGGAAGCAGAGAGGAAAAAGAAAATATGAAAAAGAGAAATATTGTTAGAAAGTACAAAATAGTAGAAGTGAAATTAAGCAGTTTGGTTACTACAAATAATATAAACAAACTAAAAGCCCCAATTAAAAGATAAAGACAATGGGAGTAGTATTTGGTCCAAGCTGAGATGTGAAACAAGTTCAAAGGTAATTGTTGTTGTTCTTACCTAATATCCTTCAAGAGCCTAATGTGTTCAGAGTCGGGAACTTTGGAAGGTGACTGGATTATGGAGAAATAAAGCTAACTTGGTGTTAGGCAGCGGGCTCTAGTCAGAAGTGGATCATTGCAGGCATAACCCAGTAGGATGTATCACCCAGGCTCTTCCCTTGACTCTCTGCTTCCTGGCTGCCATGGCATGGGCAACTCTCCTCTGCCACACCCTTCTACCATGCCACCTCTGCCTGGAGCCAGCCCACCATGCAAGGACCAAAAATCCTAAAATAGGAGCCAAAATAAATCTCCCCCTCTTTATGTCGTGGGTGTAGGATGTTGCGTCCCAGCAACAAGACAGTGAGCAAGACAGTAACTCAGTCAACACCAAGTCACCAAGAGCTTAAAATCTTTAGCTGTGATGTCTGACTTTGATCTAATAGTCTGTGCCGCTGAGGCACAGGGCGGGCAACTACTGCTTTTCATTAATAAGACTGCTATTATCATTTAAGTTTTTGCTTAGCATATGCATTAATTATTTTGATTAAAAATTGTGAAGTTAACCAAGAAGAAAAAAAAAAGAATCGTGAAGATCAACCCTTAGGTTTTGACTTGAGTAAATGTCTGAGTATTTTAAAGAAATCATCGTCTCCCTAATACAGTTCTGTATTGTTGAATTGGGAACAATAATTTCATTTATATAATTTAAAATATAAATATATATTTTAAAGAACTCAAAACCAAAGGAGAGCTAAAAATTTTTGAGTTGGGGGAACTCGAGAAAGGAGTATGAATTGAGGGTCAGTGTCCACAAAGGCTGGAGATATAAAAAAAAAAGACTAAAGACAGAGAAAA